>NC_134101.1:171166102-171791102 GCF_000715075.1 Nicotiana tabacum
CCCTAAACTGAACTTTTTCCTTTCAGTCAGCATTAGGGTTTTAAACCCTAAACTGAACTTTTCCTTTCAGTCAGCATTAGGGTTTTAAACCCTAAACTGAACTCTTTCCTTTAGTCAGCATTAGGGTTTTAAACCCTAAACTGAACTTTTCCTTTCAGTCAGCAGTAGGGTTTTAAACCCTAAACTGAACTTTTCCTTTCAGTCAGCATTAGGGTTTTAAACCCTAAACTGAACTTTTACTTTCAGTCAGCATTAGGGTTTTAAACCCTAAACTGAACTCTTTCCCTTTAGTCAGCATTAGGGTTTTAAAACCCTAAACTGAACTTTTCCTTTCAGTCAGCATTAGGGTTTTAAACCCTACACTGAACTTTTTCCTTTAATCAGCATTAGGGTTTTAAACCCTAAACTGAACTTTTCCTTTCAGTCAGCATTAGGGTTTTAAACCCTAAACTGAACTTTTCCATTCAGTCAGCATTAGGGTTTTAAACCCTAAACTGAACTTTTCCATTCAGTCAGCATTAGGGTTTTAAACCCTAAACTGAACTTTTCCATTCAGTCAGCATTAGGGTTTTAAACCCTAAACTGAACTCTTTCCTTCAGTCAGCATTAGGGTTTTAAACCCTAAACTGAACTTTTTCCATTCAGTCAGCATTAGGGTTTTAAACCCTAAACTGAACTTTTTCCTTTAGTCAGCATTAGGGTTTTAAACCCTAAACTGAACTTTTCCATTCAGTCAGCATTAGGGTTTTAAACCCTAAACTGAACTCTTTCCACTCAGTCAGCATTAGGGTTTTAAATCCTAAACTGAACTTTTCCATTTAGTCGGCATTAGGGTTTTAAACCCTAAGCTGAACTTTTCCATTTAGTCAGCATTAGGGTTTTAAACCCTAAACTGAACTTTTCCATTCAGTCAGCATTAGGGTTTTAAACCCTAAACTGAACTTTTCCATTCAGTCAGCATTAGGGTTTTAAACCCTAAACTGAACTCTTTCCTTCAGTCAGCATTAGGGTTTTAAACCCTAAACTGAACTTTTCCTTTAGTCAGCATTAGGGTTTTAAACCCTAAACTGAACTTTTCCATTTAGTCAGCATTAGGGTTTTAAACCCTAAACTGAACTCTTTCCTTTAGTCAGCATTAGGGTTTTAAACCCTAAACTGAACTTTTTCCATTCAGTCAGCATTAGGGTTTTAAACCCTAAACTGAACTTTTCCATTTAGTCAGCATTAGGGTTTTAAACCCTAAACTGAACTCTTTCCTTTAGTCAGCATTAGGGTTTTAAACCCTAAACTGAACTTTTCCTTTCAGTCAGCATTAGGGTTTTAAACCCTAAACTGAACTCTTTCCTTCATAGTCAGCATTAGGGTTTTAAACCCTAAACTGAACTTTTTCCATTTAGTCAGCATTAGGGTTTTAAACCCTAAACTGAACTTTTTCCATTCAGTCAGCATTAGGGTTTTAAACCCTAAACTGAACTTTTTCCTTTAGTCAGCATTAGGGTTTTAAACCCTAAACTGAACTTTTTCCTTTAGTCAGCATTAGGGTTTTAAACCCTAAACTGAACTTTTCCATTCAGTCAGCATTAGGGTTTTAAACCCTAAACTGAACTTTTCCATTCAGTCAGCATTAGGGTTTTAAACCCTAAACTGAACTTTTCCATTCAGTCAGCATTAGGGTTTTAAACCCTAAACTGAACTTTTCCTTTCAGTCAGCATTAGGGTTTTAAACCCTAAACTGAACTCTTTCCTTCAGTCAGCATTAGGGTTTTAAACCCTAAACTGAACTTTTTCCATTCAGTCAGCATTAGGGTTTTAAACCCTAAACTGAACTTTTTCCTTTAGTCAGCATTAGGGTTTTAAACCCTAAACTGAACTTTTCCATTCAGTCAGCATTAGGGTTTTAAACCCTAAACTGAACTCTTTCCTTTAGTCAGCATTAGGGTTTTAAACCCTAAACTGAACTTTTTCCATTTAGTCAGCATTAGGGTTTTAAACCCTAAACTGAACTTTTTCCATTTAGTCAGCATTAGGGTTTTAAACCCTAAACTGAACTTTTTCCTTTAGTCAGCATTAGGGTTTTAAACCCTAAACTGAACTTTTCCTTTCAGTCAGCATTAGGGTTTTAAACCCTAAACTGAACTCTTTCCCTTCAGTCAGCATTAGGGTTTTAAACCCTAAACTGAACTTTTCCATTCAGTCAGCATTAGGGTTTTAAACCCTAAACTGAACTTTTCCATTTAGTCAGCATTAGGGTTTTAAACCCTAAACTGAACTTTTTCCATTCAGTCAGCATTAGGGTTTTAAACCCTAAACTGAACTTTTCCTTTGGTCAGCATTAGGGTTTTAAACCCTAAACTGAACTTTTTCCTTTAGTCAGCATTAGGGTTTTAAACCCTAAACTGAACTTTTTCCATTCAGTCAGCATTAGGGTTTTAAACCCTAAACTGAACTTTTCCATTCAGTCAGCATTAGGGTTTTAAACCCTAAACTGAACTTTCCCTTTAGTCAGCATTAGGGTTTTAAACCCTAAACTGAACTCTTTCCTTCAGTCAGCATTAGGGTTTTAAACCCTAAACTGAACTTTTCCATTCAGTCAGCATTAGGGTTTTAAACCCTAAACTGAACTTTTTCCTTTAGTCAGCATTAGGGTTTTAAACCCTAAACTGAACTTTTTCCATTCAGTCAGCATTAGGGTTTTAAACCCTAAACTGAACTTTTCCATTCAGTCAGCATTAGGGTTTTAAACCCTAAACTGAACTCTTTCCTTCAGTCAGCATTAGGGTTTTAAACCCTAAACTGAACTTTTCCATTCAGTCAGCATTAGGGTTTTAAACCCTAAACTGAACTTTTCCATTTAGTCAGCATTAGGGTTTTAAACCCTAAACTGAAATATTTCCATTCAGTCAGCATTAGGGTTTTAAACCCTAAACTGAACTTTTCCTTTCAGTCAGCATTAGGGTTTTAAACCCTAAACTGAACTTTTCCATTTAGTCAGCATTAGGGTTTTAAACCCTAAACTGAACTCTTTCCTTTAGTCAGCATTAGGGTTTTAAACCCTAAACTGAACTTTTCCTTTCAGTCAGCATTAGGGTTTTAAACCCTAAACTGAACTCTTTCCTTCAGTCAGCATTAGGGTTTTAAACCCTAAACTGAACTTTTTCCTTTAGTCAGCATTAGGGTTTTAAACCCTAAACTGAACTTTTTCCATTCAGTCAGCATTAGGGTTTTAAACCCTAAACTGAACTTTTCCATTTAGTCAGCATTAGGGTTTTAAACCCTAAACTGAACTTTTTCCTTTAGTCAGCATTAGGGTTTTAAACCCTAAACTGAACTTTTCCATTTAGTCAGCATTAGGGTTTTAAACCCTAAACTGAACTTTTCCATTCAGTCAGCATTAGGGTTTTAAACCCTAAACTGAACTTTTCCATTCAGTCAGCATTAGGGTTTTAAACCCTAAACTGAACTTTTCCATTCAGTCAGCATTAGGGTTTTAAACCCTAAACTGAACTTTCCCCATTTAGTCAGCATTAGGGTTTTAAACCCTAAACTGAACTTTTCCATTCAGTCAGCATTAGGGTTTTAAACCCTAAACTGAACTTTTTCCATTCAGTCAGCATTAGGGTTTTAAACCCTAAACTGAACTTTTCCATTTAGTCAGCATTAGGGTTTTAAACCCTAAACTGAACTTTTCCATTTAGTCAGCATTAGGGTTTTAAACCCTAAACTGAACTTTTTCCATTTAGTCAGCATTAGGGTTTTAAACCCTAAACTGAACTTTTTCCATTCAGTCAGCATTAGGGTTAAACCCTAAACTGAACTTTTTCCTTTCAGTCAGCATTAGGGTTTTAAACCCTAAACTGAACTTTTTCCTTTAGTCAGCATTAGGGTTTTAAACCCTAAACTGAACTTTTCCATTCAGTCAGCATTAGGGTTTTAAACCCTAAACTGAACTTTTCCATTCAGTCAGCATTAGGGTTTTAAACCCTAAACTGAACTCTTTCCTTTAGTCAGCATTAGGGTTTTAAACCCTAAACTGAACTCTTTCCTTTCAGTCAGCATTAGGGTTTTAAACCCTAAACTGAACTTTTTCCATTCAGTCAGCATTAGGGTTTTAAACCCTAAACTGAACTTTTTCCTTTAGTCAGCATTAGGGTTTTAAACCCTAAACTGAACTTTTCCTTTCAGTCAGCATTAGGGTTTTAAACCCTAAACTGAACTTTTCCATTCAGTCAGCATTAGGGTTTTAAACCCTAAACTGAACTCTTTCCTTTAGTCAGCATTAGGGTTTTAAACCCTAAACTGAACTTTTCCATTTAGTCAGCATTAGGGTTTTAAACCCTAAACTGAACTTTTCCATTTAGTCAGCATTAGGGTTTTAAACCCTAAACTGAACTTTTTCCTTTCAGTCAGCATTAGGGTTTTAAACCCTAAACTGAACTTTTCCTTTCAGTCAGCATTAGGGTTTTAAACCCTAAACTGAACTTTTCCATTTAGTCAGCATTAGGGTTTTAAACCCTAAACTGAACTCTTTCCTTCAGTCAGCATTAGGGTTTTAAACCCTAAACTGAACTTTTCCTTTCAGTCAGCATTAGGGTTTTAAACCCTAAACTGAACTCTTTCCATTTAGTCAGCATTAGGGTTTTAAACCCTAAACTGAACTTTTTCCTTTCAGTCAGCATTAGGGTTTTAAACCCTAAACTGAACTTTTCCTTTCAGTCAGCATTAGGGTTTTAAACCCTAAACTGAACTCTTTCCCTTTAGTCAGCATTAGGGTTTTAAACCCTAAACTGAACTTTTTCCCTTTAGTCAGCATTAGGGTTTTAAACCTTAAACTGAACTTTTCCTTTCAGTCAGCATTAGGGTTTTAAACCCTAAACTGAACTTTTCCTTGCAATCAACATTAAGGTTTTAAACCATAAACTGAACTTTTTCCTTTAATCAGCATTAGGGTTTTAAACCCTAAACTGAACTTTTCCTTTCAGTCAGCATTAGGGTTTTAAACCCTAAACTGAACTTTTCCTTTAGTCAGCATTAGGGTTTTAAACCCTAAACTGAACTTTTCCTTTCAGTCAGCATTAGGGTTTTAAACCCTAAACTGAACTTTTTCCATTCAGTCAGCATTAGGGTTTTAAACCCTAAACTGAACTTTTTCCATTTAGTCAGCATTAGGGTTTTAAACCCTAAACTGAACTTTTCCATTTAGTCAGCATTAGGGTTTTAAACCCTAAACTGAACTTTTCCATTCAGTCAGCATTAGGGTTTTAAACCCTAAACTGAACTTTTCCTTTCAGTCAGCATTAGGGTTTTAAACCCTAAACTGAACTTTTCCATTTAGTCAGCATTAGGGTTTTAAACCCTAAACTGAACTCTTTCCTTCAGTCAGCATTAGGGTTTTAAACCCTAAACTGAACTTTTCCTTTCAGTCAGCATTAGGGTTTTAAACCCTAAACTGAACTCTTTCCATTTAGTCAGCATTAGGGTTTTAAACCCTAAACTGAACTTTTCCTTTCAGTCAGCATTAGGGTTTTAAACCCTAAACTGAACTCTTTCCCTTTAGTCAGCATTAGGGTTTTAAACCCTAAACTGAACTTTTCCATTCAGTCAGCATTAGGGTTTTAAACCCTAAACTGAACTTTTCCATTCAGTCAGCATTAGGGTTTTAAACCCTAAACTGAACTTTTCCTTTAGTCAGCATTAGGGTTTTAAACCCTAAACTGAACTCTTTCCTTTCAGTCAGCATTAGGGTTTTAAACCCTAAACTGAACTTTTTCCATTCAGTCAGCATTAGGGTTTTAAACCCTAAACTGAACTCTTTCCTTTAGTCAGCATTAGGGTTTTAAACCCTAAACTGAACTTTTCCTTTCAGTCAGCATTAGGGTTTTAAACCCTAAACTGAACTTTTCCACTCAGTCAGCATTAGGGTTTTAAACCCTAAACTGAACTCTTTCCTTCAGTCAGCATTAGGGTTTTAAACCCTAAACTGAACTTTTCCATTCAGTCAGCATTAGGGTTTTAAACCCTAAACTGAACTTTTCCATTTAGTCAGCATTAGGGTTTTAAACCCTAAACTGAACTTTTTCCATTCAGTCAGCATTAGGGTTTTAAACCCTAAACTGAACTTTTCCTTTCAGTCAGCATTAGGGTTTTAAACCCTAAACTGAACTTTTCCATTTAGTCAGCATTAGGGTTTTAAACCCTAAACTGAACTCTTTCCTTCAGTCAGCATTAGGGTTTTAAACCCTAAACTGAACTTTTCCTTTCAGTCAGCATTAGGGTTTTAAACCCTAAACTGAACTCTTTCCATTTAGTCAGCATTAGGGTTTTAAACCCTAAACTGAACTTTTTCCTTTCAGTCAGCATTAGGGTTTTTAACCCTAAACTGAACTTTTCCTTTCAGTCAGCATTAGGGTTTTAAACCCTAAACTGAACTTTTTCCTTTAGTCAGCATTAGGGTTTTAAACCCTAAACTGAACTTTTCCATTCAGTCAGCATTAGGGTTTTAAACCCTAAACTGAACTTTTCCATTCAGTCAGCATTAGGGTTTTAAACCCTAAACTGAACTTTTCCATTCAGTCAGCATTAGGGTTTTAAACCCTAAACTGAACTTTTTCCATTCAGTCAGCATTAGGGTTTTAAACCCTAAACTGAACTCTTTCCTTTCAGTCAGCATTAGGGTTTTAAACCCTAAACTGAACTTTTTCCATTCAGTCAGCATTAGGGTTTTAAACCCTAAACTGAACTTTTTCCTTTAATCAGCATTAGGGTTTTAAACCCTAAACTGAATTTTTCCATTCAGTCAGCATTAGGGTTTTAAACCCTAAACTGAACTTTTTCCTTTAATCAGCATTAGGGTTTTAAACCCTAAACTGAACTCTTTCCATTTAGTCAGCATTAGGGTTTTAAACCCTAAACTGAACTTTTCCATTTAGTCAGCATTAGGGTTTTAAACCCTAAACTGAACTTTTCCATTTAGTCAGCATTAGGGTTTTAAACCCTAAACTGAAATATTTCCATTCAGTCAGCATTAGGGTTTTAAACCCTAAACTGAACTTTTCCTTTCAGTCAGCATTAGGGTTTTAAACCCTAAACTGAACTTTTCCATTTAGTCGGCATTAGGGTTTTAAACCCTAAACTGAACTCTTTCCTTCAGTCAGCATTAGGGTTTTAAACCCTAAACTGAACTTTTTCCTTTCAGTCAGCATTAGGGTTTTAAACCCTAAACTGAACTTTTCCTTTCAGTCAGCATTAGGGTTTTAAACCCTAAACTGAACTTTTTCCATTTAGTCAGCATTAGGGTTTTAAACCCTAAACTGAACTTTTTCCATTCAGTCAGCATTAGGGTTTTAAACCCTAAACTGAACTTTTTCCTTTAGTCAGCATTAGGGTTTTAAACCCTAAACTAAACTTTTTCTTTTAATCAGCATTAGGGTTTTAAACCCTAAACTGAACTTTTCCATTCAGTCAGCATTAGGGTTTTAAACCCTAAACTGAACTTTTCCTTTAGTCAGCATTAGGGTTTTAAACCCTAAACTGAACTTTTCCATTCAGTCAGCATTAGGGTTTTAAACCCTAAACTGAACTTTTCCTTTAGTCAGCATTAGGGTTTTAAACCCTAAACTGAACTTTTCCACTCAGTCAGCATTAGGGTTTTAAACCCTAAACTGAACTCTTTCCTTCAGTCAGCATTAGGGTTTTAAACCCTAAACTGAACTTTTTCCTTTAGTCAGCATTAGGGTTTTAAACCCTAAACTGAACTTTTCCACTCAGTCAGCATTAGGGTTTTAAACCCTAAACTGAACTTTTCCATTCAGTCAGCATTAGGGTTTTAAACCCTAAACTGAACTCTTTCCATTCAGTCAGCATTAGGGTTTTAAACCCTAAACTGAACTTTTCCTTTCAGTCAGCATTAGGGTTTTAAACCCTAAACTGAACTTTTTCCTTTAGTCAGCATTAGGGTTTTAAACCCTAAACTGAACTTTTCCATTCAGTCAGCATTAGGGTTTTAAACCCTAAACTGAACTCTTTCCTTCAGTCAGCATTAGGGTTTTAAACCCTAAACTGAACTTTTCCATTTAGTCAGCATTAGGGTTTTAAACCCTAAACTGAACTTTTCCATTCAGTCAGCATTAGGGTTTTAAACCCTAAACTGAACTTTTTCCATTCAGTCAGCATTAGGGTTTTAAACCCTAAACTGAACTTTTCCTTTCAGTCAGCATTAGGGTTTTAAACCCTAAACTGAACTTTTCCATTTAGTCAGCATTAGGGTTTTAAACCCTAAACTGAACTCTTTCCTTCAGTCAGCATTAGGGTTTTAAACCCTAAACTGAACTTTTCCTTTCAGTCAGCATTAGGGTTTTAAACCCTAAACTGAACTCTTTCCATTTAGTCAGCATTAGGGTTTTAAACCCTAAACTGAACTTTTCCTTTCAGTCAGCATTAGGGTTTTAAACCCTAAACTGAACTTTTTCCATTCAGTCAGCATTAGGGTTTTAAACCCTAAACTGAACTTTTCCTTTCAGTCAGCATTAGGGTTTTAAACCCTAAACTGAACTCTTTCCCTTTAGTCAGCATTAGGGTTTTAAACCCTAAACTGAACTCTTTCCTTCAGTCAGCATTAGGGTTTTAAACCCTAAACTGAACTTTTCCATTTAGTCAGCATTAGGGTTTTAAACCCTAAACTGAACTTTTCCATTTAGTCAGCATTAGGGTTTTAAACCCTAAACTGAACTTTTTCCATTCAGTCAGCATTAGGGTTTTAAACCCTAAACTGAACTTTTCCTTTCAGTCAGCATTAGGGTTTTAAACCCTAAACTGAACTTTTCCTTTAGTCAGCATTAGGGTTTTAAACCCTAAACTGAACTTTTTCCTTTAGTCAGCATTAGGGTTTTAAACCCTAAACTGAACTTTTCCATTCAGTCAGCATTAGGGTTTTAAACCCTAAACTGAACTTTTCCATTCAGTCAGCATTAGGGTTTTAAACCCTAAACTGAACTTTTCCATTCAGTCAGCATTAGGGTTTTAAACCCTAAACTGAACTTTTCCATTCAGTCAGCATTAGGGTTTTAAACCCTAAACTGAACTTTTCCATTTAGTCAGCATTAGGGTTTTAAACCCTAAACTGAACTATTTCCATTCAGTCAGCATTAGGGTTTTAAACCCTAAACTGAACTTTTCCATTTCAGTCAGCATTAGGGTTTTAAACCCTAAACTGAACTTTTCCATTTAGTCGGCATTAGGGTTTTAAACCCTAAACTGAACTCTTTCCTTCAGTCAGCATTAGGGTTTTAAACCCTAAACTGAACTTTTCCTTTCAGTCAGCATTAGGGTTTTAAACCCTAAACTGAACTCTTTCCATTTAGTCAGCATTAGGGTTTTAAACCCTAAACTGAACTTTTCCATTTAGTCAGCATTAGGGTTTTAAACCCTAAACTGAACTCTTTTCCATTCAGTCAGCATTAGGGTTTTAAACCCTAAACTGAACTTTTTCCTTTAATCAGCATTAGGGTTTTAAACCCTAAACTGAACTTTTTCCTTTAGTCAGCATTAGGGTTTTAAACCCTAAACTGAACTTTTCCATTCAGTCAGCATTAGGGTTTTAAACCCTAAACTGAACTTTTCCATTCAGTCAGCATTAGGGTTTTAAACCCTAAACTGAACTTTTCCATTCAGTCAGCATTAGGGTTTTAAACCCTAAACTGAACTTTTCCATTCAGTCAGCATTAGGGTTTTAAACCCTAAACTGAACTTTTTCCATTTAGTCAGCATTAGGGTTTTAAACCCTAAACTGAACTTTTTCCTTTAGTCAGCATTAGGGTTTTAAACCCTAAACTAAACTTTTTCCTTTAGTCAGCATTAGGGTTTTAAACCCTAAACTGAACTTTTCCTTTAGTCAGCATTAGGGTTTTAAACCCTAAACTGAACTTTTCCATTCAGTCAGCATTAGGGTTTTAAACCCTAAACTGAACTTTTCCATTCAGTCAGCATTAGGGTTTTAAACCCTAAACTGAACTTTTCCTTTAGTCAGCATTAGGGTTTTAAACCCTAAACTGAACTTTTTCCATTCAGTCAGCATTAGGGTTTTAAACCCTAAACTGAACTTTTCCATTCAGTCAGCATTAGGGTTTTAAACCCTAAACTGAACTCTTTTCCTTTCAGTCAGCATTAGGGTTTTAAACCCTAAACTGAACTTTTCCATTTAGTCAGCATTAGGGTTTTAAACCCTAAACTGAACTTTTCCATTTAGTCAGCATTAGGGTTTTAAACCCTAAACTGAACTTTTTCCATTTAGTCAGCATTAGGGTTTTAAACCCTAAACTGAACTTTTCCATTCAGTCAGCATTAGGGTTTTAAACCCTAAACTGAACTTTTTCCTTTAGTCAGCATTAGGGTTTTAAACCCTAAACTGAACTTTTTCCTTTAGTCAGCATTAGGGTTTTAAACCCTAAACTGAACTTTTCCATTCAGTCAGCATTAGGGTTTTAAACCCTAAACTGAACTTTTCCATTCAGTCAGCATTAGGGTTTTAAACCCTAAACTGAACTTTTCCTTTAGTCAGCATTAGGGTTTTAAACCCTAAACTGAACTCTTTCCTTTCAGTCAGCATTAGGGTTTTAAACCCTAAACTGAACTTTTTCCATTCAGTCAGCATTAGGGTTTTAAACCCTAAACTGAACTTTTTCCTTTAATCAGCATTAGGGTTTTAAACCCTAAACTGAACTTTTCCATTCAGTCAGCATTAGGGTTTTTAACCCTAAACTGAACTTTTCCTTTCAGTCAGCATTAGGGTTTTAAACCCTAAACTGAACTTTTTCCTTTAGTCAGCATTAGGGTTTTAAACCCTAAACTGAACTTTTCCATTCAGTCAGCATTAGGGTTTTAAACCCTAAACTGAACTTTTCCATTTAGTCAGCATTAGGGTTTTAAACCCTAAACTGAACTATTTCCATTCAGTCAGCATTAGGGTTTTAAACCCTAAACTGAACTTTTCCTTTCAGTCAGCATTAGGGTTTTAAACCCTAAACTGAACTTTTCCATTTAGTCGGCATTAGGGTTTTAAACCCTAAACTGAACTCTTTCCTTCAGTCAGCATTAGGGTTTTAAACCCTAAACTGAACTTTTCCTTTCAGTCAGCATTAGGGTTTTAAACCCTAAACTGAACTCTTTCCATTTAGTCAGCATTAGGGTTTTAAACCCTAAACTGAACTTTTCCATTCAGTCAGCATTAGGGTTTTAAACCCTAAACTGAACTTTTTCCATTCAGTCAGCATTAGGGTTTTAAACCCTAAACTGAACTTTTTCCTTTAGTCAGCATTAGGGTTTTAAACCCTAAACTGAACTTTTTCCTTTAGTCAGCATTAGGGTTTTAAACCCTAAACTGAACTTTTCCTTTAGTCAGCATTAGGGTTTTAAACCCTAAACTGAAACTTTTCCATTCAGTCAGCATTAGGGTTTTAAACCCTAAACTGAACTTTTCCATTCAGTCAGCATTAGGGTTTTAAACCCTAAACTGAACTTTTCCTTTAGTCAGCATTAGGGTTTTAAACCCTAAACTGAACTTTTCCTTTAGTCAGCATTAGGGTTTTAAACCCTAAACTGAACTTTTCCATTCAGTCAGCATTAGGGTTTTAAACCCTAAACTGAACTCTTTTCCTTTAGTCAGCATTAGGGTTTTAAACCCTAAACTGAACTTTTCCATTTAGTCAGCATTAGGGTTTTAAACCCTAAACTGAACTTTTCCATTTAGTCAGCATTAGGGTTTTAAACCCTAAACTGAACTTTTTCCATTCAGTCAGCATTAGGGTTTTAAACCCTAAACTGAACTTTTCCTTTCAGTCAGCATTAGGGTTTTAAACCCTAAACTGAACTTTTCCATTTAGTCAGCATTAGGGTTTTAAACCCTAAACTGAACTCTTTCCTTCAGTCAGCATTAGGGTTTTAAACCCTAAACTGAACTTTTCCTTTCAGTCAGCATTAGGGTTTTAAACCCTAAACTGAACTCTTTCCATTTAGTCAGCATTAGGGTTTTAAACCCTAAACTGAACTTTTTCTATTCAGTCAGCATTAGGGTTTTAAACCCTAAACTGAACTTTTTCCATTCAGTCAGCATTAGGGTTTTAAACCCTAAACTGAACTTTTCCATTCAGTCAGCATTAGGGTTTTAAACCCTAAACTGAACTTTTCCATTCAGTCAGCATTAGGGTTTTAAACCCTAAACTGAACTTTTCCTTTAGTCAGCATTAGGGTTTTAAACCCTAAACTGAACTCTTTCCTTTCAGTCAGCATTAGGGTTTTAAACCCTAAACTGAACTTTTTCCATTCAGTCAGCATTAGGGTTTTAAACCCTAAACTGAACTTTTTCCTTTAGTCAGCATTAGGGTTTTAAACCCTAAACTGAACTTTTCTATTCAGTCAGCATTAGGGTTTTAAACCCTAAACTGAACTTTTCCTTTCAGTCAGCATTAGGGTTTTAAACCCTAAACTGAACTCTTTCCTTCAGTCAGCATTAGGGTTTTAAAACCCTAAACTGAACATTTCCATTTAGTCAGCATTAGGGTTTTAAACCCTAAACTGAACCTTTCCATTTAGTCAGCATTAGGGTTTTAAACCCTAAACTGAAATTTTTCCATTCAGTCAGCATTAGGGTTTTAAACCCTTAACTGAACTTTTCCTTTCAGTCAGCATTAGGGTTTCAAACCCTAAACTGAACTTTTCCATTTAGTCAGCATTAGGGTTTTAAACCCTAAACTGAACTCTTTCCTTCAGTTAGCATTAGGGTTTTAAACCCTAAACTGAACTTTTCCTTTCAATCAGCATTAGGGTTTTAAACCCTAAACTGAACTATTTCCATTTAGTCAGCATTAGGGTTTTAAACCCTAAACTGAACTTTTTCCATTCAGTCAGCATTAGGGTTTTAAACCCTAAACTGAACTTTTTCCTTTAATCAGCATTAGGGTTTTAAACCCTAAACTGAACTTTTTCCTTTAATCAGCATTAGGGTTTTAAACCCTAAACTGAACTTTTCCATTCAGTCAGCATTAGGGTTTTAAACCCTAAACTGAACTTTTCCATTCAGTCAGCATTAGGGTTTTAAACCCTAAACTGAACTTTTCCATTCAGTCAGCATTAGGGTTTTAAACCCTAAACTGAACTTTTCCATTCAGTCAGCATTAGGGTTTTAAACCCTAAACTGAACTCTTTCCTTCAGTCAGCATTAGGGTTTTAAACCCTAAACTGAACTTTTTCCATTCAGTCAGCATTAGGGTTTTAAACCCTAAACTAAACTTTTTCATTTAGTCAGCATTAGGGTTTTAAACCCTAAACTGAACTTTTCCACTCAGTCAACATTAGGGTTTTAAACCCTAAACTGAACTTTTCCACTCAGTCAGCATTAGGGTTTTAAACCCTAAACTGAACTCTTTCCTTCAGTCAGCGTTAGGGTTTTAAAACCCTAAACTGAACTTTTCCATTTAGTCAGCATTAGGGTTTTAAACCCTAAACTGAACTTTTCCATTTAGTCAGCATTAGGGTTTTAAACCCTAAACTGAAATATTTCCATTCAGTCAGCATTAGGGTTTTAAACCCTAAACTGAACTTTTCCTTTCAGTCAGCATTAGGGTTTTAAACCCTAAACTGAACTTTTCCATTTAGTCGGCATTAGGGTTTTAAACCCTAAACTGAACTCTTTCCTTCAGTCAGCATTAGGGTTTTAAACCCTAAACTGAACTTTTCCTTTCAATCAGCATTAGGGTTTTAAACCCTAAACTGAACTCTTTCCATTTAGTCAGCATTAGGGTTTTAAACCCTAAACTGAACTTTTTCCATTTAGTCAGCATTAGGGTTTTAAACCCTAAACTGAACTTTTTCCATTCAGTCAGCATTAGGGTTTTAAACCCTAAACTGAACTTTTTCCTTTAGTCAGCATTAGGGTTTTAAACCCTAAACTAAACTTTTTCCATTTAGTCAGCATTAGGGTTTTAAACCCTAAACTGAACTTTTCCATTCAGTCAGCATTAGGGTTTTAAACCCTAAACTGAACTTTTCCATTCAGTCAGCATTAGGGTTTTAAACCCTAAACTGAACTTTTCCATTCAGTCAGCATTAGGGTTTTAAACCCTAAACTGAACTTTTCCATTTGAGTCTGCATTAGGGTTTTAAACCCTAAACTGAACTCTTTCCTTCAGTCAGCATTAGGGTTTTAAACCCTAAACTGAACTTTTTCCATTCAGTCAGCATTAGGGTTTTAAACCCTAAACTGAACTTTTTCCTTTAGTCAGCATTAGGGTTTTAAACCCTAAACTGAACTTTTCCATTCAGTCAGCATTAGGGTTTTAAACCCTAAACTGAACTTTTCCATTTCAGTCAGCATTAGGGTTTTAAACCCTAAACTGAACTTTTCCATTCAGTCAGCATTAGGGTTTTAAACCCTAAACTGAACTTTTCCTTTAGTCAGCATTAGGGTTTTAAACCCTAAACTGAACTCTTTCCTTTAGTCAGCATTAGGGTTTTAAACCCTAAACTGAACTTTTCCATTCAGTCAGCATTAGGGTTTTAAACCCTAAACTGAACTCTTTCCCATTCAGTCAGCATTAGGGTTTTAAACCCTAAACTGAACTTTTCCATTTAGTCAGCATTAGGGTTTTAAACCCTAAACTGAACTTTTCCATTTAGTCAGCATTAGGGTTTTAAACCCTAAACTGAACTTTTTCCATTCAGTCAGCATTAGGGTTTTAAACCCTAAACTGAACTTTTCCTTTCAGTCAGCATTAGGGTTTTAAACCCTAAACTGAACTTTTCCATTTAGTCAGCATTAGGGTTTTAAACCCTAAACTGAACTCTTTCCTTCAGTCAGCATTAGGGTTTTAAACCCTAAACTGAACTTTTCCTTTCAGTCAGCATTAGGGTTTTAAACCCTAAACTGAACTCTTTCCATTTAGTCAGCATTAGGGTTTTAAACCCTAAACTGAACTTTTTCCATTTAGTCAGCATTAGGGTTTTAAACCCTAAACTGAACTTTTTCCATTCAGTCAGCATTAGGGTTTTAAACCCTAAACTGAACTTTTCCATTCAGTCAGCATTAGGGTTTTAAACCCTAAACTGAACTTTTCCATTCAGTCAGCATTAACCCTAAACCCTAAACTGAACTCTTTCCTTTCAGTCAGCATTAGGGTTTTAAACCCTAAACTGAACTTTTTCCTTTAGTCAGCATTAGGGTTTTAAACCCTAAACTGAACTTTTCCATTTAGTCAGCATTAGGGTTTTAAACCCTAAACTGAACTTTTTCCATTCAGTCAGCATTAGGGTTTTAAACCCTAAACTGAACTTTTCCTTTCAGTCAGCATTAGGGTTTTAAACCCTAAACTGAACTTTTCCATTTAGTCAGCATTAGGGTTTTAAACCCTAAACTGAACTTTTTCCATTCAGTCAGCATTAGGGTTTTAAACCCTAAACTGAACCTTTTCCTTTAGTCTGCATTAGGGTTTTAAACCCTAAACTGAACTTTTTCCTTTAGTCAGCATTAGGGTTTTAAATCCTAAACTGAACTTTTCCACTCAGTCAACATTAGGGTTTTAAAACCCTAAACTGAACTTTTCCATTTAGTCAGCATTAGGGTTTTAAACCCTAAACTGAACTTTTCCATTTAGTCAGCATTAGGGTTTTAAACCCTAAACTGAACTATTTCCATTCAGTCAGCATTAGGGTTTTAAACCCTAAACTGAACTTTTCCTTTCAGTCAGCATTAGGGTTTTAAACCCTAAACTGAACTTTTCCATTTAGTCGGCATTAGGGTTTTAAACCCTAAACTGAACTCTTTCCTTTCAGTCAGCATTAGGGTTTTAAACCCTAAACTGAACTTTTCCTTTCAATCAGCATTAGGGTTTTAAACCCTAAACTGAACTCTTTCCATTTAGTCAGCATTAGGGTTTTAAACCCTAAACTGAACTTTTTCCATTTAGTCAGCATTAGGGTTTTAAACCCTAAACTGAACTTTTTCCATTCAGTCAGCATTAGGGTTTTAAACCCTAAACTGAACTTTTTCCTTTAGTCAGCATTAGGGTTTTAAACCCTAAACTGAACTTTTTCCTTTAGTCAGCATTAGGGTTTTAAACCCTAAACTGAACTTTTCCATTCAGTCAGCATTAGGGTTTTAAACCCTAAACTGAACTTTTCCATTCAGTCAGCATTAGGGTTTTAAACCCTAAACTGAACTTTTCCATTCAGTCAGCATTAGGGTTTTAAACCCTAAACTGAACTTTTCCATTCAGTCAGCATTAGGGTTTTAAACCCTAAACTGAACTTTTTCCATTCAGTCAGCATTAGGGTTTTAAACCCTAAACTGAACTTTTTCCATTCAGTCAGCATTAGGGTTTTAAACCCTAAACTGAACTTTTCCACTCAGTCAGCATTAGGGTTTTAAACCCTAAACTGAACTTTTCCACTCAGTCAGCATTAGGGTTTTAAACCCTAAACTGAACTCTTTCCTTCAGTCAGCGTTAGGGTTTTAAAACCCTAAGCTGAACTTTTCCATTTAGTCAGCATTAGGGTTTTAAACCCTAAACTGAACTTTTCCATTCAGTCAGCATTAGGGTTTTAAACCCTAAACTGAACTTTTCCACTCAGTCAGCATTAGGGTTTTAAACCCTAAACTGAACTCTTTCCTTCAGTCAGCGTTAGGGTTTTAAAACCCTAAACTGAACTTTTCCATTTAGTCAGCATTAGGGTTTTAAACCCTAAACTGAACTTTTCCATTTAGTCAGCATTAGGGTTTTAAACCCTAAACTGAACTTTTCCATTTAGTCAGCATTAGGGTTTTAAACCCTAAACTGAAATATTTCCATTCAGTCAGCATTAGGGTTTTAAACCCTAAACTGAACTTTTCCTTTCAGTCAGCATTAGGGTTTTAAACCCTAAACTGAACTTTTCCATTTAGTCGGCATTAGGGTTTTAAACCCTAAACTGAACTCTTTCCTTCAGTCAGCATTAGGGTTTTAAACCCTAAACTGAACTTTTCCTTTCAGTCAGCATTAGGGTTTTAAACCCTAAACTGAACTCTTTCCATTTAGTCAGCATTAGGGTTTTAAACCCTAAACTGAACTTTTTCCATTTAGTCAGCATTAGGGTTTTAAACCCTAAACTGAACTTTTTCCATTCAGTCAGCATTAGGGTTTTAAACCCTAAACTGAACTTTTTCCTTTAATCAGCATTAGGGTTTTAAACCCTAAACTGAACTTTTTCCTTTAATCAGCATTAGGGTTTTAAACCCTAAACTGAACTTTTCCACTCAGTCAGCATTAGGGTTTTAAACCCTAAACTGAACTTTTCCATTCAGTCAGCATTAGGGTTTTAAACCCTAAACTGAACTTTTCCATTCAGTCAGCATTAGGGTTTTAAACCCTAAACTGAACTTTTCCTTGAGTCTGCATTAGGGTTTTAAACCCTAAACTGAACTCTTTCCTTCAGTCAGCATTAGGGTTTTAAACCCTAAACTGAACTTTTTCCATTCAGTCAACATTAGGGTTTTAAACCCTAAACTGAACTTTTTCCTTTAGTCAGCATTAGGGTTTTAAACCCTAAACTGAACTTTTCCACTCAGTCAGCATTAGGGTTTTAAACCCTAAACTGAACTCTATCCATTTAGTTAGCATTAGGGTTTTAAACCCTAAACTGAACTTTTTCCATTTAGTCAACATTATGGTTTTAAATCCTAAATTGAACTTTTTCCATTCAGTCAGCATTAGGGTTTTAAACCCTAAACTGAACTTTTTCCTTTAATTAGCGTTAGGGTTTTAAACCCTAAATTGAACTTTTTCCTTTAATCAGCATTAGGGTTTTAAACCCTAAACTGAACTTTTCCTCAGTCAGCCTTAGGGTTTTAAACCCTAAACTAAACTTTTCCATTCAGTCAGCATTAGGGTTTTAAACCCTAAACTGAACTTTTTCCATTTAGTCAGCATTATGGTTTTAAACCCTAAATTGAACTTTTTCCATTCAGTCAGCATTAGGGTTTTAAACCCTAAACTGAACTTTTTCCTTTAATTAGCGTTAGGGTTTAAAACCCTAAACTGAACTTTTTCCTTTAATCAGCATTAGGGTTTTAAACCCTAAACTGAACTTTTCCACTCAGTCAGCATTAGGGTTTTAAACCCTAAACTGAACTTTTCCATTCAGTCAGCATTAGGGTTTTAAACCCTAAACTGAACTTTTCCTTGAGTCTGCATTAGGGTTTTAAACCCTAAACTGAACTCTTTCCTTCAGTCAGCATTAGGGTTTTAAACCCTAAACTGAACTTTTTCCATTCAGTCAGCATTAGGGTTTTAAACCCTAAACTGAACTTTTTCCTTTAGTCAGCATTAGGGTTTTAAACCCTAAACTGAACTTTTCTACTCAGTCAGCATTAGGGTTTTAAACCCTAAACTAAACTTTTCCACTCAGTCAGCATTAGGGTTTTAAACCCTAAACTGAACTCTTTCCTTCAGTCAGCGTTAGGGTTTTAAAACCCTAAGCTGAACTTTTCCATTTAGTCAGCATTAGGGTTCTAAACCCTAAACTGAACTTTTCCATTTAGTCAGCATTAGGGTTTTAAACCCTAAACTGAAATATTTCCATTCAGTCAGCATTAGGGTTTTAAACCCTAAACTGAACTTTTCCTTTCAGTCAGCATTAGGGTTTTAAACCCTAAACTAAACTTTTCCATTTAGTCGGCATTAGGGTTTTAAACCCTAAACTGAACTCTTTCCTTCAATCAGCATTAGGGTTTTAAACCCTTAACTGAACTTTTCCTTTCAATCAGCATTAGGGTTTTAAACCCTAAACTGAACTCTTTCCATTTAGTTAGCATTAGGGTTTTAAACCCTAAACTGAACTTTTTCCATTTAGTCAGCATTATGGTTTTAAATCCTAAATTGAACTTTTTCCATTCAGTCAGCATTAGGGTTTTAAACCCTAAACTGAACTTTTTCCTTTAATTAGCGTTAGGGTTTTAAACCCTAAACTAAACTTTTTCCTTTAATCAGCATTAGGGTTTTAAACCCTAAACTGAACTTTTCCTTAGTCAGCCTTAGGGTTTTAAACCCTAAACTAAACTTTTCCATTCAGTCAGCATTAGGGTTTTAAACCCTAAACTGAACTTTTCCATTCAGTCAGCATTAGGGTTTTAAACCCTAAACTGAACTTTTCCTTGAGTCTGCATTAGGGTTTTAAACCCTAAACTGAACTTCTCCTTTAATCAGCATTAGGGTTTTAAACCCTAAACTGAACTTTTCCATTCAGTCAACGTTAGCGTTTTAAACCCTAAACTGAACTCTTTTCCTTCAGTCAGCATTAGGGTTTTAAAACCCTAAACTGAACTTTTCCATTTAGTCAGCATTAAGGTTTTAAACCCTAAACTGAACTTTTCCATTTAGTCAGCATTAGGGTTTTAAACCCTAAACTGAACTTTTTCCATTTAGTCAGCATTATGGTTTTAAACCCTAAATTGAACTTTTTCCATTCAGTCAGCATTAGGGTTTTAAACCCTAAACTGAACTTTTTCCTTTAATTAGCGTTAGGGTTTTAAACCCTAAACTGAACTTTTTCCTTTAATCAGCATTAGGGTTTTAAACCCTAAACTGAACTTTTCCACTCAGTCAGCATTAGGGTTTTAAACCCTAAACTGAACTTTTCCATTCAGTCAGCATTAGGGTTTTAAACCCTAAACTGAACTTTTCCTTGAGTCTGCATTAGGGTTTTAAACCCTAAACTGAACTCTTTCCTTCAGTCAGCATTAGGGTTTTAAACCCTAAACTGAACTTTTTCCATTCAGTCAGCATTAGGGTTTTAAACCCTAAACTGAACTTTTTCCTTTAGTCAGCATTAGGGTTTTAAACCCTAAACTGAACTTTTCTACTCAGTCAGCATTAGGGTTTTAAACCCTAAACTAAACTTTTCCACTCAGTCAGCATTAGGGTTTTAAACCCTAAACTGAACTCTTTCCATCAGTCAGCGTTAGGGTTTTAAAACCCTAAGCTGAACTTTTCCATTTAGTCAGCATTAGGGTTCTAAACCCTAAACTGAACTTTTCCATTTAGTCAGCATTAGGGTTTTAAACCCTAAACTGAAATATTTCCATTCAGTCAGCATTAGGGTTTTAAACCCTAAACTGAACTTTTCCTTTCAGTCAGCATTAGGGTTTTAAACCCTAAACTAAACTTTTCCATTTAGTCGGTATTAGGGTTTTAAACCCTAAACTGAACTCTTTCCTTCAATCAGCATTAGGGTTTTAAACCCTTAACTGAACTTTTCCTTTCAATCAGCATTAGGGTTTTAAACCCTAAACTGAACTCTTTCCATTTAGTTAGCATTAGGGTTTTAAACCCTAAACTGAACTTTTTCCATTTAGTCAGCATTATGGTTTTAAATCCTAAATTGAACTTTTTCCATTCAGTCAGCATTAGGGTTTTAAACCCTAAACTGAACTTTTTCCTTTAATTAGCGTTAGGGTTTTAAACCCTAAACTGAACTTTTTCCTTTAATCAGCATTAGGGTTTTAAACCCTAAACTGAACTTTTCCTAAGTCAGCCTTAGGGTTTTAAACCCTAAACTAAACTTTTCCATTCAGTCAGCATTAGGGTTTTAAACCCTAAACTGAACTTTTCCATTCAGTCAGCATTAGGGTTTTAAACCCTAAACTGAACTTTTCCTTGAGTCTGCATTAGGGTTTTAAACCCTAAACTGAACTTCTCCTTTAATCAGCATTAGGGTTTTAAACCCTAAACTGAACTTTTCCATTCAGTCAACGTTAGCGTTTTAAACCCTAAACTGAACTCTTTTCCTTCAGTCAGCATTAGGGTTTTAAAACCCTAAACTGAACTTTTCCATTTAGTCAGCATTAAAGTTTTAAACCCTAAACTGAACTTTTCCATTTAGTCAGCATTAGGGTTTTAAACCCTAAACTGAACTTTTTCCATTCAGTCAGCATTAGGGTTGTAAACCCTAAACTGAACTTTTCCTTTCAGTCAGCATTAGGGTTTTAAACCCTAAACTGAACTTTTCCATTTAGTCGGCATTAGGGTTTTAAACCCTAAACTGAACTCTTTCCTTCAATCAGCATTAGGGTTTTAAACCCTAAACTGAACTTTTCCTTTCAGTCAGCATTAGGGTTTTAAACCCTAAACTGAACACTTTCCATTTAGTCAGCATTAGGGTTTTAAACCCTAAACTGAACTTTTTCTATTGAGTCAGCATTAGGGTTTTAAACCCTAAACTGAACTTTTTCCATTCAGTCAGCATTAGGGTTTTAAACCCTAAACTGAACTTTTCCACTCAGTCAGCATTAGGGTTTTAAACCCTAAACTGAACTTTTCCATTCAGTCAGCATTAGGGTTTTAAACCCTAAACTGAACTTTTCCTTGAGTCTGCATTAGGTTTTAAACCCTAAACTGAACTCTTTCCTTCAGTCAGCATTAGGGTTTTAAACCCTAAACTGAACTTTTTCCATTCAGTCAGCATTAGGGTTTTAAACCCTAAACTGAACTTTTTCCTTTAGTCAGCATTAGGGTTTTAAACCCTAAACTGAACTTTTCTACTCAGTCAGCATTAGGGTTTTAAACCCTAAACTAAACTTTTCCACTCAGTCAGCATTAGGGTTTTAAACCCTAAACTGAACTCTTTCCTTCAGTCAGCGTTAGGGTTTTAAAACCCTAAACTGAACATTTCCATTTAGTCAGCATTAGGGTTTTAAACCCTAAACTAAACCTTTCCATTTAGTCAGCATTAGGGTTTTAAACCCTAAACTGAAATTTTTCCATTCAGTCAGCATTAGGGTTTTAAACCCTTAACTGAACTTTTCCTTTCAGTCAGCATTAGGGTTTCAAACCCTAAACTGAACTTTTCCATTTAGTCAGCATTAGGGTTTTAAACCCTAAACTGAACTCTTTCCTTCAGTTAGCATTAGGGTTTTAAACCCTAAACTGAACTTTTCCTTTCAATCAGCATTAGGGTTTTAAACCCTAAACTGAACTATTTCCATTTAGTCAGCATTAGGGTTTTAAACCCTAAACTGAACTTTTTCCATTCAGTCAGCATTAGGGTTTTAAACCCTAAACTGAACTTTTTCCTTTAATTAGCATTAGGGTTTTAAACCCTAAACTGAACTTTTTCCTTTAATCAGCATTAGGGTTTTAAACCCTAAACTGAACTTTTCCATTCAGTCAGCATTAGGGTTTTAAACCCTAAACTGAACTTTTCCATTCAGTCAGCATTAGGGTTTTAAACCCTAAACTGAACTTTTCCATTCAGTCAGCATTAGTGTTTTAAACCCTAAACTGAACTTTTCCACTCAGTCAGCATTAGGGTTTTAAACCCTAAACTGAACTCTTTCCTTCAGTCAGCATTAGGGTTTTAAACCCTAAACTGAACTTTTTCCATTCAGTCAGCATTAGGGTTTTAAACCCTAAACTAAACTTTTTCATTTAGTCAGCATTAGGGTTTTAAACCCTAAACTGAACTTTTCCACTCAGTCAACATTAGGGTTTTAAACCCTAAACTGAACTTTTCCACTCAGTCAGCATTAGGGTTTTAAACCCTAAACTGAACTCTTTCCTTCAGTCAGCGTTAGGGTTTTAAAACCCTAAACTGAACTTTTCCATTTAGTCAGCATTAGGGTTTTAAACCCTAAACTGAACTTTTCCATTTAGTCAGCATTAGGGTTTTAAACCCTAAACTGAAATATTTCCATTCAGTCAGCATTAGGGTTTTAAACCCTAAACTGAACTTTTCCTTTCAGTCAGCATTAGGGTTTTAAACCCTAAACTGAACTTTTCCATTTAGTCGGCATTAGGGTTTTAAACCCTAAACTGAACTCTTTCCTTCAGTCAGCATTAGGGTTTTAAACCCTAAACTGAACTTTTCCTTTCAATCAGCATTAGGGTTTTAAACCCTAAACTGAACTCTTTCCATTTAGTCAGCATTAGGGTTTTAAACCCTAAACTGAACTTTT
The DNA here is from genome assembly GCF_000715075.1 of Nicotiana tabacum. Taxonomy (NCBI): domain Eukaryota; kingdom Viridiplantae; phylum Streptophyta; class Magnoliopsida; order Solanales; family Solanaceae; genus Nicotiana; species Nicotiana tabacum. The sequence continues at coordinate 171,189,072 of NC_134101.1, forward strand.
TCCATTTAGTCAGCATTATGGTTTTAAACCCTAAATTGAACTTTTTCCATTCAGTCAGCATTAGGGTTTTAAATCCTAAACTGAACTTTTTCCTTTAATTAGAGTTAGGGTTTTAAACCCTAAACTGAACTTTTTCCTTAAATCAGCATTAGGGTTTTAAACCCTAAACTGAACTTTTCCATTTAGTCGGCATTAGGGTTTTAAACCCTAAACTGAACTCTTTCCTTCAATCAGCATTAGGGTTTTAAACCCTAAACTGAACTTTTCCTTTCAGTCAGCATTAGGGTTTTAAACCCTAAACTGAACACTTTCCATTTAGTCAGCATTAGGGTTTTAAACCCTAAACTGAACTTTTTCTATTGAGTCAGCATTAGGGTTTTAAACCCTAAACTGAACTTTTTCCATTCAGTCAGCATTAGGGTTTTAAACCCTAAACTGAACTTTTCCACTCAGTCAGCATTAGGGTTTTAAACCCTAAACTGAACTTTTCCATTCAGTCAGCATTAGGGTTTTAAACCCTAAACTGAACTTTTCCTTGAGTCTGCATTAGGTTTTAAACCCTAAACTGAACTCTTTCCTTCAGTCAGCATTAGGGTTTTAAACCCTAAACTGAACTTTTTCCATTCAGTCAGCATTAGGGTTTTAAACCCTAAACTGAACTTTTTCCTTTAGTCAGCATTAGGGTTTTAAACCCTAAACTGAACTTTTCTACTCAGTCAGCATTAGGGTTTTAAACCCTAAACTAAACTTTTCCACTCAGTCAGCATTAGGGTTTTAAACCCTAAACTGAACTCTTTCCTTCAGTCAGCGTTAGGGTTTTAAAACCCTAAACTGAACATTTCCATTTAGTCAGCATTAGGGTTTTAAACCCTAAACTAAACCTTTCCATTTAGTCAGCATTAGGGTTTTAAACCCTAAACTGAAATTTTTCCATTCAGTCAGCATTAGGGTTTTAAACCCTTAACTGAACTTTTCCTTTCAGTCAGCATTAGGGTTTCAAACCCTAAACTGAACTTTTCCATTTAGTCAGCATTAGGGTTTTAAACCCTAAACTGAACTCTTTCCTTCAGTTAGCATTAGGGTTTTAAACCCTAAACTGAACTTTTCCTTTCAATCAGCATTAGGGTTTTAAACCCTAAACTGAACTATTTCCATTTAGTCAGCATTAGGGTTTTAAACCCTAAACTGAACTTTTTCCATTCAGTCAGCATTAGGGTTTTAAACCCTAAACTGAACTTTTTCCTTTAATTAGCATTAGGGTTTTAAACCCTAAACTGAACTTTTTCCTTTAATCAGCATTAGGGTTTTAAACCCTAAACTGAACTTTTCCATTCAGTCAGCATTAGGGTTTTAAACCCTAAACTGAACTTTTCCATTCAGTCAGTATTAGGGTTTTAAACCCTAAACTGAACTTTTCCATTCAGTCAGCATTAGTGTTTTAAACCCTAAACTGAACTTTTCCACTCAGTCAGCATTAGGGTTTTAAACCCTAAACTGAACTCTTTCCTTCAGTCAGCATTAGGGTTTTAAACCCTAAACTGAACTTTTTCCATTCAGTCAGCATTAGGGTTTTAAACCCTAAACTAAACTTTTTCATTTAGTCAGCATTAGGGTTTTAAACCCTAAACTGAACTTTTCCACTCAGTCAACATTAGGGTTTTAAACCCTAAACTGAACTTTTCCACTCAGTCAGCATTAGGGTTTTAAACCCTAAACTGAACTCTTTCCTTCAGTCAGCGTTAGGGTTTTAAAACCCTAAACTGAACTTTTCCATTTAGTCAGCATTAGGGTTTTAAACCCTAAACTGAACTTTTCCATTTAGTCAGCATTAGGGTTTTAAACCCTAAACTGAAATATTTCCATTCAGTCAGCATTAGGGTTTTAAACCCTAAACTGAATTTTTCCTTTCAGTCAGCATTAGGGTTTTAAACCCTAAACTGAACTTTTCCATTTAGTCGGCATTAGGGTTTTAAACCCTAAACTGAACTCTTTCCTTCAGTCAGCATTAGGGTTTTAAACCCTAAACTGAACTTTTCCTTTCAATCAGCATTAGGGTTTTAAACCCTAAACTGAACTCTTTCCATTTAGTCAGCATTAGGGTTTTAAACCCTAAACTGAACTTTTTCCATTTAGTCAGCATTATGGTTTTAAACCCTAAATTGAACTTTTTCCATTCAGTCAGCATTAGGGTTTTAAATCCTAAACTGAACTTTTTCCTTTAATTAGCGTTAGGGTTTTAAACCCTAAACTGAACTTTTTCCTTAAATCAGCATTAGGGTTTTAAACCCTAAACTGAACTTTTCCACTCAGTCAGCATTAGGGTTTTAAACCCTAAAATGAACTTTTCCATTCAGTCAGCATTAGGGTTTTAAACCCTAAACTGAACTTTTCCATTCAGTCAGCATTAGGGTTTTAAACCCTAAACTGAACTTTTCCTTGAGTCTGCATTAGGGTTTTAAACCCTAAACTAAACTCTTTCCTTCAGTCAGCATTAGGGTTTTAAACCCTAAACTGAACTTTTTCCATTCAGTCAGCATTAGGGTTTTAAACCCTAAACTGAACTTTTTCCTTTAGTCAGCATTAGGGTTTTAAACCCTAAACTGAACTTTTCCACTCAGTCAGCATTAGGGTTTTAAACCCTAAACTGAACTTTTCCACTCAGTCAGCATTAGGGTTTTAAACCCTAAACTGAACTTTTCCATTCAGTCAGCATTAGGGTTTTAAACCCTAAACTGAACTTTTCCTTGAGTCTGCATTAGGGTTTTAAACCCTAAACTGAACTTCTCCTTTAATCAGCATTAGGGTTTTAAACCCTAAACTGAACTTTTCCATTCAGTCAACGTTAGCGTTTTAAACCCTAAACTGAACTCTTTTCCTTCAGTCAGCATTAGGGTTTTAAAACCCTAAACTGAACTTTTCCATTTAGTCAGCATTAAGGTTTTAAACCCTAAACTGAACTTTTCCATTTAGTCAGCATTAGGGTTTTAAACCCTAAACTGAACTTTTTCCATTCAGTCAGCATTTGGGTTGTAAACCCTAAACTGAACTTTTCCTTTCAGTCAGCATTAGGGTTTTAAACCCTAAACTGAACTTTTCCATTTAGTCGGCATTAGGGTTTTAAACCCTAAACTGAACTCTTTCCTTCAATCAGCATTAGGGTTTTAAACCCTAAACTGAACTTTTCCTTTCAGTCAGCATTAGGGTTTTAAACCCTAAACTGAACACTTTCCATTTAGTCAGCATTAGGGTTTTAAACCCTAAACTGAACTTTTTCTATTGAGTCAGCATTAGGGTTTTAAACCCTAAACTGAACTTTTTCCATTCAGTCAGCATTAGGGTTTTAAACCCTAAACTGAACTTTTCCACTCAGTCAGCATTAGGGTTTTAAACCCTAAACTGAACTTTTCCACTCAGTCAGCATTAGGGTTTTAAACCCTAAACTGAACTCTTTCCTTCAGTCAGCGTTAGGGTTTTAAAACCCTAAACTGAACATTTTCATTTAGTCAGCATTAGGGTTTTAAACCCTAAACTGAACCTTTCCATTTAGTCAGCATTAGGGTTTTAAACCCTAAACTGAAATTTTTCCATTCAGTCAGCATTAGGGTTTTAAACCCTTAACTGAACTTTTCCTTTCAGTCAGCATTAGGGTTTCAAACCCTAAACTGAACTTTTCCATTTAGTCAGCATTAGGGTTTTAAACCCTAAACTGAACTTTTTCCTTTAGTCAGCATTAGGGTTTTAAACCCTAAACTGAACTTTTCCACTCAGTCAGCATTAGGGTTTTAAACCCTAAACTGAACTTTTCCACTCAGTCAGCATTAGGGTTTTAAACCCTAAACTGAACTCTTTCCTTCAGTCAGCGTTAGGGTTTTAAAACCCTAAGCTGAACTTTTCCATTTAGTCAGCATTAGGGTTTTAAACCCTAAACTGAACTTTTCCATTCAGTCAGCATTAGGGTTTTAAACCCTAAACTGAACTTTTTCCATTCAGTCAGCATTAGTGTTTTAAACCCTAAACTGAACTTTTCCACTCAGTCAGCATTAGGGTTTTAAACCCTAAACTGAACTTTTCCACTCAGTCAGCATTAGGGTTTTAAACCCTAAACTGAACTTTTCCACTCAGTCAGCATTAGGGTTTTAAACCCTAAAATGAACTTTTCCATTCAGTCAGCATTAGGGTTTTAAACCCTAAACTGAACTTTTCCATTCAGTCAGCATTAGGGTTTTAAACCCTAAACTGAACTTTTCCTTGAGTCTGCATTAGGGTTTTAAACCCTAAACTAAACTCTTTCCTTCAGTCAGCATTAGGGTTTTAAACCCTAAACTGAACTTTTTCCATTCAGTCAGCATTAGGGTTTTAAACCCTAAACTGAACTTTTTCCTTTAGTCAGCATTAGGGTTTTAAACCCTAAACTGAACTTTTCCACTCAGTCAGCATTAGGGTTTTAAACCCTAAACTGAACTTTTCCACTCAGTCAGCATTAGGGTTTTAAACCCTAAACTGAACTCTTTCCTTCAGTCAGCGTTAGGGTTTTAAAACCCTAAGCTGAACTTTTCCATTTAGTCAGCATTAGGGTTTTAAACCCTAAACTGAACTTTTCCATTCAGTCAGCATTAAGGTTTTAAACCCTAAACTGAACTTTTCCACTCAGTCAGCATTAGGGTTTTAAACCCTAAACTGAACTCTTTCCTTCAGTCAGCGTTAGGGTTTTAAAACCCTAAACTGAACTTTTCCATTTAGTCAGCATTAGGGTTTTAAACCCTAAACTGAACTTTTCCATTTAGTCAGCATTAGGGTTTTAAACCCTAAACTGAACTCTTTCCTTCAATCAGCATTAGGGTTTTAAACCCTAAACTGAACTTTTCCTTTCAATCAGCATTAGGGTTTTAAACCCTAAACTGAACTCTTTCCATTTAGTCAGCATTAGGGTTTTAAACCCTAAACTGAACTTTTTCCATTTAGTCAGCATTATGGTTTTAAATCCTAAATTGAACTTTTTCCATTCAGTCAGCATTAGGGTTTTAAACCCTAAACTGAACTTTTTCCTTTAATTAGCGTTAGGGTTTTAAACCCTAAACTGAACTTTTTCCTTTAATCAGCATTAGGGTTTTAAACCCTAAACTGAACTTTTCCTCAGTCAGCCTTAGGGTTTTAAACCCTAAACTAAACTTTTCCATTCAGTCAGCATTAGGGTTTTAAACCCTAAACTGAACTTTTCCATTCAGTCAGCATTAGGGTTTTAAACCCTAAACTGAACTTTTCCTTGAGTCTGCATTAGGGTTTTAAACCCTAAACTGAACTTCTCCTTTAATCAGCATTAGGGTTTTAAACCCTAAACTGAACTTTTCCATTCAGTCAACGTTAGCGTTTTAAACCCTAAACTGAACTCTTTTCCTTCAGTCAGCATTAGGGTTTTAAAACCCTAAACTGAACTTTTCCATTTAGTCAGCATTAAGGTTTTAAACCCTAAACTGAACTTTTCCATTTAGTCAGCATTAGGGTTTTAAACCCTAAACTGAACTTTTTCCATTTAGTCAGCATTATGGTTTTAAACCCTAAATTGAACTTTTTCCATTCAGTCAGCATTAGGGTTTTAAACCCTAAACTGAACTTTTTCCTTTAATTAGCGTTAGGGTTTTAAACCCTAAACTGAACTTTTTCCTTTAATCAGCATTAGGGTTTTAAACCCTAAACTGAACTTTTCCACTCAGTCAGCATTAGGGTTTTAAACCCTAAACTGAACTTTTCCATTCAGTCAGCATTAGGGTTTTAAACCCTAAACTGAACTTTTCCTTGAGTCTGCATTAGGGTTTTAAACCCTAAACTGAACTCTTTCCTTCAGTCAGCATTAGGGTTTTAAACCCTAAACTGAACTTTTTCCATTCAGTCAGCATTAGGGTTTTAAACCCTAAACTGAACTTTTTCCTTTAGTCAGCATTAGGGTTTTAAACCCTAAACTGAACTTTTCTACTCAGTCAGCATTAGGGTTTTAAACCCTAAACTAAACTTTTCCACTCAGTCAGCATTAGGGTTTTAAACCCTAAACTGAACTCTTTCCATCAGTCAGCGTTAGGGTTTTAAAACCCTAAGCTGAACTTTTCCATTTAGTCAGCATTAGGGTTCTAAACCCTAAACTGAACTTTTCCATTTAGTCAGCATTAGGGTTTTAAACCCTAAACTGAAATATTTCCATTCAGTCAGCATTAGGGTTTTAAACCCTAAACTGAACTTTTCCTTTCAGTCAGCATTAGGGTTTTAAACCCTAAACTAAACTTTTCCATTTAGTCGGCATTAGGGTTTTAAACCCTAAACTGAACTCTTTCCTTCAATCAGCATTAGGGTTTTAAACCCTTAACTGAACTTTTCCTTTCAATCAGCATTAGGGTTTTAAACCCTAAACTGAACTCTTTCCATTTAGTTAGCATTAGGGTTTTAAACCCTAAACTGAACTTTTTCCATTTAGTCAGCATTATGGTTTTAAATCCTAAATTGAACTTTTTCCATTCAGTCAGCATTAGGGTTTTAAACCCTAAACTGAACTTTTTCCTTTAATTAGCGTTAGGGTTTTAAACCCTAAACTGAACTTTTTCCTTTAATCAGCATTAGGGTTTTAAACCCTAAACTGAACTTTTCCTCAGTCAGCCTTAGGGTTTTAAACCCTAAACTAAACTTTTCCATTCAGTCAGCATTAGGGTTTTAAACCCTAAACTGAACTTTTCCATTCAGTCAGCATTAGGGTTTTAAACCCTAAACTGAACTTTTCCTTGAGTCTGCATTAGGGTTTTAAACCCTAAACTGAACTTCTCCTTTAATCAGCATTAGGGTTTTAAACCCTAAACTGAACTTTTCCATTCAGTCAACGTTAGCGTTTTAAACCCTAAACTGAACTCTTTTCCTTCAGTCAGCATTAGGGTTTTAAAACCCTAAACTGAACTTTTCCATTTAGTCAGCATTAAGGTTTTAAACCCTAAACTGAACTTTTCCATTTAGTCAGCATTAGGGTTTTAAACCCTAAACTGAACTTTTTCCATTCAGTCAGCATTAGGGTTGTAAACCCTAAACTGAACTTTTCCTTTCAGTCAGCATTAGGGTTTTAAACCCTAAACTGAACTTTTCCATTTAGTCGGCATTAGGGTTTTAAACCCTAAACTGAACTCTTTCCTTCAATCAGCATTAGGGTTTTAAACCCTAAACTGAACTTTTCCTTTCAGTCAGCATTAGGGTTTTAAACCCTAAACTGAACACTTTCCATTTAGTCAGCATTAGGGTTTTAAACCCTAAACTGAACTTTTTCTATTGAGTCAGCATTAGGGTTTTAAACCCTAAACTGAACTTTTTCCATTCAGTCAGCATTAGGGTTTTAAACCCTAAACTGAACTTTTCCACTCAGTCAGCATTAGGGTTTTAAACCCTAAACTGAACTTTTCCACTCAGTCAGCATTAGGGTTTTAAACCCTAAACTGAACTCTTTCCTTCAGTCAGCGTTAGGGTTTTAAAACCCTAAACTGAACATTTCCATTTAGTCAGCATTAGGGTTTTAAACCCTAAACTGAACCTTTCCATTTAGTCAGCATTAGGGTTTTAAACCCTAAACTGAAATTTTTCCATTCAGTCAGCATTAGGGTTTTAAACCCTTAACTGAACTTTTCCTTTCAGTCAGCATTAGGGTTTCAAACCCTAAACTGAACTTTTCCATTTAGTCAGCATTAGGGTTTTAAACCCTAAACTGAACTCTTTCCTTCAGTTAGCATTAGGGTTTTAAACCCTAAACTGAACTTTTCCTTTCAATCAGCATTAGGGTTTTAAACCCTAAACTGAACTCTTTCCATTTAGTCAGCATTAGGGTTTTAAACCCTAAACTGAACTTTTTCCATTCAGTCAGCATTAGGGTTTTAAACCCTAAACTGAACTTTTTCCTTTAATTAGCATTAGGGTTTTAAACCCTAAACTGAACTTTTTCCTTTAATCAGCATTAGGGTTTTAAACCCTAAACTGAACTTTTCCATTCAGTCAGCATTAGGGTTTTAAACCCTAAACTGAACTTTTCTATTCAGTCAGTATTAGGGTTTTAAACCCTAAACTGAACTTTTCCATTCAGTCAGCATTAGTGTTTTAAACCCTAAACTGAACTTTTTCACTCAGTCAGCATTAGGGTTTTAAACCCTAAACTGAACTCTTTCCTTCAGTCAGCATTAGGGTTTTAAACCCTAAACTGAACTTTTTCCATTCAGTCAGCATTAGGGTTTTAAACCCTAAACTAAACTTTTTCATTTAGTCAGCATTAGGGTTTTAAACCCTAAACTGAACTTTTCCACTCAGTCAACATTAGGGTTTTAAACCCTAAACTGAACTTTTCCACTCAGTCAGCATTAGGGTTTTAAACCCTAAACTGAACTCTTTCCTTCAGTCAGCGTTAGGGTTTTAAAACCCTAAACTGAACTTTTCCATTTAGTCAGCATTAGGGTTTTAAACCCTAAACTGAACTTTTCCATTTAGTCAGCATTAGGGTTTTAAACCCTAAACTGAACTTTTCCATTTAGTCAGCATTAGGGTTTTAAACCCTAAACTGAAATATTTCCATTCAGTCAGCATTAGGGTTTTAAACCCTAAACTGAACTTTTCCTTTCAGTCAGCATTAGGGTTTTAAACCCTAAACTGAACTTTTCCATTTAGTCGGCATTAGGGTTTTAAACCCTAAACTGAACTCTTTCCTTCAGTCAGCATTAGGGTTTTAAACCCTAAACTGAACTTTTCCTTTCAATCAGCATTAGGGTTTTAAACCCTAAACTGAACTCTTTCCATTTAGTCAGCATTAGGGTTTTAAACCCTAAACTGAACTTTTTCCATTTAGTCAGCATTATGGTTTTAAACCCTAAATTGAACTTTTTCCATTCAGTCAGCATTAGGGTTTTAAATCCTAAACTGAACTTTTTCCTTTAATTAGCGTTAGGGTTTTAAACCCTAAACTGAACTTTTTCCTTAAATCAGCATTAGGGTTTTAAACCCTAAACTGAACTTTTCCACTCAGTCAGCATTAGGGTTTTAAACCCTAAAATGAACTTTTCCATTCAGTCAGCATTAGGGTTTTAAACCCTAAACTGAACTTTTCCATTCAGTCAGCATTAGGGTTTTAAACCCTAAACTGAACTTTTCCTTGAGTCTGCATTAGGGTTTTAAACCCTAAACTGAACTCTTTCCTTCAGTCAGCATTAGGGTTTTAAACCCTAAACTGAACTTTTTCCATTCAGTCAGCATTAGGGTTTTAAACCCTAAACTGAACTTTTTCCTTTAGTCAGCATTAGGGTTTTAAACCCTAAACTGAACTTTTCCACTCAGTCAGCATTAGGGTTTTAAACCCTAAACTGAACTTTTCCACTCAGTCAGCATTAGGGTTTTAAACCCTAAACTGAACTCTTTCCTTCAGTCAGCGTTAGGGTTTTAAAACCCTAAGCTGAACTTTTCCATTTAGTCAGCATTAGGGTTTTAAACCCTAAACTGAACTTTTCCATTCAGTCAGCATTAAGGTTTTAAACCCTAAACTGAACTTTTCCACTCAGTCAGCATTAGGGTTTTAAACCCTAAACTGAACTCTTTCCTTCAGTCAGCGTTAGGGTTTTAAAACCCTAAACTGAACTTTTCCATTTAGTCAGCATTAGGGTTTTAAACCCTAAACTGAACTTTTCCATTTAGTCAGCATTAGGGTTTTAAACCCTAAACTGAAATATTTCCATTCAGTCAGCATTAGGGTTTTAAAACCTAAACTGAACTTTTCCTTTCAGTCAGCATTAGGGTTTTAAACCCTAAACTGAACTTTTCCATTTAGTCGGCATTAGGGTTTTAAACCCTAAACTGAACTCTTTCCTTCAGTCAGCATTAGGGTTTTAAACCCTAAACTGAACTTTTCCTTTCAATCAGCATTAGGGTTTTAAACCCTAAACTGAACTCTTTCCATTTAGTCAGCATTAGGGTTTTAAACCCTAAACTGAACTTTTTCCATTTAGTCAGCATTATGGTTTTAAACCCTAAATTGAACTTTTTCCATTCAGTCAACATTAGGGTTTTAAACCCTAAACTGAACTTTTTCCTTTAATTAGCGTTAGGGTTTTAAACCCTAAACTAAACTTTTTCCTTTAATCAGCATTAGGGTTTTAAACCCTAAACTGAACTTTTCCACTCAGTCAGCATTAGGGTTTTAAACCCTAAACTGAACTTTTCCATTCAGTCAGCATTAGGGTTTTAAACCCTAAACTGAACTTTTCCATTCAGTCAGCATTAGGGTTTTAAACCCTAAACTGAACTTTTCCTTGAGTCTGCATTAGGGTTTTAAACCCTAAACTGAACTCTTTCCTTCAGTCAGCATTAGGGTTTTAAACCCTAAACTGAACTTTTTCCATTCAGTCAACATTAGGGTTTTAAACCCTAAACTGAACTTTTTCCTTTAGTCAGCATTAGGGTTTTAAACCCTAAACTGAACTTTTCCACTCAGTCAGCATTAGGGTTTTAAACCCTAAACTGAACTCTTTCCATTTAGTTAGCATTAGGGTTTTAAACCCTAAACTGAACTTTTTCCATTTAGTCAGCATTATGGTTTTAAATCCTAAATTGAACTTTTTCCATTCAGTCAGCATTAGGGTTTTAAACCCTAAACTGAACTTTTTCCTTTAATTAGCGTTAGGGTTTTAAACCCTAAACTGAACTTTTTCCTTTAATCAGCATTAGGGTTTTAAACCCTAAACTGAACTTTTCCTCAGTCAGCCTTAGGGTTTTAAACCCTAAACTAAACTTTTCCATTCAGTCAGCATTAGGGTTTTAAACCCTAAACTGAACTTTTTCCATTTAGTCAGCATTATGGTTTTAAACCCTAAATTGAACTTTTTCCATTCAGTCAGCATTAGGGTTTTAAACCCTAAACTGAACTTTTTCCTTTAATTAGCGTTAGGGTTTTAAACCCTAAACTAGACTTTTTCCTTTAATCAGCATTAGGGTTTTAAACCCTAAACTGAACTTTTCCACTCAGTCAGCATTAGGGTTTTAAACCCTAAACTGAACTTTTCCATTCAGTCAGCATTAGGGTTTTAAACCCTAAACTGAACTTTTCCTTGAGTCTGCATTAGGGTTTTAAACCCTAAACTGAACTCTTTCCTTCAGTCAGCATTAGGGTTTTAAACCCTAAACTGAACTTTTTCCTTTAGTCAGCATTAGGGTTTTAAACCCTAAACTGAACTTTTCTACTCAGTCAGCATTAGGGTTTTAAACCCTAAACTAAACTTTTCCACTCAGTCAGCATTAGGGTTTTAAACCCTAAACTGAACTCTTTCCTTCAGTCAGCGTTAGGGTTTTAAAACCCTAAGCTGAACTTCTCCATTTAGTCAGCATTAGGGTTCTAAACCCTAAACTGAACTTTTCCATTTAGTCAGCATTAGGGTTTTAAACCCTAAACTGAAATATTTCCATTCAGTCAGCATTAGGGTTTTAAACCCTAAACTGAACTTTTCCTTTCAGTCAGCATTAGGGTTTTAAACCCTAAACTAAACTTTTCCATTTAGTCGGCATTAGGGTTTTAAACCCTAAACTGAACTCTTTCCTTCAATCAGCATTAGGGTTTTAAACCCTTAACTGAACTTTTCCTTTCAATCAGCATTAGGGTTGTAAACCCTAAACTGAACTCTTTCCATTTAGTTAGCATTAGGGTTTTAAACCCTAAACTGAACTTTTTCCATTTAGTCAGCATTATGGTTTTAAATCCTAAATTGAACTTTTTCCATTCAGTCAGCATTAGGGTTTTAAACCCTAAACTGAACTTTTTCCTTTAATTAGCGTTAGGGTTTTAAACCCTAAACTGAACTTTTTCCTTTAATCAGCATTAGGTTTTTAAACCCTAAACTGAACTTTTCCTCAGTCAGCCTTAGGGTTTTAAACCCTAAACTAAACTTTTCCATTCAGTCAGCATTAGGGTTTTAAACCCTAAACTGAACTTTTCCATTCAGTCAGCATTAGGGTTTTAAACCCTAAACTGAACTTTTCCTTGAGTCTGCATTAGGGTTTTAAACCCTAAACTGAACTTCTCCTTTAATCAGCATTAGGGTTTTAAACCCTAAACTGAACTTTTTCATTCAGTCAACGTTAGCGTTTTAAACCCTAAACTGAACTCTTTTCCTTCAGTCAGCATTAGGTTTTTAAAACCCTAAACTGAACTTTTCCATTTAGTCAGCATTAAGGTTTTAAACCCTAAACTGAACTTTTCCATTTAGTCAGCATTAGGGTTTTAAACCCTAAACTGAACTTTTTCCATTCAGTCAGCATTAGGGTTGTAAACCCTAAACTGAACTTTTCCTTTCAGTCAGCATTAGGGTTTTAAACCCTAAACTGAACTTTTCCATTTAGTCAGCATTAGGGTTTTAAACCCTAAACTGAACTCTTTCCTTCAATCAGCATTAGGGTTTTAAACCCTAAACTGAACTTTTCCTTTCAGTCAGCATTAGGGTTTTAAACCCTAAACTGAACACTTTCCATTTAGTCAGCATTAGGGTTTTAAACCCTAAACTGAACTTTTTCTATTGAGTCAGCATTAGGGTTTTAAACCCTAAACTGAACTTTTTCCATTCAGTCAGCATTAGGGTTTTAAACCCTAAACTGAACTTTTCCACTCAGTCAGCATTAGGGTTTTAAACCCTAAACTGAACTTTTCCACTCAGTCAGCATTAGGGTTTTAAACCCTAAACTGAACTCTTTCCTTCAGTCAGCGTTAGGGTTTTAAAACCCTAAACTGAACATTTCCATTTAGTCAGCATTAGGGTTTTAAACCCTAAACTGAACCTTTCCATTTAGTCAGCATTAGGGTTTTAAACCCTAAACTGAAATTTTTCCATTCAGTCAGCATTAGGGTTTTAAACCCTTAACTGAACTTTTCCTTTCAGTCAGCATTAGGGTTTCAAACCCTAAACTGAACTTTTCCATTTAGTCAGCATTAGGGTTTTAAACCCTAAACTGAACTCTTTCCTTCAGTTAGCATTAGGGTTTTAAACCCTAAACTGAACTTTTCCTTTCAATCAGCATTAGGGTTTTAAACCCTAAACTGAACTCTTTCCATTTAGTCAGCATTAGGGTTTTAAACCCTAAACTGAACTTTTTCCATTCAGTCAGCATTAGGGTTTTAAACCCTAAACTGAACTTTTTCCTTTAATTAGCATTAGGGTTTTAAACCCTAAACTGAACTTTTTCCTTTAATCAGCATTAGGGTTTTAAACCCTAAACTGAACTTTTCCATTCAGTCAGCATTAGGGTTTTAAACCCTAAACTGAACTTTTCTATTCAGTCAGTATTAGGGTTTTAAACCCTAAACTGAACTTTTCCATTCAGTCAGCATTAGTGTTTTAAACCCTAAACTGAACTTTTTCACTCAGTCAGCATTAGGGTTTTAAACCCTAAACTGAACTCTTTCCTTCAGTCAGCATTAGGGTTTTAAACCCTAAACTGAACTTTTTCCATTCAGTCAGCATTAGGGTTTTAAACCCTAAACTAAACTTTTTCATTTAGTCAGCATTAGGGTTTTAAACCCTAAACTGAACTTTTCCACTCAGTCAACATTAGGGTTTTAAACCCTAAACTGAACTCTTTCCTTCAGTCAGCGTTAGGGTTTTAAAACCCTAAGCTGAACTTCTCCATTTAGTCAGCATTAGGGTTCTAAACCCTAAACTGAACTTTTCCATTTAGTCAGCATTAGGGTTTTAAACCCTAAACTGAAATATTTCCATTCAGTCAGCATTAGGGTTTTAAACCCTAAACTGAACTTTTCCTTTCAGTCAGCATTAGGGTTTTAAACCCTAAACTAAACTTTTCCATTTAGTCGGCATTAGGGTTTTAAACCCTAAACTGAACTCTTTCCTTCAATCAGCATTAGGGTTTTAAACCCTTAACTGAACTTTTCCTTTCAATCAGCATTAGGGTTGTAAACCCTAAACTGAACTCTTTCCATTTAGTTAGCATTAGGGTTTTAAACCCTAAACTGAACTTTTTCCATTTAGTCAGCATTATGGTTTTAAATCCTAAATTGAACTTTTTCCATTCAGTCAGCATTAGGGTTTTAAACCCTAAACTGAACTTTTTCCTTTAATTAGCGTTAGGGTTTTAAACCCTAAACTGAACTTTTTCCTTTAATCAGCATTAGGGTTTTAAACCCTAAACTGAACTTTTCCACTCAGTCAGCATTAGGGTTTTAAACCCTAAACTGAACTTTTCCATTCAGTCAGCATTAGGGTTTTAAACCCTAAACTGAACTTTTCCTTGAGTCTGCATTAGGGTTTTAAACCCTAAACTGAACTCTTTCCTTCAGTCAGCATTAGGGTTTTAAACCCTAAACTGAACTTTTTCCATTCAGTCAGCATTAGGGTTTTAAACCCTAAACTGAACTTTTTCCTTTAGTCAGCATTAGGGTTTTAAACCCTAAACTGAACTTTTCTACTCAGTCAGCATTAGGGTTTTAAACCCTAAACTAAACTTTTCCACTCAGTCAGCATTAGGGTTTTAAACCCTAAACTGAACTCTTTCCATCAGTCAGCGTTAGGGTTTTAAAACCCTAAGCTGAACTTTTCCATTTAGTCAGCATTAGGGTTCTAAACCCTAAACTGAACTTTTCCATTTAGTCAGCATTAGGGTTTTAAACCCTAAACTGAAATATTTCCATTCAGTCAGCATTAGGGTTTTAAACCCTAAACTGAACTTTTCCTTTCAGTCAGCATTAGGGTTTTAAACCCTAAACTAAACTTTTCCATTTAGTCGGCATTAGGGTTTTAAACCCTAAACTGAACTCTTTCCTTCAATCAGCATTAGGGTTTTAAACCCTTAACTGAACTTTTCCTTTCAATCAGCATTAGGGTTTTAAACCCTAAACTGAACTCTTTCCATTTAGTTAGCATTAGGGTTTTAAACCCTAAACTGAACTTTTTCCATTTAGTCAGCATTATGGTTTTAAATCCTAAATTGAACTTTTTCCATTCAGTCAGCATTAGGGTTTTAAACCCTAAACTGAACTTTTTCCTTTAATTAGCGTTAGGGTTTTAAACCCTAAACTGAACTTTTTCCTTTAATCAGCATTAGGGTTTTAAACCCTAAACTGAACTTTTCCTCAGTCAGCCTTAGGGTTTTAAACCCTAAACTAAACTTTTCCATTCAGTCAGCATTAGGGTTTTAAACCCTAAACTGAACTTTTCCATTCAGTCAGCATTAGGGTTTTAAACCCTAAACTGAACTTTTCCTTGAGTCTGCATTAGGGTTTTAAACCCTAAACTGAACTTCTCCTTTAATCAGCATTAGGGTTTTAAACCCTAAACTGAACTTTTCCATTCAGTCAACGTTAGCGTTTTAAACCCTAAACTGAACTCTTTTCCTTCAGTCAGCATTAGGGTTTTAAAACCCTAAACTGAACTTTTCCATTTAGTCAGCATTAAGGTTTTAAACCCTAAACTGAACTTTTCCATTTAGTCAGCATTAGGGTTTTAAACCCTAAACTGAACTTTTTCCATTCAGTCAGCATTAGGGTTGTAAACCCTAAACTGAACTTTTCCTTTCAGTCAGCATTAGGGTTTTAAACCCTAAACTGAACTTTTCCATTTAGTCGGCATTAGGGTTTTAAACCCTAAACTGAACTCTTTCCTTCAATCAGCATTAGGGTTTTAAACCCTAAACTGAACTTTTCCTTTCAGTCAGCATTAGGGTTTTAAACCCTAAACTGAACACTTTCCATTTAGTCAGCATTAGGGTTTTAAACCCTAAACTGAACTTTTTCTATTGAGTCAGCATTAGGGTTTTAAACCCTAAACTGAACTTTTTCCATTCAGTCAGCATTAGGGTTTTAAACCCTAAACTGAACTTTTCCACTCAGTCAGCATTAGGGTTTTAAACCCTAAACTGAACTTTTCCACTCAGTCAGCATTAGGGTTTTAAACCCTAAACTGAACTCTTTCCTTCAGTCAGCGTTAGGGTTTTAAAACCCTAAACTGAACATTTCCATTTAGTCAGCATTAGGGTTTTAAACCCTAAACTGAACCTTTCCATTTAGTCAGCATTAGGGTTTTAAACCCTAAACTGAAATTTTTCCATTCAGTCAGCATTAGGGTTTTAAACCCTTAACTGAACTTTTCCTTTCAGTCAGCATTAGGGTTTCAAACCCTAAACTGAACTTTTCCATTTAGTCAGCATTAGGGTTTTAAACCCTAAACTGAACTCTTTCCTTCAGTTAGCATTAGGGTTTTAAACCCTAAACTGAACTTTTCCTTTCAATCAGCATTAGGGTTTTAAACCCTAAACTGAACTCTTTCCATTTAGTCAGCATTAGGGTTTTAAACCCTAAACTGAACTTTTTCCATTCAGTCAGCATTAGGGTTTTAAACCCTAAACTGAACTTTTTCCTTTAATTAGCATTAGGGTTTTAAACCCTAAACTGAACTTTTTCCTTTAATCAGCATTAGGGTTTTAAACCCTAAACTGAACTTTTCCATTCAGTCAGCATTAGGGTTTTAAACCCTAAACTGAACTTTTCTATTCAGTCAGTATTAGGGTTTTAAACCCTAAACTGAACTTTTCCATTCAGTCAGCATTAGTGTTTTAAACCCTAAACTGAACTTTTTCACTCAGTCAGCATTAGGGTTTTAAACCCTAAACTGAACTCTTTCCTTCAGTCAGCATTAGGGTTTTAAACCCTAAACTGAACTTTTTCCATTCAGTCAGCATTAGGGTTTTAAACCCTAAACTAAACTTTTTCATTTAGTCAGCATTAGGGTTTTAAACCCTAAACTGAACTTTTCCACTCAGTCAACATTAGGGTTTTAAACCCTAAACTGAACTTTTCCACTCAGTCAGCATTAGGGTTTTAAACCCTAAACTGAACTCTTTCCTTCAGTCAGCGTTAGGGTTTTAAAACCCTAAACTGAACTTTTCCATTTAGTCAGCATTAGGGTTTTAAACCCTAAACTGAACTTTTCCATTTAGTCAGCATTAGGGTTTTAAACCCTAAACTGAACTTTTCCATTTAGTCAGCATTAGGGTTTTAAACCCTAAACTGAAATATTTCCATTCAGTCAGCATTAGGGTTTTAAACCCTAAACTGAACTTTTCCTTTCAGTCAGCATTAGGGTTTTAAACCCTAAACTGAACTTTTCCATTTAGTCGGCATTAGGGTTTTAAACCCTAAACTGAACTCTTTCCTTCAGTCAGCATTAGGGTTTTAAACCCTAAACTGAACTTTTCCTTTCAATCAGCATTAGGGTTTTAAACCCTAAACTGAACTCTTTCCATTTAGTCAGCATTAGGGTTTTAAACCCTAAACTGAACTTTTTCCATTTAGTCAGCATTATGGTTTTAAACCCTAAATTGAACTTTTTCCATTCAGTCAGCATTAGGGTTTTAAATCCTAAACTGAACTTTTTCCTTTAATTAGCGTTAGGGTTTTAAACCCTAAACTGAACTTTTTCCTTAAATCAGCATTAGGGTTTTAAACCCTAAACTGAACTTTTCCACTCAGTCAGCATTAGGGTTTTAAACCCTAAAATGAACTTTTCCATTCAGTCAGCATTAGGGTTTTAAACCCTAAACTGAACTTTTCCATTCAGTCAGCATTAGGGTTTTAAACCCTAAACTGAACTTTTCCTTGAGTCTGCATTAGGGTTTTAAACCCTAAACTGAACTCTTTCCTTCAGTCAGCATTAGGGTTTTAAACCCTAAACTGAACTTTTTCCATTCAGTCAGCATTAGGGTTTTAAACCCTAAACTGAACTTTTTCCTTTAGTCAGCATTAGGGTTTTAAACCCTAAACTGAACTTTTCCACTCAGTCAGCATTAGGGTTTTAAACCCTAAACTGAACTTTTCCACTCAGTCAGCATTAGGGTTTTAAACCCTAAACTGAACTCTTTCCTTCAGTCAGCGTTAGGGTTTTAAAACCCTAAGCTGAACTTTTCCATTTAGTCAGCATTAGGGTTTTAAACCCTAAACTGAACTTTTCCATTCAGTCAGCATTAAGGTTTTAAACCCTAAACTGAACTTTTCCACTCAGTCAGCATTAGGGTTTTAAACCCTAAACTGAACTCTTTCCTTCAGTCAGCGTTAGGGTTTTAAAACCCTAAACTGAACTTTTCCATTTAGTTAGCATTAGGGTTTTAAACCCTAAACTGAACTTTTCCATTTAGTCAGCATTAGGGTTTTAAACCCTAAACTGAAATATTTCCATTCAGTCAGCATTAGGGTTTTAAAACCTAAACTGAACTTTTCCTTTCAGTCAGCATTAGGGTTTTAAACCCTAAACTGAACTTTTCCATTTAGTCGGCATTAGGGTTTTAAACCCTAAACTGAACTCTTTCCTTCAGTCAGCATTAGGGTTTTAAACCCTAAACTGAACTTTTCCTTTCAATCAGCATTAGGGTTTTAAACCCTAAACTGAACTCTTTCCATTTAGTCAGCATTAGGGTTTTAAACCCTAAACTGAACTTTTTCCATTTAGTCAGCATTATGGTTTTAAACCCTAAATTGAACTTTTTCCATTCAGTCAACATTAGGGTTTTAAACCCTAAACTGAACTTTTTCCTTTAATTAGCGTTAGGGTTTTAAACCCTAAACTAAACTTTTTCCTTTAATCAGCATTAGGGTTTTAAACCCTAAACTGAACTTTTCCACTCAGTCAGCATTAGGGTTTTAAACCCTAAACTGAACTTTTCCATTCAGTCAGCATTAGGGTTTTAAACCCTAAACTGAACTTTTCCATTCAGTCAGCATTAGGGTTTTAAACCCTAAACTGAACTTTTCCTTGAGTCTGCATTAGGGTTTTAAACCCTAAACTGAACTCTTTCCTTCAGTCAGCATTAGGGTTTTAAACCCTAAACTGAACTTTTTCCATTCAGTCAACATTAGGGTTTTAAACCCTAAACTGAACTTTTTCCTTTAGTCAGCATTAGGGTTTTAAACCCTAAACTGAACTTTTCCACTCAGTCAGCATTAGGGTTTTAAACCCTAAACTGAACTCTTTCCATTTAGTTAGCATTAGGGTTTTAAACCCTAAACTGAACTTTTTCCATTTAGTCAGCATTATGGTTTTAAATCCTAAATTGAACTTTTTCCATTCAGTCAGCATTAGGGTTTTAAACCCTAAACTGAACTTTTTCCTTTAATTAGCGTTAGGGTTTTAAACCCTAAACTGAACTTTTTCCTTTAATCAGCATTAGGGTTTTAAACCCTAAACTGAACTTTTCCTCAGTCAGCCTTAGGGTTTTAAACCCTAAACTAAACTTTTCCATTCAGTCAGCATTAGGGTTTTAAACCCTAAACTGAACTTTTTCCATTTAGTCAGCATTATGGTTTTAAACCCTAAATTGAACTTTTTCCATTCAGTCAGCATTAGGGTTTTAAACCCTAAACTGAACTTTTTCCTTTAATTAGCGTTAGGGTTTTAAACCCTAAACTAGACTTTTTCCTTTAATCAGCATTAGGGTTTTAAACCCTAAACTGAACTTTTCCTTTCAGTCAGCATTAGGGTTTTAAACCCTAAACTAAACTTTTCCATTTAGTCGGCATTAGGGTTTTAAACCCTAAACTGAACTCTTTCCTTCAATCAGCATTAGGGTTTTAAACCCTTAACTGAACTTTTCCTTTCAATCAGCATTAGGGTTTTAAACCCTAAACTGAACTCTTTCCATTTAGTTAGCATTAGGGTTTTAAACCCTAAACTGAACTTTTTCCATTTAGTCAGCATTATGGTTTTAAATCCTAAATTGAACTTTTTCCATTCAGTCAGCATTAGGGTTTTAAACCCTAAACTGAACTTTTTCCTTTAATTAGCGTTAGGGTTTTAAACCCTAAACTGAACTTTTTCCTTTAATCAGCATTAGGGTTTTAAACCCTAAACTGAACTTTTCCTCAGTCAGCCTTAGGGTTTTAAACCCTAAACTAAACTTTTCCATTCAGTCAGCATTAGGGTTTTAAACCCTAAACTGAACTTTTCCATTCAGTCAGCATTAGGGTTTTAAACCCTAAACTGAACTTTTCCTTGAGTCTGCATTAGGGTTTTAAACCCTAAACTGAACTTCTCCTTTAATCAGCATTAGGGTTTTAAACCCTAAACTGAACTTTTCCATTCAGTCAACGTTAGCGTTTTAAACCCTAAACTGAACTCTTTTCCTTCAGTCAGCATTAGGGTTTTAAAACCCTAAACTGAACTTTTCCATTTAGTCAGCATTAAGGTTTTAAACCCTAAACTGAACTTTTCCATTTAGTCAGCATTAGGGTTTTAAACCCTAAACTGAACTTTTTCCATTCAGTCAGCATTAGGGTTGTAAACCCTAAACTGAACTTTTCCTTTCAGTCAGCATTAGGGTTTTAAACCCTAAACTGAACTTTTCCATTTAGTCGGCATTAGGGTTTTAAACCCTAAACTGAACTCTTTCCTTCAATCAGCATTAGGGTTTTAAACCCTAAACTGAACTTTTCCTTTCAGTCAGCATTAGGGTTTTAAACCCTAAACTGAACACTTTCCATTTAGTCAGCATTAGGGTTTTAAACCCTAAACTGAACTTTTTCTATTGAGTCAGCATTAGGGTTTTAAACCCTAAACTGAACTTTTTCCATTCAGTCAGCATTAGGGTTTTAAACCCTAAACTGAACTTTTCCACTCAGTCAGCATTAGGGTTTTAAACCCTAAACTGAACTTTTCCACTCAGTCAGCATTAGGGTTTTAAACCCTAAACTGAACTCTTTCCTTCAGTCAGCGTTAGGGTTTTAAAACCCTAAACTGAACATTTCCATTTAGTCAGCATTAGGGTTTTAAACCCTAAACTGAACCTTTCCATTTAGTCAGCATTAGGGTTTTAAACCCTAAACTGAAATTTTTCCATTCAGTCAGCATTAGGGTTTTAAACCCTTAACTGAACTTTTCCTTTCAGTCAGCATTAGGGTTTCAAACCCTAAACTGAACTTTTCCATTTAGTCAGCATTAGGGTTTTAAACCCTAAACTGAACTCTTTCCTTCAGTTAGCATTAGGGTTTTAAACCCTAAACTGAACTTTTCCTTTCAATCAGCATTAGGGTTTTAAACCCTAAACTGAACTCTTTCCATTTAGTCAGCATTAGGGTTTTAAACCCTAAACTGAACTTTTTCCATTCAGTCAGCATTAGGGTTTTAAACCCTAAACTGAACTTTTTCCTTTAATTAGCATTAGGGTTTTAAACCCTAAACTGAACTTTTTCCTTTAATCAGCATTAGGGTTTTAAACCCTAAACTGAACTTTTCCATTCAGTCAGCATTAGGGTTTTAAACCCTAAACTGAACTTTTCTATTCAGTCAGTATTAGGGTTTTAAACCCTAAACTGAACTTTTCCATTCAGTCAGCATTAGTGTTTTAAACCCTAAACTGAACTTTTTCACTCAGTCAGCATTAGGGTTTTAAACCCTAAACTGAACTCTTTCCTTCAGTCAGCATTAGGGTTTTAAACCCTAAACTGAACTTTTTCCATTCAGTCAGCATTAGGGTTTTAAACCCTAAACTAAACTTTTTCATTTAGTCAGCATTAGGGTTTTAAACCCTAAACTGAACTTTTCCACTCAGTCAACATTAGGGTTTTAAACCCTAAACTGAACTTTTCCACTCAGTCAGCATTAGGGTTTTAAACCCTAAACTGAACTCTTTCCTTCAGTCAGCGTTAGGGTTTTAAAACCCTAAACTGAACTTTTCCATTTAGTCAGCATTAGGGTTTTAAACCCTAAACTGAACTTTTCCATTTAGTCAGCATTAGGGTTTTAAACCCTAAACTGAACTTTTCCATTTAGTCAGCATTAGGGTTTTAAACCCTAAACTGAAATATTTCCATTCAGTCAGCATTAGGGTTTTAAACCCTAAACTGAACTTTTCCTTTCAGTCAGCATTAGGGTTTTAAACCCTAAACTGAACTTTTCCATTTAGTCGGCATTAGGGTTTTAAACCCTAAACTGAACTCTTTCCTTCAGTCAGCATTAGGGTTTTAAACCCTAAACTGAACTTTTCCTTTCAATCAGCATTAGGGTTTTAAACCCTAAACTGAACTCTTTCCATTTAGTCAGCATTAGGGTTTTAAACCCTAAACTGAACTTTTTCCATTTAGTCAGCATTATGGTTTTAAACCCTAAATTGAACTTTTTCCATTCAGTCAGCATTAGGGTTTTAAATCCTAAACTGAACTTTTTCCTTTAATTAGCGTTAGGGTTTTAAACCCTAAACTGAACTTTTTCCTTAAATCAGCATTAGGGTTTTAAACCCTAAACTGAACTTTTCCACTCAGTCAGCATTAGGGTTTTAAACCCTAAAATGAACTTTTCCATTCAGTCAGCATTAGGGTTTTAAACCCTAAACTGAACTTTTCCATTCAGTCAGCATTAGGGTTTTAAACCCTAAACTGAACTTTTCCTTGAGTCTGCATTAGGGTTTTAAACCCTAAACTGAACTCTTTCCTTCAGTCAGCATTAGGGTTTTAAACCCTAAACTGAACTTTTTCCATTCAGTCAGCATTAGGGTTTTAAACCCTAAACTGAACTTTTTCCTTTAGTCAGCATTAGGGTTTAAACCCTAAACTGAACTTTTCCACTCAGTCAGCATTAGGGTTTTAAACCCTAAACTGAACTTTTCCACTCAGTCAGCATTAGGGTTTTAAACCCTAAACTGAACTCTTTCCTTCAGTCAGCGTTAGGGTTTTAAAACCCTAAGCTGAACTTTTCCATTTAGTCAGCATTAGGGTTTTAAACCCTAAACTGAACTTTTCCATTCAGTCAGCATTAAGGTTTTAAACCCTAAACTGAACTTTTCCACTCAGTCAGCATTAGGGTTTTAAACCCTAAACTGAACTCTTTCCTTCAGTCAGCGTTAGGGTTTTAAAACCCTAAACTGAACTTTTCCATTTAGTTAGCATTAGGGTTTTAAACCCTAAACTGAACTTTTCCATTTAGTCAGCATTAGGGTTTTAAACCCTAAACTGAAATATTTCCATTCAGTCAGCATTAGGGTTTTAAAACCTAAACTGAACTTTTCCTTTCAGTCAGCATTAGGGTTTTAAACCCTAAACTGAACTTTTCCATTTAGTCGGCATTAGGGTTTTAAACCCTAAACTGAACTCTTTCCTTCAGTCAGCATTAGGGTTTTAAACCCTAAACTGAACTTTTCCTTTCAATCAGCATTAGGGTTTTAAACCCTAAACTGAACTCTTTCCATTTAGTCAGCATTAGGGTTTTAAACCCTAAACTGAACTTTTTCCATTTAGTCAGCATTATGGTTTTAAACCCTAAATTGAACTTTTTCCATTCAGTCAACATTAGGGTTTTAAACCCTAAACTGAACTTTTTCCTTTAATTAGCGTTAGGGTTTTAAACCCTAAACTAAACTTTTTCCTTTAATCAGCATTAGGGTTTTAAACCCTAAACTGAACTTTTCCACTCAGTCAGCATTAGGGTTTTAAACCCTAAACTGAACTTTTCCATTCAGTCAGCATTAGGGTTTTAAACCCTAAACTGAACTTTTCCATTCAGTCAGCATTAGGGTTTTAAACCCTAAACTGAACTTTTCCTTGAGTCTGCATTAGGGTTTTAAACCCTAAACTGAACTCTTTCCTTCAGTCAGCATTAGGGTTTTAAACCCTAAACTGAACTTTTTCCATTCAGTCAACATTAGGGTTTTAAACCCTAAACTGAACTTTTTCCTTTAGTCAGCATTAGGGTTTTAAACCCTAAACTGAACTTTTCCACTCAGTCAGCATTAGGGTTTTAAACCCTAAACTGAACTCTTTCCATTTAGTTAGCATTAGGGTTTTAAACCCTAAACTGAACTTTTTCCATTTAGTCAGCATTATGGTTTTAAATCCTAAATTGAACTTTTTCCATTCAGTCAGCATTAGGGTTTTAAACCCTAAACTGAACTTTTTCCTTTAATTAGCGTTAGGGTTTTAAACCCTAAACTGAACTTTTTCCTTTAATCAGCATTAGGGTTTTAAACCCTAAACTGAACTTTTCCTCAGTCAGCCTTAGGGTTTTAAACCCTAAACTAAACTTTTCCATTCAGTCAGCATTAGGGTTTTAAACCCTAAACTGAACTTTTTCCATTTAGTCAGCATTATGGTTTTAAACCCTAAATTGAACTTTTTCCATTCAGTCAGCATTAGGGTTTTAAACCCTAAACTGAACTTTTTCCTTTAATTAGCGTTAGGGTTTTAAACCCTAAACTAGACTTTTTCCTTTAATCAGCATTAGGGTTTTAAACCCTAAACTGAACTTTTCCACTCAGTCAGCATTAGGGTTTTAAACCCTAAACTGAACTTTTCCATTCAGTCAGCATTAGGGTTTTAAACCCTAAACTGAACTTTTCCTTGAGTCTGCATTAGGGTTTTAAACCCTAAACTGAACTCTTTCCTTCAGTCAGCATTAGGGTTTTAAACCCTAAACTGAACTTTTTCCTTTAGTCAGCATTAGGGTTTTAAACCCTAAACTGAACTTTTCTACTCAGTCAGCATTAGGGTTTTAAACCCTAAACTAAACTTTTCCACTCAGTCAGCATTAGGGTTTTAAACCCTAAACTGAACTCTTTCCTTCAGTCAGCGTTAGGGTTTTAAAACCCTAAGCTGAACTTCTCCATTTAGTCAGCATTAGGGTTCTAAACCCTAAACTGAACTTTTCCATTTAGTCAGCATTAGGGTTTTAAACCCTAAACTGAAATATTTCCATTCAGTCAGCATTAGGGTTTTAAACCCTAAACTGAACTTTTCCTTTCAGTCAGCATTAGGGTTTTAAACCCTAAACTAAACTTTTCCATTTAGTCGGCATTAGGGTTTTAAACCCTAAACTGAACTCTTTCCTTCAATCAGCATTAGGGTTTTAAACCCTTAACTGAACTTTTCCTTTCAATCAGCATTAGGGTTGTAAACCCTAAACTGAACTCTTTCCATTTAGTTAGCATTAGGGTTTTAAACCCTAAACTGAACTTTTTCCATTTAGTCAGCATTATGGTTTTAAATCCTAAATTGAACTTTTTCCATTCAGTCAGCATTAGGGTTTTAAACCCTAAACTGAACTTTTTCCTTTAATTAGCGTTAGGGTTTTAAACCCTAAACTGAACTTTTTCCTTTAATCAGCATTAGGTTTTTAAACCCTAAACTGAACTTTTCCTCAGTCAGCCTTAGGGTTTTAAACCCTAAACTAAACTTTTCCATTCAGTCAGCATTAGGGTTTTAAACCCTAAACTGAACTTTTCCATTCAGTCAGCATTAGGGTTTTAAACCCTAAACTGAACTTTTCCTTGAGTCTGCATTAGGGTTTTAAACCCTAAACTGAACTTCTCCTTTAATCAGCATTAGGGTTTTAAACCCTAAACTGAACTTTTTCATTCAGTCAACGTTAGCGTTTTAAACCCTAAACTGAACTCTTTTCCTTCAGTCAGCATTAGGTTTTTAAAACCCTAAACTGAACTTTTCCATTTAGTCAGCATTAAGGTTTTAAACCCTAAACTGAACTTTTCCATTTAGTCAGCATTAGGGTTTTAAACCCTAAACTGAACTTTTTCCATTCAGTCAGCATTAGGGTTGTAAACCCTAAACTGAACTTTTCCTTTCAGTCAGCATTAGGGTTTTAAACCCTAAACTGAACTTTTCCATTTAGTCGGCATTAGGGTTTTAAACCCTAAACTGAACTCTTTCCTTCAATCAGCATTAGGGTTTTAAACCCTAAACTGAACTTTTCCTTTCAGTCAGCATTAGGGTTTTAAACCCTAAACTGAACACTTTCCATTTAGTCAGCATTAGGGTTTTAAACCCTAAACTGAACTTTTTCTATTGAGTCAGCATTAGGGTTTTAAACCCTAAACTGAACTTTTTCCATTCAGTCAGCATTAGGGTTTTAAACCCTAAACTGAACTTTTCCACTCAGTCAGCATTAGGGTTTTAAACCCTAAACTGAACTTTTCCACTCAGTCAGCATTAGGGTTTTAAACCCTAAACTGAACTCTTTCCTTCAGTCAGCGTTAGGGTTTTAAAACCCTAAACTGAACATTTCCATTTAGTCAGCATTAGGGTTTTAAACCCTAAACTGAACCTTTCCATTTAGTCAGCATTAGGGTTTTAAACCCTAAACTGAAATTTTTCCATTCAGTCAGCATTAGGGTTTTAAACCCTTAACTGAACTTTTCCTTTCAGTCAGCATTAGGGTTTCAAACCCTAAACTGAACTTTTCCATTTAGTCAGCATTAGGGTTTTAAACCCTAAACTGAACTCTTTCCTTCAGTTAGCATTAGGGTTTTAAACCCTAAACTGAACTTTTCCTTTCAATCAGCATTAGGGTTTTAAACACTAAACTGAACTCTTTCCATTTAGTCAGCATTAGGGTTTTAAACCCTAAACTGAACTTTTTCCATTCAGTCAGCATTAGGGTTTTAAACCCTAAACTGAACTTTTTCCTTTAATTAGCATTAGGGTTTTAAACCCTAAACTGAACTTTTTCCTTTAATCAGCATTAGGGTTTTAAACCCTAAACTGAACTTTTCCATTCAGTCAGCATTAGGGTTTTAAACCCTAAACTGAACTTTTCTATTCAGTCAGTATTAGGGTTTTAAACCCTAAACTGAACTTTTCCATTCAGTCAGCATTAGTGTTTTAAACCCTAAACTGAACTTTTTCACTTAGTCAGCATTAGGGTTTTAAACCCTAAACTGAACTCTTTCCTTCAGTCAGCATTAGGGTTTTAAACCCTAAACTGAACTTTTTCCATTCAGTCAGCATTAGGGTTTTAAACCCTAAACTAAACTTTTTCATTTAGTCAGCATTAGGGTTTTAAACCCTAAACTGAACTTTTCCACTCAGTCAACATTAGGGTTTTAAACACTAAACTGAACTTTTCCACTCAGTCAGCATTAGGGTTTTAAACCCTAAACTGAACTCTTTCCTTCAGTCAGCGTTAGGGTTTTAAAACCCTAAACTGAACTTTTCCATTTAGTCAGCATTAGGGTTTTAAACCCTAAACTGAACTTTTCCATTTAGTCAGCATTAGGGTTTTAAACCCTAAACTGAACTTTTCCATTTAGTCAGCATTAGGGTTTTAAACCCTAAACTGAAATATTTCCATTCAGTCAGCATTAGGGTTTTAAACCCTAAACTGAACTTTTCCTTTCAGTCAGCATTAGGGTTTTAAACCCTAAACTGAACTTTTCCATTTAGTCGGCATTAGGGTTTTAAACCCTAAACTGAACTCTTTCCTTCAGTCAGCATTAGGGTTTTAAACCCTAAACTGAACTTTTCCTTTCAATCAGCATTAGGGTTTTAAACCCTAAACTGAACTCTTTCCATTTAGTCAGCATTAGGGTTTTAAACCCTAAACTGAACTTTTTCCATTTAGTCAGCATTATGGTTTTAAACCCTAAATTGAACTTTTTCCATTCAGTCAGCATTAGGGTTTTAAATCCTAAACTGAACTTTTTCCTTTAATTAGCGTTAGGGTTTTAAACCCTAAACTGAACTTTTTCCTTAAATCAGCATTAGGGTTTTAAACCCTAAACTGAACTTTTCCACTCAGTCAGCATTAGGGTTTTAAACCCTAAAATGAACTTTTCCATTCAGTCAGCATTAGGGTTTTAAACCCTAAACTGAACTTTTCCATTCAGTCAGCATTAGGGTTTTAAACCCTAAACTGAACTTTTCCTTGAGTCTGCATTAGGGTTTTAAACCCTAAACTGAACTCTTTCCTTCAGTCAGCATTAGGGTTTTAAACCCTAAACTGAACTTTTTCCATTCAGTCAGCATTAGGGTTTTAAACCCTAAACTGAACTTTTTCCTTTAGTCAGCATTAGGGTTTTAAACCCTAAACTGAACTTTTCCACTCAGTCAGCATTAGGGTTTTAAACCCTAAACTGAACTTTTCCACTCAGTCAGCATTAGGGTTTTAAACCCTAAACTGAACTCTTTCCTTCAGTCAGCGTTAGGGTTTTAAAACCCTAAGCTGAACTTTTCCATTTAGTCAGCATTAGGGTTTTAAACCCTAAACTGAACTTTTCCATTCCGTCTGCATTAAGGTTTTAAACCCTAAACTGAACTTTTCCACTCAGTCAGCATTAGGGTTTTAAACCCTAAACTGAACTCTTTCCTTCAGTCAGCGTTAGGGTTTTAAAACCCTAAACTGAACTTTTCCATTTAGTCAGCATTAGGGTTTTAAACCCTAAACTGAACTTTTTCTATTGAGTCAGAATTAGGGTTTTAAACCCTAAACTGAACTTTTTCCATTCAGTCAGCATTAGGGTTTTAAACCCTAAACTGAACTTTTCCACTCAGTCAGCATTAGGGTTTTAAACCCTAAACTGAACTTTTCCACTCAGTCAGCATTAGGGTTTTAAACCCTAAACTGAACTCTTTCCTTCAGTCAGCGTTAGGGTTTTAAAACCCTAAACTGAACATTTCCATTTAGTCAGCATTAGGGTTTTAAACCCTAAACTGAACCTTTCCATTTAGTCAGCATTAGGGTTTTAAACCCTAAACTGAAATTTTTCCATTCAGTCAGCATTAGGGTTTTAAACCCTTAACTGAACTTTTCCTTTCAGTCAGCATTAGGGTTTCAAACCCTAAACTGAACTTTTCCATTTAGTCAGCATTAGGGTTTTAAACCCTAAACTGAACTCTTTCCTTCAGTTAGCATTAGGGTTTTAAACCCTAAACTGAACTTTTCCTTTCAATCAGCATTAGGGTTTTAAACCCTAAACTGAACTCTTTCCATTTAGTCAGCATTAGGGTTTTAAACCCTAAACTGAACTTTTTCCATTCAGTCAGCATTAGGGTTTTAAACCCTAAACTGAACTTTTTCCTTTAATTAGCATTAGGGTTTTAAACCCTAAACTGAACTTTTTCCTTTAATCAGCATTAGGGTTTTAAACCCTAAACTGAACTTTTCCATTCAGTCAGCATTAGGGTTTTAAACCCTAAACTGAACTTTTCTATTCAGTCAGTATTAGGGTTTTAAACCCTAAACTGAACTTTTCCATTCAGTCAGCATTAGTGTTTTAAACCCTAAACTGAACTTTTTCACTTAGTCAGCATTAGGGTTTTAAACCCTAAACTGAACTCTTTCCTTCAGTCAGCATTAGGGTTTTAAACCCTAAACTGAACTTTTTCCATTCAGTCAGCATTAGGGTTTTAAACCCTAAACTAAACTTTTTCATTTAGTCAGCATTAGGGTTTTAAACCCTAAACTGAACTTTTCCACTCAGTCAACATTAGGGTTTTAAACCCTAAACTGAACTTTTCCACTCAGTCAGCATTAGGGTTTTAAACCCTAAACTGAACTCTTTCCTTCAGTCAGCGTTAGGGTTTTAAAACCCTAAACTGAACTTTTCCATTTAGTCAGCATTAGGGTTTTAAACCCTAAACTGAACTTTTCCATTTAGTCAGCATTAGGGTTTTAAACCCTAAACTGAACTTTTCCATTTAGTCAGCATTAGGGTTTTAAACCCTAAACTGAAATATTTCCATTCAGTCAGCATTAGGGTTTTAAACCCTAAACTGAACTTTTCCTTTCAGTCAGCATTAGGGTTTTAAACCCTAAACTGAACTTTTCCATTTAGTCGGCATTAGGGTTTTAAACCCTAAACTGAACTCTTTCCTTCAGTCAGCATTAGGGTTTTAAACCCTAAACTGAACTTTTCCTTTCAATCAGCATTAGGGTTTTAAACCCTAAACTGAACTCTTTCCATTTAGTCAGCATTAGGGTTTTAAACCCTAAACTGAACTTTTTCCATTTAGTCAGCATTATGGTTTTAAACCCTAAATTGAACTTTTTCCATTCAGTCAGCATTAGGGTTTTAAATCCTAAACTGAACTTTTTCCTTTAATTAGCGTTAGGGTTTTAAACCCTAAACTGAACTTTTTCCTTAAATCAGCATTAGGGTTTTAAACCCTAAACTGAACTTTTCCACTCAGTCAGCATTAGGGTTTTAAACCCTAAAATGAACTTTTCCATTCAGTCAGCATTAGGGTTTTAAACCCTAAACTGAACTTTTCCATTCAGTCAGCATTAGGGTTTTAAACCCTAAACTGAACTTTTCCTTGAGTCTGCATTAGGGTTTTAAACCCTAAACTGAACTCTTTCCTTCAGTCAGCATTAGGGTTTTAAACCCTAAACTGAACTTTTTCCATTCAGTCAGCATTAGGGTTTTAAACCCTAAACTGAACTTTTTCCTTTAGTCAGCATTAGGGTTTTAAACCCTAAACTGAACTTTTCCACTCAGTCAGCATTAGGGTTTTAAACCCTAAACTGAACTTTTCCACTCAGTCAGCATTAGGGTTTTAAACCCTAAACTGAACTCTTTCCTTCAGTCAGCGTTAGGGTTTTAAAACCCTAAGCTGAACTTTTCCATTTAGTCAGCATTAGGGTTTTAAACCCTAAACTGAACTTTTCCATTCAGTCTGCATTAAGGTTTTAAACCCTAAACTGAACTTTTCCACTCAGTCAGCATTAGGGTTTTAAACCCTAAACTGAACTCTTTCCTTCAGTCAGCGTTAGGGTTTTAAAACCCTAAACTGAACTTTTCCATTTAGTCAGCATTAGGGTTTTAAACCCTAAACTGAACTTTTCCATTTAGTCAGCATTAGGGTTTTAAACCCTAAACTGAAATATTTCCATTCAGTCAGCATTAGGGTTTTAAAACCTAAACTGAACTTTTCCTTTCAGTCAGCATTAGGGTTTTAAACCCTAAACTGAACTTTTCCATTTAGTCGGCATTAGGGTTTTAAACCCTAAACTAAACTCTTTCCTTCAGTCAGCATTAGGGTTTTAAACCCTAAACTGAACTTTTCCTTTCAATCAGCATTAGGGTTTTAAACCCTAAACTGAACTCTTTCCATTTAGTCAGCATTAGGGTTTTAAACCCTAAACTGAACTTTTTCCATTTAGTCAGCATTATGGTTTTAAACCCTAAATTGAACTTTTTCCATTCAGTCAACATTAGGGTTTTAAACCCTAAACTGAACTTTTTCCTTTAATTAGCGTTAGGGTTTTAAACCCTAAACTAAACTTTTTCCTTTAATCAGCATTAGGGTTTTAAACCCTAAACTGAACTTTTCCACTCAGTCAGCATTAGGGTTTTAAACCCTAAACTGAACTTTTCCATTCAGTCAGCATTAGGGTTTTAAACCCTAAACTGAACTTTTCCATTCAGTCAGCATTAGGGTTTTAAACCCTAAACTGAACTTTTCCTTGAGTCTGCATTAGTGTTTTAAACCCTAAACTGAACTCTTTCCTTCAGTCAGCATTAGGGTTTTAAACCCTAAACTGAACTTTTTCCATTCAGTCAACATTAGGGTTTTAAACCCTAAACTGAACTTTTTCCTTTAGTCAGCATTAGGGTTTTAAACCCTAAACTGAACTTTTCCACTCAGTCAGCATTAGGGTTTTAAACCCTAAACTGAACTCTTTCCATTTAGTTAGCATTAGGGTTTTAAACCCTAAACTGAACTTTTTCCATTTAGTCAGCATTATGGTTTTAAATCCTAAATTGAACTTTTTCCATTCAGTCAGCATTAGGGTTTTAAACCCTAAACTGAACTTTTTCCTTTAATTAGCGTTAGGGTTTTAAACCCTAAACTGAACTTTTTCCTTTAATCAGCATTAGGGTTTTAAACCCTAAACTGAACTTTTCCTCAGTCAGCCTTAGGGTTTTAAACCCTAAACTAAACTTTTCCATTCAGTCAGCATTAGGGTTTTAAACCCTAAACTGAACTTTTTCCATTTAGTCAGCATTATGGTTTTAAACCCTAAATTGAACTTTTTCCATTCAGTCAGCATTAGGGTTTTAAACCCTAAACTGAACTTTTTCCTTTAATTAGCGTTAGGGTTTTAAACCCTAAACTAGACTTTTTCCTTTAATCAGCATTAGGGTTTTAAACCCTAAACTGAACTTTTCCACTCAGTCAGCATTAGGGTTTTAAACCCTAAACTGAACTTTTCCATTCAGTCAGCATTAGGGTTTTAAACCCTAAACTGAACTTTTCCTTGAGTCTGCATTAGGGTTTTAAACCCTAAACTGAACTCTTTCCTTCAGTCAGCATTAGGGTTTTAAACCCTAAACTGAACTTTTTCCTTTAGTCAGCATTAGGGTTTTAAACCCTAAACTGAACTTTTCTACTCAGTCAGCATTAGGGTTTTAAACCCTAAACTAAACTTTTCCACTCAGTCAGCATTAGGGTTTTAAACCCTAAACTGAACTCTTTCCTTCAGTCAGCGTTAGGGTTTTAAAACCCTAAGCTGAACTTCTCCATTTAGTCAGCATTAGGGTTCTAAACCCTAAACTGAACTTTTCCATTTAGTCAGCATTAGGGTTTTAAACCCTAAACTGAAATATTTCCATTCAGTCAGCATTAGGGTTTTAAACCCTAAACTGAACTTTTCCTTTCAGTCAGCATTAGGGTTTTAAACCCTAAACTAAACTTTTCCATTTAGTCGGCATTAGGGTTTTAAACCCTAAACTGAACTCTTTCCTTCAATCAGCATTAGGGTTTTAAACCCTTAACTGAACTTTTCCTTTCAATCAGCATTAGGGTTGTAAACCCTAAACTGAACTCTTTCCATTTAGTTAGCATTAGGGTTTTAAACCCTAAACTGAACTTTTTCCATTTAGTCAGCATTATGGTTTTAAATCCTAAATTGAACTTTTTCCATTCAGTCAGCATTAGGGTTTTAAACCCTAAACTGAACTTTTTCCTTTAATTAGCGTTAGGGTTTTAAACCCTAAACTGAACTTTTTCCTTTAATCAGCATTAGGTTTTTAAACCCTAAACTGAACTTTTCCTCAGTCAGCCTTAGGGTTTTAAACCCTAAACTAAACTTTTCCATTCAGTCAGCATTAGGGTTTTAAACCCTAAACTGAACTTTTCCATTCAGTCAGCATTAGGGTTTTAAACCCTAAACTGAACTTTTCCTTGAGTCTGCATTAGGGTTTTAAACCCTAAACTGAACTTCTCCTTTAATCAGCATTAGGGTTTTAAACCCTAAACTGAACTTTTTCATTCAGTCAACGTTAGCGTTTTAAACCCTAAACTGAACTCTTTTCCTTCAGTCAGCATTAGGGTTTTAAAACCCTAAACTGAACTTTTCCATTTAGTCAGCATTAAGGTTTTAAACCCTAAACTGAACTTTTCCATTTAGTCAGCATTAGGGTTTTAAACCCTAAACTGAACTTTTTCCATTCAGTCAGCATTAGGGTTGTAAACCCTAAACTGAACTTTTCCTTTCAGTCAGCATTAGGGTTTTAAACCCTAAACTGAACTTTTCCATTTAGTCGGCATTAGGGTTTTAAACCCTAAACTGAACTCTTTCCTTCAATCAGCATTAGGGTTTTAAACCCTAAACTGAACTTTTCCTTTCAGTCAGCATTAGGGTTTTAAACCCTAAACTGAACACTTTCCATTTAGTCAGCATTAGGGTTTTAAACCCTAAACTGAACTTTTTCTATTGAGTCAGCATTAGGGTTTTAAACCCTAAACTGAACTTTTTCCATTCAGTCAGCATTAGGGTTTTAAACCCTAAACTGAACTTTTTCCTTTAATCAGCATTAGGGTTTTAAACCCTAAACTGAACTTTTTCCTTTAATCAGCATTAGGGTTTAAACCCTAAACTGAACTTTTCCATTCAGTCAGCATTAGGGTTTTAAACCCTAAACTGAACTTTTCCTTTAGTCAGCATTAGAGTTTTAAACCCTAAACTGAACTTTTCCATTCAGTCAGCATTAGGGTTTCAAACCCTAAAC
Organism: Nicotiana tabacum; assembly: GCF_000715075.1. Classification (NCBI taxonomy): domain Eukaryota; kingdom Viridiplantae; phylum Streptophyta; class Magnoliopsida; order Solanales; family Solanaceae; genus Nicotiana; species Nicotiana tabacum. Next base: position 171,222,840 of record NC_134101.1, read on the forward strand.
TGAACTTTTCCTTTAGTCAGCATTAGGGTTTTAAACCCTAAACTGAACTTTTCCACTCAGTCAGCATTATGGTTTTAAACCCTAAACTGAACTCTTTCCTTCAGTCAGCATTAGGGTTTTAAACCCTAAACTGAACTTTTTCCATTCAGTCAGCATTAGGGTTTTAAACCCTAAACTGAACTTTTTCCTTTAGTCAGCATTAGGGTTTTAAACCCTAAACTGAACTTTTCCATTCAGTCAGCATTAGGGTTTTAAACCCTAAACTAAACTTTTCCATTCAGTCAGCATTAGGGTTTTAAACCCTAAACTGAACTTTTCCTTTAGTCTGCATTAGGGTTTTAAACCCTAAACTGAACTTCTCCTTTAATCAGCATTAGGGTTTTAAACCCTAAACTGAACTTTTCCATTCAGTCAACGTTAGGGTTTTAAACCCTAAACTGAACTCTTTTCCTTCAGTCAGCATTAGGGCCCCGACCCTAAGCTGAACTTTTCCCCAGTTGGTCAGCATTAGAGTTTCAACTCTAAACTGAACTTCTCCCCAGCTAGTCGGCATTAGGGCTCCAACCCTACACTAAACTATTTCCATCCCGCCAGCCTTAGGGCTCCAACCCTAAACTGAGCACTCATATCTTGTGGTCGTACCGTGGATCCAATCCCGGAATTGGCATTTTGGAAACTGAAATTTTCCAAATTCCTTCATCAATTCTATGAACTTCCTGGCAAATAACTCACGAAATTTTTCCTAGTGAAACTGGGGCAGAAAATTTCGTTCGTTTGTTTTTTTTTCCCCGCAGGTCTAACCTCGAGCCACACGGATCGAAACGACCCACGAGATGAGTCTCAACTCAGAATTAAAGAAGAAAAAGACAAAAAAAAGATGTCCCGAGATACCGGAGAAAATGGAAGGCGGATCGCTCCAAGATTTGATTAAGGTCCCGAACTCTGCCAGTCGCGTCTCACTCAGTATCCCAGAGATTAAACAAGCACCTACAACTCGCAAGCATCAAGATTCGGATCGAAGTCTCCAAGCAAAATCAACTAAGACCCAAGATCAAGTCGCAAAAGAATCATAGATAGGAATCTTGTAACTAGCAGTTGACATGCATATAAGTATTTAGTTCAGTTTCAATTTTTCTTTGGTTGTAATAAGGCGGTCAGTAAAGCAACGGTGACAACAGCAACAGCAGTAACAGCAAGCATTGCAATCCCATGGTAGTCCCAGCTGCCAAGAATTTCCCGAACTACATTGACCTGATTCTTGTTTAGCCCAGGATATGTAGGAAATCTTTGAAGCAAAGATCCGGTCAGATCTTTCAAAACATGCTTCACACGCAGTAGTCCAATAGGCAAAAAATCGCTCATATCCGCTCACTTTATCTTTGCACGAAAACTCTTCGTGTTTCCTAACAAAGAGGGGCAGCTGTGAGCACGTGATTTTTGTTTTACGCGACAATCACTCCAAAAGAAACAAAATAATAGCAATTGGTCTTGCTGTACATTTTCTGGATTTTTACGTGGCATTTTTTGCTAGTTATTTGTGATCTTGCCCGTGGTTATTTTATTCAAACAAAAATAAAAAATATATATATATATGTCGTGTGAACCGTAATCTGTTTATTAAAAGAAAAATAAAATGTGTGCATCTTTCATTGTATTTTGTCATTAAGTGTTTAGTATAATTAAATGTTAATTGTGTGATAATTGTTGTTCAATGTTTTATATGGTATTATTTGGCAAATTAATTTAAGAAATTAAAAAAAAAAAGGAGAAGGATTTTCGGACCAGGTCAGTCCAAGTTAAAACAAAACAGGCCCAAAACTGAACCAAATCAAGCCCAAAACCTGTGCTTGCCCCGGTCCAGACCAGCTTACTTCAAGAGCTTCCAAACGACACCGTTTTGATCTTGTCTGATCTGGGCCGTTGATCTCAGAATGATCAACGGTCAAGATCGCATCCCCCATACCCACGAACAAACCCGACCCGTTCAACCCCCAAACCAACCCAAACCCGGGCATTTAAAACGACACAGTTTCCCCATCAGTTGAAAGATCCTGGCCTTTCATCTCGCCTCATCCAACGGCTGAGATCAATCCTCCCATTCCATATATAAACTTTCCTACCATACCCTGCCCCCCTATCCAAGACCCCCGCCTTCGTCATCATCCCTTTCCCCACGAAACCCTAGCCGCCCCATTTCCCTTCACCATTAATCCCGGCGGCCTGGACGCCGGTGACTCCCACCTTAACACCATAGGACCACCTCACCACCCTGAACATGGATCTGTTAACCGCTTAGCTCGAATCCCATCCCACCTTCTCGAATCTTCATTTGAAGATTCGAGTCAAAACTCGATCTACACCGATCTGCCCTAGATTCATACCAGATAGTCCCTGGACCTCCCTCGTGACCAAACCATGCTTGGTTTGGTCCGAATCTAACCATGGAGACTCAAAACCCAAATCTGTCATCCAAGAACCATAGAAACCCCAGGGCCTGGTTTGTGTCCGTTTAAACCAAGTGATTAGGGTCTAATGGACCTTAATCGAAGTGTTCTCAGTTGAGAACACTTCGATTAAAGTCCGTTCAACCCCAAGAAGGGTCTGTTCAAATCCGAGCTAAGGCTTCCTGATTTTTAAGGTTTTTAAGGTAAGTTTGTTTTTCTTATTATTATTCAGTTCATGCGTGTTAAAAGTTTGTTCGCATGGCTAATTGTTTCAGATGATTTGCTTTAAGTTCTGTTGACTGTGTCCTGCACACCTTGCCCGGACCTCTGTATTGGTCAAATCTTTCCTCTATTCACTGATAGTATGTATATGTGTATGTGCTGTGCAATCAATTAAACTTTAAATTTGACTGATTAATCGATTCCTCAGTACAATTGTTTGTTTAGTCAGTACAATTCGAATCATGTGTTTAATACTGTTAAATGCTCTGATCATGGCTTTCGATTGTACATGTTATGATTAGTATAGTCGAGTCGACATATGTTGTCAATTAATTTCAGTTGTTCGAATGGTAACAATTTGATCTATTGCCTGCTGGAACTTTGTTTGAATTAAAGTAAGAATCAAGTATGGCTACTTATAGTTGCTGTATTTGAATCTGAAAATGAAAAGATTGGATTGTTAGCTGCAATCTGAATTGAAGGGGGGCATGTGCACTTGTGCACAACATGTGCATAAAGGCCCTTTTGGATTAAAATAGTTTGACAGCATATGCTGTCAGATTATATTCTTGCTGCCCCTGGCCTGCTTTTAGTTTAATAATTGTTAAAGGGGACTGTCAGGAATCTCATGGGAGGGTTTCATATTTTAAACATTGAGTGGAAAAACAGCAAGAAAGTGAGGGATCTCTGGTGTTTTAACAGGCTGTGAATATATGATGTTAGGATATAAAAGGAAGAAGAACTTCCATTAGAGGGGACGGGGATTAGAAAAGGGGGGAACTCTTGAGCAATTCAGACAGATTTTAGGAACTGATTTTGGAGATCTAGGAACTGGATTTTTAGACTGAAAGATTAGAGGTTGGAGAAGAAAATAGAGAGGCACATACAGATACACATTGAGAGATACAGACACAGATACAAGAGAGAAAAGATATAGAAAATCAGAAACTGTTTCTTCACATTGTTGTTTGGATTTCATTTGTTCTTCAACTTGTTCAAATCAATTCTGATTCTTCCCAGTTTAAATTGAGTTTACTGGTTGTGGGTTGCATTGGTTTATTCCCTGAAGTTTGGACTGTTTTGGACTTCTATTTCTACTACACTGTTTGGTTGCTGTCATTTTGCCATTTTTCATCGGCCATAGTTGTATCTTGCACTGGGACTTGTTCTTGTTTGTTACCTGCTGTCACTGCTGCATTTGTTGCCATTGTTACTCTGCTGACTTCCCTTCTTCTTCAACTGTAAACACTTCCAGGTAACAACTTCTGAAACCATGTGTTGTTGAAAGTTTGAAGTCTTGAAGCAGAAATAAAGAAACGAATGTTGTTTACTTCACGATGCTTATATTCAAAATGTAGTCATAGTTTAAAGGATGAGTTGGCCTGCATTTGTTTTACTTCAAACTGCAATTGCTCTGTATGAATTAACATACATTCTGATTTTGAGATGAACTATTAGATAGCATTTGTTTGCTAGATCAGACGTGTTTTAATGCATATAACCATTGGGTTTTGTTTTAGTTATGACATTATAACATAGAATCATAGCAAGCATCTGTATGTATTTTGTCTAGACCTCTGAACTGTCAAATCTGTTATATTTGGTCCCATTTGATTTCAAGATAAATGTACCCCAAGCTAATTCTCATGTGGTGTTAACAGGGTGACCATGTATGCCAACCCTCTTGTTAAATTACTTGATCCTATATAGGTTCGATATGGGTTTCGATATAGATTCATCGTTTCGAAATAATGCAAAGACTTTGAGGAAAACTAATAGGCATTTTCGAGTTCAATTAGTAGTAGTTTTCTTAATAAACAGCCGATTTCATTTATCAAGCCCAAATAAGCTAGTTTCAAAATTCAAACTTGAAGGTCGTTTAAATGTAAATTTATCATATGTTATTAGTTTACTTGCAATCTCCCTTATCAAATTAACAAAGCTTATTCACTCTTTGAAGACAAGGCATGAGGTAATTCTCACCTCACAAACAACCAATCAGGTAATCAAACAAAAATTCGGATTCGTCAAACATAGCAAAGATTTGGTATGTAGTTGTTTAACAAGTAAGTTTGGCATTTTTATTTTATTTTTATTTTTTTTAGAGACAAATGTAATAGAGATGTAGTCGCTTTAGGATATCCTTGTAAAAGGTAATGAGACGAGCCTCGTCAAATAAAGATACACATCGCGGGGCCCTCAACAATTGATCATAATAAACCCATAAGTTTGGGATGGATTATCTAGAAAAGCTCACTCCTTCCCCAAAGATAATAACGCGTTAGGCTCTTTAGGCGCGGCTTAATTAAATTACATTTTTAAACACGGGTGCACATTGATGTGACCCAAATCCAAATCTCAACGGAGTCAAAATGTGTCGACGACCACGGGTGCATTGATTGTGACGTGGTTCGAGATTCACTTTCACGACGTTGCAATTCTATAAAAATAAATGACAATAATAAAAGCGGTTTAAACTTAATAAAAGCACGTAAGTCATAACATGTATTTAAATCAGATATTTAGCCATTATAACAATTTAAGCGACCGTGCTAGAACCACGGGATTCGAGGGTGCCTAACACCTTCCCTCGGGTCAATAGAATTCCTTACTTAGAATTTCTGGTTCGCAGACTTCATTTGGAAAAGTCGAAAATTTCATCGATTTGGGATTCAAGATAAACCGGTGACTTGGGACACCAAAAACCAAACCTTTCCCAAGTGGCGACTCTGAATTAAATAAATAATCCCATTTCGAATATTGTCACTTAAATTGGAAAAACTCCCTCGCGCATTTAACCCTTCGGGGCGGGCGCACAAAAAGGAGGTGTGACATGGATCGGCTAACCAAGTCCACGCACTTCATTCATGTGAGTATTACCTAGTCTTCAGAGCAATTGGCTGAGATTTATATCAGAGAGATTTTTTGCCTTTATGGGGTTCTAGTTTCTATTATTTTAGATAGAGGCATGCAGTTTACATCGTAGTTTTGGAGAGCTGTGCAGTGAAAGTTGGGCACTCAGGTTGAGTTCAGCACAACACGTCACCCTCATACGAACGGACAGTCCGAGCGCACTATTTGGATATTGGAGGACATTATACGCACCTGTGTCATTGACTTTGGTGGTTCATAGGACCAGTTTCTATCGCTCACGGAGTTTGCTTACAATAACAGTTATTAGTCGAGTATTCAGATGGCTCCATATGAGGCTTTATATGGGAGGCGGTGTAGATCTATGGTGGGTTGGTTTGAGCCAGGTGAAGCTACGCTTTTAGGTACAGACTTGGTTCAGGATGCATTGGACAAGGTGAAATTGATTCAGGAGCGGCTTCGCATGGCGCAGTCGAGATAGAAGAGTTATGCTGACATAAAGGTTCATGATGTGTTTTACATGGTTGGGGAGAAAGTTTTGCTGAAGGTTTCACCCATGAAGGGTGTTATGAGATTTAGAAAAAAGGGCAAGTTGATCCCTTGGTTTATTGGGCCATTTGAGGTGCTTCGGAGGATTGCAGAGGTGGCCTATGAGCTTGCTTTGCCACCTAGCTTATCGAGTGTGCATCCAGTATTTCATGTTTCTATGCTTCGAAAGTATATCGGTGATCCATCTCATATTTTGGATTTTAGCACGGTCCAGTTGGATGGTGATATGACTTATGATGTGGAGCCGGTGGCCATTTTGGGGTGGTAGGTTTGAAAGTTGAGGTCAAAGGATATAGCATCAGTGAAAGTACAATGGAGAGGTCAGCCCGTTGAGAAGGCTACTTGGGAGGCCGAGCGGGAGACGCGGAGCAGATATCCACACCTATTTGAGGCTCCAAGTATGTTTTTAGACCCGTTCGAGGACGAATGTTAAGAGGGGGAGGATGTAACGACACGACTGGTCATTTTAAGAGTTATAGCTTTGTTCCCCCATTTCTCGCTTCTTTTGTGTTCTACAACTGTATTATGACTTACTGGGTTAATTGGTTCGGGTCCAGAGTCATTTTGGAGTGAATTGAGACACTGAGTCTCTTAGTTGGAAGTTTAAGTTGGAAAAGCTAACCAAATGTTGACTTATGGGCAAACAACCTCAGATTTGAATTTTTATGTTTCCGTTAGCTCCGTTAGGTGATTTTGGACTTTGGAGTGCATCCAGAATTAGATTTGGAGGTCTGTAGTAGAATTAGGCTTGAATTGGCGAAAGTTGGAATTTTGGCGATTTTGGTCGGCAGTGGAAATTTTGTTATCGGAGTCGGATTTGATTTTCAGAAGTTGGAGTAGGTTTTTGGTGTCATTTAAGACTTGTTTGAAAAATTTGAGGTCAATCGGACGTGATTTGATAGGTTTCGGCATCATTTATAGAATTTGAAAATTTCAAAGTTCATTAGGCTTGAATCCGCATGCAATTCATGTTTTTGATGTTGTTTGAGGTGATTTGAGGATCCAACTAAGTTCGTATGATGTTATGAGACGTGTTGATATGTTTGTTTGAGGTCCCGAGGGCCTCGGGTGAGTTTTGGGTGGTTAACGAATCATTTTGGCCTAGGTGAGTTAGCTGATGATTGCTGCTGCAATCTTTCTAGTTTCCTCTTACGCGTTCGCGAGAGGAGCCTTGCCTCGAAGAGTGTTTGTGATATGAGAAGGATTTTTTCTTCGTGTTTGCGAAGAGGAGGACGCGAATGTGAAGGTTTGGTCTACGTGTGCATCGCGAATGCGGGAGTAGGGTCGCATTCGCGAAGAGGAGAGGTAGCTGGGGACCCCTAACCTTTTGTTCTACGCGTTCACGAGGTAAGGGATGTGTTCGTGAAGGTCTGAGTTTGCGAAGCATTGCCTTCGCGAAGAGTAAAGCAGAAGGTCATTCAAGTTGGTCTACACGAACCCGAGAGGACGGTCGCGTTCGCGAAGAAGGAAATCTAGGCAGACAATGTTAAATTCAAAATCAAGGGTTTGTACCCATTTATTCATATTTTGAGCTAGAGATCACGGATTTGGGCGATTCATGAAGGGATTATCGTGGAGTTGATGGGGGTAAGTGTTTCTCACTTGGTTTTGGTTAAATCCCATGATTATATCTTTGATTTAATCATCTAATTAGTGATTAGGGGTGGAAAATTAGGGAAGAAGATGAAGTGTTCTTGAGTTAGATTTTTGGAGTTTTGAATGGGATTTTGTTATCGAATTAGAGTAAATTTGATATGGTTGGACTCGTGAGGGAATGGGTTTCCGTATTTTGTGGCTTTTGTCAGATTTCAAGATGTCGTCCCGAGGGCCGGTGATTGAGGCCAACCCTGTACTACTACAAAGTAGCAAGAGAGGTCGAAGCAGCTTTTACCCGAGAAGGTCGGGATCGATTTTCACAGGGAGCTAGAGATTGGAGTTTAGTTTCTATCTAAATTGATGTTGCATAATTGTTCATAATTGCACTTCTAAACATTTTTGGTTTTGATTTTACTTCTAATTTTATACTACTAAGATGCTAAATTAGGATAGGTAAAGCTAGGATTAAACTATTGGAAGTTGTTCAAATAGATAAAAGGCACTAGGGTAGTGACTTGCTCCTAGGTGGCTAATTGACGGATTCTTGAGTCTAAGGCTAGATTGTCATATTTGGGGAGTATGATATAACCATTGCATGATTCTACTCACTCTATACTTCTTAGTAGTTCGAGTGATTTTGCCCGAATTGACTTTCTCAAGACCAATTGAGTATGATAATTTGTGCAAGCAATTGAGGTTCAAGTCAGGTATTACTATCTCTAGGTTTAACCCTTTAATTGGGGCTATCAATCTCTTGAATATGCCTCATTTCCTCGTTGGACCAATTTTATAGACTTAGGCTCTCTTTCTCAAGAAGAGCCAAAGTCAACTAGGCATAAACTAGTGTTTGCAACCACTAATTCTACATTAAAACCCTAAATTAGTCCAAATATCAAGCGCATAGACAATCAAGCATTAAAACACCAGACCCGTCAATTACCCACACTAGGGTTGAGCCACAACCCTAGCTAATGGGTCTAGCTACTCATGAATAGAAGAAAACAAAGAAATAGATGAAGAAAAGCCCATAATAATTAATTACTAGGTAAAACTTAAAGATTCAATGATGATACTAAGCTAAAATTACTCAAAATGGAAAAGAAGAAGTGTTCACGAGCACAGCTCTGTCTCAAAATACAATACATGACCTAAAAATGGGAAAAGAAACTATTTATACTAGGCTAAAAATTCTAGACAAAAATATCCCTGCGGGGCTAGTGCGGACCACACAAAATCGAGTGCGGCCGCACTAAGGCTCTTGGCTAAATAATCTTCTCTCTGAAGTTGCCTACCGCGGACCACACAAAATTCTCCGCGGCCGCGGTGGCTTCTATTGCGGTCCGCATAAAATGGACTACATACCGCATTGACCAGGTTCCTCCAAAATAGCACCTCTCTGAACTTGAGCTTTGCGGACCGCACAAAGTCGAGTGCGGCCGCAATGAAGTCAATGCGGTCCGCACAAAATACTCTGCGACCGCATTGCCTGGTTGCCTGAATTGATGTTCTTTGAACTTCATCTTTGTGGACCGCACAGAATGGTGTGCGGTCGCATTTATCCTTTAGACTGAGCTTGGCCTTGTTCTTGGTACTTGTGCATGTTTCACTCCTTTTTGACCTGGTTTTTGACAAATTGTCACCTTGTTGACCAAACTCTGCAATCAAGTACAACATGTGAGTCTTTGGGACTATTTTGTACATATTTCTAATCAAAACTTAAGCAAAAAGGAGTGTAAATTGTATCATAATCCCTAGTTATATACTCCCCTAAACTTAAGCTTTTGCTTGTCCTCAAGCAAACAAAATAAGACCCACCCCTTAAGAGTCAATCCAAGAAAATTCAGCCGACCTAAAGTGACCTCGTCTAGCATCAATTGGGACTAACAATTGCCCTCAATTCAAATGAATTATTAACAACATACACTCTTTTGAACACCATGGATTTAGTGCGACACAAGAGCATCAAGAGTTGACTCAACACGTCAAAGAAACTCTTTTCTATTACTTTGGTCGTTGTGGAACCCAAACTCACACATCCTCAACTCTCCCTAAGCAAACCTCACCTTTAAAATAGTGGCACTCAGAATGAGGTTAATGAAAATACACTCATCTCTCTCAAGGAAAAGTCACAAGTCCGGCTCTAAGTACCATATGTTTGCCCCTTATGTGAGTCACCACTAATGTACGTTTCATTCAACTCAAGATCATATAGGGCTTTTGTGTGGATATAGTGAAGGTTTTTGGTTCAGGGTAGGAAATGTTTGGTCTAAGTAGGTTCCATCTTCCCTTTAGCACTTCTTTTGCTTCATTTTAGCACACATTCACTTGACTTTTTAAGCTATTTCACTTCTTTCTAAGGGGTTAGAGAGACACATTATCACTCTTTCTTGTTCATTTCAATCTTTTCTCCTTTCTCAACTTTCCACACCTTTCATTATTTGCTTTTATTGAATCCCTTTATTCATTTCTACATTGAACATTCTTTTTGTCTTTTTGCTTTTCTTTCTTTTTCATTGCCTTTCCTTTTCTTCATTTTGTACCTTTTTACCACTTTGTTGCAATCATCGTCTCTCCCCCAAAACTTATACTTTTACCATGTGCTAAGGAAAAATCAGGTTCCAAGAGAGGGTATCTTTAGGACGGGTAAAGGCTTGTATCATGGTTCTTGAAGGAAAAAAGGTCTAAGACTCAAAAGGGTTGACTAGAGATTTTATCATTGGTAGGCTATAGAAGTATTCAAGATATCGTTCGGATTAAGGAGAGCCTATAATGATGTCTCAAGTCACATTACACTTAGAATTTCGCCTAGACAAACATTCAGGGCAAGTTCTAGACCATGGCTCGGGACTTGGACTTGTAATTCAAATTCTCACCACACGAGCTAGGGGATTGCTAAAGACACAGAGTCGGGGGCCCACAACAACCTAGATAAGATTTGATAACACAATGGTCCAGAAAAACCACTTGATGATTATCGGCCAACACAAGAGTCTCAAGGTCACAATTTTTACCATTCTATACACAACAATTTGTTTTTGACCATATGATCAAAGGCAAATGTGTTAGGCCCAAGTGAAGTTTTTCTTGAGGCACCCTTACCAACTAACTACTAAAAAGCAAAAGAAAAACAGACTCAAACCCTTAAAAAGGTTGCCATGCCATCCATCATCGGGAAGAGCCACCCGGTTCACACAAATTCCACATTTGGAAAAAACCTTGGCATTAAGAAAACCAAAGGCTTATTGCAAAAACTCAAAACAAGAAGCTACGAACATAAAATAAGAAGCTAAGAAAAGAAAAAATGCGGAAAGTAGAATGAATATGTACAAGAGGGGATTTAATCGAATATACAATAGGGGAGATGAATATATACATAAGAACATAACTTTTATATACAGACCCAAGGTAAAAAGTACGAGAAATGTAATGAAATGCTGAAATTATATACATACCAAAGATAAAAAAAAGAAAGAAATCATAAAATCTGTCATATGTATAGTCATCCAAATCCAAATAGGGCTACCCCCTCAAATGAAAGCTGGAATTGTCCTCAATGCCAACTAACCAAAATAAGCACAAAAATAGAGGAAAGAGGAAAAAGAAACTCCCTATGGGCCGTCCGTCTACATGGGATCCTGAGTGGTCCCTGGGTCCTTCGTATGCCCGGGAACCTGTGACTGGCTCCCTGTGGTCTGTGGCTCTATTGGGACCTGGTCCTGGACCTAGACTGGCTCCTGGGATGCCTCTTGGGGCTGGCTGGAGGAATCTCCCGACGAGTCCTCCAACTGAATAATTGCATCATCAGACTGGGGAATCACCCTCTTCCTCTTAGGAGGCCTCTCGGACTGCTATGGATGGGGCTGAGCTGCTGGTGCTGGGTCATGCAGTATCAAATCTAAAGGCAGGTGATCCGCCTTCAATCTCTCAACCTCGACCCGCAACTCCTTCCCCGACTCTTTGGAAGCCCTAGTCTTCCTCATCTTCTTTGCCTTCCTAGCAAGCTCCTTGAGAGCCTTTCCATGTGAATCAACAGCGTACGTAAGCAATTTCTGAGTCTCTAGGATCTTCTTCTGGTTGTCCAGAAGATCCTTGAGAGTGTCCGCAATGGACTGTGGGACCTGTGGAGGAGGAGGTGTTGATTGAGCTACCACAGCAGTAGATAATATAGACAGCTTGGAAGTAGCTATCTACATCCAGTTATTGATGCTGGTAAGGGCCTGGCTCAAATAGTGGGCAGTCAATGGATAGCAGTGGTGGAAGGTATCTCTGGAGCTATGGAAGTGGATGGACCTGGGGCCATGTCAGCTGAAGTGGAAGGAGGCTGCGGAGTGGTCACTACCACTACTGGCTCTTTAGACTGGCCAGTTAAAGTAGTGGATTTTCCCTTGAAGTGCTTGCCCTTAGGGTTGTCATCACCCTATAGGCTGTACCATGAGAAAGGTGCCTTTGCCTTCACTTTCACATCAAATTTATGCTTTTCCATATCTTGGTCCTCCAAGTACATGGTCAGGAAGTTGGGGAAGGGACAAGATCTGTCACTTTCGTTCACTACCCGTGTAATAACTTGGGACATCACATTCCCGACATTGATCGAGTACCTTGCCATGATAGATGCAACCAGAATCGCCCGGTGAATTGGGAGTGAGTTGTCGTGGGTGGTGGGGTCTAGCCTGCTGCACACAAATGTCTCCCACCCCTTAGCCTCAAAGTTCAATGTTCTCCTCAATATCTTCACCCCTACAGTCAACCACTCGGAGGTAGTACTTGGGATTTCCAAGTACTTCGACCAACCATGGACGGGCTTCTTCACCCAACTTCATCTTATCCAAGTATAGGGACTCATCCTCCTCCGTGAACCCTAAGTAGTCATTGATGGTCTTCCCATCAAACTTCACCTTTAAATTTCGTACTTTGGTGACTGTGGTACCCTTTTTGATGTGGGCCACGTTGGTGTAGAATTCTTTCACCAAGTGTTCATTGGCGTCATCCACCTGGCCTATGAAGTAGTCCCATCCAGCTCTATCTCTGAATTGCCTCAACACATTTGGGTTGTGAGGCAGAAGGTCCCGGGTGATGATTTTTCGCTTAGGTATCAATCTCTTATCGGGCCACCACTCTCTGAATTTGTGATAGGCAATCTCACTGACAAATCGGTCATTCCATGCCTCTGAGTTCCTAGTCCTCTCCACCCTACCTACTTGGGGCTCACCCCCTTCTAATTCTTCCCCTTCTTCTCCTACTGCACCCTCTCCGGATAATGAAGTTGTAGGAGATATGGAGTACTCATCTGCACTGCCTTCAACTGAGCCCTTAGATAACTCAGAAGATATATGAACTGAGGTTTGGGTAGTGGGGGATGCTGGGGGTGTATCTCTTAACCTGTTTCTCTCCGGCTAGTCAGGAACGTACTCTGTCACAGAATTTGAAGAGGCCTCCCGAGAAGGCTCATACTCACTCACGACTGGTCAATTGCTCTGTCTGCATCCCTTATGATTCTCCTTGTGTTTTTTATGTTTTGTCTGACTTGGGGGGTTAATTTTATCATTCCTTGTTTCCCACCCGGGGAGGAATCTCCTCTTCCTGTTTGTTTACCACCTTTTCCTCTTGATTTCACCATTGTTAGAAGTGAGATGTAGTGATGATCAATGAGCCTTAGTAGTTGATTGCGTGCAATTTAGTTAGATGAACAGTAATTTTGTGGTTCTGAGATTAAAAAGTTCGAAAAGTTCAAACGGAGGGCCTCAGGTCCTATTTATAGAAAAAGGTCATGGGCCCCATCTCACCTACACACTACGGATTGCACAAAATGGCACCGTGGTCCGCGGTGCTCGAAACCATAGGGCACTGACAAATTGACCACTGTGTATGGAAAAAAATGCAATGCGGCCGTAGGGGGCCACCGCGAACCGCACAAAATGGCACCATGGTCCGCGGTGGTAAACTTCAGAGAATCCCATCTTTTGTCAAATCACTAGTGCAATCCACATTGATTTCTTGCCCCCGCACCAAGGCCTTTGCGGCCGCACAAAATGAGTGCGGTTTGCATTTCCAACTTTAGAGAGTGGTCATTTTCCAACTTTTTTCTGCACTGCATCAACACAATTCTATAGCATCTCACAACCAGTCAGTCCAAAAATAAATCCTACACTACAATGAAAATCAAAGAAAATCAAGAAGAAAAACACATGGATTGCCTCCCAAGAAGCGTCTGATTTAACGTCGCGGCACAACACAGGTTACAATCAAATCACTTGAGATGAAGTTGTGCCACCACGTGGCTGTCATCAATTTTTCCCAGGTAGTGCTTGACCCTGTGCCCATTCACTTTGAAAACTTCCCCATTTTTGTTCTTCAAATCAAGTGCACCAAACGGGGTCACAAACACCACTTCAAAAGGTCCACTCCATTTTGACTTAAGCTTTCTCAGAAACAGACGTAACCGAAAGTTGAACAAGAGAACCAAATCACCTACTTTGAACTCCTTGCTACGAGCATATTTATCATGAAGGTACTTCATCTTGTCCTTGTACAAGGAAGAACTTGAGTAGGCATGGAATCGGAATTCATCAAGTTCATTAAGCTGCTCCACACAAAAATTTGCTGCCACATCCCATTCAAGATTTAACTTCCTCAAAGCCCACATGGCCTTGTGCTCTAACTCAACCGGTAGATGGCAAGCTTTCCCAAATACCAACCGATACAGAGACATACCAATCAGAGTTTTGTAATCAGTCCTATAAGCCCATAGAGTATCATCCAACTTCTTTGACCAATCGGTCCTATTTGCATTGACCGTCTTTGACAATATACTCTTGATTTCTCTGTTTGAAACTTTAACTTGGCCACTCGCTTGAGAATGATAAGGAGTAAAAACTTTGTGGTTGACACCATACTTTGCAAGCAAAGTGCCAAAAGCTCTATTACAAAAATGAGAGCCCTCATCACTTATGATTGCACAAGGAATGCCAAACCTTGTAAAAATACTCTTCTTGAGAAATGCAACAACACTCTAGGCCTCATTGTTGGGTAAAGTCACAGCCTCAACCCACTTTGAAACATAGTCAACCGCCACAAGAATGTATGTGTTCTCACACGAGCTAACAAACGGGCTCATAAAATCAATGCCCCATACATCAAAAATATCAACCTCAAGAATGGTATTGAGAGGCATCTCATATTTCTTCGAAATTCCACCCGCTCTTTGACATTCGTCACACCTCTTTACAAGTTCACTTGCATCTTTGTACAAAGTTGGCCAATAAAACCCACAACTAAGAACTTTGGAAGCCGTACTCACCCTGCCATGATGGCCACCATAGGGAAAGGAATGACAAGCCTCCAAGATACTCAATTGCTCTTCCTCCGGGACACACCTTCGGATTACACCATCCATGCAAATCTTGAACAAGTATGGCCCATCCCAATAGAAATCCAAACTATCCCATTTGAGCTTCTTCCTTTGGTTAGAAGAGAACTCACACGAGATTATACCAGTCACAAAGAAATTAGAAATGTCCGCAAACCATGGCATACCATTCACCGACACCGAAAGGAGTTGTTCGTCGGGAAATGAATCATTGATCTCCAGGCCATCACGAGGCCTCCCCTCCTCCTCCAAGCAGGACAAGTGGTCCGCCACTTGGTTTTCACTACCCTTCCGGTCCACAATCTCCAAATCAAACTCTTGAAGTAACAAGGCCCATCGCATCAGTCTAGCTTTGGAATCCTTCTTCATCATCAAGTACCGGAGTGCGGCATGATCGGTATGAACTATGACCTTGGCACCTGTAAGATACGGCCGAAATTTCTACATTGCGAACACAATAGACAAAAGTTCTTTCTCGATCACCGTGTAGTTCACTTGAGCATCATTCATTGTCTTGCTTGCATAGTACACCGGATGAAACATTTTGTTCATTCTTTGACCCAAAACCGCCCCAACCGCAGCATCGCTCGCATCACACATGAGCTCAAAGGGCAAGCTCCAATTAGGTGCGGTAATGATAGGAGTAGTAGGCAACTTATGCTTGAGAAGTTCAAAGGCTTGGATACATCTCTCATCGAACACAAACTTGGCATCCTTTTCCAATAGCTTGCATAAGGGGTTCACTACCTTCGAAAAGTCTTTGATAAATCTCCGATAGAACCCCGCATTCCCAAGAAAACTCTAACTCCCTTAACAGAGGTAGGGAGAGGGAGCTTTAAAATAACATCAATTTTTGCTTTATCTACCTCAATATCATGCTTTGAAATTTTATGCCCAAGAGATATGCCCTCTTCCACCATGAAGCATTTCTCCCAATTAAGAACAAGATTGGTTTCTTCACAACGGGACAAAATTCTATCAAGATTTTTCAAACACTCATTAAATGAATCACCCACAACACTGAAGTCGTCCATGAACACCTCCAAAATATCTTCCACCATATCGGTAAAAATGGCCATCATACACCGCTGAAATGTAGCCGGTGCATTATACAACCCAAAAGGAATCCGAGAAAATGCAAAGGTTCCATATGGACAAGTGAATGTTGACTTCTACTGATCTTCTGGAGCAATCAAGATTTGGTTGTATCCAGAATACCCATCCAAGAAACAGTAGAAGGCACGCCCATCAAGTCGGTCTAACATCTGATCAAGAAAAGGCAATGGAAAGTGATCCTTGCGGGTCACTTTATTCAACTTGCAGTAGTCCATGCATACCCTCCAACCGGTGATGGTTCTGGTAGGAATCAACTCATTTTGTGAATTTTCAACCACTGTCATGCCACCCTTCTTCGGTACACATTGCACCGGTGAAGTCCAAGAGCTATCAGAGATGGGGTACATAACCCCGGCATCCAACCACTTGATCACCTCCTTTTTCACAGCTTCTTGTATTGCCTCGTTCAACCTCCTTTGATGTTCCAAGGAGGGCTTTGCATCATCTTCTAGAATAATCTTATGCATACAGAATGCGGGGTTTATCCCCCGAATATCAACTAAAGTCCATCCAATTGCTTTTTTTTGCTTTTGAAGCAATGCCAGTATAGCATCAACCTGCATGTTAGTAAGACAAGGGGAAAGAATAACTGGCAAAGTAGAACTAGGGCCTAAGAACTCATACCTGAGGTGTGGAGGCAACGACTTCAACTCCAACATCGGAGGTTCCTCAATTGAAGGTTTTGTTAGTGGGGTCTTCCTATTCTCAAGGTCCAAAGATAGTTTTTTAGGCTCATAAGAGTAAGAGCACATCCCATGTAAAGCATTCACACACTCCACTCGGCCTTCATTCTCATCAACATCAAGATTCAATAATACGGCCTCTAGAGGGTCCTCCACATTTAACATTGCACTGGTATTATCAACTATCACTGCCGTGATAAGGTCCACAAAAGAGTACACCTCAGAACTGTTGGGTTGCTTTATTGACTTGCACACATGAAAGACCACTTTTTCATCGCCCACCCGGAAGGTGAGTTCCCCTAACTCCACATCAACTAAGGCCTTCCCAGTAGCAAGGAAAGGTCTCCCAATATGATTGGAACTTCATAATCCACCTCACAATATAAGATCACAAATTCAGCTGGCAAGATAAATTTGTCCACCCGGACAAGCACATCATCAATAATACCCAATGGTCTCTTCATCGTTCTATCCGCCATTTGCAATCTCATGGAAGTTGGCCTCGGTTGCCCAATACCCAAAGTCTTGAAAACTGAGTAGGGAATCAAATTAATACTTGCCCCCAAATCACATAGTGCCTTGGCAAAGTCCGCACTCCCAATGGTGCAAGGAATGGTGAAAGCACCGGGATCTTCAAGCTTCGGGGTCATTGAATGCACTATTACACTAACTTGGTGGGTCATCTTTATAGTTTCACAATCCATGGATCGTTTTTTTGTCACCAAGTCCTTCATGAATTTAGCATAGATCGGCATTTGTTCAAGAGACTCCACCAAAGGTATATTAATGGATAAGCTCTTCATCATGTCAATGAACTTTTTAAACTGATTCTCATTTTTCTGCTTCGCAAGCCTTTGAGGATAAAGTGTAGGTGGTCTTGGCAAAGGAGCCTTGGCTTTAGGAACAACCCGCTCCAGCATGTCTATTATGTGTTCCCTAGATGGGTTCACATCATTTTGAGTTTCCACCTCGGCATCTTGAATATCAATCCTCACTTCTTCATTCACATTCTCATCAATCACATTTTCAACCACTAAAGGAACTTCACCTTCTTGCAACTCAACTTCATTCACCTCACCACCTCGTCTACTCCTTATAGTTACCGCCATAACATGATTGTTCCCACCCTTCGGGTTTACTACTGTATCACTTGGTAGATCCCCCTTAGGGTGAGTATTCAAGGACTGTGAGATTTGGCCTAACTGAACCTCCAAATTTCTAATTGAAGTCTTGTGGCAAGACAACTGAGCATCAAAATCCGCATTCTTCTTCATCATCTATTCGAACATCATTTCAATTCTCCCCATATCATTGTTAGAAGAACTAGGACCTTGGGATGGAAATGGGGGCGGATTGTTCGGTTGTTAGTACATTGGGGGCCTTTGAAAGCCTTGCCCCCCGATTTCCTTGATTGCCGTTGTTCCACCCACCTTGATTATTGCTACCACCCCTGTTGTTGTTGTTACCATTCCAATTACCCTGATTGTTCTGATTATTGTTCTGATTGCCCCAATTGGAATTTTGGTTGTTATTCCCCCAATTACCATTGCCTTGTTGTTGTTGATTGCCCCAATTGCCTTGGGGTCTCTATTGTTGTTGGTTGGAAGAATTGCCCCTTTGGCCTTGCTAATTGTTCATGTATTGCACCTTTTCATTCTGCCCATCATAACCATCATCTTGGAATCCACCACAATCATTGTCAAATTGTTCCGAATTCCCTTGGTTCTATTGACCTCTTTCTTCTTTTGTTGACTAGCATGTTGACACCCTCCATAGCATTCACTTGGCAAGGATTTTGAACTTGTTGTAATTGTGCCTTTCCTAGTTGGTTCATTGTAGTTGTCAACTCAGCTATAGTCTACCCATGATCATGTAACTCCTTGTGCAAATGAGTGACCGTGGGGTCTGGGCACATTGGCTCTACTTTGCCAAGCAGAAGAAGTGCCAGCCATCTCGTCAAGAATGTCACAAGCCTCATCATAAGTGGGCTTCATGAAGTTGCCCCCAACAAGTTGGTTCACTATGCATTGGTTTGTTGTGTTAATGCCTCGATAGAAAGTCTATTGGATCATCACCTCAGTCATATCATTGTTGGGGCATTCCTTTACCATTGTTCTATAGCGCTCCCAAGTCTCATGCAAAGGTTCAGTGTGCTCCTGCTTAAAAGCCAAGATCTCATCTCTCAATGCTGCCATATGCCCCGGTGAGAAAATTTTTGCAATGAACTTGTCCGCCAACTCATCCCAAGTAGTGATGGAATGGTTGGAAAGTCACTCAAGCCAATCCAATGCCTTCCCTTTAAGTGAAAATGGAAAGAGTCTCAACCGAAGTGCATCTTCGGACATATTAGTTTGATTGCTCCCCCAACAGGTATCCACGAAACCCTTGAGATGTTTGTAAGCATTCTAATTGGCAGCACCCGTAAAATACCCACACTGCTCCAGCAATGTTAGCATCATATTGGTAATTTGAAAATTGCCTGCCTGGATCCGGGGTGGGACAATTGCACTTGCATAGCCTTGGTTGAGAAGCACTCGAGGAGCCACTCTTGGAGGTGGCGGGGGGGGGGGTCTGGAATATTATCATTGGCCTGGCGGGCTCTCCTTTATCCTTGAGTAACAATAGGGACATCATCATAAATAATGGCATCTACCTCCTCCCCCGGCGGAAGATCTCCAAGAGGTGCGTTGTTTAAGTTTGTTGCCATTTTGTACCTGAAGTTGTGACACACACAAATTAGTAACACAGAAGGAAATAAGAACAATACACAAAACTATTTAGATAGATAGCCAAAACCGTTAGCTCCCCGGCAACGGCGCCAAAAAGTGATTGAGGCCAACCCTCTACTACTACAAAGTAGCAAGAGAGGTCGAAGCAGCTTTTACCCGAGAAGATCGGGATCGATTTCCATAGGGAGCTAGAGATTGGAGTTGAGTTTCTATCTAAATTGGTATTGCGTAATTGTTCCTAATTGCACTTCTAAACATTGTTGGTTTTGATTTTACTTCTAATTTTATACTACTAAGATGCTAAATTAGGCTACGTAAAGCTAGGATTAAACTATTGGAAGTTGTTCAAATAGATAAAAGTCACTAGGGTAGTGACTTGCTCCTAGGTGGCTAATTGACAGATTCTTGAGTTTAAGGCTAGATTGTCATACTTGGAGAGTATGATATAACCATTGCACGATTCTACTCACTCTATACCTCTCGCTAGTTCGAGTGATTTTTTCCGAATTGACTTTCTCAAGACCAATTGGGTATGATAATTTGAGCAAGCAATTGAGGTTCAAGTCGGGTATTACTATCTCTAGGTTTAACCCTTTAACTGAGGCTATCAATCTCTTTAATACGCCTCAATTCCTCGTTGGGCCAATTTTATAGACTTAGGCTCTCTTTCTCAAGAAGAGCCAAAGTCAACTAGGCATAAACTAGAGTTTGCAACCACTAATTCAACATTAAAACCCTAAATCAGTCCAAATATCAAACACCTATAGACAATCAAGCATTAAAACACCAGACCCATCAATTACCCACACTAGGGTTAGTCACAACCATAGCTAATGGGTCTAGATACTTATGATTATAAAAGAAAACAAAAAAATAGATGAAAAAAGCCCATAATAATTAATTACTAGATAAAACATAAAGATTCAATGATGAAACTAAGCTAAAATTACTCAAAATGGAAAAGAAGAAGTGTTCACGAGTGCAGCTCTGTCTCAAAATATAACTCATGCCCTAAAAATGAAAAAAGAAACTATTTATACTAGGCTTAAAATTGTGGAAAAAATACCCCTGTGGGGCTAGTGCGGACCGCACAAAATCGAGTGCGACCGAACTAAGGCTCTTGGCTAAATAATTTGCTCTATGAAGTTGCCCACCGCGGACCGCACAAAATGCTCCGCGGCCGCTTCTATTGTGGTCCACATAAAATGGACTGCGGGCCTCATTGGCCAGGTTCCTCCAAATTAGCACCTCTCTGAACTTGAGTTTTGTGGACCGCACAAAGTCGAGTGCGGCCACAATGAAGTCAATGTGGTCCGCATAAAATACTTTGCGGTGCTTGGCTGCCTGAATTGCATGTTCTCTGAACTTCATCTTTGCGGACCGCACAGAATGGTGTGCGCCGCACTGATCTTGTTAGACTGAGCTTGGCCTTGTTCTTGTACTTGTGCTTGTTTCACTCCTTTTAAGCTGGTTTTTGATAAATTGTCACCTTTTTGACCAAACCCTGCAATCAAGTACAACATGTGAGCCTTTGGGACTATTTTGTACACATTTCTAATCAAAACTTAAGCAAGAAGGAGTGTAAATTGCATCATAATCCCTAGTTATCAGTCGGGTTGAGCCAATTTCGGATTTTTGAGTCTAAATTAGTAGTTTTCTTGTGGAATTGATCCCTTTAGCCTATATTAATTGTATTGTACTGCTTGTGTCTAGATTCAGGACATTCGGAGGGCAACTTGCGAGGCAAGGGCATTTTAGAGTAGAGTTTTGCTCGGGTTGAGGTAAGTAACAATTATAAATCTGTTCCTGAGGGCATAAAACCCCGGATTTTATGTCGTGTGACTATTTTGGAGGTGACACACATGCTAGGTGACAGTCGTGGGCGTGCACCGAAGGGATTGTGACTTGGTCCATCCCGTGAGACTGTAGAATTGAATAGCTTACTGTTAACTACATGTTCCCTCTGTTTTTATGGAAATTGACTGCAATTCATGTTAGAAATCATGTTTAGGTCTTATGATATCACTGTTGGGACCCGTTGAGGTCGTGTACTTGTTGAATTAACTACTACTTGTTGTTTTGTTCTTAGTCATGATATTACTTGCGTATCATACCTTCGTCCCTTCTTGTTTATTATTTATACATCTTATTATCTCTGTTAGGACTGAATTATATGATTTTCAGAGATCCCGAAGGACTAGAGAGGCTGGTGACTGAGATAGTGCTTGAGTGCCGAGTTGCGACCTATGTGAGTGTATATTGGATCGGGTTGCATGCCGCAACGAGCCTCAGGGCTATATAGATATATATTGGATCGGGTACACGCCGCAACGAGCCTTCGGGCTAATTATCTATATTAGATCGGATTGCATGTCGCAATGAGCCTTATTGCTATTTATGTATTGGATCGGGTTGCACGCTGGAACGATATAGCGCTTGGGCTAAAGGAGCTCTCTAGAATCTATACACCCCTAGTGAGTGCAGGTACCTATTGAGTGTGAGTATCGAGGGCTGAGAGCCGAGTGATTGAGTTGTTCAAATGAGTTAAGTGACTGTTGTCTTGAAGGGCTGTACTTGCTTTTAATTATTTGTTGCACTTGGTTGCTACCTGTCCTGGTTGTGCAAATTTCTAGAAGACTTGATATCTGGTTTACTTGAGCACGAATTGAGTTGACTTAAACTGCTAGATTTGAAAGCATGTCTATTCTTTATTAAAAGTTATCGAAATAAACTGTATTTGCATAGCTCGTCACTACTTCTCAGTTCCTTATTTGTTTCTATTACTTATTGAGTTGGAAGTACTCACGTTACTCCCTGCACCTTGTGTGCAGATTCAGGTGAGACCCGTTACGGAGGTCATTGAGTTCGTGCACAATCGACTATCGGAGACATACGAGGTAGCTGCCGGCGTCCACAGTCCTTATCTCTCCTTCCTTGTTATCTTTTCTTTTTGTTTTTGGCATTTGGCAGATTATTGTAAACTCTAATTCTAGACTTGTTGTAGATGCTCATGACTTAGTGACACCCCAATGTCAGGCTATCTTCCGCATTTTTATTTTGAGGTTAACTCATGTCTTTATAAAATTTCTGTTGTGAAAAAGCTTTAATTTATCTTTTTATGAAATATCGAAATGTTTTGGAAATGTCGGATTGCCTAGTACCATAATAGGAGTCATCACGACGGGTTAGGTATTTGGGTCGTGACAGTAGTAATTTCATCTTGAAAATCAATTCACCAAAATAATAGTAATAGGAAAGGAAAACAGGAAATGACGGCAAAGTAGTAAACTAATGAAAACAACCCAATCCTCGAAATCAGTATATCCAAAAATATCAGTCCTCGGAATCTCATATGATGAATACTGAAAGCTAATACAATACAACACACACAATTTTTTCCAGTGTGCAACCCGATCCCACTGTATCATCATTTATCAATATCACAATTATCCCTTATTTCATCTGTTGAGGCATGCAAGTCGATTCCACCATATCATCATATATCAATAACATAATTCTTCCTTATTTCACCTATTGCGGCATACAACCCGATCCCACTGTGTCATCATGTATCAATATCCCAATCTTCCCTTATTTCACTTGTTGCGGTGTACTACCTGATCCACAAACAATTTAAATTAACAACAATAATTCAATAACTCAATTTACAAGAAGTTCCACAACCAAAGGCTATGAGTACACAACAACAAGGGAACCACGTGAAATAAAGGAATGCCACAAATATTATAAAAACAACCGGACAATTGAAGCACGTGACAATTAAGGTGTGCAAGTATAATAGTTAACGCAAGTAGCAAATAAGCACGGAGTCATAAAAGGGAGTCAAAAATTAAGAGGTAACAAAATGATAAGAAAGGCAGTAACTTCAACCAAAGCATATAAGGGCGAAATAACAAGGGCTAGAATAAGTGCTAACAACGTCAAATAGAGCATGTGAGAGAAGATTATCAATGAAAGATATCACACGTTATGTCAAATCAATTAAATACATGGAAAGTGACTAGATAATCTAAACCATTCAAATACCACATATAGGTCGTGTGCCTACTCGTCACCTAGTATACCCGACTTTCACATAGCACAAATAGCACAATTAACCCAAATCCTAAGGGTTAGTTTCCCTCACACAAAGTTAGGCAAGATAATTACTTCAATTCGGCCAAATCAATATCCAAATTAGCTTTTCCTTTACAAATTCACCTCTACTCGGCTCAATCTAGCCAAAGACGACTTAAATACATCAAACAACACAAGAGAAAATAATTTCAATTAACAAAGCTATAATCTTTATACAATTTCTAAAAGTTCAACAAAAGTCAACCCCAGACTCGCCCGATCAAAACTCGGGTCCAAGGGTGGGTCGTGACTATCCATAACCTAATGAGTCCATATATGTGTTTTGTTTCCAAATTCGAGTCCAATTCGACTCTCAACTCCCAAATTTTTATTTTTTAAAACTTTGACAAAGTCTC
Organism: Nicotiana tabacum; assembly: GCF_000715075.1. NCBI lineage: Eukaryota > Viridiplantae > Streptophyta > Magnoliopsida > Solanales > Solanaceae > Nicotiana > Nicotiana tabacum. The sequence goes on from NC_134101.1 coordinate 171,246,909, forward strand.
CAAATGTTTCCCTTAGATTCTCATGAATTTGATGCTAAATATAATGTAAAATCATGAAATAAAATTGAAAATTGATTAGTGTCACTTACCCAATGGTTTGATATGAAAATCCCTCCACAAAATTGCCCCCCATCGAGGCTAGGGTTCATAATATGATAAAATGAAGCTATGTCTTGGAATACTCAGCTAATAGCAGGCTGCAAATGTCGCATTTGCAACATGGGGTTCACAAATACGACCTCCGCAATTGTGGAGAAATCATCGCAAAAGTGACCCCTGGCAGTCCATATGAAGATTGCATTTGCGATCAAACCTTTGCAAATGCTATGCAACAGTAGCCGCAAAAGCGAACACTGTCATCGCAAAAGCGGACAGCCCAGAGTCGTAAATGCAACTCCAGTATTGCATTTGCGATTGAATTCCAATCCTCCCTTGGTTCGCAAAAGCGAGAAAATAGTTGCAAATGTGGTGGTCACATTTGCGACCTGCTCATTGCATTTGCGATGGCACAAGTACCAGTACATACAATTCTTAACAATACACTCAGAAACTAATCCAAAACTCACCAAACCTCCGAGGCTCAAAACCAAATACCCACACAAGTCTAAAAACATAACACAAACTTGCTTGTACTATCAAAACATCGAAATAACCTCTAGAATCATGAACCGGATGCCAAAATGCAGGATAATCACACTGACCTTCAAGAACTTCTAGATTCTCAACCAAGCGTCCGAACCATATCAAACCAACTCAAAATTACACCAAATTTTACAGGCAAGTTCCATATGACGAAACAGACCTATTCCAAGTCTTGAAACCAAAATCCAAACCCGATAGCCTTAAAGTCAAACCATGATCAACTTAATAAAATTCCAAACCTTTAAATTGCCAACTTCCGCCAAATGTTACCGAAACCTTCTAGGAACAACCAAATACAAATTCGGGCATACGCCCAAGTCCAAAATCACCATTCGGACCTGCCGAAATCATCAAATCTCCGATCTAAGGTCAAATACCCAAAAAGTCAAACTTGCTCAATTCTTTCAACTTCGAGCTTCTCAAATGAGAGTCACCCTTTAAAATCATTTTTGAACCGCTCATAAATAAGAGTTGATGATGCACACAAGTCATAATATACTATGTGAAGCTACTCATGACCTCAAACTACTAAACCGAACACAATTGCTCAAAACGACTAACCGGGTCATTACAATATCGGTTCCAACCTCCTTTTTTTCCTATAAAAATATAACATCGAGTTCTCTTCATTCATATTTTTAGGTACCTGAACCTTTCTTGAGATTTTATTAAGTGTTATGTCATGTGATCTTCTAGATCACCTTGCAACCTTCTTATAATCATTTTAATCATTTGTTCATCTTCTTTATCAAAAACTTTATTTGAAATTGATTGTCTATACACTTTAAGCGTATCATAGACTTTGTCCTTCTAGAACTTATTCTAATAGAACCATTTGCAGTGAGAATATAGTTACTTTCTTTGGGTCAACAAATGCGTCTGGCATACTAATTTTGGAGACCCACATTTGTACGTTATGGTATTAATTAAAATATACACCGCACATCAATAATAATAATATGGAATTATTTGGTTCTTGACTATGAACTGCTTGTGAGGGAAGAATGTAATATACTTTCGTATATAATGTATATCAAAGTGATATAGATAATTTTATTCTCATAAGCAATAGTTTAGCTATTAAGTGGAGGCACTTAATAAATTATTTGTTAAACCAACTGTGATATAAACCAACTTATCAAGATACCTATATTGAATAGAAAATATGAAAATTATGTTTAAAATTAAAATATTGAACAAGTTACCTTGCAAACACTAGGTTGTGGGTTAACAATAATCGCACATATAACATTCAAATCCAATTTTAGTTGGTTTATTAATTAATGAGTGTTGCACCCTATTTTGCATAAGTTAAAACAAGATTCAACTAGTGATTTTTCTATTGATGATAAAAGAGAGTCACCATCTAATATTTAAAGGTATACTAGGGTACCTATTCAATATGAAAATCATTATCCTATTAGTCTGCTAAACAGTGAGATTTGGGTAAGGGTTTTTCATCTTCTAAGAGAAAAGTGTTAGGCACCCCCTAGAATCTACCTAAGGTAGCTCCATTTAGACTAGGTTCAGGAAAATAAAATCCTACTTAGTTAGTGCTTAAAAGTGTATGTCTTACCTTATACTACATTTTAAAACTTAGGTTTTATTTAAAGAGAGGCTTTTAAAGATGTCCATACAATTGAAAGAGTGTTTTGAAAAAATAGATTTGTAACACTTACTTACTAATAGAATGGGGTTAAGTTTAAAACATTTGACCTTTCGAAAACAAAATGGTTAAAAGTAAGAACTATTGGGGATGTGGTTTCAAAATACCTTGAAAGTTGATTTTAAATTTGAAGAAATTGTTTGAAGATATTTGACTGCAACAGTGTTTGTTTGATTTTTGGAAATTATTTCTAGTTTTTTCCGTTTTTTCTTCTTGTTTTAGAGACAGACTATCGACTTTTGCAAATCTATATTAATTTCAAAAAACTTCATGAAAATTGTTAGTGAAGATAAGAATGTAAATTGAATAACAAAAGTGATTATCAATTAGAACTATTTACCACTAAGTTGCAGTACTCTTATTTTTACCTACGTCTTTAAGACTTGCCTAAGTTATTAATATAACTTAAAGAAATACAAAAAAGTATTCAATCAATTATCGCCAGTATTGTCTACATATAAGAACAACAACAAGCTTATAAAATGATAGAGGAAAAGAAAAAGACTCATGATTTGGGCCTGAAAGAAATTATGCCAAGCGAAACAAGTAGCAGCAGCTCCGACGACTCCAGATTCAGGCAAGGAATTTGGGATTGAGTACTTTTGAGAACTTGGCAAGCCCAATTCAACACATGTGTAAAAAAAGAGAAAGTCATTAGAAAATTGGCCTAATAAATACAACACAAGTAACATCAATGTAGGGCTTAGAACTTATAACAGGTATTAATTAAGAATGTCAATGAAATTAACGTAAAGTCAAACAGAGTAAAGCAATTTATAATGAAGCCTTTTCTTTCATTTAACACTAATCCTAAAGAGATTAGCAAATGTCAATAACTACCGCTTAAGGTAAAATTTCATTCACGATCGAGACACCCTTTGAATCTCCGGTACTTCAAAGTTCATTAGGGCCTCAAGGACCCCGAGCAGTGCTTATGTCAGGGAAAGCATCTCAACTAAGAATTAAACTCTACTCCTAAATACCCTTAACTATTTACGTTTACTCTTCCCTACAGGTTTATATGCTAATAAGGCACTCATTGTAAATTCTAATACAACATACAAAGATATATACATTTCTCACAGCAACTTTATAGAATATCATGTTGGTCTTAAAACAGCTAATCACATTTTTGAAGCCACAATCCAAGCATAAGTATATGATACACTGTAAATGTTTTAGCATGTTCTGGTGTGCTCGAAGGAATCAGTCACAAGCACACATAAGGGAAAAGAGCACCAACAGATCACTTTAGAAACACAAACAATTAAATCATATAAATTAAAGAGTGGGGAAGGCTCACAGTTCAAGCTTACAGAAGTCCCTGGTCATGGCTACATCCTTTTAATAGCCTTTTTTTAAAATTAATCAATGATTCATCCCTAGAATAAGTTTTAACTTTTGGGAGATATACAAGTTAACAACCTCAATTGAAACCTCTAAAGGGTGTTAACAGAGATGCAAACCAATTTCATCCTAAGCAAATGACATAATTATCTTCTTCTACATCATTTAATTTTTGTACTCATACTAGTCTCATTAAGAGTTAAAGGATATTATTGTATTTAAGCAAAGCAGATAATAGTAGAAATTCCATCTTAGGTTCACAGGTCAATTCTAGTTCACTTGGGTAAGATTGATGAAGTTCAGGGATGATGAAGGTGTATACATGAGCATGAGAGGCAAGCAAAGTTGTTTAAGAACAAGGTAAGTGCAGAAATCCCAAAGATAGATTTCAAACACATACATAGGAATTCTTATAGGATCACAACATGAACAACAAAGTTGAATATCATAAGATCAAACCAGCAATATTACCATGTATAAGTTTCAAAAAAGACAATGGAACATTGTATTGGAGATATGTTATACAAGTTAAGTATGGGAACTTAATCAGGATGAAGCTTAATTTTTACACTTTAACACATCAGATGGAACTCAAACACCACAGTTACATATTAACCAGGTTCCATAACTTAGACTAAATGTGGAGCAGCTTCAGAATACACAAAGGGTGAGTATCGGGGTCCAGTTAGTTTAGAACATTCGTATATAATGGGATCCTAGACATGATTACATAGTCATGAGGTTTAACAAAAGGCTAATGATCTTTAAAGAGTCAATAATCACATAAGCACATTTGAAAGGAAAATTGATCTAAATATCATAAACTGATATACCCAGACTACAGTGACAGTGCTATTTTTATCATTAAAGGGTACATATACATTTAGATTAGTTTATCAATTGAATCATACCAATAACATTAAGACAAATTAGAATAACATACATGAGAACTACAATAGAACATTAGGGAGGTCTAAAGTTAAGACACCTACATGAGATCATTTGAAAGATTCTTTGATAATCATAGAAACTTGACAATACGGGATTTACTTCAAGGGCATATTTTAAAAGTGTATATGTTACTTAGTGCTTAAAAGTGTTTGGCTGACCTTATATTACATTTTAAAACTCATCAAATTTGAAAGAGAAGAGTGTATATATACCTTGAAAAGCGTAAGTTTTATTTAAAAAAAAGGGTTTTAAAGATGCCCATACAATTGAAAGAGTATTTAAAAAAAATAGGTTTGTAAAACTTACTAATATAATGGGGTTAAGTTTAAAGCATTTGATCTTTCAAAAACAAAGTGGCTAAAAGTAAGAACTATTGGGGAAATGCAATTTAGATATACCTTAAAAGTTAATTTCAAATCTTATATTGTCATGATCCAAAATCCAACTAGTCGTGATAGAACCTAAACCCAACCCACTAGGTAAGTCAATTAACAACAATCTGATTCAATGAGATTTAATGAGAAAATAAATAAAGAAATAACTGTACTTTTATACAAAGAATTTCCAAGGACTGGTAATACAAATCATGAGGTTCTAAGATTTAAAGTTTACAAAGTTGGTATGAAATAAATACATCATTTATTTGAAATATACATGAACAAATTAAAAATTCTAAAGCAATCAAGAATAAGAGGCAGTTATGACCAGAATACAGGTACATCTTCAATACCATCTCTAGCCATACACATCAACATTAGCATCCAAAAATTGCACGCAAGGTACAGAAGTGTAGTATGAGTACAACCGACCTCATGTACTTGATAAGTAACAAATCTAACTATAGGTTGAAAGTTGTGACGATCTTGGACAACGGTCAAAGTCTAACACCATTAGTCAGGAACAACTCGTAATAATATAATTAAAGTACTACAAGTAATAACTCAAAGATATGATGCTTGGTTTGGTCACAGTTCCGGAAAATAGGCATATTTTTCAAGTATAATAGTAAAACCGAAATCTTTCACCGAAATTACCAAAATATGGGTAAATCTGAAAATGGTAATTTTTACCAAAACCTTTCAACAACAAATAAGAAGTTTCATTATCATATGGCATGAGGAGAGTACATCTCTATGCCTATATGTCAATGTGCATGTGAATGTCATGAATGTCACTATACCATACAACACGAGGGAATGCATCTCAATGCCTACAAGCCAAGTATGCATGTCAATTGTAATGCAACATAGTGATAAAATCATATGCATATCTCGGAGTATCAATTCGCTCAGTCCTCTCAGTCACTCAGTCCTCACAGTCACTTAGTCCTCATAGTCACTTAGTCCTCACAGTCACTCAGCACTCACGCTCGACACTCGCACTCAGTAGGTACCTGCGCTCATTTTTGGTAAGTTAGACTTCGAAGGGACAGATCCTACCCAAGTGCTAATATAAGCCAATCATGACGTGAATCAATAAAGCCTACCACAACGAGCAACCTGATCTCATAAACATCCTCACAATCATGCCTTTGGCCTCACTCAGTCATCAATCTCTTCATTCTCTCGGACTCATAATGTCATGAAAATCAGCCCAAAAATGATGGTATGATGTATCAATAAATAGTAACAAAGACTGAGATATGATATGCAATGAATGCGTATGACTGAGTATGTAATTGCAATGTAAGCAAATAACTCAACAACAGAAATGACCTTAGTAGGTCCTACCGGGATAAACATATAACCTAGACATGGTTTTTCACATAGATCGCAGCTCAATTACTCTAATCCGTAGAAATTTCATGAATAGAAACAAGATTAGGTCACCACACATTACCACAGAATCAATCGAGTCATAAATCATACGGTGCACGCCTACATACCAGTCACCTAGCATGTGTGTCACCTCAACACCAACACATAATACGTACATTCTAGGATCCATACCCTCAGCACCAAGTTTAGAAGTGTTACTTATGTCGAACAAGCCAAATTGAATACCAATCAAGACACACAGTACTTTAGAAATTCCATCCCGGACGTATCAACCTCCGAACGGCTCGAAACTAGCCAAAAGTAACTCAAAATATCAAATAATGCCAAAGAAAACAAACCCAACTGATAAAGGTAGAATCTTTAATCAAAAGCCCAAATTTAACCAAAAAGTCAAACTCGGACCCCGCTTCTCGGAACCCGACAAAACTCACAAAATCCAACAACCCATTCAATTATGAGTCCAACAATACTAGTTTCACTCAAATCTAACTCCGAATGCTTCAAACTCAAAAAATTACTTTATGAAATTTTAGATAAAAACTCTCAATTTCTCTTTTGAAATCATCAACCAAATGCCAAAAATGAGGATAGACTCCTGAAATATAATCAAAATCGAGTAGAGAATACTTACCACAATTCATATGGTGAAAATTGCCTCAAAAATTGCTTCAATCCGAGCACCATAGCTCCAAATATGTTAAAATGGCTGAACCCCCCAAAATAGAGTACTTATAATCACTGGAAGAATTAATGAATCGCAATTGCAAAAATACCATCGTGAACGTGAAGAAGAAAAATACACTGCCCATCAATGAAGACAATGACAAATGAGTCAAGCTATGACATGAACACCCTGCTATGTAGCATGGAAGATCTATGTGTGTTTTTTTTTCCGTAAGATGATGGAGTATGAGTGATGTATCAGCCAATCCTTAGCGGGGCTGAGATCGGCTATGGAGATTCTAGCATTCATAAGGTTTAGGGGCTGGATGTTATCATAGGCAAATTATTCCTTGATTTCAAATTGTGAAGAAGTGTTGGGTATTGGATAACAGATGGTATGTGTTATGGATAGATTGCTATGGGCTTTTGGAAGGTTATTTACCTACTTGGGGATGATTGGAATTGGTTTGGAGGCTATTTATAAACCCAATAAGAATGTGTATTCTATATTAGATCAGGTTTGGTACTCTTACGCAATTTCTATCGTGGGTATATTACTGGGCAGAATGGATGTTATTCGTGCCCCAGTCTATGTTATATGCTTCTCTCTTATGCTATGATAGGTTGTGAGGTTGTATGATTATTCACACGTATGTTGTAATCACGTTCAGGACTTATGTCGATATGGTAGAGATGTCCCTCGTGATGTGATTTACTTATTGCACCTTAATTGTGCTTGCTTTTCTCCGAGTTATATTATTTCCATTCATCTTTCCACAATTATATTTGTGCACCCTATCGTGCTTGATGTTGGCATATATATGATTAGTGAGCCCGGGCAATTTGGCTCGATAGATATCTCTATATGGATTGATATATTTGGGATCGGGTTGCACGTTGCAACGGAGTTATGTGGGATACCCTTCCTTGTGTTTATTGCGTGTTTTATTTTCCCTTCATGGGACAAGTTAATGAAATCATACCTTTTTTGTTATATTTATTGTACTTGTTAGATAATCCTCATACCTTGCTTTCTTTCTATTGTTAGATACTTTCTTTCTGATTTATTGCTTGATTGGTGTATGAACCGTGTTGTGTGAGAATCAATGTGATTTTGGTGTTATTTGTTAGTTGGGCTGCTTATATTGGTTGAAATAAGGTTTCTAGACCTGAGATTCACACTATCGCGTCGGAATGAGGAGTGTTTGGAAGAATGATACCTATTTCCGCTCAAAAATTGGGCAATGAGCCTTGTCGGACGAGAGAGTTTCTTAAGTTGTTGATTTCATAGGTGTTTATGAGTTTCTGTATGTTTCTCTTATCACTAGCAACGTTGCGAAGGTCCAAAATGAGTGGGATGAAGTGTATTACTGGTACCGAGATTGTTATTGGGCAACTATGGTGGTCGAAAGTTATTGCTACAAGCATCTGGGTTATGCAGAATATCAGATGATTATACCTTTAGTTGAGGTTGTTACTTGATCAAGCTTGTTTTGGCTTATACAATGTATTGATATGAGATTCAGGTCTTATGATGAGTTTCATATGTTGAGATTTGGGTTCTAAGGTTTATGAACTAAAGAAGAGGTGAGATCTTTAGCTAAGTTGTGTTGTCAGGCTTATATGGATTGGGGTGTCGTGGGATCACCCTCGGTTGCAGGTATGGTGAGCTCATGCAGTAATTTGATAGCTTTGGAATGGCTATTGGCACGTTCGAGGACGAACTTATGTTTAAGTGGGGGGAGGGGGGATGTAATGACCCCACCGGTCATTTTGAGTATTTGCATTCAATTCGACAGTTTGAGGTCACAAATAGATTCGCATGGTGTATTTTGACTTGCTTGCATTGTTAGTTTTGATTTTCAAGTGGTTTGGAATTGATTTAGAAGGATGACTCTCACTTGAGAAGCTTGAAGTTGAAATAATTGACCAAGTTTGACTTTTATGTATATGATATTATATCAGAGTTTTGATGGTTTTGGTAGGTCCGGATGGTAATTTTGGACTTGGGAGTATGCCCGGATTTGCATTTGGATGTTTCTAGAAGGTTTCGACAATAATTGGCGTAAATTGGCAATTTAAAGGTTTGGATTTTTTCTAAGTTTGACCATGGTTTGACTTTATGTCTACCGAGTTCGGATTTTAGTTTCGGGGCTTGAAATAGGTTCGTTTCGTCATTTGGAACTTGTCTGCAAAATTTGGTGTCATTTGAAGTTGATTTGATGTGGTTCATTCGCTTGGTTGCAATTCTAGAAATACTTGAAGTTCAATGTGATTTTCGAGCGTTTTGGTATCTGATTCGTTGTTTTCAGATGTTATTTTGGTATTTTGACCATGCGAGTGAGTTTGTATGATATTTATGCACTTGTGTAGATATTTGGTGTGGAGCTCGAGGGCTCGGGTGGGTTTTAGACGCATTTTAGAGTGTTTTGAAGAGTTTCAGTTTTGTTGGGTTTGGTCTGGTGCATCAGGTCTCACAAATGCGAGATTTTGTTTGTGTCTACGAACCTCGCATTTGCGAGGAGGGTTATGCATTTGCGAGGTTAGGGTGTCACTGTTGAGCTTACATTTACGAACAAGTTGATCGCATTAGCAATGGCACCTGGGCATGGGCTTTTTTCGCATTTGCGACCCTTATGTTGCTTTTGCGAGGTGCCCAGCTTCGCATTTGCGAGATTTTATGTCATATTTGCGATGTATACAGAGTTGGTCAGTGGTCGCTTTTTGCGATCAAGTTTTCGCAATTGTGGGGTTCGCATTGCGAACCCCTGGTCGCAAATGCGACGTCTGCAGCTTATTTATAGCTGAGTATTGCAGGACTTAGCTTCATTTTATCATATTTTTAACCCTAGACTCGGTAGAAGGAATTTTATGAAGAGATTTTCATACCAAACTATTGGGTAAGTGATTCTAATCAGTTTTCTATTATATTCATGATTTTATACAAGATTTAGCATCAACTCCATGAGAATCTAAGAGAAATTTTTGGATTATTTGTCTATGTTTTGAAAAATAAAAATTGAGATTTGAGAGCCGAATTGGACTCGGATCTGAAAACCAAATATATATCTGAACTCGTGGGGCTATGGGTAGTCGAGACTAACCCTTCGACTCGTATTTTGACCGGTGGTCTCGGGGTTGACTTTTTGGAAATTGTATAAGGATCATAGCTTTATTAATTGGAATTGGTTTCTCTTGCATTGTTTGATATTATTAAGTTATTTTTTGCTAGATTTGAGTCAGGCGGAGGTCAATTTTAAAGGAAAAGCTATTTTGAGTATTGATTTGGCCCAATTGAGGTAAGTATCTTGCCTAATTTTGTGTGGGGAAAATTACCCCTTAGTTTTGGGTTAATGGTATACTTGACCTCTCGATCGAGAATAATCATGATAACACTAGGAGATGGCCATGCATGCCACCGATTTAATAGGGCATAGAAGAATATCTAACGATTTGACATTGCACCGCTGAATCTAGGGCTTCAGATTTGGGCGTTTGAATTTTAAGTGATGAAACGGGCAAGGAATCGGCGAGAATCATGGATAGGGAAGACAAAGGAGATGATTCTGCGTTTGATTTGTGACCTTGCACAAATTTGTGCAAGGTCTGTGCCTGATTTGTGCCGGTGAGCTTTGAGAGAATAGAGAGGAAAGGGGAAATGAGGCGACTGGGTCAAGGGGAAATGATTAGGGTTTGGGGATAGTTGGGATCATCTCGTGAGTTTAAACTCAAAGACGGGATCTGAGCCATTGAATCTTTAGATCAACGGCCCTGATAATTCAGCAGTTAAATAATTAAAACGAGAAAATATGACAACCATTAGATATTTGAATTTGGACGGTTGAGATTGAGTCTGATGGAATATTAAAATTAAAAGGGAAAATGAGATAAAACATGGGTCATTGATCTAAAGGATGGACGTCTTAGATTGGATGTGTTTATTTTGTAAGTGTTGGAGATGGGTGACGTGGCATGAGCTCATTGGCTCAACATAAATTGCCCCGATTGCCAAAGTGGAATGGGAGGGGTGAACCTGGACCGACTTTTGGTCTTGGGGCAGTGTTTTCTGGGCAGAAATTAGTTTAACAAATAGCCACATTGTATTTAATTGTGCAATTGTAGCCATTTAGTCTTTAACCTTTTAAAAATTAATTTAAACAAACTTAATTAATTTCAATAAAATGTAATAAAAATTATAATCATCAAATACACTATTAATTACTGTATTTAGTTAATTAATTATTAAATATCTCATTTTCTATTTGTGATACTAATTTCGAGCTTATTTTGAAATAATGGGTTATTTTTACCAAAATTAAGAAATAACCCTATTAAATTAACTATAAACCTATGTAATGAATATGAGAGTTATTTTAATTACTACAAAAATAATAAGACTAGTATATATATATATATATAATACTAACTTATTAATTAACACCATTAATTACTTAATTTTATATAAAAATAGGTATTATTAATTAAAAAATATTTTCAACATATTTATTGGAAATCAGTAAGTATAATTAAATTAATATTTAAAGGAAGGGTCAAAATTGGTTGTCAACAATGAGAACAAGCAACATAAGAGATTCGTAAAGAACTTTCTAGATTTTTGATATTTACCCATGTGAATTTTCGTTTATTTTTGCACATCATATTTAAATTAATATGGCTTAACCAATTATGTCAACTGAATAAATTATCAACATCGATAAATTTCAGGTTTACACCATGACGTATGCAATATCAATAAAATCCAAGTTTATTATAATATGGGGTTTTATATCAATAAATTTCTACTTTATTGTGACATTCTTTTTTTTGTGTGGTACAAGCTGAAGAATAAAGCGGGTAGCTTTTCACATACATATTACCCTGCTACAAGTTGTAATAATAAAAGATATTATATATTTTCTTTATTTATAGTCTCAATATAACCAACCACTTTAGCGAACACTTTAGAAACTCAACAAGTTTTTTTGAGACTTACTACGATACAATACCTTATTGATAATCAATTTTATTTCTCCAAAACAGTACAGTCAGACCTCTCTATAACAACATCCTTATATAATAACACTTCACTATAAAAGCCAAGTTTTTCCGTAAACCAAATTTCATGTTATAATATATGTTCTATATAACAATACTTCGCTATAATATACAAAAATATTCGGAACAAACGAGGTTGTTATAGAAAGGTTTGACTACATAATTTGCTCTTCTAGAGCTCTCTAATTTTGTACTACCATATATTCATCAATATCCCTATGGTGAATATCTCTTTCAAAGAGAAAGTTATACCATTATGGTAATGGTTAAAATTATATGCAAGATCTGTTTCTTGCATTATTGTTGTCATTTAATAATTACATTGTCAAGTCCACATTCATTGATATTTTTACGGTAATTTTATCTTCTTTCAAACTTATCATATATTGCTACCATATTCTCTTAAGGGAACGAGAATAAAGCAATTTCAATGGGACGAGTTTCCACTTCTTGTGCTCACAATCATACATGAATTTCTTGTGCTCACATCTGGTGGTAATAATTTCTTACAGCTCTATTATAGTTGAAATCAAAATTTATTGTCTTTGCTTGTATTTAAAATTAAATTATAGAATTTCAAGAATTTAAAAGAGAAAAATAAGGTGAAATACCTACCTTTAATCCATAATTTATTCCTGAAGAACATTTATGGAACAATTGACAATCATTATGCCCAATATTATTACAAATTAAGCATCGTACACGTATCCCAAATCTGATGACCAAAGCATATGCCTAGTGTAAGAAAATCAATGCATTCACGCAAATTACTATATCTTATCTCCACGGGTGGTTTAAATTTTCAAACATTAGACAACTAATTAATAGTATATCTAGAAATTAAAACAACCTCAGTAATGGGACGTTCGGGATGAAGCCAATCAAAAAAAAAAAAATTCGATTTGGATAATATCTTTATTATGACACAAGATTGTTCTAAGCAGCTCAATTCCGATCTTCACTGGTCTGAGACGGCCCTCTGCAAGGCCAGAAATTGGAACACATTGATTCCGCTCGTTCCCGTCATTCGCTTCAGGGCCTCTCCCTCAGTGTGGTCAGTACTCCATACGTCCTTCTACTCAATTGGTTAGAGTCGTGTTGCAACGTATTATAAAACAATAAAAGGAGAAAAAGAGTAATGAATAGAAAAGTAGAAATAAAATTGTTATTAGTTTAGGATTAATTTACAATGGAATAGAACACATTTATTTATAGGAAAAAAATAATTTAGCACCAAACTAACAAACTCTAAAATCTAAACATAGACATTCAATATAAATAAATTACTATTTATAAGAAATTTCACGTACTACTATTTTATTTTATTTTTGGAAAAAATTATAACCCGATGTCCAAACAAATAATAATGCTCCTGTTATATGTTGGTGCGCGTTTACTTGGACAATGGTTTTCGAATCAAGTATGACAAAACCTTTGGCGCCTTTATCCCAGTGGAAGAAAACTTCTTCATCAACGTATTTGCGTACAATTCAAACATTCTTCTCCATTCCTAAAATTACTGTCAACTTCAAGATTTCCCAGCGAATCACAGCAATCTATTTTCAAGCTTCACGGAAGCTGTTATATTTCCTACACAAAGCTCCTTTCACAGCTTTCCCAAACAAAGTCTTTGAACCCGGGTCTTCGAATCCAAGCTCATTTAACCAAAATTGAATTATCAAATGATAGCAAACATAAGAAACCACTTAATTAGTTTTTATTTAAAATGTGGTACTTTTGACTATGCATGAAAACTGATCGATGAAAGTCCTGAACCAATTTGGTTTCTTGGTCATCTTTGATATCTGGATATACCCAGAATAGTTTTAGTAACGATTCTATCTGGGCTTTCTTCAAAAAGCATTCTTTGGGTCTTAAATGTAATGACTTCACTTTTCCTAATGTGCTTAAGGCATGTTCTACTGAGAAGGAACTTCTATTAAGAAAGCAGCTTCATGGGATTGTTGTGGTGACAGGGTTTGAGTTTGATGTTTTCATCGCGAATACTTTGGTTGTTATGTATGCAAAATGTGGCGAGCTTTTTGATTCTAGGTTGTTGTTTGAGGAAATTCCGGAGAAAAATGTTATTTCTTGGAATGCTTTGTTTTCTTGTTACCCACAAAATGCTTTTTTCAGTGAGGCTATGTGTATGTTTCTTGACATGATTGATAGAGAGGTGATGCCTGGTGAGTATAGTTTATCCAATATACTGAATGCTTGTACTGGTTTAGGAGACATTGTTCAAGGGAAGAAAATTCATGGATTTTGGTAAAGCTTGGTTATGATTCTGATCCTTTCTCGTCTAATGCTACTTGTCGACATGTATGCCAAAGGGGGAGATATTAAGGATGCAATTACAGTTTTTGAGGTAATGCAATAGCCTGACATTGTTACATGGAATGCTATTATAGCTGGTTGTTTTCTTCATGAATGTCACCCGCAGGCTTTAGACATGTTGAATCAGCTGAGGAGGTCTGGAATTTTCCCTAATATGTTCACTTTATCAAGTGCTCTCAAGGCCTGTGCTGCATTGGAGCTTCCAGAATATGGTAAAGGGTTACATTCTCTTTTGATAAAGAAAGATATCATATTGGATCCATTCATGAGTGTTGGTCTTATTGATATGTATTGCAAGTGTGATTTGACCAAGGATGCGAGGTTGATCTATGATCTGATGCCCGAGAAGGATTTAATTGCATTGAATGCTATTATCTCTGGTTACCCACAGAAAGAGGAAGACGAGGAATATCTAGACCTTTTTGTTCAGATGTACAATCAAGGAATTAGATCTGATCAGACGAGTTTACTTGCCGTCCTCAAGTGTGCTGCTTCTTGCAGGCTGCTTATGTTTGCAAACAAGCACATGCACTTTTATGAAGTCAGGATTTCAGTGTGACACATTTGCCGTAAACAGTCTTGTTGATTCTTATGGAAAATGTAGCCTGCTGGATGACGCAACTACAAATTTTGACGAGTTCCCTATACCGGATTTTCCATCTTTTACCTCTCTTATAACCGCTTATGCTCTATATGGCCAGGGTGAAGATGCTATGAAACTCTACCTGAAGTTGCAAGATATGGGACTCAAGCCAGATTCATTTGTTTACAGTTCTCTCCTAAATGCATGTGCAAATCTATCAGCATATGAACAGGGGAAACAAATACATGCTCATGTATTGAAACAGGGGCACATGCACCCTTCATCAAAAAATTTCGTCAATATGTATGTATAGATAATACGAAAAATACATAATACTTGATATAAATATAAAAAATGACACTGCATATCCTTATAGTGATTTATTTATTTGTTCACTTTTTCAAATGTTGACACAGCTTACAAAAATTCTTGCTTATGCCATTGTATTAAAATATGTGCTCATGTCAGATGTATTTGCTGGTAACTCCCTAGTGAACATGTATGCCAAATGTGGAAGTATAGAGGATGCTAACCGTGCTTTCGTTGAGGTTCCTAAGAAAGGTATTGTTTCATGGTCGGCAATGATTGGAGGACTTGCCCAACATGGACATGCAAAAGGGGCGCTTCATTTATTTGGCGAGATGCTGAATGATGGCGTATTTCCCAATCACATAACATTGGTTAGTGTCCTCTGTGCATGTAACCATGTTGGCTTAGTTGCAGAAGCCAAGAAGTATTTTGACACAATGACAGATTCATTGATTTGGGACTGAACCAACTCAAGAGCATTATGCCTGCATGATCAATGTCCTTGGGCGGGCAGGAAAACTAGATGACGCTATTATTCTCATAAAGATGCCTTTTGAAGCTAATTCAACTGTCTGGGGTGCTCTTCTGGGTGCTGCAGGATTCCATTTGATTTTAGAGGTACCGCAATGTGCTGCTGAGATGCTTTTTTATCTTGAACCAGATAAATCTGGCACTCATGTTCTTCTTGCAAACATTTATGCATCAATTGGGTTGTGGGAAAATGTTGCAAAAGTAAGAAGACTGATGAAAGACAGTAAACTGAAAAAGGAACCTGGAGTTGGATTGAGGTCAAAGATAGTGTTTATACATTTATAGTGGGAGGCGGAAGCCACTCTAGAAGTGAAAATATATATGCCAAATTGGAGGAGTTGGGACAATTAATGACTAAAGCTGGTTATGTTCCAATGGTAGAGATTGATCTCCATGATGTGGAAAAGAGACAAAAAGAAATTCTTCTCTCCTACCATAGTGAGAAACTAGCTATTGCATTTGGGCTGATTGTTACACCTCCTGGTGCTCCTATTAGAGTGAAGAAGAACCTCCGGATATGTTTGGACTGCCATACAGCTTGTTTCAAATTCATTTGTAAAATTGTCTCTAGAGAGATCATTATTATAGTATTAACCTATTCTACCATTTTAAGGACGGTTCTTGTTCATGTGGTGATTATTCGTAGCACTTGAAGGATTACCTCTTTCATTTGGCTAGAAGACCCACTGAGCAAGTTTACACTTTCTAATTCGCCTGGAGCTGATAAGAGGTAGAGTGAAACCTTTGGACCAAAAAAACTTGTTTCTTGTTTCCTGTTTCCCTTATCTTCCCTTTAACTGCTTCTGCGTAGGTTCAACTAGTTCCTGTAACTTATGGAATATTTGGATTTTGGGGATTGTCCTGCTAACTGTGTCACTAATTATCTGAATACCTTTTCTCAGTAATATGAACACCTCATCCTTTACTTAATATTTTGAAGGGGCATATCTCAATTCCTTATTGGCACAAAAACTTACTCTATCTTGTGATGATAGCGACAATAACCTGACGAATCGTGGTTATCTTGTAAACTGTCCTCCTAGAAAAGTTTGTCAGTAACTCTCTTGTAATTTTTTAAAAAGAAAATACAGAAATATGTCACGTCCTTAGTCTTGAACTAAGTACACGTGCGGCACTTGACAACTCACTTACGATCTTGCACAATTTGCTCACGTTCTTGCTATGCCAAGTCAGCTTACTTCACTCAAGATCGCTAAGGAATGTTAGAACACAAAAGAATCGCCAAATGAAGCTTTTGTATTAGAGAGAACTTGATTGTCTTGCTTGGTGAGTTTACAAATGAATGCCCCCTATTTATACTAATCACCTAAGGGCTAGTGCGTAAATAATAATTGTTCCACAAGTTCTTCCATATTTACAAATAAGTACACTCTCTAGAATCTTCTATATAGCTAGAATCTTCCAAGGACTTTCCTAGTAATTCCATAGGGTTCTAGAGTCTTCCTAATGAAACCTCTATATTTTTCTAGAACCTTCCTACAAGTGCATAAATATCTAGAGCTTTCCCAAGAAAATTCTCTATAGTTCTAGAATATTCCACTAAGATCTAGTCCCTAACTTATGTAACCCTTCCATATGACAAAAATATATGCCAAGTGACACCTACGTGGCATGATGATGTGGCGGGTCATGACAAATAGCAACAATTTTAATGGTAAAATCTTGCGTAGATTCAATTTACTTTTTGATGCATCTATTGCAAAAATACGAGAGTGCATAGATATGCGTCATATGTGTGTTTATGTAATGCAGAAAGAGACATTCATACTTTTGCATTTATCGCTACTGCTCAACATATGTTCCTATTGAGAAATGGTAACTCAATATGATAAAGGTAAAGAAGCATATCTTGAAAAGTAAAGACTAACTGTTGCAGATAAGTAATCTGTATCAGTGGTTGCGTTTGGCTTTGTGAAATTGCATCTTATTTTTTGTTTTCTTTGTCTAACCTGATGTGCAATGTTTTCCTCTTGCTTCCGCTTAAGAAAATAAAATAATATTGACGCACAAGTTATCAGACCCCATGGTGTGGGATAATATTGGGTATGTTGTTGTTGTTGATGCACAAGTTACATGATATTTGAATTTGCAAAGGATGTGCTTGCAAAATTGCATTGTCTTTGTTAGACATGGATGAATTGAAGTTATATGATGGGTTCCATGAATGTATAGAACTTACTGAAAAAGGATGATAATTTTTGTTTCTTTCTTTGGTAGGCTGATGGTGCATGTCTCCACAATCTCCAGTATCAAAATCAATAACTAGTTCAACAGTTAGATGCCAGAAACATAAATTGCATGATCTTGAAGGCAAAAGGAAAGAATTATGGGACAGTGAAGCTTCTTATGATTACTTCTTGATTAAATCGGATCTGGAATCAGCTAACTTCTTTACTCATCCTAATAGTCTGGTGTCTGAATGGCTTAAATAACCTAACTTGTGATTTGCGTCGTTTTGATGGTCTTCTAAGTGATCTGATTCTTCTTGGAGCATGCAGTGTGGCAGATCAATTTGCTTTGCAAATCTGGGATCATCTGGATTATTCCGGAGGTTGGTTGTTAGAAGTATATGTGAATTTGGGTTTTATGTATTCAGTGGCGAAGCTAGGAATTTTCCTAAGGGTATTCAAATTTGAAAGAAATGAAAAAATATTCCCGACAAAAGGTGTTCAATATGTGTTATATACCTCTAAAAACGTAATATTATACCTATATACATAGTGCAATTTTGCGACGAAGGGTGGTCAACTGACTACCCTTGTGACCATGTGGCTTCGCCACTCTATGTATTATCCTGAAATTTCAATGTAGAAAGGACAAGCTGTTGTGCATTGTTGTGAGAATAATTTATTGATTTCTAAAGTCATTTAGGTTCAATTCTATGATGTCCCACGGAGGAGATATTCCTATGTAGGCTGTTGAAAACCAATGTTTGGCAATTCCAATGCCAAATCTATCCTGAATATCAGAGAAGCTCTTGATTTTTTTTAATAAGGTAAATTGTATTAATCAAAAGAGAGAAAACTCCCGTATATAGGAAGTATACCAAAAAGTAGAGAATTACATCAGAACATGATTCTCTACAAAAGACGCCCAATCTTCTATACAAGTAGGGGCTATATGAGTGCACCAAAAAGCGATCAAAGATAAAAGACTATTCTTAAAATGTGAAAAAGGAGACTCAATCCCCTCAAAAGCTTTCCTATTTCTCCTCTCCCCCCCTAAACTATCCACATGAGAGCTATCGGGCGAACTTCCACGCCTTTTGCTTTCTTCTTCTACGGAAATCGGTCCAGCTATATAACATCTCCTTTACCGTTCTTGGCATCACGCATTGAATACCAAAAAGATTCAGGATTGCCCTCCACAAAGCTGAGGACACAGGGCAATGCAATAAAAGATGATCAACTTCTTCCCCTGAGCTTTTATACATTTAGCACCAACTAACAAGTGTAATTCCTCTCTTTTGAAGATTTTCAGCAGTCAAGATCACTCCCCTCGCCGCTAGCCATGCAAAAAAGCACACCTTTGTGGGTGCCTTAGGAATCCAGATCGAGGAGTATGGAAAAGTGGCCCCCTCTCTCACGAACATACTCTGATAAAAGGACTTTACGGTGAACAAACCATCGCCACAAAAACCCCATCTCCAAGAATCACAAGATGGCCGAGGCCTGTCTTGCCCATATAGCAATGTAAACAAATTTAGGAGCTCCGCAATATCCTAATATTGTATGTTCCTTCTAAATGAGAGGTCTCATACTACCCCCCCCCCCCCATGCTCCTTACGAATCTGTTGGACCATCAATTCCTTCTGGTTTGAAGCTCTGAAGACGTGGGGAAGGAGACCCACAGAGTATCCTCTCCACACCACCTATGATTCCAAAAGCTGATTCTCCTCCCATCTCCCACCTTGTAAGTGATGTTTCCACTGAATGCTTCCCAATTCTTCATGATGCTCCTCCACATGCCACACCCAAAAGGTGTTGTGATTGATTTGGTCCTCCAACCCCCTCCTGTGGAATCGTACTTTTTCTACTATGACCTCCCTCCATAGGGCATGCTCTTCTACCCCGAATCTCTACAGCCACTTCCCCAATAAAGCTCTGTTGAATACCCTAAGATCTTTTACTCCAAGTCCACCCCACTTCTTTGGGGAAGTGACTGTCTGCCAATTCACTAGATGAAACTTTCTAGTTCCATCCGCGGCATCCCAAAGAAAATTCCTTTGAAGCCGCTATAGTTTTTCTGTGATGCTCACCGGAGCTTGCAACAGGGACAAGTAATAGGTGGGCATACTGGATAAAGTGCTTTTAATAAGCACTTCCTTACCGCCTTTTGACAAATACCGTTTCTGCCAGCCTACTAATCTTTTTTCAACCCTTTCGATCACTGGATTCCAAACCGTAATTCCTTATGCGACGAGCCCAATGGGAGACCCAGGTAAGTAGTGGGGAGGGAGCCCACCTTACATCTGAGAACATAAGACAAAGCATCAATATTAGCAACCTCACCCACCGGGAAAATCTCACACTTGCCGAAATTGATTTTGAGTCCTAAAACTATCTGAAACCACTGCTGGACCTGCTTTAGGTAGGTCAACTGATCCATATCGGCATCACAGAAAACCAGGGTGTCACCGCAAAGAGCAAATGAGAGACTCTTCGGGCACTGAGCACCTCGATTAGAGTTGCGAATCCTCTCAAGAAGCCTCCGCCTGCCGCACGATCCATCATTTCTTAGAGCATCCATCACTAGAATGAATAGCTTGGGGGATAGGGGGTCACCTTGCCTGAGACCCCTGGAGCTGCCAAAGAAACCACACGTGCTGCCATTAACCAAGACAGAGAATCTTTCTTAGGCAGAACTTGATCCATCCCCTCCATCTTGCCCCAAACATCATCCGCATCATAATGAAATTCAGGAACTCCCAATTGACATGGTCGAAAGCCTTCTCAAGGTCTAACTTGCATAGTAAGCCGGGTTCTCTATTTTTCCTTCTGGAGTCTACAAGTTCATTTGCCACCAAAGTAGCATCCAGGATCTGCCTACCTTCCACAAACGCATTCTGGGAGGACGAACAGTCACGTCAAGAATCTTCTTAAATATGTTGGAAAGCACTTTGGAAATGATCTTGTAGATGCTCCCCACGAGACTAATAGGCATATAGTCTCTGCTACAAGATGCACCTTCTTTCTTAGGCACAATAGTAATAAAAAAAGCATTGATACTTCTCTCAAAAACACCATTCACATGGAAGTATTCAATGACTTCCATCAACTCCCCCTTGATGGTGTCCCAATAGAGCTAGAAGAAGGCCAAAGAGAAACCATCAGGCCCCGGGGCCATATCACCAGCACAACTCGACACAGCTCCTTGCACCTTCTCCTCCTCGAAAGCCCTTTCTAGACACTCACTGTCTCCCTCCCCTATGTGGTTGAACTCTATTCCCCGCAAAGTCGGCCTCTAACTAACTTCCTCTTTGTATAAGTTCTTATAATATCCCACTATCGCCCATTTTACCTCCTACTCTCTCTCAATCCTCACGCCATCCACAACTAAGGACTCTATGAAGTTTCTCCTTCGATTTACAACTGCCACCCTGTGGAAAAACTTGGTATTCGAATCCCCCTCGTTTAACCAGAGCGCCCTCAATTTTTGCCGCCAACTATCCTCCTGAGCTATTACTAACTCGACTATTTCCCTTTTAACCTCCCCCAATTTCGCTTTCTCAGATTCATGTAACTCCTTTGCCCCTTCACCTCTTTCTAATTCCCCCAATTCATGCATAAGCTCCCTCATTTTAACCTCTTCCCTTCCAAAAACCTCCTTATTCCACCTAATAATATCTCCCTTGAGCAATTTAAGTTTTTTCAAAAGACGGAATGAAGGCGTCCATGATATCCTGTAGCTTGTCCACCATTCTTTCACCTTGTTACCGATTCCTGACACTTTCAACCACATGTTCTCGAATCGGAAGGGAGCACGTACCCCTTCCCTCTGCATCCATCTAGCAAAATAGGCAAATGATCCGAAGTCAGCCTAGGTAAAGGAATCTGCAGCACATTCGGCACCAGCTCATCCCATGAGGGCGATATCAGGAATCTATCAAGTCTAGACCTTGAGTTGGAATCCTCCGCCCTAGCCCAAGTAAACCTTTCCCCTGACAGAGGAAGGTCAATGAGAAAGTGATCATTGATGAAGTCAGAAAACTCCTCCATGGCCCTTGAAATCAGATTACACCCTAATCTCTCCTCCAGGAATCTAATAGTGTTAATGTCTCCCCTAGAACCCATAGAATGTCCCATTCCCCATCACAGTGACCAGTTCCTCCCAGAAAGACACCTTGGACCCTTCTCCTACCGGTCTGTACACTCTCCCAAATCCCCACTCTACCCCACTCACTCTATCTTTGACAAGAGTTGCTAAAGAAAAAGCTCCCTTCTTAATCTCCTTTACCTCCAAGCTTCTATCATCCCACATTAGAAGAATGCTCCCGGAACTTCCCACAGCTGGAACCCAGTCATATTTTACCCAATTACCTCCCCAGACACTCCTCACAATCACATCCGACAAAACTTTCATTTTTGTCTCCTGAAAACAAACTAGGTTAGCACCCTACTATCTAACTCTCACTTTGATGATGTCCCTTTTGTTTGGGTCATTCATCCCCCTCACATTCCTTGAAAGAATCTTAACATCTATAAGTAACAATACCCCCTTCTCCCCCCTCCCTGCCGAGCTCCCCTCCTCCTTGTCACACACCCGACCCCTTCTCTGGTACACCACTATATCCCCTAAATTATTTTGCTTAACACCTTGACCCAACTCCCTCCCTGTACCATCATAAAGAGATTGTTGCTCAATCTCCCTCAACAGTTCTAACACCCTATCTTCCTTTCCTTCAAAAGAAACACCTAGAAACTTCCCAAAGTTTAATAGTTTATACTCCATCCAGAAAGACATATACCCTCTTCCAATTCGTGACGAAATTGGGCAGGCGTCTTCTATATGTATCCTTTCCTTGCTCCTACCAGAAGAATACAAGACCATAGCATTGCTCGCAATAGGAACTTTAGTTGCCGAAAGGATCTCACCATTTCCTTGAGGGGCAGCAATCTCTGAAATTAACACCCCGCTACTATAGGAATGACCAGAAACGCCAATACGGTAGCAGGAAGGAAGAGAGCATGGAACCCTTGACGGCATATTAACTGGAGATACTGGTTCGGCACTAACATCAATTGGAGCATGCTCAACAATCTCCCCAGAAGAAGAAGAAGCTTGAAGTGTAACCTCAGGTGAGGGGGCGATGGAGCTGGGTCCATCAAAGGTGGGAGGCCGTTGAATAACAGCACCTGAAGCAGCGACCATCGAAGAGGGGCGCAGGTCACTAGAGCTCGGTGAAGAAATGCCACTGTGAGAAGCACCATTGGCAAAAGAAGGAGGAGCGCCTGTTCCCATATGCTTAGGAGCCTTATCAGGCGTACCTTGAAATAATTTGGGCCCCTTAGGATCAATTCTAATAGAATTGGAAAAAGTTGTTGGTCCTATGTGAGGAGGTCAGGCATAACTTGCTGAAAACTTGTCCGGCCCTATGATAATTAGAAGAGGACTGGCTCATTCTGCCTTTCCGGCCCGCATCACTAACCCATTCACGTCTTTTCCTCCTTTTGAAATTTTGTCTTCCTCTCAAAATTCAAACCTCTCATCTCTTCTTGATCTAACGCCTGATTTTGGCTTAGTCCAGTAATCCGGTGAGCCCTCCTCTCCTCTCAGAGACTAATTCCCCCTCCCCTTCCTTCTATTTGACCTTCCCTTTTCTTCCGCCACCATCATAGGCATAAAGATAGGGCGAAATTCAGGGCTCAACCAAACCCTATAACTCAAGTAGCCATCCTCCACCACAGTGGAGACTGGGATTCTGCCCCTTTTCCTCACCACAATCCTCACTCGCGAGAGATCGTGTAAGTTGCAAGTGACATCAATAAAACCCCTACAGATTCCCCTAATCTTCTTGAATAGGTCAAGACACCAAAGATGCACCGGGAGACCTACCATGTTGACCACCAATGTTTTGCCAATGAAAAGAGGGTCGAGACACCCATCGTGCTCCACCCATCTGTCTAGTTTTAAGTTCCCACCAAACCACCTGTTTCCTCTTACAAGAATTTCTGAAGCTTGAGACTCATCAACAAATCGAAAGAGATATTGCATATCCCTCAGTTGCGATATTTTCAGTCCGTCCTTGACGTTCCATGTCTCTGCTGTCCAGTTCCTAATAGCCTCTGGAGAACCAACCCGTTTGGAGAAAGACCTAATCAAACAAGATTCCAAGAAACCCTTACGCCTGAGAGTGTACTCCTCAGACAGCGAGAAGTGCGGCTCCTGCCCTACGTCAAGCTTTTGATGGCATCTTCCCCCAGGTTCTAGGGCTGGCCAAGAGGCAGCTTTGATAAAAGACATGTTTTCCAATTTTTTAGATTCTAGGGAGAAGTAGAGTTTCTCTCTGTAGAGTCCATCATAACTAAACCAAAAGCCTTGCTAGGGAGCTGACTGAAGAAGAAGAAGAAGTGAAATCTGGCCGGAAAAAGCCACCTCCGTCGCCAGAAAATAGTAAAAGTGGTCGGAATCTGGAGGTTGGTGGATGGGTAGGGTCGGAACAGCCTCGCGAAGAGGCTATCTGAAGAAAAGAAGTTCAGATCTAGCCTGGAAAGGCCTTACGCGCCAGCGCGTGGGTTAGAGTCGCCGGAGCTCTGCCACGCATGGCGGTGCGTGGAGTCGGATTCCGGGGATTTTTTCTGGGTAGTGTCGCGGCAGGGTTGGCTCTCGGATTATGGCGGTGAAATCCTAGGATTCATGGTTCTCAGGCGCCTGGGGAAGCGTGCCTGGGAGCATTTTCTTTGTGTGCAAAGGGAATGTTAATGTCCTCCTTACTAGATCAAATAGGGAACCCATGAACCATCAGAGAGAGCTCGAAAGAAATACCGTTATCTTGGAAGATGCTGATCTGTGTCAATCTTTATCTTGGAAGATGCTATTGATGCTCAGCGAATTAAAACAGAAATTTTTTCTCTTGTTTTGGAAGGAGAATCAGCACAAGGTAGTAACCTGGAAAGACCTTGAGTTGGTCCTACTTTTTACTCTTTATTCTGTGACTACTTTGCAAGTTTTAGTTGTCTTCGGGATTTATTTTTTACTATGTACAGATGTAGTGCTTGAATCAGGTCAAAACTGATTATTTGCCATCATTTAAATTTTCAGATGCTATCATTCTTTTAAGGAAGGTTGATGCTACGATGAAAGAGGAGGCTAATTATCTCCGTTAAGTGATTGATGTTCTTTATTTCAAACACAAAGAATGGGCTGATGCAATTGAAGCTTATAGTCAAAGCCATTCAGTGCTTCAATCTGAGTTAAAACGCCTTGAAGGTAGTTGCAACATTTCTTTATTTCATGCGAGGACACAATATTTTGAGGTGTCCGTATATGAGAGCTCTAAAGTACAATCAGTATTCTGCTTATAGTCAACATTGATATCAAATTATAGAGACATACTTATGTGGCTGTTGGAATTGGTATGTAATGTTTATCTTCAACCATGGTCTATCTATGATGGCATGGAATTGAAAGCTAAGAG
The DNA here is from genome assembly GCF_000715075.1 of Nicotiana tabacum. Classification (NCBI taxonomy): domain Eukaryota; kingdom Viridiplantae; phylum Streptophyta; class Magnoliopsida; order Solanales; family Solanaceae; genus Nicotiana; species Nicotiana tabacum. The sequence continues at coordinate 171,272,429 of NC_134101.1, forward strand.
CTCCAAATAGAAAACCTGTATCATCAGTTACCGTCCAGCCAACTTATACAAAGAGTGCTGTGCCTGCTACAGAGTGGAAACCTGCTTCTGAGTCAAACTCAATGTCCCAGGCAGATGAAGGTTTATGTCAAGAAGGTAAGATGAATGCATATTCGCAATCAATGTCGCTACTCTTTGAGTAGCTGCATTCTAGCTTCTAGTTCATTATATTACCGAGTTTAGCTAGATTTGACTCTATATGCTTTTCTCCAGGGGAATCAAAATCTGTCTACCTGAGGAATTTGCCATATCCAATGTACTAGTCTAGATTTTTTGCAAGAGTTTAAGAACTTTGGGAAGAATAAGCAGAATGGAGCATTCTTGGAAAAGCGCAAAGTAGTTTTTTCCCGTTGTCAATATTATATGCTTCAATTGTCTTACATGCTCTAATATTTCGATTGCAATTGATGGATAGAATATCAGCATTTGCTATACCTTTGTTGAGTTTGAATACCTCAGGGTTTCCAAAATGCAATTAAGGTATGAAATTTGAAATCATGATTCATTGATTTGGTGTGTGTTTTCGTGGAGGATTTGAGTTGCATTTCTAGTTGTTGGTAAAAGCTGCTCTTAACTTTTTTTTTTTAACCTTCTGTCCTGTAAGATTCCTAGCAGATTGTTCACTCAAATCTTAATTTTAGCTAGCTTTCTAGTACTAAATCGCATTAGTAAGGTCCGTGCTTGAAATATTTCTGATCACATAGATCGATGATCTTTTATTTAATGGTTGTGGAACTTGCATTCAGTAGATAAAACATTTTCTGAAGCAATATGATGCAGTTAGTTGTCTTGAGTAATAGTTGTAAGTGGAAGGTGTACGTCCACGAATTATTGCCACAATCTCATATTCATACATTACTTTGTTATCTCATCCCTTGTATACCTAGTATATGATGCTTTCTCTTCCCTGTTCTTAGGCATTACCCGTACCATTGACTGGAAGGCAAGTTTACATTGAGGAAAGTAGATCAATCAGCTGTAGTGTTTCTCGTGGAGATAGTCTGTAGCTTAAAATTAATTTCAATTTCACATTGTGGTACTTATATCTCTTTATGCTTTTCTTAGAGATTTGTTCTATCTTTTGCTTGCTTGAGTAGTTCTTTGGTAGAATCAATTAACATTATCCTTGTATGCAGGATATAATCTCTTGGTCATGACTTTTAATCTCCACGTTCTTTAGTTAGACTGTGTATGGAGATTTCCTGTTTCATTTGGACTAATGCCCTAGTCACAGTTAATGCTAATTCCTCCCTACGATGATGGTACTACAATCCAAGATGAAATACTGTTATTTTTATTGTTCAATGCAGCTTGTCAGAATGTCTTGAGCAAAGCTAAATGGTATGGTGGTGACATCAAGCTGCTTCTTCATAATCCATGTCCCCCAACTCTCCTGATTGTAATATGGTATTAAACATGTAAGCTTTGCAAGCAATGAAAGTCGTGAGGAAATTGTCAATATAAACGCTTAGCACAATTGGAGTTTGACAAGTACTTCTGTTTCACCATTCACAGGGGTAGTCAATCAACCACGACAGCAGAAGTAATACAGAAGTACTGTGCATCAGTTTTATTACTACCTTAGAGGCTTAATTACAGGTTCTTCCTAATTGCTCACTAAGCTTCAGCTAATACTGCTGTTAAATATTTGAATGAACAATGATTTTCTTTCAAGTCAAGCAGTTATAGAGGCTGTAGCTACAGTATGCAGCATTGCTGGTGCTTGTATATCATCGTTCTCATCTTCTTCATCTTCTATCTCCCAGAGGAAATTAGCATAAGCTGCATGTATGTGGCTGTCAACACATCAAAGATGAAGAGGTCAGTTCTTGAAATAAATAACAACTTGTTCTTGAATTGTATTTCTATAATAAAGCTTATTCTCAGTAGAGTATGAGAAGCGAACCTGTCACTAGAGGCAGCTTGAACTGCTCTTTCAAAATAGCTCGTGGCTCTATCTTCATCGCAGTGAAGCTCCCATATTAGTTTAGCGTACTGTGAAAGAATTTCACCATCACTTGGATCTGCTAAAATAGCTCTTGAGTAGTATTCCTCTGCCTCTTTAAGATCTTTCTTTATCTGCTCCAACATGAAAGAAGATAATTAGCAAAAGCATAGGTAGCTATTCTGGACTCCCAAGATGCTATTAAACAACAGTAGCTTAATTAAGGAAGCATAAAGACTCACTTGGTATAAAAAGTTGGCATAATTCCTCAAGAATAGAGAATTGCCAGGATTCTCTTCCAACATCCTCTTGTAATACTCTTCTATGTGGAGCCCCGGGCTGTCGCCACCACTTTCCCTATCAAAGGCTACGGGCCGATAACCGCCTCCTCCTCCTCCTCCTCCGTTGCCCCAGCCTCCATAGGGGCCACCATCATCAAAACAACCAATATCAGCAACCCCAATTCCTCTGGCTAGGTACATTTCTTCTCTGCCTTCAACAATTTCTAACTTTAAATTTTGACTCACATAACTCATTTCCTCTTTTAGACCATTAGTTCCCAAACTGTACTGCTTACTAATGTAACCAAAGTCATCATCTTCATCTTCCTCATCATAGCTGTCGTCGTCCGAATGAAACTCCCTTGAATTGTGAATGTTGAAAGATGGAATGGTTTCCAAGAATGCTTTGTGGGGTTTACGTACAAGCCTCTTCGGTAGTTTTGAGAGGCTAAATTCATCAACTTCTTCAGTTGAGGCTTTTGCCAATCCTTCCAAGTTCCCTTCAGATTGAGCTCTTCTAAAACCATGAGATGCTAATTGTCTGCCATTGCTAAGCTCAGAAACTGAAGGAGAGATGGGAGAGTTAGAAATCTTGGTGTAATTCTGATATCCACCATGGTTACATGAGAGTTTGGTGTAACTATGGTGAATGGAATTGGGTGTGTGATTGCTTGGACTTTCTGAGAGTAAGGATCGAAGAAGTGGTGTTGATGAACTCCTTAACATCATTTTTTCTTTTCTTGTTTGAGTGTAAAACAAAGATTCAATCTTTATTTACGTGATTATAAAGTTCCTGTAGAGAAGAGAAAAGATTTTAGGCATAAACTGACAAATACCAAAAGGAAAAATCAATAGCAGAAGAACAAAGCTAGATTTACCTAAAATGAGTATTCTTGAAAATCCTCTGGACCAATAATCTTGCTGGTGAAGAAATGACTCTTTATATAGAAAGAAGATATTTTGACATAATAAATGGAAGATATTACAATAGTGTTGGAATTGAAGAAGAAGAAAAAAAAGAAGTGGTGGAGAATGAAAGTTTCCAGCAAAAATATCAGATTTTGCTCAATTATTATTTTAGCTGGAAAAGGTCAAGACTGGTTGCTTTTTAACATGTGTGTTTGGGGTGATATGCTCCGTTGGTTACCAAAGAAAACAAATTTGATTTTGGCATATATCTACAGGTTGGAATAACAAAAAATGAAGAGTTGTCCACTTGTTTTCTTGGGTAGGACTAGGAAGGTAACAGGGTAAGAATTGTAGTCTGACATTTAAGCATTTGAATATCCTGGCATTTAGCACGTTTTTCACCTATTTCACGTTACGCGTTTTACTGCTTTGTTGATTAGTATGTTACTAACACATATAATCATATGCAAATTCTGCTGCAGGAATTTCTACAACAATTATTCACACGATTTGGCTCCAAGTCTCAATTTTTAAATGTAATTTGAGAATATTGTTTTCGAAAACTGATTTTATTGATACCTATGAAAGCTAGGGAGAAATTGTCACCCTTGCTTTTTTCCCCTTCTTCTTCTCTTTTTTTTTTTTTTTTTGGGGGGGTGGGGGGGGGGGGGGGGGGGATAATCTTTTTCAATTTAGAAAATCTTACACCACAAGCAAATTCTATTTTTCGGTTAAAAATCTCTGTAACTTTGGATTTTAAATAATAATCTTAGTTGATAATTATGGGACTCTTGAGACTCTAGAAAGGGTTTAAAATCTTCAATGATTACAATTCCAAAAACTTAAGATTCTGTATGGATATGTTAATGTAAGATTTAAGAAAGTGTTAGTGTAAAATAAGCTCACACTGCCAATTCATGCTTTTGTAAATGCTGTAATTAAGGAGAACTACATGAATATATAAACTTAGACATCGTAGACGATAATCATTATTATATACATCATATTAGTTTGATGGCCTGACTTATAAATCGTGATTGTATAACTCCTATCAGTTTGATGACCTGAATTATAATTACACATACTAAAACTACGATAAATTGATGAAAATTGATTATATATTTAGTAAAGTGACTTTCCTAATTAACTTTCATTAGTTCAGTACAAAACAAAGCATGTGGAGTCATGAAACGGGTTGGTAAATGGTTTTAGTGGACACTTTTAATTGTTTAAATAATTAGGCGAAATGAAAATGCCAAATATCCTAGTTACAAAAGGTTAAATTGAGTGATCTTTTAAGTTACAACAAAATTACTTTAATAACCAATTTTCATTAGTTCAGAACCTTATGAGGAATCAACTCTTTTTATCCGGCAAGTTTTACCGCATAAATGATACTTATCAAATAACCAAATTTTTGAGTACCTCAATATAATCCAACTAGTTTTTGGACACGTACATTGCACGTGTATGTCTATCCCTTGTTACAAATTTTTTAAAGGGGCTAAAATAAAGCGAAAAAGTACTAGCTAAAAATGATGAATTGCACACGCAATATAGTGTTGAACTTAAAATAATTGGATATGTAGATGTATTTTCTTATTAATTTTATGAGATACAAATATGTAATATGATATAGCATACCCAAAGTTTTTTTATAAATGTTATTCTTGGAGTATGTTCTATTACAACATTTCAATTATTTGTCATGATGATAATCTTAGTGTCGGCGGTGATATCCCTCGTGAAAATACAATGAGTATATAATTGTCAGTGTGAGAAAATTTGTTGAGGAACATACAACCCATATTGGAATTGTTTGATCTTGTACTTTACTTATTACCCTTAAATCAAATAGCATGACATGTTAGAGCTCGATCGGGAGCAACAGAATTTAAGAATGACACCATTGTATAAGTAAGGGTAAAAGGTAAACATGAATCCATGTATAGAATAATCTTGTAATACAAAAACCAATATATCACATAACAGACTTAACCAATCTTAGCTGATTTATGTTACTAAAACCTAAGCAAAATGAAATTTAGCAATAAAAATGAAATTTAGCTACTATGCGTGCAAATGTTAGTAACGTTATTGGCATGATTTATAATTCAGTAGCAATAAAAAAGACACAAAAAGGGACTTGGGGAAAAATAGCCAAAATGCCCAAAAATGAAAGTTATCATCACGACGAACATTTAAACCCTCGCAATACTATAGCCAGGAACTCACCAATGCTAAATAAAGAATGGTCTTCTTTAGGAATATTTTCAAGCTTAATATAAAATGAACTACTCGTCAGATAGCCATTAAACTAAATCTAGTATTTCTCTATTACGTATAAAACAGTAGATAAGAATTAAAAAAAAACACACACACACACACAAAAAGAATCAAAAACAAAAGAAAGTAAACACAACTATGCTAAAATGATACAAGAATTACTTTTAAAATATGGGTTGCATAGCTTTCCGGGTCCATTACATCTAACCCCAAGTATGAAAAAGAAAAATTAATTACATAGTGAGTAAAACCAAACTTTTCTCGAAGTAACAGTGCATCTGCTTAATTCTAGTAAAGAAGAGAATTAATTAGTGAAATGGATTACCAAAGAATAATTTGATTGACCTGATTTGATTGCTAAATATTAACACTTTTGTTGCAAGAGCTCTTCTCTTCTTCTTCTTTTGAACTTTGGCACTTGTCCTCTTCTGGCTTCTTGTCAACAGACTTCTTTGCTTTTGTAGCCATAGATAATCCAGAGAAAAAATTAGAAAACAAAATTAGTAGTGAAGAATATATTTGATGCAGGAAAAAAAATTATACTTAGAATTTGATGATATTCAGAGTCATATGCTATAATATCAATAATCAAATAGAGGACTGTACTTCCATAGACAAATGATTTCCTCTATTCCTTCTTTTTTTTTTTCAATCAGAAAGTATTATTCCAAAATGGGTTGAAATATTTTCTTTAATTTAGATGATTTCATAATAGTGTTCATCTGTTAAAGGCTAATAAATCTTCTTCGTTAGTTATTTTGCACCGTTTCAACATTGCACTACTTCGAGATAATAATAATTATGGTCACAAATTAAGGTAGTGTAATGATAACACTCGTACAGTCATAAATATGGCGCCCCTTCCACTTCTTATATAACGGCCAAAAAATGAAAAAGAAGAGAAAGGCTAACATTAATGTAGAAGATGAAAATTTCTTTCTCACGCCCATTAACTATTGATGATAGGCTATAATTACGTATTTTAGTCGATTATTACACTCTAATTTACTGCACTTTAGTTGAGTTTGCGCTTTAATCGCTAGTGTTTTGCACTAAAGTGTGTTTTATGCCTTGTAGGTGTGATTCCGAGCTATATAGATGTTATGTAATGAATTTAAGTGGTTTGGAGCTTTGAAGTCTGAGTAATAGCTCAAGGAATTAAGTTGGGATCGCGTTCGGGGATCAACGGATGATAAAACAACAAAACGAAAACTCGAAGAGGCATATTGCGCATTGTCTAGTAAAATAGATATAACATTTTACTCAGAACTCCATTTGAGCTCCACAATATATGGTTGGAAATATAACTCAAAGGCCTACAACTTTCATGTTTTATGTTTTTCCAAATTCCAAATGGAACAGGGTCAAAAACCGCGACCGCAGCAGAACTGCGGCAGAGGGCAGTCGCGGACAACTGAAGAATCTGAGAGGGTGTTTGGCCGCGGTTCCGGCGCGACCGCGGTGGAACCGCGGCAGGATGCGTAAATTTCAGAGACCAAAGTGCAAAACACGGGATTTTAAGCCCTAAACCCTATATTAAACCAAGGAAGCCGACCAAGAATTGGGGAGGACATATTTTTGACATAGATTTGACCTAAGGAGGCAGAGACACAATAGGAGCAAGGCTTGGGAATTCTTCTACGAGTTTTTTCCTTCCTCTTCCTATATTTCATTGTTAGTTATGACTTTTAGTATTGTAGTTTTACATACTATTATGAATAGCTAAGTTGTTATCTAGAGTTTTGATAGAACCTTTTGTAGGATAAATTCTTGTTATGTTTTTATATAATTGAGCCGTAGTATAATCTCTATTTGTTCAACTACGTTCTTATTGTAGTTAATTGAAGAGATCTCAATTAGCTGTGCCTATTTAGTGTGCATAACTCGGGAGAGAGTGCATATTTAGGTAATTGTTGAACAACACCACTCCCAGAGTATATGAGGGATCAATAACCGAGGGTTTAAAGGCGGGATTAGGGATAACGAAGCCTTGGGTGCGATCTGAAGTGAGCTGTATCAAAAGCCAGCTAGCGTAGCTCGGGAGAGTGCGTCTAGTAAATTGTCGTGATTACTCGGGAGAGATTTACGGTAACAAGAGTGCTCATGATCGGTAGAGAATACTTAGGCGAAATTATAGAAGACATAGTGGGAAGGATTCCGACAATTGGGAAAATCATAACTCTAGACCTCCTTAATCTTGTCTCTAACTCTTAGTATCTTTAGTTGTTAATTTATTATTTTAATTTGTTAATCAATTAGTTAAACACAAGAATCTAAATATCTATAAGTTAGGAATTGTTCAAGCTTGTCTTCTTGGTGATAGTGAACAGCTGTAGCCAAACCTTAGTTCTCTGTGGGATTCGACTCCGGACTTGTAAACCGGATTATATTTGCAACGACCGCATTGTCCTTTTTATAAGGCATAGTTGGGTGTGATCAACTATGAATATCATTTTAATTATAACTGCTATATTCATTATACTTATGAAAGTTTTCTAATTTAACTTTTTTTTTAATGTTCATTATATTGTATATTTACCTATTTGTACACCAATGTTGTTGGAATAGTATTTGATTGTAAGGGCAAAATCGTTACTTAGTTTTTTATGGGTAAATTTGTAATTCAACTTTAACTTAAAGTGTTCTCATTATTTATAATATAGTATGATATAGACGATATCTGGAAGGATAATGCTCCATTATTTCTTTCTGATCCTTGTGTATATCCCAAAGGCTCTTGACTGACTACTCCACCAGCAGATGGCGTCTCATTATTTTACCAATTACTATTTTATAACTTAATGTTTATATCCCTTCTTTAATAGGAAGAATTTTGTGACAATATGGACGACTGATCAGTAGCACGTGTGTGGTGGCGGTTTTCTTCACAATGGAAAGAAGGGGAAGCACACGGTTAGCGACTATTTAGAGTTGTATTTATTCTTTAAGTCACTGTTTAAAATATATTTAATATTTAATTAGTAATTTAATAAAATTTTACCTGACAGGATGAAAATACTCTTGTGCTAGACTTATTATAAGTCAAGCTTCGCTCCATAAACCTTTGTTCGTCAATCTACGTTCAGTTTTGTTCCAACCTTTGTCAACCTGCTTTCTCCTATTTCAAATTGGAAAGTTCAGCTTTCTCCTCCTATTTCACCATAAAATCACTAAAGATTATCCACAAAAATAGTAAGTTCATTTTTTAGCTTTTAATCAATTGTGTGCATAAACTATCAGATATCTCTACATGTTTTTTTGTGTTTGGTCGATTTCTCCTTGACAGTATGTATTCAATTTTATTTTTTTTGGTAATAATATGTATTCGAATTTTTTTTTGGCTATTAGTATTTGTTAATTTGATGATAGAACAAACTTAAAACTTTATTATGTAATATTAGTTTCAAAGTGTGTCCTGAATTAGTATCTTCAATTGATAAAGTTTAGGATATCGTGTCCTTAAGTTCGTGAGTGTTGTTTAAATACTAAGTTGAAAGTGTGTCTTGAATTACCAACTTCTATTGATAAACTTTAGGACATCGTGTCCTTAACTTCATGACTGTTGTGTAAATATTAAGGACAAAGTGTCCCGAATTTGCACCTTCTATTGATAAACTTCAAGACATCGTGTCCTTAACTTCATGTGTATTGTGTAAATATTAAGGATAAAGTGTCCTTAATTTGCACCTTCTATTTATAAACTTTTAGGACATCATGTCCTTAACTTCATGTGTGTTGTGTAAATATTAAGGACAAAGTATCCTGAATTTGTACCTTCTATTGATAAACTTTAGAACATCATGTCCTTAACTTCATATGTGTAGTGTAAATATTAAGGAGAAAGTGTCCTGAATTTTCCCTTTTCTTGACTTGTAGGATGGATACAATATGTATTATTATTATTTTCAATGGAAAGTGGACCCATACTATAAGTATCTGGATCATCAAAGAAAGCTTGTTCTTGTACCTGAGGTAATTCGATTTGAAGATTTTGTCAACCAGGTCTTTGAAGTTTTTGAATTGGATAGAGACAAGTTTGAAGCAATGATATGGTTTGATATCAATCCGGGAACAAGCAAGGGAATGCTTGTAACCAAACTTCGAACACGTATAGAGTTACTAAAAAACCATTCACTCTTCAAGGATTGTCGTTTCATTGTTGATGTTTCGGAAAGAGTTTTTGGCTCTGCAAGCACCTTTGAACAAGTCAACATAGAAACTCAACAATATAAACAAGACAAATACTAGAAGATAATGAAAATAAATATGGTCGAACATGAACCAATAATTGATGAAGTACTTCAAACATTCAATTATATTCAAATGGAAGGACAAAACATTATAGAGATTGACAACCAACAAGCTTTGGGTATACAAGTCTTAGAGAGTGCAACAGTAATTGAAGAAGTTGCTGAATAATCATCTACTCGACTAATTAGGTGAAGGTCAAAGACGAAACAAAAATCCCCAACTACAATATTGAGAGAAAATGCTTCTTTGGATGAAATAAAAGTAGGATCAATATTTGACAAAAAGAAGAGTATAATTAATTGCTTTTCAAATATAGCAATTGAGGGACATTTTGAACTCAAAGTTGTTAGATCAAGTTTAATAAGATATTCTTTGAAATGCAATGATGAAAAGTGTGGTGGTGTGTGAGTGCTTTCAGAATTAAAGATTCAACACTATTCAAGATAATAAAGGTTGAAAAAAATCATGACTGCTAAGTTAACACTGTGAAAGCTAATCAAAGGCATGTAACTTCAAAGTTGATAAGTGGTTATATTATTGACAATCTTCGAGACCCTAGGTTTGAAGTTGCACCAGCCTTTGTCATAGCGGAAATGCCAAAATTTCATGGACTAGACATTGGGTATCACAATGCGTGGACTTAAACAAAAGAACGTGTGATTATTTTTTGTTTCAATTTGATGAATTAACATGTATACATGCAATTGCAACAATCGAAAAGAGAAACATCAAGAAGTCCAACCTCTGCTCGGAGTCGTACTTAAAAGAATCTTGGCTGAAAACATATGAAAGACAAATATATCTCGTAGGACATACGAGTTATTGGATTGTACCTAAGAGTTTTAAGACACAAATTATTAAACCTCTAGATTTCAAGGTTTTGCTAGGTAGAAGGCAAAAGAAAAAGAATATTCCAACTACTGAATCGTCAAAAATAATGCTGAAATGTGGTTGTTGCAGGAGAATTAGTCATAATAGAATATCTTGTATATATTCTCCGGCAGTCCACCTATTTTTATTGAAGCATAGAGAATTATAGATATATCCACGTATCCTTTACTAGTCTTTTAAATTTTTGCTATAAATTATATTCCTTTAAATTGTTTTTATTTCAGCAAGTAAGCTTTAGCAGATGGTTACTTGGAAAATGTCCTGAATTTTCAAAGTACACAATTAATATTCAGGACATAATCATTTGAAATGTCCTGATGTGATGATATTGCTTGATTTGGAGCTTTTATTTTTGTCCCTTTGCTTCGTGTGATCATACTATTTGTTTCAGCATAAGTTTGATTTGGCAGTCAAGTTATCCGAAAACTGTAGGTGAAATTGATTGGAACTGAAGGATATGATTAGACAACTATTTCTTTTCCATTTTTAAGATGTTGTACATGTTAAATTCGGCAGTTTGGTTCTAGTTTTTTGGCCAAGGTTTTGCGCATCAAATGCTTTTGGTTTTGTCCATTTCCTTCGTGTGGTCACACTATTTGTCTCAGCATTATGGTTAACGTATAACATTACAAAATTTACATGTACTCTCAAAGCATATAAAAACGAAACAAGTAATTTTCCGGACATGATTTTTGAAACATTCTGAAATATTGAAGTATGAATCTAATATTGAGGACAACATTTTCTGAAATGTCCTTAACTTCTGAAAATTGCAAACATTTTATTAAAGTTGGCTTTTAACCTGTAGATTGGAGATATGCTATGTTAATTTTATGTCATCACTTTTTATAATGTACCCAAATATGTAAGTCATGATCGATATGATATACTCAAAACGTGGATGAAGCTCAAAAAATTGCATGTACGCTCAAAGTAAATAATACCAAAACAAGTAAACTTCTCAAAATTTGAATCAAACATCTTGAAAGTTTGAAGTATGAATCTAATATTAAGGACATAATTTTCTAAAATGTCCTTAACTTCTCAAAATCTCACAAACCCTTAATTAATGAATTGTTTGTTTCAAATCATGAAAGTAGAGTAATGTACTTTGACAATAATTAACCACAAAACCAACACTGCAGCCGTTTAGTAAACTAAGATTTGGTGTACAAGCATAATTAACCAGGTCCATATATTGGTGAATCATTAAAAATAAAGTTGAGTGTCTTTGATTTTCAGAAGTTCGGAACATTCAGAAATATATGTCCCAAATAACAGTTTTATCCTTCAATAAATAAGGACATTTTAAAATATTTGTCCCGAAGTTCTACAACAATCTAATAGAAAAAAAAAATCATACTAAAATTATAAAAAGACAAAAAGCTTGAATTGTCATTAACTAACATATCATCTTGTAGATGCACATTTATAGGGATATATAAATTAAAATTCAACATAGCTATTGAAATTCAAGACACTGTAATAAAAATTTGAACTAAGACAATGAATTTCTAGACTCATGGGTCTGAATTCAAGACAAAATTACTTCCTGCAATATTCTAATTGTCATTGACATCCTATTACAATCTGAACAGTTAGTTGACTTTCTATACTATTATATTACAGCTCATTGGGGCAAGAAGTTTCGTTTTCACTATCATAATCGTCACTGACCTTCTTTGGTAGCGTTTTATAACCAGAATTTCTTTTTCACTCTCTATGTGCTCAAAGGTTTGATGTAAGTTCTTTTTCTGATGTTTGATATGCCCTCAGGTTGGAATTTATCCACATTCTTCCCCATCATCAACAACTCAACATATTTGATTAGGAATGCACCACAATCAGTCCTAAAAAAAAATTTAAGATAGGGAATCAATTAGATAATATCTTTAATAAATAAATTTAAAGTACATATAAATTATATAGCAAATGACAATACTTACGATCCAGTTAGTTTCGGTGTTCTTTGCCACTGAGTATCAAATTTATTGAATGCATTTCCAAAAGACTTATGATGTTTCTCAAACTGTGAGAACTTAAGCAGGTAGGGGATCATGTGTGCATACATTTCAAATTATTTCAATCCAGTCTCATATGGTTCACTATATATGGAGTCATACACATTAATTTTTTTCTCATTCAAGTCCAATACCCCCAAAAGAAAATGCGTCACGTTATCATTGTTCTTGAAAGTAGTCGACATGAGTTTTTTTTATCAACATTTGACCAAGCAATTCCGGAAAGTTATCACCTTTAAATTTTCGATGCCCATATCAGTTTCATCTTCTAAATGCATATGTGTATAAAAACTTTCATAATGATCTTCATTATCGTCACATTGATCATCAACTGCATCTTTGCTAATTAATGGAACATTAGGTTCTCTCTCTTTGTTCATTTCATGTGGTTTCTCAAGAAGCTCAAATAACGTATCAACCTTTGACTCTAAGTTTATCTTTAAAGCTTGTGAGATAGTATTTAAAATTAAAATTAGTAATATTAGTTGCTTATGTGATGATCCAAAAGGTCATCTCTTATTTTAGAAGTCAAATTCATGTTCCGAGGCCTTGAAAACCTCCTTTTATCTCTCCTCGATTTGCATGCGAAGTCCGGGCGCGATGCCGGAAAGCCTTATGTGAAAAATTTAAGAAATGATGATTTTTGGCTTAAAGAGATGATTTTTGTTGACTTCGGTCAATGTTTTAGATAAACGAACCTGGACTCATGTTCTGACGGTTTCGAAAGGTCCGTAGTAAAACATGGGACCTAGGCGTATGCCCGGAATCGAAATCTGAGGTCCCTAGCCCGAGAAATGAATTTTTGAAAGAAATTGATAAGACTGAAAATGTAATAATTTAAAAAATTTGATCTTGTTGCTATCGGGCTCGTATTTTGGTTCCGAAGCCCGATACAAGTCCGTTATGATATTTAAGCCCTATCTGTGAAATTTGGTGAAAAACGAAAGTGATTTGATGTGATTCGGACCTTTGGTTGAGAAAATAGGAGTTTTGAACTATCTTGAAAATTTCATGAGTTTTGGTGTTGAATTCATAGTTCTAAATATCATTTTGGTGATTTGATCGCGCGAGCAAGTTCATATGATGTTTTAAGACTTGTGTGCATGTTTGGTTTGGTGCCCCGTGGGCTCGGGTTAGTTTTGGATAGGCTATGGGATGAGTTTGGAACTTAGAAATCTGCTGCTGCATCTGATACCTGTAGCAGGCCTCTAATCTCGCAATTGCGAGATCAAACTTTGCAAATGCGAGCTTAATAGTTATGGCAATTGCGAAGTCTTTATTGCAATTGAGAAGAGGATCTGGGCCAGTTCGCAATTGCGAATATATCTTCGCATTCGCGAAGTAGTCAGGGAAGGGGGAATCATCGCAATTGCAACCAAAGGTTCGCATTTGCGACAGCAGCAGAAATGCGATAGGTTCGTATTTGTGATGCCAGTCTCGCATTTGCAAAGCTCAGGTCGCAAATGCGACATCTGCAACTGTTCAAAACATAAACTTAGACGGGATTTTTCGTTCATTCTCCCATTTTTCAAAACCTAAACTTCAAGAGGCGATTTTTCTAGGGCAAGTTCTTCCCCAAATCATAGGTAAATGATTCTTAACTTATTTCTTTCAATCTATTTCATCTTTTTACAAGATTTCATCCTAGAATCTAGGGGTTTTCATGGTGGAATTGGGGATTTGGGTAGAATTAGGAATTTTTATAAATTGGGGATTTAGACCTCGATTTGGGGAGAATTCCAAAACCAATTATGTATCCGGGCTCAGAGGTGAATGGGTAATCGGGTTTTGGTCTGAATTTCAAGTTTGGACCAAGCAGGTCCGGGGTCGGGTTTTGACTTTTTGGGGAAAATATTTTGGAAAACCTATAGTTATGCATTAGAATTGATTTCTTTAGCATTTATTGATGTTATTAAGTTAATTATGGCTAGATACGAGTGAGTTGGTGGTGGAATCGAGAAATAAAGTGGTGACTAAGCCTTGAAATACCCGTTGGTTTAAGGTAAGTGTTTGGTCTAACCTTGACTTGATGGATTAGGAATCCCCGACATATTTGCTATGTGAAATTCCATGTGTGTGGCGTATAGATGTGGTGACGAGTACCTATGCGCCACCAAATTATCATTTTTGCATGTTCCCTTCCCCGTTTCTAAATATGTTGTTTCTTGTCTTAATTGCTACTTGCTCATAAATGTTTCCATGTCTAATTGCTTCATATTAACTGTTGTGTCCTCTATTGAAGTATTAATTATTTCATAGTTTCATTTTTATTTCCTTGTTGGTTGAAGTTGGTTTGTTGGTGCCTCATGGTACACTTTGGTTGGTCTCGCTGTGTAGTATTAACTATTGAAGTTTCATAATGGCATAGACCTCCCGATGTTATGATTTGAGGTATAAACGTTGTGAAAGGTTTTAAGTTAAATTGTGAAACACCTGTTCTTGTGTTGTGATTGGTACTGATATGTTGGGATTGGGTTGCACGCCGCAATAGAAGGAATAAAGGTGAATGTGTTTGTCTGGTTGGATCGGGTTGTGCGCCGCAACAAGGAGTAACAAGGGTGGACAAGTGGGATCGGGTTGCACGCCGCAACAGGAGGAATAAGGGTGATATATTGAGGAGTAATAAGGGTGGAATGGTGGGATCGGGATGAGCGCTGCATCAAATGTTATTTATGTATTCTTTTCTGCTGAAATTCATTATTGTAGTGTTGAAACTCCCTTAAGTATTGACTATATGTCACGATCCAAAATCTAACCATGGTCGTGATAGCGCCTATCGTGTTACAAGGCAAGCATATTCCCAAAATATTACTACTTATTTGATTAATTTTAAGAATTTAATAAAATATTTCCAATAATTTAATTTTTAATAAACTAAACCAACTCTAAATATAAATAATATAAAATACGGAAATGAGTCCCAAACATTGGGGTGTCACCAAGTCACGAGCGTCTAAAATTATGAACTAAGATATATAAACTGTCTAACTGTCCAAAGGAAGAAATGACAAAAGGAGTAACAAGGTCCGGACACTAGCAGCTACCTTGAAATCTCCAAAGATAGCCGGCCTGAACTCAACGATCGCCGTGCTCTAACTCACCTGTATCTGCACATAAAGTGCAGGGTGTAGTATGAGTACAACCACCTCAGTAGTAACAGAAATAACTAAGGAACTGAGCAGTAGTGAAGAGCTAAGTAAAACAGTCCAATTATTTATTTTCACAATTTAAAAAAATAAATATGAATAAACAGGTAAATTCCATAACTCAACAAATACTACAAAGAAATTTAATAGATAAATGCAGCAATAGCAAAAGTAAATGCAACTTCACAGCAATGTCACTTCATCAGTCAGCACTCGCACCCGCACTCAACACTCAATACACTCAACACTCAATACACTCAACACTCTATACACTCAACATTCTGCACTCACTGGGGGTGTGTACAGACTCCGGGTGGTCCCTCAAATCCTCACTTAAAACTCTCCAAAACTCAAACCCTAACTCCCTTAATTTCGCTTTGAAATCATCAATCAAATCCTAAAAACGATGATGGATTCATGAAATATAACCAAAAATCGAGTAGAGAACACTTACCCCAATCTATATGGTGAAAATCGCCCAAATCCGAGCTCCCCAACTCAAAATATGATCGAATGAACAAACCCTTATTTTATATATTTTTCTGCCAGCTATTCGGCCTCGTTTCTCATGCCAAATGATCTTGAAACTTGTTTTCTATGCCTCCAATGGATTCCTTGTGAAATTCTAGTCAAGTTAGGCATTTGAATCACTCAATTTGACCTTATAATGAATGAGATATGTAGGTTTTAATATTTGCAAATAATGTAGATTTTTAAATACGCTGCTAGTGACAATTTTGTAATTAATCTGAAAAATCTAGCAACCTAATTCTTAGTAAAATGACCCTAAAATCCTCATACGATGTCCAAATTCGATGATTATTTTTGATACGGGTCCGTAATTATGATACAGATCTAATGCTTCAATCAAAAAAGAATTCGGAGCTCATTTGTTCAATATGATATCATTTATGCTTGAAGAAACGTCGTCGAAACATAAGAAAAACGAGCGCAACACAACCCAAACTTATCCAAAACTCACCCGAGGTCCTCGGGACCTCAATAAATAATTCCAACTAGTCATATATCACTACCCAAACTTAGTCGAACCTCCGTAACACCCAAAACAATACCAATACACTAAATCAACCTCAAATTCAAGCATAAGAATATCTAAACTTCCAACTTTCGCCAATTCAAGCCTAATTCTACCACGGACCTCCAAATTATATTCCAGACACACTCCTAAGTCTAAAATCACCCAACAAATCTAATCGAATCATAAAAATACAAATTCGAATTCGTTTACTCATAAGTGAACTTCCGATTGACTTTTCTAACTAAGAGACTAAGTGTTCATTTCACTCCAAAACTACTCCGAACCCAAACCTTCCAACTTGATACAACTCAACACAGCTGAACAATACATAAAGAAGCATAGATGGGGGAAATGGGGCTATAACTCTCAAAACGACAGGCCGCATCGTTACATCTTCCCCCTCTTAAACAAACGCTCCTCCTCGAATGAGTCTAAAAGCATACCTGGAGTCTCAAATAGGTGAAACCATCAGCAATACCTTCTCATCACATTCAAATCATATGAACTCATCTCGCGGTCACATCATACTCATCACGTATCTATCCATCCACTATTTTCACTAATAGGGACACTACCGAACATATAAGTCCACAAGCACGCGCTCACACAATCAGCACCTTAGTGCTCAATCTACAGTCAAAACCCGGCCTCAAATCCTCCAGACTAGCCCAACATCAACACACAGAAATCATATCTCGCACCTCATCCAAGGAATCACAAAATCCGTCGATGCACAACTGATACCGAGAACTCATGTGCGCATATGAATGCGTGGAAGGAATTCAAAGAGTTACACTTCAAGCTGAATCAATACCGCACTATAAGAATTCAAGAAGGTGAAGTTTTCCTAAAGGTTCTGCAGCCTCTCGAAGATAAGTACAGACGTCTCCGTACCGATCCGCAAAACTCTTCTAAACCCGCTCATGACTCGTGAGACCTATGTAACCTAGGCTCTGATACCAACTTGTCACGATCCAAAATCTAACCATGGTCGTGATAGCGCCTATCGTGTTACAAGGCAAGACTATTCCCAAAATATTACTACTTATTTGATTAATTTTAAGAATCTAATAAAATATTTCCAATAATTTAATTTCTGATAAACTAAACCAACTCTAAATATAAATAATATAAAATACGAAAACGAGTCCCAAACATTGGGGTGTCACCAAGTCACGAGCGTCTAAAACTATGAACTAAGATATATAAATTGTCTAACTGTCCAAAGGAAGAAATGACAAAAGGAGTAACAAGGTCCTGCGGACACTAGCGACTACCTTGCAATCTCCACAGATAGCCGGCTTGAACTCACCTGTATCTGCACATAAAGTGCAGGTACAACCACCTTAGTAGTAATAGAAATAACTAAGGAACTGAGCAGTAGTGATGAGCTAAGTAGAACAGTCCAATTATTTATTTTCACAATTTAAAAAAATAAACATGAATAAACAAGTAAATTCCATAACTCAGTAAATACCACAAAGAAATTTAACAGATAAATGCAGCAACAACAAAAGTAAATGCAACTTCACAGCAATGTCACTCCATCACTCACCACTCGCACTCAGCACTCAACACTCAATACACTCAACACTCAATACACTCAACACTCTGCGCTCATTGGGGGTGTGTACAGACTTCGGAGGGGCTCCCAAAGCCCAAGCGCTAAGCACAGACAACTCACGTGCTACCATATCAATACCTAGATCCGCACGGTCAACTCACTTGCTACGCAGACAACTCACACGCTATGGTATCAATACCTGTACCTGCACGGTCAACTCACGTGCTATGCAGACAACTCACGTGTTATGGTATCAATATCCTTACAACCAGGCCCTCGGCCTCACTCAATCATGTACTTCACTAGCCTTACCATCATCAATAAATAAGGGGACACAACCCACATCAAGTATCACAACATATTAGAAAATAATAGAGACTGAGGTTAACATGTACAATAACTTCTATGACTGAGTACAAATAATGTGAGCATGAATAAAGCCTAAGCATGATCTCTAACATGAAGGTAGACAAGTTCAACAATAAGTAACTACATAAACACAGATGATGACCATGAGGCCTCACGGGACGGACCAAGTCTCCATCCCTCGAGGTATACACCCACACGCCCGTCACTTAGCATGGGTTTCACCTCAAAACAATCACACGATATCAAATTCTCCGGGTTTATACCCTCAAAGACAGAGTTAAAACTGTTACTTACCTTAACCGCATAAAATCCTACTCTGGGATGCCCTCGTCTCTGGACTCGGTCTCCAAAAGCTCTAAATCTAACCATAATCAGATTAATACCATCAACATGTGCTAAAGAATCAAATTCCACAATAAAAACTATAAATATGCCAAAAATTCGAAATTGGCCAAAACCCAGCCCCCGGGCCCACATCTCAGAATTAGTCAAAAATGGCAGAATCATAAACCTCGTTCTCTCTCGAGTCTAACCATATAAAATTTATCAAAATCGGACTCCGTTTGGTTCCTCAAATCCTCACTTAAAACTCTCCAAAACTCAAACCCTAACTCCCTCAATTTTGCTTTGAAATCATCAATCAAATCTTAAAAACGATGATGAATTCATGAAATATAACCAAAACCGAGTAGAGAACACTTACCCCAATCCATATGGTGAAAATCGCCTCCAAAATAGCCCAAATCCGAGTTCCCCAACTCAAAATATGATCGAATGAACAAACCCTTATTTTATATATTTTTCTGTCAGCTATTCTGCCTCGCTTCTCATGCTAAATGATTCCGAAACTCGCTTGCTATGCCTCCAATGGAATCCTTGTGAAATTCTAGTCAAGTTAGGCCTTTGAATCACTCAATTTAACCCTATAATGAATGAGGTATGTAGGTTTTAATATTTGCAAAGTGCAGATTTTTAAATACGCTGCTAGTGGTAATTTCGTAATTAATCTGAAAAATCTGGCAACTTAATTCTTAGTAAAATGACCCTAAAAGCCTCATACGATGTTCAGATTCGATGATTCTTTTTGCTACGGGTCTGTAATTACGATACAGATCTAATGCTTCAATCAAAAAAGAATTCAGAGCTCATTTGTTCAATATGATATCATTTATGCTTGAAGAAACGACGTCGAAACATAAAAAAACGAGCGCAACACAACCCAAACCTATCTGAAACTCACCCGAGGCCCTCAGGACCTCACCAATAATTCTAGCTAGTCATATATCACTACCCAAACTTAGTCGAACCTCCGTAACACCCAAAATAACACCAAAACACCAAATCAACCTCGAATTCAAGCCTAAGAATTTCAAAACTTCCAACTTTCGCCAATTCAAGCTTAATTCTACCACGGACCTCCAAATTATATTCCAAACACACTCCTAAGTCTAAATTACCCAACGAAGCTAATCGAATCATAAAAATCCAAATCCGAATTCATTTACTCATAAGTCAACTTCTAATTGACTTTTCTAACTTAGCTTTCTAACTAAGAGACTAAGTGTTCATTTCACTCTAAAACTACTCCAAACCCAAACTTACCAACTTGATACAACTCAATACAGCTGAACAATACATAAATAAGCATAGATAGGGGGAAATGGGGCTATAAATCTCAAAACGATAGGCGGGGTCATTACACTATAGCTGAGTATTGGTAGAAGATTGGGTTCCATATTTATTTAATGCAAGTTACTGTTATATTTCATTATGTATTTCTTTTCTGTTTTAGTAACAACTGTTGCAGGTTATATATGTTGTTATGCCCCATGATGACGTCCAAATCCACCACTAAAAAGTAAATGGACACGGTCGCACGCAATATAATTTATCCAACTATCAGTCAGGGTCGAATCCCATAGAGAACAATATGTAGGCGATTAGGAATGTAAGAGAATTATCACTTATCGCGCAATGCCAAACACTTAGAATTGGTTTAGAAAATGTTTATATTTAAATGCAGAAATGTAAACTAACCTAGAAAGTAAGTAAAATTATCAATGGCTACAAGGATGGATCTATCGGGAATTACACTCAAGTAACGATCCCATGTATTTCACGATTTTACAAATATGAGCGAGTTTATGTTAATTAGCCACGGATAATAATTCTTAATTAGCTTCTTCCGAAGACTAACAAGACTTCCTAATTGGATTATCCCTAAAACAATTAAGAGATTAAGCACACCCGGAATAGCTACAAGTAGTTCAATCCTATCCCTAGGTAGAATCTATAAAATGAGGGTTAAATCCTCAAGTTCTTGTTAATTAATCTTTCCCAACCCCAAATTATCTTTTCCAAAATTAATTCGGAGTTAATGGGCGAGTCCTAGGGTTAGCTAATCCCTTTGGAAACATTAAAGAACAAGAATAATTAAAGTAACAATAACTCACTTCATAAAAGAATAAAAATCATTCAATACATAAGCACAACAAGATATTTAATCTCCACTTTAAACATGAATATTTTCATAAACAAGATTCAAGTGTTGGATAAAATACTACACACTTAGATATACAATACAAAGCAAGAAAATGAAGAAAGTAACATAAATGGGTAAGAAATTCTCAACCAAAAGCTTCAAATCTTCAAGACCAAAGTGTGTGTACAAAGCCCTAGCTTCCAACCTTATTCTCTCAAGCCCTAAGAATTGAAAAATAAGCCAAAGATTTTCCAAAGATCTGCTAGGTCGAGTATTTGTGGGTTTGGAAATGAGAACATGTGAAATGCCTAAATTACCCAGGTCTGATGCCCATTGACCGCATCTGCAGATGAATTCTCGCAGATGCGGTTTCACAGATGCGGAACTTTGAAATATGTCTGACACCGCAGATGCGGACTCCAAAGCGCAGATGCGCTACCGCAGAAGCAGAAAAATACTCGCAGATGCGATTCCTGGCAAAAGGCTTAGCTCCGCAGATGCGTTTCCTCTCCCACAGATGCGGGGTCGCTTCTGCGACCTCTATTCCGCAGATGCGGAATCACTGGAGAGTTTTGCATTGTTCTCATCCTTTTTTTCTCAATTCCACTTCAATTCAATTCAAACGACTTCATAGCATCATTTACCTAAAAATCTAACAATATACACCATAAACGACCTCATATTATAGTTAAAGGACATAAAAGCTAAAGAAAAGAGACTATAATGAGTGGTAAAATCACCGCTCATCAATACCCCCAACTTAAAGCTTTTTCTTGTCATCAAGCAAGTCATAACCAACGTTTCAATGGGATTTACCATTTAAAACACAAGTTGTATTGTTATCATTTACATTTCACATTCTCTAATTTAAGCACCATACTTATGGATTTGGTTGGTACTAATAATTAGGCTCAAGTATGTGTATCTTTCCCAAATGACTCCCTCTTTTAAAAACAACTTCAAGAATGTGCAAGGGAGTTTCAAAATAATCAAGTGACAAGAATAAGCCTCAAGAAGTGACTCAAAAGCACTAGTCCACTACATATGCTCAACTTACTCAATTTCACCAATCCTTCCTAATTCATGTGCCCTCACAAGAAAGAAAGTCCCAAAATCACTATATTTACAATACAACATAAGGGACAAATTTACGAAGACACTCACTCTCACAAAGAATTTCAAGTGTTACAACATCTCATACCATAAGCTTGCCCTTATTTTAATTCATCGCCTATTCAAGAATGTTCGGTTGGAGGTACCATAAGGACTTTTTAAGCTTGTAATGTAGGTTTAGGGAAGGGTATGATAAGTATTTGGATACAAGTGACTTCATTCTCCTTGACCACTACTCACATTTGTCATTCTTTTTGCACTTTGTTTCTTTTCAAACCACATAGCCTCATTGGCATCTAGTTCCCAATATATAACCACCTTAAATACCTCTCTAATTTTCTTCAAGGCTCCATAATTTATATATATACAAATATTTCTCTCTTTTTTTTTAATTATATATACATATTTTTCTTTTGGAGCTTGAATAATTTAATAAGAACACTTTGAGGTATATGTTCCTACACTCAATGTACAAACTTACCAATTTACACTTTGACATCACACCCCCCAACTTAGGCTTTTAGCCTCATTCTCAATGTTCAAGGAGGGACGAGTTCAAAAGAGGGAATTATTTTACAAAAGAGGAAAGGTTTGTAGTGAGGTGACCAAAGAAAAGGTTAAAGGCTCAAATAGGGTACTAGTGATATTATTTATGCAATGTAGCCTTGAAAGGCTAAAGAGGTTTTGCAAATAACACAAAGAATGCCTAAGATAATCCCTCCAACCAAACATACTATCATTAGCGTTGAAAGACCAACCGGGCAAGTTCTAGATGATGAAAGTAAACACAAGATTTATTTGTACAAACACTAACACACATGGCACATGAAGGGCACACAATATCATAACATGAATACAGTATACTCTTACAGCCACCCCCAACTAAAAACATTGCAGTGTCCTCACTGCATAATATCAAAAATAAAGCATAAATAGTTTGAGGGTCTCCCTGAGGTCTGCATCAGACTAGCAGACCGTGGGAGGACGACTGATCAATGTTGTGCTGAACTTGTGGTCTCATCATCATCACCACCATCACCAGCAGCTTCTGACATGAAGGAATACTCCTCGCTATCATCTTTGTCCGCCACTGGTATCTTCTTGCCTGGGTTTGCCCATTTGAAGATGGCCTTTATGCCTCTCCACATTTTATCATGAACTTGCTCTTCTTCTTGTTCTTCTTCTTCTCCTTCTCGAAGTCTGACTGGAGATCTGCGTGCGCCTTGGCCAAGTTGTCGTAGGCTGTCTCAAGTCTGGTCACTGATGCTGCCATCTTCTCATGAGAATCTTTCTGACTCTTTTGCGCATCTAAGTAACTCTTCATTTTGTCCCTAGAGAAGTACGAGGGCCCAGGATGGGAGGATGAAGGCCCACTTGGAAGCTGTGACACCAACTCCCGGATGGATGCAAGCTCGGAGTTTAGCACCCCAAATGGTCCCTCAGGTGCAGCTGCCTTTGAAGATGACTCTGAACCAGCAGCCGTAGTGGTGACCTTCCTTTTCTTACTTTTGACTGCACTACCCTCTCCTATCACTCTCAGTGGATGAAAAAGTTTATCAGCTAGTAGCCATCGATCGGTGCTACGCACCTCAACCTCTGCTCTCGTGCATAGCTGTGTGATCAATGAAGGGAACATCATCCCTGCATCCTTGTCCCGCAAATACTCCCTCAGCTCCCACAGAGTATAGTAACCGACATTCACAGGAATGTTGTCCAGGAGGCATGCAATAATCAAAGCCCTAGTGTAGGAGACATGTGAGACGCTTCCATAAAGAGACGCCCTCTTGCATAGGATGTACAACCACATTTTTGCTTCAGTTGTGAAGTC
This sequence comes from Nicotiana tabacum, assembly GCF_000715075.1. Classification (NCBI taxonomy): domain Eukaryota; kingdom Viridiplantae; phylum Streptophyta; class Magnoliopsida; order Solanales; family Solanaceae; genus Nicotiana; species Nicotiana tabacum. Next base: position 171,296,593 of record NC_134101.1, read on the forward strand.
AATTGACCTCAAGCCTTTTCTCTTGTTTCCCCATTTGGATCTCATGCTTGGAGGGTAGAGTTTGGAGACAAGCCATTCCCTATTGTCACACTGATCTTTCTCTTGCACCGGCTCTATTGGATAGTTGTGAATCCCAAGAGTGTTATTTATCTATTCTATCCCAAACCTTACCAATTTTCCTCTAATGATGAGTTGTGGGTTGGCAAAGTCTGTGTGCTTGAGGTTGGCATAGAATTCGTGTACCCACTCCTCATTAGCTTTGCATGGAGTGGGAATGAAGCATGACCATCCAGATGTATGGAGACGGGCATATAAATCTGGGAGCTTCTCGGCCAATTTTTCTTCGTTGATCCCCTTTTCAAGCACTATCCTTTTGTTGACGAGGTTGTCATAATATCTGCGATGACAGTCAGCCAACATGAAGCATGATTCATCAAACGGTTCCTCAACCCCTTCCTCAATTTCATGTTGTTGTGGGGCATTTTCGCTCATGTTCGGGTCCATTTTAGCTCCAAGTACCTTCATAAAATCAAAACAAAGTCAGTTGGGAAATAGAATCATGTAAAGAAAGTTAAAACACTGCAATTAGGCTAAAGAATTAACTTGAACGAGCCCAGGAAGGCCCTGTTGCAAAGCCACTGGAATTGGCAATTCTGCCCAGTTTTCGCATCTGCAGAACAGTAACCGCAGGAGCGGTTCCGCTACTGCGGAATTTCAACCGCATCTGCAGTTTTTCTCAGCTTGGCCAAAGCCGCACCTACGGAGTAACCATCGCAGGTGCGAGACCGCATCTGCACTACTAGTGAAGATGTTCAACAACCTAGAATTCTTTTATTTTTTTTACTCTTAAACCCAATTTTGGCACCTAATTTATACTCAAGACTTCTAAATTAGTGCACTACATGAAATTCTAATTGTATTGAGACCAATTTTGTGATACTTAGCAAGAAATTTTCTTTTAAACATTTTGTTGAACACATTGCAAGCAGTTTAAAAATGGCCTCTTATTTACACAATTTGGGTACTCAAATTTCCTATAAATTTGTTTCATGATATACAACACACACAAATGCACTCTCAACCAATTTTCCTCACCCTATTTTCACACAAATCAGAAGGGAATGGGGAAATAGGGGACATGGCCACTGTTAGGGCTAAGAAAAGAAGAAGGGGAAAAGAGAAGACAAAAGGAGAGAGAAGTATATGAGAACTGAGAGAAAATACCTGAGTCTCGTATGAGTGTAGTAGAATTCACAAGCAATGGAGGTTTTGGAGTATGTTAGAGATGGGAGAGTTTAGGAATGGGGGAGCAAATTGTAGAATATACCTGTGAGAAGAGCAATATGCAGAGAATACAGACTTCTATTTTTTTAAACTGCTCGATTTTTGCATCTGCGGTAATTTCTCGCATCTACGACGCTGAACATGCGGCCAGTAGCTCGCTTCTGCGGAAACGATCGCTTCTGCGGTAATGTAGCCGCTTCTGCATTTGCAGTCACAAATCCGCAGATGCGGTTACACCAGAAGATTGATGCACAAATTTTCCAGCTACTGGTTTTTTGCCCTTCGGATCACTCTGACCTGTAGAAATCAGCTCCAAAAAATGTAAAACTTGGCAGATTAGTCACAAATAATATTCTAAGCTATTCTAAAAATGAAAATTTCAAAAATGACTAAAATATTTTTAAAAAAAAATAATGGGTTGCCTCCCACCAAGCGCCGCATTTAACGTCGTGGCACGACGCAACTCAACTTTACCACTTTTCTCGCCACTTGGATGATATGAACTGGGCACCTAGCTTGGAATCAAGCTTGTAACCACGAGCGATGGGGGGTGGTAAGTCGATGATAAAGCCAAGCTTTAAATTCTTTATTTTGCACTTCTTCGCTCTCATGTGAGGAATGTCATTTTGCCTTCTTGTTCCTTCAAATTGCAAGATGTATGGTTATTGCCTTTCCTCCTTGCAATCCCTCATTGACTCGTGTAGTTCAATTCTCATATCACCACACAATTCCAATGTTGAAAAATGCTTGGAATGTGACTTCAAACCTCCAACTTGCAATTTTTTTCGGATTTTGACATCCTCTTCTTCCCCCGGACTAGAGTCAATCTCAACCAAATTCTCATTTACACCGGTTGACTCTAATTCCATATTTTTCTTGGCATCGCTAACAATCATGGAGTTGGTTGGCGGATGTTCAATTCTTGAATCCTCAAAGTAAAGCTCACTTTCTTCCTCGAAATTAACTCTTCTTGGCTTCCTTCCACATTCTCAAGTTGGTGGGCATAATGAGCCTCAACCAATATTTTCATTTGCTCTTCCAAAGTGCGGATGTGTTCATCATTGTGAACCAAGCCTTGTTTCAAGTCCTCGAGTGCAAAGTTATGTTTCTCCTCATTTTCAAGAATGGTCTCCAACATGAGCATCATCTTCTCATCTTGAGCATTTGAGAATTCTTCTTGGTTTTGATCAAGTGCCAAGGAAGGATTTTTGGCTTCCACATCTAAGAAAAATTCTTGGCTATCATTAACTTCCGAGGATTTTTGGTCCTCTAAAGCTTCAAGCATTTCTCCCATTTGTGAGTACAACCTTGCAAGTGCCAAGTCGTTTTGGAGACTATTTTCTAAAAGCTCCTCCAAGGCACTTTGTTCTTTGTTTCCTCATTCAAGTAGGCATTCTAACATGAGCTTGAACTCTCCATTTTGACCATGCTCAACTTCTTCCACTTTCATGGCCCTATAATTTTCATCACAAAAAGTAGAATAATCATAGCGGGGGCTAGGGGAAGGGAAGGACAAATAAGCACAATCATCCCAATTACCATTTTAAAAACCACACTTATCACAAATACTCCACTCATGGGTTTGAGATTGTGTGCACAATTCACCCCCGGGAGAATTTAAATAATTTTACCACGAGTGTGGCCCTCCACAAGAAGGACAAGGGTCATCAAAGTATGAACAACTACCATCCGACCCATTTTCATTATATAATGCCATTTTTCAAAAATAAGAAAATAAACAAGAAACAAACAAAAAAAATAGACCAAGGTACAAAAAATTAATTACACAAATATTCACAAGTTTGGACCAAAGCACTTATGCTTATTTCTCAAACAACCTAAATTACGCCAAATTGTTCCCCGGCAACGGCGCCAATTTTGATGACATCCAAATCCATTACTAAAAAGTAAATGGACACAGTCGCATGCAATATAATTTACCCAACTATGAGGCGGGGTCGAATCCCACAGAGAACAATATGTAGGCGATTAGGAATGTAAGAGAATTATCACTTATCGTGCAATGCCAAACACTTAGAATTGATTTAGAAAATATTTTATATCTAAATGCAGAAATGTAAACTAAACTAGAAAGAAAGTAAAGTGATCAATGGCTACAAGGATGAATGCATCGGGAATTACACTCAAGTAACGATCCAATGTATTTCACGATTTTACAAATATGAGCGAGTTTATGTTAATTAGTCACGGATAATAATTCTTAATTAGCTTCTTCCGAAGACTAACAAGACTTCCTAATTGGATTGTCCCTAAAACAATTAAGAGATTAAGCATACCCGGAATGACTACAAGTAGTTCAATCCTATCCATAGGTAGAATCTATAAAATGAGGGTTAAAGCCTCAAGTTCTTGTTAATTAATCTTTCCCAACCCCAAATTATCTTTTCCAAAATTAATTCAGAGTTAATGGGCGAGTCCTAGGGTTAGCTAATCCCTTTGGAAACATTAAAGAACAAGAATAATTAAAGTAACAATAACTCACTTCATAAAAGAATAAAAATCATTCAATATATAAGCACAACAAGATATTTAATCCACACTTTAAACATGAATATTTTCATAAACAAGATTCAAGTGTTGGATAAAGTACTACACACTTAGATATACAATACAAAGCAAGGAAATGAAGAAAGCAACATAAATGGGTAAGAAATTCTCAACCAAAAACTTCAAATCTTCAAGACCAAAGTGTGTGTGCAAAGCCCTAGCTTCCAACCTTGTTCTCTCAAGCCCTAAGAACTGAAAAATAAGCCAAAGATTTTCCAAAGATCTTCTAGGTTGAGTATTTGTGGGTTTGAAAATAAGAACATATGAAATGCCTAAATTGCCCAGGTCTGGTGCCCGTTGACCGCATCTGCGGATGAATTCTCGTAGATGCGGTTTCGCATATGCGGATACATTATCACAGAAGGGGAACTTTGAAATATGTCTGGCAACGCAAATGAGGACTCCAAAGCGCAGATGCGGTACCGCAAAAATGAAAAAATACTCGCCAATGCGATTCTTGGGAAAAGGCTCAGCTCCGCAGATGCATTTCCTCTCCCGCAGATGCGGGGTCGCTTTTGCGACCTCTCTTCCGCAGATGCGGAATCACTGGAGAGTTTTGCATTGTTTTCACCTTTTTTTGCTCAATTCCACTTCAATTCAATTCAGACAACTTCATAGCATCATTTACCTGCAAATCTAACAATACACACCATAAACGACCTCATATTATAGTTAAAAGACATAAAATCTAAAGAAAAGAGACTATAATAAGTGGTAAAATCACCACTCATCATCCCGATGTAGCCTCATCACTACCTTGTCGAGGTTAGGCTCGGCACTTACCAGTACATGGAGTCGGCTGTACTGATACTGCACTCTGTACTTCCTATACATATTTCGGAGCTAGTGGCTGATCGAGAGGTTGGTTGTTGTTATTGCATTCAGGAGACCCAAGGTATTCCTACAAGCGTCCCTAGGCCCTAGCGTCCCCTCCTATCTTTACTTCATTTCTGTTTTACTTTCTCTGAGGCAGATGTATTTTCTTTCAAACCATTACTTGTAGTATTCGTAGACTGTTCGTGAGTTGTGACACCAGTTTCTGAGTGGTATTTACTTCTGTTTTCGTTAATAGTATAAGAGTAGTTAGTTAAATCATGCACTTTCACTTTTATTTCTGTTGATTTAGTTTTATTAGACCTTAATTATAAACGAACGGAGGAAAAAAGTGTAAAATTCTTGAACATTGGCGTGCCTAGAGTGTGCAATGTTAGGCATCATCACGATCCCGACGGTGGGAAATTTGGGTTGTGACAAGTTGGTATCAGAGCACTAGGTTGCCTAGGTCTCACAATTCAGGGACAAGCATGGTAGAGTCTAAGGGATCAGTACGAAGACGCATGTGCTTATCCCCTAGAGGCTACAGAGTTAGGAAAAATTTCCCTTCTATTCATCTTTGTCGTGCAATTTGATCTCTCAATGCTAATTGAACTCGCTTTTATTTCCGCTGATTTAGTTTTATTAGACCTTAATTATAAATGAACAAAGGAAAAAGGTGTAAAATTTTGTAACGTTGGCTTGCCTAGTGAGTGCAATGTTAGGTGCCATCACGGTCCCAACGGTGGGAAATTCGGGTTGTAATAAGTTGGCATCAGAGCACTAAGTTGACTAGATCTCACAATTCACGGACAAGCTTGGTAGAGTCTGAGGGATCGATATGGAGATGTCTGTGCTTATCCCCCAGAGGCTACAGAGCTAGGAACAATTTCCCTTCTATTAATCTTTATCATGTGCTTTGATCTCTTAATGCTAATTGAACTCTCTACTTTGTTCTTTCGTAGATGACAAGAACACGTACCGCTTCATCAGCTAATCAGCAACCCGAGCCCCTAGTGGCAGCTCCTACAAGGGGCAGAGGACAAGGCTAAGGCCGTGCTAGAGGCTGAGGCAGGGGCATGGCACAGCCTAGAGCTGGAGCAGCAGCACCAGCGGCGAAGCCTCAAGTAGAGTTTGATGATGAGGTTTCAGCCCAGACCGTTCTAGCAGGCCCAGCTCAAGTTCCAGAGGGGTTCATAGCCACCCCAATGCTTCAGAATGCTTTGGTCCGTCTCTTGGGCCTTATGGAGAGTGTTGCTCAGAGTGGCACATTTCCAGTAGCACCAGCCATCTCTCAGGCGGGGGGAAGAGCCCAGACTCCAGCTACTCACACTCCGGAGTAGATGGCTCCCCAGTTTCAGACTCTAGCAGCTCAGCTAGTTGGGTTAGTTCTGCCGGGTGTTGTAGTACAAACCAGTAATGGATCAACTATGTCTTATAAGGCCTTGTGGAGGTTGGACAGGTTTACCAAGCTTTTCACTACTACCTATGGTGGTACATCTTCAGAGGATCCCTAGGACTATTTGGACAGTTGTCACGAGGTTCTACGGAACATGGGGATAGTAGAGACCAATGGAGTCGTCTTTGCTGCTTTTCGTCTATCAGGTTCCGCCAAGAAATGGTGGAGAGATTATTGTTTGGCCAGACTAGCTGGGTCACCAGCTCTCACTTGGGACCAGTTCTCGCAGCTATTCTTGGAGAAGTATCATCCTATTACTTAGAGAGAGGACTATCAGAGGTAGTTTGAGCGCCTTCAGTAGGGTTCTATGACCGTCACTCAGTACGAGACCAGATTTGTTGATTTGGCCCATCATGCTCTTCTTATACTTCCTACCGAGAGAGAGAGAGAGAGAGAGAGAGTGTGTGTGTGAGGAGGTTTATTGAGGGACTCGCTCAGCCTATCAGATTGTAGATGACTAAGGAGACAAGGAGCGAGATTTCTTTCCAGGATGCAGCCAATGTGGCTAGGTGAGTGGAGATGGTTTTAGCTCAGGGGAGTGGTTAGGGGTCTGACAAAAGGCCTCGTCACTCTAGTGGATTTAGTGGGGTCTCATCTGGAGGTCAAGGTACTTTTGGTAAAGGCCATCATCCCAGGTCATTTCATTTAGCACTTCAGATATCCCATGGAGCTTCAGGTGGTCATGGTCTTTATATACCTCCTTCATGGTAGCCAGCTTATAGTGCACTACCAACTCCCATTAGAGCACCTCCTCTTCAGAGTTGTTATCGCGGTCAGCTGGCCCGTCAAGTTCAGTCTTAGTTTCCTCAGCTGTAGTATTCAGATGGTTGTTTTGAGTGTGGTGAGTATGGGCATGTCCGGAGGACCTGTCCAAGGATTAGTGGGTGCTTAGTCACAACAGCAGAGTTCTCGTGCCATGATTCTGGCACCGCCTGCCTAGCCAGCTAGAGATAGGGGTCAGGGAGCCAGAGGTAGGGATCAGCCCGCTAGAGGTGGAGGTCAGGTCATTAGAGGTGGAGGCCAGGAAGCTAGAGGTGGAGGCCAGCCAACAGGAGGCCGTCCCAAAGATATAGTTCAGAGTAGTGGGGCCTAGCCCCGATGTTATGTTTTCCCAACCATGCCTGAGGCTTAGTCCTCCGATGCAGTTATTACAGGTACTGTTCTGGTTTGTAGTAGAGATGCTTCAGTTCTGTTTGATCCAGGGTCTACATACTCCTATGTGTCTTCTTATTTTACTTCATATTTAGTTATGCCATGTGATTCTTTGAGTGATCCCGTATATATGTCCACGCTGGTGGGGGATTCTATTGTGTTAGATCGTGTCTATCATTCGTGTGTGGTTGTTATTGGGGTCTTGAGACTAGTGTAGATCTCTTACTTCTCGATATGGTGGATTTCGATGTCATTTTGGGGATGGATTGACTGTCACCTTATCATGCCATATTGGATTGTCACGCTAAGACCGTGACCTTAGCTTTGCCGGGATTGCCCAGATTGGAGTGGAGGGGGACTCCTGGTCATACTACCAGTAGAGTTATCTTTTATATGAAGGTTCGGTGTATGGTCGAGAAGGGGTGTTTGGCTTATTTGGCTTACTTTAGTGATTCTAGTACTGAGGTTCCTTCTATGGATTTTGTGCCAGTTGTTCGGGGGTTTCCTAAGGTGTTTCCTGCAGACTTACCGGGGATGCTACTCAACTGAGATATTGACTTTTGCAGTGATTTGGCTCCGGGCACTTAGCCCATTTCTATCTGTACTGTATGGCCCCGCTAGAGTTGAAGGAATTGAAGGAGCAGTTGCAAGACTTGCTTGATAAGGGCTTTATTAGTCCCAGTGTCTCGCCTTGGGGCGCGCCAGTGTTGTTTGTTAAGAACAAGGATGGATCGATGAGGATGTGCATAGATTATCGGCAGTTGAACAAAGTCACCATCAAGAACAAGTATCCATTGCCGAGGATTGATGATTTATTTGATCAGCTTCAGGGTGCCAAAGTATTTTCGAAGATTGATTAGAGATCTAACTACCATCAGTTGAGGATTAGGGCATCTGATGTCCCTAAGACAGCTTTTCGGACTCGGTAAGAGCATTATGAGTTCTTAGTGATGTCATTTGGGTTGACAAATGCCCCAGTAGCATTTATGGATTTGATGAACTGAGTGTTTAGTCCTTATTTGGATTCCTTTGTGATTGTTTTCATTGATGATATCTTGATCTACTTACGCAGCCGAGAGGAGCTATCACGACCCTAAACCACCCCAGTCGGGATGGCGCCTATCGCAGTACTAGTCTAGCCGATTGGACATTTACAACATAAACAGGTCTTTTCTTAATTCATTTACTAATCAGATATTATCACCAATCTTTCGTTTAAACATTTCAAAACAAGCGGAAACAAATATGCAAAACATCAACCACTGCTCGATCTCGGTGTCACTAGTCATGAGCCACTAAAATATAATCTGATACTGTCTACTCAATACAAGACGAGTCTGATAAAAAAAACAAATAATACTAGATAGGAAGGAGAAAGGCAAGGTTGCGGACGCCGTGCAGCTACCTTGCTAACTCTGAAAATGCTCTGAAGGTAAGGAACAACTCTCACTCAGATACCCTGGCACCTGGATCTGCACACAAGGTGCAGGGAGTAACGTGAGTATGCCAACTCAATAAGTAATAATTATAAATAAAGGATGAGTTCAGTGACGAGCATTTAAAATCATATACATCTCATAACATAGAATCTCAATGGAAATAATAAAGTCAAATTAGTAATTCAATTTCTAAACATCTCATAAAAAGTCCAGTTTCAATGAAAGTTGTTTAAAACATTTGTTCAACATTTTTTTTTCAATAGAGGCTCAGTATAAAAGAAGAGTGAAAACAACAATTTCATAAAATAAGCCCCTCGGGCAAAGTATCACTTATATATATAGCCCCTCGGGCAAGCCTTTTAGTCATTCGTGACTCAACTCTCATCAATTAGCACTCACCCTCAGCACTCCTGCTCAATAGATATCTCATAATAACCGTTGCGACGTACAACTCGATCCATAAATATATAGTCGATTGCGCTCACTGGGGGTGTGCAAACTCCGGAGGGGCTCCTATAGCCCAAACGCTATATCGCTGCGGCGTGCAGCCTGATCCAACATATCGCTGCGGCGTGCAGCCCGATCTATAAATATATAATCCTTACCATCAAGCCCTCGACCTCTCTCAGTCATCAACTCCCACTCGGGCATTTCAGTGAAAAATCAGGTAACTCAGCCCAAACAGTTTTCATATATTTGAAAGTAGAGTAATGAAACTGAATCAAACAATAAACATGTAAAAATCATGACTGAGGATATGCTTTCGAATCAAAACAGTGTGAGGATAGTAGTAAAATACCCCTGAAGGTCCAAAGGGTACGGAACAAGGCCCCAAAGATGGCATTCAGTCCATTTCTAAACAATAAACACATAGATTTCATATAGAGTTTATCAAAATATACAACTCTACAGTTGCTATAGGACGGACCAAGTCACAATCTCTACCGGTGCACGCCCACACGCCCGTCACCTAGCATGTGTGTCACCTCATTTATCAAAAATAGTATGAAATTTCGGGGTTTCATACCCTCAGACCCAGATTTACAATCGTTATTTACCTCGAACCCGACGAAGATCTACTCTGCAATGCTCTTGCCTCTCGACTCGGCCTCCAATCGCCCTAGATCTATCCAAAATAAGAATCATACCATCAATACATGCCAAAGGAACAAAACCCATACGAAAATTATCAAATTAGACCAAAAATCCGAATTTGCTCAAACTCGGCCCCCTTCCCACGTCTTGAAATCCAACAAAAATCGCAAAACTAGAATTTCCTTTCACTCCTGAGTCTATACATACCAAAATCATCAAAATCGGACCTCAAATGGCCCCTCAAATCCCCAATTTAAACTCTCCAATTTCAAGCCATAATCTCCCAATTTCTTCTCTAATTTTCCCACTAATATCATGATTAAACAATGGAATAATCGCCATAAACACAAGATACAAGGTCCAAGTAGCTTGCCTCACTGAAAACACTTAATTCCCTCTTGAAATCACAGCCCCCAAGCTCCAACTCATCCAAAACTGGTGAAGAAATGGCTGAAATTCATGAAGAGGGCATTTTATACTTTTTGCCCAGCTATTTCCGCATCTACAGACAATATCTCGAACCTGTGGGCTGCTTCTGCGCCCAAAAATCCGCACCTGTGGAAGTCACTTAAGTCCTCAGACGTCGTACCTGCGCCCCAGGTCTCGCACCTGCAGGCTCGCAGATGCAGTCGAGCCCTCCGCTCCTATGACCAATGCCGCTTCTGTAGTATCCTTTCCACTTCTACGGCTCGCACCTGTGGTCCCCAATCCGCAGGTGCGGTTATGACAGAAAATAGCAGCTTCAGCTGCAACTCCAATTTTTTCAACTCTCCGATAACCTGTCGAAATCATCCTGAGGCCCTCTGGACCTCAACTAAACCTACCAACAAGTCATATACCACTATTCAAACTTATTAAAACCTTCGCAACACTCAAAACAACATCAAAACACCAAATCACCCTCCGATTCAAGCCTAAGGATTTCCAAACTTCCGAATTCCGCAAACGATGCAAAAACCTATCAAACCTCATCCGAATGACCTAAACTTTTGCACACACATCACAAATGACGCAACCAACCTACTCCAATTTCTATAATTCCATTCCAACCCCAATATCAAGATTTCCACTACCGACATGAAAAAACCAAATTTCCAATTTTGTCAATTCAAGCCTAAATCTACCACGGACCTCCAAATTACATTCCGAACACACTTCGACGTCCAAAATCACCTAACAAAGCTATCCGAACCATCAGAATTCATATCCGAGACCTTCTACTCATAAGTCAACATCCGGTTGACTTTTTCAACTTAAGCTTCTAAATAAGAGACTAAATGTCTCATTTCACTCCATGGCCACTTCGAACATAGAACAACCAACACAATATGTTGAAATATAGCTGAACAACATATGAAGAAGCATAAATGGGGAAACAGAATTGTAACTCATGAAATGACTAGCAGGGTCGTTATAGGAGCATGAACAACATCTTTGGGTCGTTCTTCAGACTTTGAGAGATAGCCAGTTATATGTTAATTTTTTGAAATGTGAATTTTGGTTGAGTTTAGTTACTTTCATGGGTCACGTTGTATCAGCAGAGGGTATTCAGGTGGATCCTAAGAAGATTGAGGCAGTCAAGGACTGGCCTAGGCCCATATCAGCTACAGAGATCCGGAGTTTCTTAGGTTTGGCGGGTTATTATCGTCGGTTTGTGGAGGGGTTTTCATTTATAGCAGCCCCGATGACCAGATTGACCTAGAAAGGTGCCCCTCTCAGGTGGTCGGACGAGTGTGAGGTGAGCTTTCAGAAACTCAAGACAGCTTTGACTACGACGTTGGTGTTGGTGTTGCCCACAGGTTTAGGGCCATATACAGTATATTGTGATACATCTTGTGTTTGACTTGGTGCGATGTTGATGCAGAATTGAAAGGTTATTGCATATTATTTGCGACAGTTGAAGATTCACGAGAAGAATTATTCAGTTCATGACTTGGAGCTAGCAGCCATTATTCATGTGCTGAAGATTTGGAGGCACTATCTATATGGCGTGTTGTGTGAGGTGTTCACGGATCATAAGAGTTTGCAATACTTGTTCAAGCAGAAGAAGCAAAATTTGAGGCATAGAAGGTGGTTGGAGCTATTGAAAGACTATGATATCACCATCTTGTGTCATCCCGAGAAGGACAATGTGGTGGCCGATGCTTTGAATAGGAAGTCAGCCAGTATGGGTAGCCTTGCGTATATTCTAGTTGGTGAGAGACTGCTTGCTTTAGATGTTTAGGCTTTGGCCAATCAGTTCGTGAGGCTGGATGTTTCTGAGCCCAACTATGTTCTAGCTTGTACAGTCGCTCGGTCTTCATTATTTGAGCGCATCAGAGATCGGCAGTATGATGACCCTTATTTGCTTGTCCTTAAGGACACAGTGTGGCATGGTGTACCAAACAGGTTACAGTTGGAGATGATGGAGTTTTGAGGATGCAAGGTCGTGTTTGTGTGCCTAATGTGGATGGGCTTCGTGAGTTGATTCTAGAAAAGGCCCATAGTTCTCGGTATTCTATTCATCCGGGCGCCGCTAAGCTGTATCAGGACTTGCGGCAACATTACTATTAGAGGAGGATGAAGAAGGATATTGTTGCATATATAGCTTGATGTTTGAATTGTCAGCAGGTAAAGTACGAGCATTAGAGACCTGGTGGTTTTCTTCAAAAGATTGAGATTCCGAAGTGTAAGTGGGAGCGTATCACTATGGATTTCGTTGTTGGACTCCCACGGACTTAGAGGAAGTTCGATATAGTGTGGGTTATTGTGGATAGGCTGACTAAGTCAGCGCATTGCATTCTAGTGGCAGTTTCCTATTCTTCAGAGCGGTTGGCAAAGATCTATATCCGTAAGATCGTTCGCCTTCATGGTGTGCCCGTGTCTATCATTACTGATCGAGGTACGTAGTTTACCTCACATTTCTAGAGAGCAGTACAGCGTGCATTGGGTATACGGGTTGAGTTGAGCACAACATTTCATCCTCAGACAGACGGACAGTCCGAGCATACTATTCAGATTTTGGAGGATATGCTATGCGCCTATGTTATTGACTTTGGAGGTTCTTTGGATCAGTTCTTGCCATTAGCAGAGTTTGCCTACAATAATAGTTACCAGTCGAGCATCCAAATTGCTCCTTATGAGGCATTATATGGTGGACGGTGTCGATCGCCGGTTGGGTGGTTTGAGTCGGGGGAGACTCGGTTGTTGGGTACAAATTTAGTACAGGATGCCTTGGATAAGGTTAAGATTATTCAGGATAGGCTTCGTACAGCTCAGTCCAGGCAAAAGAGTTATGCCGACCATAAGGTTCGTGATATAGCATTCATGGTCAGAGAGCGAGTGTTGCTTCGAGTGTCGCCCATGAAGGGCATGATGAGATTTGGGAAGAAGGGCAAGCTAATCCCTAGATTCATCGGGCCTTTTGATATCCTTGATTGAGTGGGAGAGGTGGCTTACAGACTTGCGTTGCCGCCAGGTTTATCAGTTGAGCATCCAGTATTTCATGAGTCCATACTTCGAAAGTATCACGGCGATCCATCCCATGTGTTATATTTCATCACTGTCCAGTCGGACAACGATTTGACCTACGAGGAGGAGTCAGTAGCTATTCTAGACCGGCAAGTTCGACAGTTGAGATCGAAGAGTTATCCATCGGTTTGTGTGCAGTGGAGAGGTCAGCATATTGAGGCAACTACCTGGGAGTCCGAGTCCGATATGTGGAGTAGATACCCCCATCATTTCACTGACTCAGGTACTTTTCTATGTCCGTTCGAGGATGAACGGTTGTTTTAGAGGTGGAGAATGTGATGACCCAAAAGGTCATCTCTTATTTTAGAAGTCGAATCCATATTTTGAGGCTCCTCGATTTACGTACACAGTCCGGGCGCGATGTCGGAAAGCCTTTATGTGAAAAATTTAAGAAATGATGATTTTTGGCTTAAAAAGATAATTTTGTTGACTTTGGTCAACATTTTGGTTAAACGGATCCAGACCCGAGTTCTGATGGTTCTAGAGGATCCGTAGTAAAATATGGGACTTAGGCGTATGCTTGGAATCGAATTCCGAGGTCCCTAGACCAAGAAATGAGTTTTTGAAAGATATTGATAAGATTGAAAATGTAATAATTTAAAAGATTTGATCTTGTTGGTATCGGGCCCATATTTTGGTTCTGGAGTCCGGTACAGGCCTGTTATGATATTTAAGCCTTATTTGTGAAATTTGGTGAAAAACAGAAGTGATTTGATGTGATTCAGACCTTTGGTTTAGAAAATAGGAGTTTTGAATTGTCTTGAAAATTTCATGAGTTTTAGTGTTGAATTCATAGTTCTAGATGTCATTTTGGCAGTTTGATCGCGCGAGCAAGTTCATATGATGTTATAAGACTTGTATGCATGTTTGGTTTGGAGTCCCAAGGGTTCGGTGAGTTTTGGTTAGGCTACAGAGTGAGTTTGGAACTTAGAAATCTGTTGTTGCATCTGATACCTGTAGCATGCCTCTGATCTCACAATTGCGAGATCAGGCTTCGCAAATGCGAGCTTAAGAGTTATGGCAATTGCGAGGTCTTTATCGTAATTCTGAAGAAAACCAGGGCCAGCAGAGTTCGCAATTGCGAACATATCTTTGCATTTGCGAAGTAGTCAGGGAAGGGGGAATCATCGCAATTGAGACCAAAGGTTCGCATTTGCGATAGTAGCAGAAATGCGATAGGTTTGCATTTGCGATGCCAGTCTCGCATTTGCGAGCTTCGCAATTGCGAAGCTCAAGTCGCAAGTGCGACATCTGCAACTGTTTAAAACATAACTTAGACGGGATTTTTCATTCATTCTCCCATTTTTCAAAACCTAAACTTCAAGAGGCGATTTTCCTAGGGTAAGTTCTCCCCAAATCATAGGTAAATGATTCTTAACTTTTTTCTTTCAATCTATTTTAAGTTTTTACAAGATTTCATCCTAGAATCTAGTGTTTTTTATGGTGGAATTGGGTAGAATTAGGGATTTTTATAAATTGGGGATTTAGACCTCGATTTGGGGTCGGATTCCAAAACCAATTGTATATCCGGGCTCGGGGGTGAATGGGTAATCGAGTTTTGGTCCGAATTTCGAGTTTGGACCAAGCGTGACCGGGGTCGGATTTTGACCTTTTGGGAAATATGTTGGAAAACCTTAGTTATGCATTGGAATTGATTTTTTAACATTTATTGATGTTATTAAGTTAACTATGGCTAGATAAAAGTGAATTGTGGTGGAATTGAGAGGTAAAGCGGTGATTGAGCCTTGAAATACCCGTTGGCTTGAGGTAAGTATTTGGTCTAACCTTGACTTAAGGAATTAGGAATCTACTTATTTTCTATGTGAAATTCCATGTGTGTGATGTATAGGTGTGGTGACAAGTACCTATGCGCCACCAAATTATCATTTTTGCCTGTTCCCTTCCCCATTTTCTAGTATATTATTTCTTGTCTTAATTGATACTTGATCATAAATGTTTCCATGTCTAATTGCTTCATATTAACTGTTGTGTCCTTTATTGAAGTATTAATTGTTTCATAGTTTCACTTTTATTTCCTTGTTGGTTGAAGTTGGTTGTTGGTGCTTCATGGTACACTTTGGTTGGTCTCGCTGTGTAGTATTAACTATTGAAGTTTCATAATGGCATAGACCTCCCGTTGTTATGATTTGAGGTATAAATGTTGTGAAAGGTTTTAAGTTAAATTGTGAAACACCTATTCTTGTGTTGTGATTGGTACTGATATATTGGGTTCGGGTTGCACGCCGCAATAGAAGGAATAAGGGTGAATGTGTTTGTCTAGTGGGATCGGGTTGCGCACCACAACAAAGAGTAATAAGGTTGGACAGGTGGGATCAGGTTACACGCCGCAACAGGAGGAATAAGGGTGATATATTGATGAGTAATAAGGGTGGAATGGTGGTATCGGGTTGCACGCCATAACAAGGAGCAATAAGGGTGAATGTTGCTATTGTTATTGATTATATGGTGGGATCGGGATGTGCACCACATCAAGTGTTATTTATGTATCCTTTTTCTGATAAAAATCATTATTGTAGTGTTGAAACTCCCTTAAGGATTGGCTATAGCTGAGTATTGGTAGAAAACTGGGTTCCATATTTATTTAATACAAGTTACTGTTATATTTCATTATGTATTTCCTTTCTATTTTAGTATCAACTGTTGCAGGTTATATATGTTGTTATTCTCCGCAGTAGCCTCATCACTACCTCGTCGAGGTTAGGCTCGGCACTTACCAGTACATGGGGTCGGTTGTACTGATACTGCACTCTGCACTTCCTGTGCAGATTTCGAAGCTAGTGGTTGATCGAGAGGTTGGTTGCTGTTACTGCATTTAGGAGACCCAAGGTAGTCATGCAGGCATCCACAGGCCCTGACATCCCCTCCTATCTTTACTTTATTTCTGTTTTACTTTCTCCGAGACAGATGTATTTCTTTCAGACCATTACTTGTAGTATTCGTAGACTGTTCATGAGTTGTGACACCCGTTTTTGGGTGGTATTTACTTCTATTTTCGTTAATAGTATAAGAGTAATTAGTTAAATCATGCACTTTCACTTTTATTTATGCTGATTTAGTTTTATTAGACCTAAATTATAAATGAACAAAGGAAAAAGGTGTAAAATTCTGTAACATTGGCTTGCCTAGCGATTGCAATATTAGGCGTCATTACGGTCCCGACGGTGGGAAATGTGAGTCGTGACATTATAAGTTCAGGATATTTATTCTTCACTTAAAGTTAGATGCTCTAAAATGGAGGACAATTAGTCCTAAATTTAATGTTAGAAGCTCAAAAATTTATGATACTTAGTCCTGAATTTTAAATTAGAAGCTCAAAATTCAAGACATTTAGTCCTCAATTCATAATTAGCAACTTAGAAATTTAGGACACTTAGTCTATAATTCAGAATTAGCAGTAAAATGTTCATGATGCAATGCAACCAAAAGTAAAAAGTTATTTTCATGTTACCTTGATGTCTTTTTGAATTTTTTTCTGATAAAGTTATTTTTTGATGAATTCTAACAAATTCTACCTGCAAATCGTTTTTCAACTTCGGCGATAACCTCTGAATCAAAAACCATAAAATAGAAAAGTCTCTTAAGCAAAATAAACAAATAAAAAACTAATCATATTCAAATACAGAAAACTTACATTAACAATTTCATTAAGCAAGCCTTCATCAAATTATTTTGAAGGCATTGACAGTATGTATTCAATTTTTTTTTGTAATAATATGTATCCAGAATTTTTTTTGGTATTAGTATTGTAACGACCCGACCGGTCGCTTAGAGCATATGCACTTCTCTCGCCATTTCTCGGGCATGACTATCCCCGTATGATGTATTAAGACTTATGTAAATCGTCGGTTTTGATTTTCAGGATAATCGGAATAGATTTGGAAGAACAATTCTCAGCTTGAAGCTTTAAATTTGAAAGGTTTGACCAAGTTTTGACTTTTTAGTATTTGATCTCGGATTTGGATTTTTATGATTTGGTTAGCTCCGTTAAGTGATTTTGACTTGGGATCGCGTCCAGAATGTGATTTGGAAGTTCATGGTAGATTTAGACTTGAATTGGGGAAATTGGAAATTTGGAGTTTCCGGTCGGCAGTGGAAATCTTGATATCGGGGTCGGAATGGAATTCCATAAGTTGGAGTAGGCTCTTAGTGTCATTTGTGAAGTGTGTGCAAAATTCCAGGTCATTCGGACAAGGTTTGATAGGTTTCAGCATTGTTTGTGAATTTGGAAATTTAGAAGTTCTTAGGCTTGAATCCGAGGTTGATTTGGTGTTTTATTATTGTTTTGAGTGATTCGAAGGCTCGACCAAGTTTGAATGATGTTATGGGATATGTTGGCATGTTTGGTTGAGGTCCCCGAGGGCCTCCGGTATGTTTTGGATGCTCAACGGGGCATTTTTGGACTTGAGGAGATAGCAGGTTTCTGTTATTCTAATGCAGGCCTTTTTGTTCTTCGTGATCACGTAGAGGTGTTCGCGATCTCATAGGCTTATTTGGGCGGAGGTAAGCTTTGTTCTATGCGATCGCAGAGGTGAGGATGCGATCGCATTGGGTTGTGATGTTATGGTTCGCGAACGTGTGGCCAGGGTCATATTCGCGTAGAAGAGAAGGAGTGGGTGAGCAGTGGAAAGGTTTATTCTATTCGTTCACGTGGGAGAGGCCATGATTGCGTGAGGTAGTAACAGCAGTGCTTCACGATCGCGTGGATGTTTACGCAAACGCGTAGGTTATATGAGAGCAGTCAATTTTTGTGCTTCGTGACCGCGATGGTCTTTCCGCGATCGCGATTAAGGAAAAATACCTGGGTAGAATGTTTAAATAGAGGTCTTCGCGATTTTTAGCCCATTTCTCACCATTGTTGCACGATTTTGAAGCTTTTTGAGAGGGATTGAAAAGGGATTCGAATGGAAACACTTGGAGGTAAGATTTTTGAACTCAATACTCGATTCTATGGTGATTTCTAACTAATTAGACATGAAATTAGTGGGATTTAAATCCTAAAATTGGGGAATTAGGGCTTGAAATTGGAGAGTGTAAATTAGAGATTTGAGGGGCCATCTAAGGTTCGATTTTGATGTTCTTGGTATGTATAGACTCGTGGGAGGATAAGAATTCTATTGATGTGATTTTTGTTGGATTCTAAGATGTGGGTTCGGGGATCGGGTTTGACCAATTTCGGGATTTTTGATGTAATTTTATTACTTTCGTGCGGGCTTTTTTCCCTTAGCATATATTGATGTTATGATTCTGATTTTTGGATAGATTCGATGCGAGTTGAGGCCGAGTTGAGAGGCAACGTCATCGCGAAATAGGATTTTCATCTGGTTTGAGGTAAGTAATGATTGTAAATGTTGTCCTGAGGGTATGAAACCCCGGATTTTGCATCGTTGTACTACTTTGAGGTGACGCACATGCTAGATGACGAGTGTGGGGTCATCCACTATTGGGGATTATGACTTGGTCTGTCCCGTACGACTGTTAAGTCGCGTATTTGATTGAAAACTATTTGATATCATTGTGTTTTGGAAAGTATTGCTATATTTTGGGCAGAATGTCATATTTGGGCCTCATGCCAACTGTTTTGGACCCTTATGGGGTTTTTTACTACTATTCCTCGCTGTTTTGACTTAATCTTTATACTCAGTCATGTTGTGTTTTACTGATTTCATAACTCAGCCTTATTTACCCAATTTTGATGTTATAAATGATATTTTGGGCTGAACGCCCTGTGTTACTGATAGTCTGAGTGGCTTGTGAGGTTGATGGCTGAGAGAGAGGTCGAGGGCCTTATTGTGAGGTGATGACTGAGAGAGGTCGAGGGCCTGATTGTGAGATTGATGACTGAGAGAGGTCGAGGGCCTGGTTGTAAGGATTATATATTTATGGATCGGGCTGCATGCTGCAGAGATATATAGATCGGGTTGCACGCCGCAGCGATATAGTACGTGGGTAGTAGGAGCCCCTCCGGAGTCTGCACACCCCTAGTGAGCGCAGTTGTCTATATATTTATGGATCGGGCTGCACGCCACAACAGTTATTATATGGTACCTATTGAGCGTGAGTGTTGAGTGTGAGCGTTGATTGATGAAAGTTGAGTCTCGACTGACTTATAGGCTTGTCCGAGGGGCTGTATACATATATGAGTGATGTTTTGCCCGAGAGGCTTGTCCTTTTTTATGAAACTGCTATTTTCACTCTTCTTTATACTGAGCCTCTATTGAAAATGTTGAACAAATGCTTTTAAACAACTTTCATTTAAACTGGAGTTTCTACGAGATGTTCGGACTTTAATCACTGATTTGGTTTTGTTATTTCCACTGAGATTTTTATGTTATGAGATGTTTATGATTTATGTTTTCCTGAGGGGCTGTATACGAAATATGTTTTGCCCAAGGGGCTAATTATGATTTTCATCACTTTTATTATAAATATTATTAAACCTCTGTTGAAACTGTTGGAAAGCATCTTCAAATGATTTTTACTAAAAACTAGATTTTTTTAAATGAGACGATTAACTCGTATTCTGATTTGAAAGGTTGTTGTGCTTACTGAGTTTATCCTAATGTGGATTTATCGTTTCCTACTGCTTAGTCTTTATTTACTTTTATTACTTACTGAGTTGGCGTACTCACATTATTCCCTACACATTGTGTGCAGATTCAGGTATTTCTGAGTTCGGTGGCAGGTTCATCGGAGTTAGCAAAGTAGTTGTCTGGCGATCGCAGCCTTGCTTTTCTCCCTTCTTATTCTCCCTTAGTATATTTTGTGATTTTTCCCGACCTTGTTGGTCTTGAGGTTATCAGACAGTTGTAGTAGATGTTCATGACTAGTGACACCCCGATGTCGGGCTTTTTTTGCATTGTTGTTTTGTTTAAATACTATATGAAAGTTTATTGTTAAATAGATTTGATTTTATCCTAATAATGGAAAATACTGATTGGTTTTGGGTTTGTGTCGGCTGGCCTAATTTCATGATAGGCTCCATCACGACCGTATTAATTTTGGGGTCGTGACAAGTTGGTATCAGAGTCTAGGTTACATAGGTCTCACAAGTCATGAGCAGGTTTAGTAGAGTCTCGTGGATCGGTACGGAGACGTCTATACTTATCTTTGAGATGCTACAGAACCTTTAGGAAATCCCACATTCTTGGATTCTTATCGTGTGTCATTGATTCATCTTGAAATGTAACTCTTGAAATTCCTTCCACGCGTTCGTATGCGCGCATGAGCGCTCGGTATCAATTGTGCATCGACAGCTTGTGATTCCCTTATCAAGGGACGAGATGTGATTTCTGTGTGTTGATGTTGGGTCAATCTGAAGGACTTGAGGTCGGGCTCTACTTGTAGCTTGAGCACTGAGGTGTTGATTGTGTGAGCACGTGCTTTTGGATTTATTTGTTCGATAGTGTCCCTATTAGGAGAAGTGATGACTTGATAGCTACGTGATAAGTATGATGTCACTATGATATGTTTTCATATGATTTGAATGAGAAGAGAAGGGTCTGCTTGGGGGTAGTAAGAAATATCTAGTGCTTGATTTCCATCGTGATTTGATGTATAACCCGAGTTGTGGGTGTGTTGAAGGATCTTTTCATGTTGTCTAGTTAGAAAGT
Organism: Nicotiana tabacum; assembly: GCF_000715075.1. Classification (NCBI taxonomy): domain Eukaryota; kingdom Viridiplantae; phylum Streptophyta; class Magnoliopsida; order Solanales; family Solanaceae; genus Nicotiana; species Nicotiana tabacum. The sequence continues at coordinate 171,317,544 of NC_134101.1, forward strand.
GAAGTAGATTTCATGTTGTGATATGAGTCCAGACTCAGGAAGATTCAATGATTATGTGATGTTTATGACGGTGGAAGGGTATAAAGAGATGTTAGATTGAGGCGAAGCAGGTGGGTTATCTCCTGCAGAGTGTTCTAAAGTTTGTGTGGTCCCTATGATGTTTGTTGTAAGTCCTCTTTTACTAGTAAAATATGTGGGATGCGATTTGAGTTTGGATCGTGTATGAGAGTGGGCTTGACTATTAAAAGGGTGAATGCGAGATTTGCAGAAGATTTGAAGTACTAGATGGTCTGTGTTGCACGATCTTATGAAGGATTGAGTTTAATCTCACTATGGTATTTTGGCAGTAATAGAGTATATGCATTATGAGTTATGGTGTGTCTGGATCTATGGCTTTGAGCCAAGTGGGGGAGTCTGCTATTGATCAATTGATTGCACGGTTATATGCTATGTTGGTTCCAGTTTGAGGCATACGGGTGAATCAGTTATGGCTTATAGAGGTTGATATTGAGAATGACCCGAATAAAGGAAATTTTGGATAGGGTTATGCTATGCTTTATGGGTGTATAATAATTTTGGAATGACTTGACTTGTTATTAGTGAAGGATGTAATGTACGTGGAGCAGGAATTTATTTGGTTGCATTAGAGTGGGGTTACTTCTATAGGTGTTGATGTTCTAATGGGGCACAGGTTGTTCGGTTCATTTGATCAGTTAATTGAAATCGGAGTAGAGTGGATGACTCTAGAGAATGGTTTTGAAGGATTCAAGAATTACATGTAGTTATTGGGGAATCTTTAGGATGTGTGCTTGCTAGAAACTGAGATTTATATGGGAGAATGTCAGGACTTGTGGCATTTCGGTATCATTATGAATTCTACATACCAGTATCAGGAAGGCAAAGGTAATGACTTTAGATTTGCAGAAGGTCTTTTCAGAACGGGTATCTCGGTTGTGGTACTTTTGGGGGTGCTTTAGAAGAATACAATGGTTTATGAGCCTTAGGGTGGCATGGTTTTATGCTTGGGTCTCGTGTGGTGAGTCTGGGTTGAGGATTGGGGTATCTTGGCAAGGAGAAGTATCAATTCGAAGGTAAATCAGAAGAAACGTGGGATATATAAGACAACTTGGTAGTAGGTCGGATCGGCATGATAAGGGATATGATTAGTTCTTTGGGTGCTTATGAGGTAATGAGTTTCTATAGGTATTTCGTGGCAATACTCTTAGGTTTTTGATGGCTTTCTTAGCTTGGTTGAGATAAAAGGATTTAGTCTTGACGGTTTGGTTCTGTGCAAATGGAATTCGGAGAGTTCTTGATGGTTGCTACCACGGTTAGAGATGTATATTTTCTACTGGCGTGAGGAGCATGAGATGTATAGTGATTTTCTTGTAGATGAGATCAAATGGAAAGTTCTTAGCTAGTTGAGTACGTAGTAGCTTGTGGCTCAGAATGGATTATGAAGTCCTCGTATTTGACATAGGATGGCATGCTATATGCGGTATGTTGTGGAGGGTTGAGATTATATGTGTAAGGTTACGGTTCAGTTTTGGAAGGAAGGTTATAAATTCTTAGGTAGCATGGACAATTTCAGATGGCTAGATAAATGAGGTCACTTATTGGTGTGGCTTGATGAGGGTATACATTTCAGAAAGGGCGATGTGTTTGAGTTATGGATACTTCATTGGTATTGCGGCACCCTCTTGTTTGATCGATTGCTGGAGTTCTGATTTTGCGCTGTGGCAAGGAAAAAAATTGCAGGAGTATTCCTCGTAGGATGACCGTATAATCAGAGAAGTGTGGATATTCAGGCGGTGGAGTTCAGACCAGAAATGGTGATTCATATGTTCTAATGGATTTGGAGACTGAGAGTTTTGTGAGTAGATGGTTTCGTGGTTATGAACTGTGAAGATGTGGGAAAGCTAGTCAGATGATAGTATGTGCTATGATTCAGTCATTGTGAACTTTCGGAGAGTTGTTTATCTATTGTGGGTGACCAGAGTTGATTTGGGGTCCATTAGTAGGCCAATATGGATATGTGTTCTACATTGAATCGGATATGTTGACTCCAAACTGCTATTGTTGAGAGATGTGCCATTCGATTGTTGTTGAGCTTATTCGTGTTTTGGGGTGATCTATGAGTTACTTTTCTGTGTTACGGGGAGTTGTAATTTGTTAGTTACATGCACATATGGTGCGGTTCCATTTGGGCTTTATAGTAGAGTTTGAGTGAGATGGGTATTTGGGTGTTGCATGATTGATTGTGCATTGGATATGTGTTTACCTTGAAAATGGTAATGACAATTAAATTTGTAAATGGAATTCTAAAAATATGTGATCTATTTTTATGCGAGTTGTTAGAGAAGTTGATGCTAAGAGTATGAATTTTAACGATGAGATGCAAGCTAAAACGGAGCAGTAATCAAACCGAGGGGTTTGCTACCCGAGCCTCAGATTGGTCGATGAAGAGCCTCGGGGTTGATGTTAGGCTCGAACTTGAGCTATCGGGAGTAATCGGGGAGGGGATAACAATTAGAATATAATTAAAGGAGGCTCTTTATGGCCAATATCAAGAAATAAATGAAGAACAAGTATGAAGGCGATGAATGCTAAGAGGGGCCTCGAGGTAGTAAGAGCGAGTAAGTTAGAGAGAAGAAAGATAGAGATATTATTGATCTTGTGGAGAATAGTTGGAGCAACATCAGTCGGTTCTTTACAAAGTGATGGGGATCCCCTTTATATAAGAGGAAAATCCGTCATAGTACAAAATGTGTTAACTGTAAAGGCGTGGAGATAGGATGGCTGGACATGACATCTTGAAATAGACCCCGGATAGGCCGGCTCTATCAAACTTAGGCGCGTGCCTTGGGAGCTCCCCTTTTAGTTCTGGCCTCGATCTTTGTCTTTTTTAAGTTGGGCCTCGACGTGCCCCGAGGGAGGGAAATCAGTCGCAACTCCACGTCCTCGAGGTCTCAAGGTATTCTTCTGAAGTGGCTTGATAGGCGAGAAATTAAGCCCTCTGATTTCGTCGCATACAGATAGTTTCTGCATTTCCCAGAACGAAGCGATGGGAAATGATTATGACACCTAACTCCACGAGCTTCTCGCGGTGACATCATACCAGTGATGCAACCTATGGATCGAGCTTTTGCGACAACTAGGATGTCCCATGGACTTGTGTATTTGACATCATTCAATGCACTATCGGTTCCCGTTCTCCAAGATGAATTCACCGTCGTCGATTTGGTTCTTCAAGAACGCAGTAATTGTGTCTGCCGGTCAATCTTCCAAAGCCTCGATGTCCATGTCATTACCCCTATAAATGGGGGTGCTTTGGCGTTGTTTTTCTATCCAAGTGCCTTCATCTGCTCATTTTCCCATTTCTTCTTATCATCTTCCTCTATCCTTGAACATCATATTTGGGGCTCGTGGCCTCAAGGCCGTTCGGCAGAGCTCCCGTAGGCCATGTTGCAGCCTCTTACCGGGGCTTCCCTTTGTCGAGCACGACCATATCATCCTATCGTTGTTGTGGTTGCTATTACATCTGATATTGCTATTGTCGTTGGCCTGAGACGATGATATACTGGGAATCGATTCTCCCCTTTTGTAGACAGTCATTCGAACTATGCACCGTTGCTCACTCTTCTACCCAGGCCTGGTGTGGCACTTCATTCCTTGGGTTTTTCCTTTCCCAAAGGATAAAGTGGCACTACCGTCTGTCGAGGCTGGGGCCTGCCGGATCTTCAACCTTTGGCTTTGGCGGGCTATGTCTCCTTTCTCTACCTCCTCTGCATCCCCTCATTTTCCTCTTCTTCATCTTTTTCTTCGGTAAGGCTCTTCCGCGGGATTGAGCTGGGAACTTAGAGGATATGGTGAGAGAAGGAATTGCCTTCGAGGATGCGAGCTCGAGGGGGCGGTGCTCGAGGATGCTGATACCGGAGATGGACCTTCGAGGATAGACAGGGTTCTCGGGTTTTCATCACATGTACATCCTTCTACTCCTCCATTTTTTGTGTAGAGATCCTCTGTAGGCTTTTGTAATCATATGAGAGGGCCCCTCGAGGGCTGTTATACATGAATATTCATGAATATAAAGATACTTCCTTGATTCCTGTTTTTGATACTTGCCCTATTATTATATGTTCTTGTGCGCTTCGAGGCTTTTGAATGTTTTCCTTTGTTGTCGACCATTGATATCTATCTTGGATGCAAGAATTCTTTTCGATCTTCTACCGATTGGCATGGCTCTTTTCCAAGCCCATTATCGTACCTCGGACCAAGCCTGAATTAGTTCGATGAATTCGGGCCGTCGGGACCTTCGAGTTGCATGGAGATAGTACGCTGAATTTTGAAGTTTTTGAGAGCAGTATCCTGAGCGAAGGTCAGCTTCGGGTACCTGGGGGGCTATTTTGAACTTGATGTAGATAGCCTTTTAAAGCATAGTGGATAGACTTCCGTTGAGGGGTTGCCTATACTTAGGCAATGCCTTGAGTCTTCCTTGAGTCTTCATAGGTGGAGCTTTAATTGCTTACTTTTATTTTTAGAAAGGAAACCACGAGATCGGGTACCACCTCGAGTTCTATGATGTGGCTGAAGGCTTTCGGAAGCCTGGCCTCTTTTTGTTGGAGGTCCTCGAGGTCAGGCATCACCTAGGGGCTGGAGATGATATATTTGGCTCCTTGAAGCATACCTTCTTGTTGATGAAGGTCTCGAAAGTCGGGTACCACCCCGGGATCTGTAACGAGGCCGTTGGCCTCCCGGGTCTTACTCTGGATAGGTGAATCATTGATGTTTCCCACATATATGTGGGGCGGCTTTTGCTTCTTTGGAAGATCTCATTATTTTAGACAGTTATCCTTTCGCCTTGGCATCGAGTACTTCATTTCTTCAGGCACAAAAAGTGTTGACGCACGTCCCTGCTTTAGTCAGTCAATTCTACCATAGCCATAGCAGCTACTTCGGGGCCGGCCTGGCAGGGAAGGGAAAGTTCCACTCCCAGTGTTCAGGATCGTGGGAGTTCACTCTAAAGACTATGTCTTTGATAAGATAGGAACATCTGGAGATGGTGAGGAGATATTGCGGATGGGGAGAGGGGATAGCACTGTAGGTGCTTTCCCCGGATGAGAGTATTACGGACTCTGCTGATGGATTCTTGAACGTATACCTATACCCTTTCGCATTAGACCCTCTTGACAGGGTCGTGCTTGATTTATGCTTGAAGTATCGGGTTACTTTGGTGCAGATACATCCGTCGTTCTGGCGAGTGTTGTTGATAATGAGGTTCTTTGTGGAGAAGGATGGGCTTGAATTCACGCTTAGCCACCTCTTCAGGCTGTACCGGACCTTTCATCATCGAGGCCTGTTAACTTTGCGATGTCGCTCGTCCACGTCCTTTGTTGTCGATGATAAGGAAGATAAGGATGAAGAGTAGGTCAGTTGATTCGTCCGGGCTCGGACGACTGACATCATCCCCGTGGAGCTCATGCCATTTCCCGAGGGATGGAATTACGCGCGTGAGTGGAGTGTCTCGTGCTTTCTTAGATTTGCTTATAGAGAAAACCAGTTGAGTAATTGTGTTTCCTCCTCCTCTACAACAACTTCATGGACGCCGGGCAAAGTTCCCGATCTGCCCGACTGGGTCCGGAGGTTGGCGACCCATTCAACTTGCGACAAGCGTAGGTGGCGAGATATGTCCCATGGCAGATAGGAAGCGAAATACCAAGGTATGCGTGTACACTGCTTTCACCTTGGTCTTCATATATTCGATATGACATTTTCCCCTTTCTACTGGCTTTGTCATCGCAGGTATCGGGTGTTCCTCCGAATAGGGGGAGGAGTCGTCGACCTCCGAGCCAAGGGACAATGGCGGTGAAGGGGACTTACACTCGCAGCGTGATGGAGCTTTTAGTGGGGCTAAACGAGCCTGTGTCTTCGAGGAGAGGACATCGCCCGAGCCTGCTGTTCCCAAAGCATTTGGTTCCAGAACAGAAGTTCCTCCGAGTGAATATGCCTCGACCGAGGTTGGTTCTTCTAAGGACGAAGGGGCTGGACCAACAGGAGTGTGCTCGTCCTTTGAGTAAGTCCACCGACTTCACTTCATGGTGAGTTTCGGCGCAGTCCTTCTGCATTTTGTGTCTTCCTTTCTTTATCGAGTTTTTCTTTGCAGGCCTTTGATAGGCTTAGGTCTGAGCTGCTCCGTCATGGGTCTAGGCTTCGGAAAGCTCTGGATGAGGGTGAGTCCCTTAGGCTCCTTATCGAGGAGAAGGAGGTTGAGTTGATGCACTGGCGATATGAGGCGCTCCGGAGCTCGAATTACGAGAGCTATTTGATGGAGCAGGTAACCTTTCGTAGTATGTGTTTCGCCCTTTTGACCTTTAAGGTTAATCATTTTGCCTATCCTAGTTGCATAAAAAGACGGAGGCTTTGGAGTACCTTAAGGGCGAAGCCGATCGAGTTAGGAGTGTTAGTGGTGAACTGAGGGCTCAGGTGCAGGCTCAAGCTTTAGAAGAAAAGGGTGCCTTGGCTAAAGTTCCCGCTTTCGAGGCCCAACTCTGCTTGGCTTGTGACAACGCTTCAGTTTAGGTGGATATGATCGCGAGGCTCGAGTCCGATCTCTCGACGGCCAGGGCTAAGATAATCGATGCTCGAGATAAAGCATCATTGAGTCAGGCTAAAGTTGATCAGGAGATGGCGATTCATTTGAAGGACGCTATTGATGCCCAAGCCGGGTTGAGACAGGCCCGTGATCGTGAAAAGAGGATTGAGGAATATGTTCGTTGTAGATCCCAGAGAGAGGTACTCGAAAAGATCGGGGCTAGGGGTTTCATTCTCTCGGAGGAGTTGGCTCGAGCGAGGGCAGACGAGCGTGATGCTTGGTCACTTCTTGCCGATGTCATGGAGAGCGAAGCTGGGGCTGGTAGGCCATAGCCTTCTTGGAGTGGAGCGTAGATTTTGCCACTTTTCCATTTTGTATTTGACATTCGCAGAGCATGTTTGTAGATGGAGAGCGCACCTTTTGCGTAGATAAATAAAAAAACTTGAAGCTTTATCTTTTTTGTATCTATTTTTACATTGTTTTTGACCGGGCGGGCTGGTTTCGATGTTTGGTGGGAGCCCTATGGATCCGGAACTCATTAGACAGGCCCAGAGACTCTTTCATGCTTGGTCAAGTGCGATTTTTGACGTGAGTAGGCGTTAGAGCTTTCGTGCTTTGCCCAGATGTTTTGGGTTTAGTCTTCGAGTCAGGCTTTGACTCGAGCTTACCTGACCTTCAATCTCATGTGCCCGCACGGGCGGGTGATGATGGTTATTATTCCTTACCCTTGGGCATTTGCATTTTAACTATATTAGGTTCAGTCTCTGAGTCATGTTGTGACTCGAGCTTAATTGGCCCTCAAGTTTTTTGTGCCTGCATGGGCAGATGAAAATGGCTTTTATATGCCTCGGGTCGAAGCGACCTTTTAAGTGTGTGGCCCTGAGGCTCATTTGGCTGGCGGCAATGGCGCTTACATTGTGCCCTTAGGCATGTGTAGTTAACTATTTTGGATCCGATCTCTAAATCGAGTTACGACTCGAGCTCATTTTAATCCTCAAGTTTTCAATTTTTTCAAGTTAGCGACAGTGGCTCTTACGCTGTTGGTCATTGCAACCTTTTAGTGTGCGGCCCAGAGGCTCGTTTGGCTGGTGACAATGGCTCTTACGCTTTTGCCCGTGGGCATATTACAGGCTTTGTTTTCCTCTCATTAAGGTCTTTTTGAAATAATTTAGCCTGACCCGTCGTCGGTTCAGGAAGAACCTCGATTTCAAGTCGTTAACGGCGATGTTCGAGCACCTCGGAAGGTTTAGCTCATAGGTTGAGTAGCTCAAATTCTCGTGATTTGGAGCTGACACGGTCGAAGCTAGTTTGCCTGTTGAGGGTAGTCTATTTTAACCGGTTCTTTTCGAAGTAGATTTGAAGTAATGGCCTGTGATTTTTTTAGCGACGGTCAGGCGTTCCCGAGTCGCGTTAATTTGGCTGGTGCAATCGTTTTGACCATATTCATATGTGTTTGGCCAGAGCCATTTTTGATCCCGAGTAATAGTTTAGGCGTCTACATCGAGGGTATGCCCTTTCGGGAGTCTTACAAGTGTAACATGTAGTCTAAACTTCGGGATTGAATTTTATGCCTGTAATAAGGTCTTACAAAATTTTCATGCTTGTTGAGGTCTTACGATTTTGTCATGCCTGTTGAGGTCTTACAATTTGTTATGCCTGTTGAAGTTTTACAGTTTGTCGTTCTTGTTGAGGTCTTACAGTTTGCCATGCCTGTTGAGGTCTTACAGTTTTTTCATGCCTATTAAGGTCTTATAGTTTTTGTTGCTATGTAAAATAGATCTGGCTTAGACCGAGTTTGCCCGCTCGGGGTCTTACGGCCTCGAGTTTTCTAGCGTATGGCAATTGGCAACAGTCTCCGAGTCATCGAGTTTGCTTAGGCTCGAAGGCCGTTACTTGTGAGCTCGGAATTGCCTCGTTGGGGCCTTATGAGCCCGGAATTTTGACCCTGAGGTCGTGTGGGTGCATTGACGCTGAGTCTCCGAGTATTTCGGGATGTATCCGGTGGAGGGAATCCTTGCCGTGAGCATGCCGAAATTTTCTCTTTTGGATTACGAGATGTTGAAAGATAGTCTTTAATTGCTTGGCGTAAATATATGTTGTTTTGTTGTCGTGAGCTCGGCCCGTGCGGGCAAGGTTCCTTTGACTGTTTGGCCTTGTATATGATTTCCCTCTGGGACGCCGTTTGTCCTTTCCTGGTACGGGTTTAATTGCAAAGAAAATCCGATAGGCTTGTTGAATCCTCCTTAGGAGGCACGTTGCTCCTCTAAGAACCTTGCTGGTGAGACCCTCTTCGGGACGAAAGTCCAGCCGATAGGAAAGAGTGTGATGGGTGTCGTTAAGGCCTTGGGATATTCAGGCAGAGTTAGCACTTCCGAGCGCCTTGGTCGGGTGTCTACATACAGGTTAGTGCAAAATAACGAAGGGGGGAGGTAGTTTTACTTTACCGCAGGATGCACAGGCGACATTCCAGGGTTCGATATGTCCCTGCTGTTCTGGAGCGAGGACTCTAGTGCAACCCTCTATTGTGTTTAATCGAGCTTGGCCGAAGCTGTGGTTCGCTTACCCTTTGAATCTTTCGAGAGTGAAGATATTGGTGTCGGCGCCACATTTCGTAACGCAACCATTTTCCTTGCTACGTGTCGTTCCCTGCAGGCGGTTTCAATTTCGTCCACCATTTGGGATTTCATTCTTTGGCGAAGAGGGGGAGGTACCGTTTTCATGCAGTGTATCTGCGGTCGCCTGGACAAGGCGTCCATGCCTTGTGCCTCTTTTAACAATACGGGATTTGGCGTTCCGGTCTGCGCCAGCCGTGCTGACTGAGAGAGTGGTCTTTCTCCTTGTCGTAGCGATCATCATTTGGAATCCGTCAAAGATTCGAGAGGTGGTAGTGTTTTGACCCGGTGGTATGAACCGCCCTATCATCCTCGGCCTGACATCATTGATCGAGCCATATAAACTTATGAATATATGTTTTATTTGAAAAGAATTTATAAGGACGTTGTGGGGTTGAGACAGGGTCTCGGCGTCCTCATCACTGAATGTGAGGACATCTTCGGGGATATATCCCCGAGTCCGCTTTTCTTTGGTGATGGATATTTTTGTTCTTCTCATTACGGGCTCCTACAGGGCATTGGCGCCCCCCATGATCATGTGGATGACATGTTGCGGCTTGTTTGTCTCGTTCTTCTTGGTTTCCTCCCTTTCTCAGAACTGGTTTTTGGCTCGATCGCTAAGGAATTCCCGGAGATGTCCTTTGTTAAGCAGCTGAGCTGCCTCTTCTTGTAGTTGATGACAATCTTCGGTCCTATGGCCGTGCGTGTTGTGAAACTCGCATACTAAGTTGTAATTCTTTTGCGAAGGATCTGACTGTATAGGTTTGGGCCACTTGGCATCTTTGATTTTACTGATAGCGAACACGATGTCTGACACATCGACGTTGAAGTTGTATTCTGATAGGTGGGGAGCACCCATTGTCCCCGTGTACGTGTTGAAGCCCCCTCTGTTGAGGGGTCCTCGAGGGTTCTGTCCTCGGTTTACCAATCGGTCGTTACGTGACGGATTGTGTTTTGGAGCATTTCTCCTATCATCGGGGTACGGTTAGTACCTCTCTTTATTCGATATTGGCTCCTTCGCCAAGAGTCTGCTCGGGTATACTGAGCCCCAAGGGGCTCCCAGCTGGCCGTCCTCGACCCTGATCTTTGACTGGTATCGGTTGTGGTTGTTTGACCAGGTTACGGTAGGATACTCGATCAGATTTTCTTTCAGCTGCCTCGATGCCACCGAGTTGCGTTCATTCAGGCCTTGAGTGAAGGCCTGCACTACCCAGTCATCGGAGACCGGGGGTAGTTTCATTCGTTTTGTCTAAAAACGAGACACAAATTCTTGCAGTATTTCATTCTCCCTCTACTTAATCTTGAATACGTTGGACTGCCTTGTTGCTACCTTGATGGCACCGGCGTGTGCCCTTACGAAAGAGTCTTCTAGCATGGCAAATGAATCTATGGAGTTGGGAGCTAGGTTGTGGTACCACATCATGGCCCCCTTCGAGAGCGTTTCTCCAAATTTCTTCAGTAGGACGGACTCGATCTCATCGTTTTTTATGTCGTTGCCCTTCACCGCGCACGTATAGGCTGTGATGTGTTCGTTGTGATCTGAGGTCCCATTGTATTTTGGGAGTTCTAGCATTCTGAACTTCTTTGGAATGGGTTTCGGAGCCGCTTCCTCTAGGAACGGCCGTTGCACGAACTTCCTCGAATCTACACCTTTCAGGACCGGGGGCGCGCCCGGCTTCTATCATTTTCTCACCTGACTCGATCCTTTTGGTGAGGTCATCCAACATTTTCATGATGGCAGGATCGACTATTAATCCGGCATTGCTTGACCTCTCTAATACCCGTTCGTTGGAGGAGGAGTTTCTGGCGCTACTGTGCTGGGAGGCTTCGGATGGCTTTGTAACTGAGCGATAGCCAACTGCTGTGCCTGCAAAATTTCAAAAATATCGTGAAGACTAACCTCATGTACTTCCCGAGCCAGGGTCTTTTGGGCTTCCAGTTGGTCGCTATACTATATGCTTCCGTCGGTGTGTGAGATTTCATCAACCTGCTATGCATCTTGCAAACCTGCGTCCACTGGAATCGGTCCAGGTGCATTATCAGGGTTCTACGGTGACGCGCCAATGAGTGGAATAGCCACACCATTCTCGCCATGATTTTCGAAGTAGTCGTTCTCGACCCTGTTTACCAGCCAGACATTTCGACCTGAAATCAAGAGGTCTTGGACAAGAAAAAGTGTGAAAGATAACTTGCGTTTGTGCGATGAATCCAGCAAGAAAATAATCACTATTATTTTTAGCCCCACGGTGGGCGCCAAACTGTTTACCGTGAAAATGGTAATGACAATTAAATTTGTAAATGGGATTCTAAAAATATGTGATCTATTTTATGCTAGTTGTTAGAGTAGTTGATGCTAAGAATATGAAGTTTAACAATGAGATGCAAGCTAAAATGGAGCAGTAATCAAACCGAGGGGCTTGCTACCCGAGCCTCGTATTGGTCGATGAAGAGCCTCAGGGTCGATGTTAGGCTCAAACGCGAGCTATCGGGGGTAACCGGGGAGGAGATAACAGTTAGAATATAATTAAAGGAGGCTCTTTATGGCCAATATCAAGCAATAAATGAAGAACAAGTATGAAGGCGAAGAATGCTAAGAGGGGCCTCGAGCGAGTAAGTTAGAAAGAAGAAAGAGAGAGATATTGTTGATCTTGTGGAGAATAGTTGGAGCAACATCAGCCGAGCGCTCTACAAAGTGATGGGGATACCCTTTATATAGGAGGTAAATCTGTCATAGTACAAAATGTGTTAACTGTAAAGGTGTGGAGATAGGATGGCTAGACGTGACATCTTGAAATAAGCCCCGGATAGGCCGGCTCTGTCAGACTTAGCCGCGTGCCTTGGGAGTTTCCCTTTTTGTTCTGTCCTCGATCTTCGTCTTTTTTTAGTCAGGCCTCGACGAGCCCCAAGGGAGGGGACTCGGTCGAAACTCCCCATCCTCGGTTTCTCGAGGTATTCTTCTGAAGTGGCTTGATATGCGAGCAATTAAGCCCTCTGATTTCGCCACATACAATATGTTCTCTCGGACTGGTATGACATTGCGTCATTTGCTCTCCGTGGTTATGGTGATCACTATTGGTACTAGACACTAAATTGCACGTGTTTGTTTATTTTGAGCATAGCACCTTGAGGTGATTCATTTGGATCAGTGTTTGAATAGGATCGCGCATTGCAGCAAAGTTATGTAGAGGTATGATCCCTCGGGTTAGATTCATATGTTCTAGTTCTACAGTGTGTGATGGGTTCTTAGCATCGTGTTGTGATGGTACTGGTGAGCTTGCGATACAGCTCTCTCATTTGAGTCATTTTTCATAATTTGAGTACGTTCGGATTGTTGCTTATTGGTGTGCGGATTGCACGGGTTGTGGCTTTAGATTGTATTGATGTGTCATGTTACCAGAGTAGTCGTGTTGGATGAGATGAGGTCATTGGACCTAGAATGGATACTAACGGATTCGATTTCAGCATGTTGGAAGGTATCGATGTTCGACTTAGAAATTTACTAAGGTCCTTGCCGAAGTAGAAGAAGCTTCATGAATGGTTGATCTGAGGAATGGTTATGACTTTATGCATGTTTCATCCATCGTTGTCAGTACAAAAGTGTTGGAGTGAGCCTTTATTTGATAAGAGGTTTATTATCGGTATCTAGTTGTTTTGAGCAGTTGTTGTGATTTGAAGTTTTCGCTATGAGTGTTCGAGTGGTATGGTATATCTTGTGATTTCCATCTTGAATTGTGGTTATGGCTTGATACAGCGGGTTCAGATTTATTCGGTGTGTAGATGTGAGATTATGATCTTATAGATAATTTCGGAAGTGGAAATTTAGTTCTAAGGCTTATAGGCTAGGCTGGATTGTGAAATTTCAATTACGTTGTGCTATCAGACCTATATGAGATCGAGTGATGTCGGATCACCCCCGAGTATGTGCATGGTAAGGTTACACCGCGATTTGATGGTTTTCGGAATAACTCTGGGCACATACGAGGACGAACGTATGTTTAAGTGGGGGAGGATTTAATGACTTGACCGGTCGTTTTGAGCATATGCACTTCGCTCGCCAGTTCTTGGGCATGACTAGTCTCGTATGATGTATTATGACTTATGTAAATCATCGGTTTTGGTTTTAAGGATAATCGGAATAGATTTGGAAGAACAATTCTCAACTTGAAGCTTTAAATTTGAAAGGATTGACCAAGTTTTGACTTTTTAGTATTCGGTCTCAGATTTGGATTTTTATGATTTAGTTAGCTCCTTTAAGTGATTTTGGACTTGGGAGCGCGTCCGGAATGTGATTTGGAGGTCCGTGGTAGATTTAGACTTGAATTGGCAAAATTGGAAATTTGGAGTTTCCGGTCGGTAATGGAAATCTTAATATCAGGGTAGGAATGGAACTCCAGAAGTAGGAGTAGGCTCGTAGTGTCATTTGTGAAGTGTGTGTAAAAGTTCAGGTCATTCGGACGAGGTTTGATAGGTTTCGGCGTTGTTTGTGGAATTTAGAAATTTAGAAGTTCTTAGGCTTGAATCCGAGGTTGATTTGGTGTTTTAGTGTTGTTTTGAGTGATTCGAAGGATCGACTAAGTTTGAATGATGTTATGGGATATGTTGTCATGTTTGGTTGAGGTCCTGAGGGCCTCGGATGTGTTTCAAATGCTCAACGGGGCATTTTTCAACTTGAGGAGATAGCAGGTTTCTAGTATTCTGTTGCAGGCCTGTTTGTTCTTCGCGATCGCGTAGGCTTGGTTGGTCGGAGGTGAGATTTGTTCTAGGCGATCCTAAAGGTGAGGACGCAATCGCGATGCGCTGTGATGTTATGGTTCGCGAACGCCTGGCTAGGGTCGCGTTCGCGTAGAAGAGAAGGAGCGGGTGAGCAATGGAAAGGTTTGTTCTATGCGATCGCGTGGGATAGGCCGTGATCGCGTGAGGTAGCAACGGCAGTGCTTCGCGATCGCGTGGATGTTTATGCGAACATGTAGGGTTATATGAGAGCAGTCAATTTTTGTGCTTCGCGATCGCGATCGTCTTTCCGCGATCGGGATTAAGGAAAAATATCTGGGCAGAATGTTTAAATAGAGGACTTCGCGATTTTTAGCCCATTTTTCACCATTGTTGAGCGGTTTTGAAGCTTTTTGAGAGGGATTAAAGAGGTATTCGAAGGGAAACACTTGGAGGTAAGATTTTTGAACTCAATACTCGATTCTATGGTGATTTCTAACTAATTATACATGAAATTAGTGGGATTTAAAGCCTAAAATTGGGGAATTAGGGCTTGAAATTGGAGAGTGTAAATTGAGGATTTGAGGGGCCATTTGAGGTCCGATTTTGATGTTCTTGATATTTATGGACTCGTGGGAGGATAAGGATTCTATAGATGCCATTTTTGTCGGATTCCGAGATGTGGGTCCGGGGGTCGGGTTTGACCAATTTCCGGATTTTTTATTTAATTTGATTAGTTTCGCGTGGGCTTTGTTCTCTTAGCATATATTGATGTTATGATTCTGATTTTTGGATAGATTCGACGTGAGTTAAGGCCGAATTGAGAGGCAAGGGCATCGCGGAATAGGATTTTCGTCCGGTTTGAGGTAAGTAATGATTGTAAATATTGTCATGAGGGTATGAAACCCCAGATTTCACATTGTTGTACTACTTTGAGGTGACGTACATGCTAGATGACGATCTTGGGGTCGTGCACCATTGGGGATTGTGACTCGGTCCGTCCCGTACGACTGTTAAGTCGCGTATTTGATTGAAAACCGTTTGATATCATTGTGTTGTGGAAAGTATTGCTATGTTTTAGGCAGAATGCCTTTGGGCCTCGTGCCAACGGTTTTGGACCTTTATGGGGATTTTTACTACTATTCCTCACTATTTTGACTTAATCTTTATACTCAGTCATGCTGTGTTTTACTAATTTCATAACTCAGCCTTATTTACCCAATTTTGATGTTATAAATGATATTTTGGGTTGAACGCCCTGTGTTACTGATAGTCCGGGTGGCTTGTGAGGTCGATTGCTGAGAGAGAGGCCGAGGGCCTGATTGTGAGGTGATGACTGAGAAAGGTCGAGGGCCTGGTTATGAGGATTATATATTTATGGATCGGGCTGCACGCCGCAGCATATATATATATATATATATATATATATATATATATATATATATATATATATATATATATATATATATATATATATATATATATATATATATATATATATATATATATATATATATATATATATATATATATATATATGTGAGATTGATGACTGAGAGAGGTTGAGGGCCTAGTTATGAGGATTATATATTTATGGATTGGGCTGCACGCCGCAGCAATATATATATCTGAGAGAGAGGCCGAGGGCCTGATTGTGAGGTGATGACTGAGAAAGCTCGAGGGCCTGATTGTGAGATTGATGACTGAGAGAGGTTGAGGGCCTAGTTATGAGGATTATATATTTATGGATTGGGCTGCACGCCGCAGCAATATATATATCTGAGAGAGAGGCCGAGGGCCTGATTGTGAGGTGATGACTGAGAAAGCTATGTATATATATATATATGTATGTATATATATATATATATATGTATGTATATTGATCGGGTTGCACGCCGCAGCGATATATGGATTGGGATGTATGCCGCAACAATATAGCGCTTGGGATGTAGGAGCCCCTCCGGAATCTGCACACCCCCAGTAAGCGCAGTCGACTATACATTTATAGATCGGGTTGCACGCCGCAGCGGTTATTATATGGTACCTATTGAGCATGAGTGCTGAGTGTGAGCGCTGATTGATGAGAGTTGAGTCTCGAATGACTGAGAGGCTTGCTCGAGGGGCTGTATACATATATGAGTGATGCTTTGCCCGAGGGGCTTGTCCTTTGCTGCACGCCGCAGCAATATATATATATATGTATCTTGATCGGGTTGCACGCCGCAGCGATATATGGATTGGGATGTATGCCGCAACAATATAGCGCTTGGGATGTAGGAGCCCCTCCGGAATCTGCACACCCCCAGTAAGCGCAGTCGACTATACATTTATAGATCGGGTTGCACGCCGCAGCGGTTATTATATGGTACCTATTGAGCATGAGTGCTGAGTGTGAGCGCTGATTGATGAGAGTTGAGTCTCGAATGACTGAGAGGCTTGCTCGAGGGGCTGTATACATATATGAGTGATGCTTTGCCCGAGGGGCTTGTTTTTATGAAATTGCTATTTCCATTCCTCTTTATATTGAGACTCTATTGAAAATGTTGAACAAATGCTTTTAAACAACTTTCATTTAAGCTGGAGTTTTATGAGATATTCGGTATTTAATCACTCTTGGGCTGTAGGAGCCCCTCCGGAATCTGCACACCCCCAATAAGCGCAGTCGACTATATATTTATAGATCGGATTGCACGCTGCAACGGTTATTATATGGTACCTATTGAGCATGAGTGTTGAGTGTGAGCGCTGATTGCTGAGAGTTGAGTCTCGAATGACTGAGAGACTTGCTCAAGGGGTTGTATACATATATGAGTGATGCTTTGCCCGAGGGGCTTGTCCTTTTTTATGAAACTGCTATTTTCACTCCTCTTTATACTAAGGCTTTGTTGAAAATGTTGAACAAATACTTTTAAAAAACATTCAGTTAAACTGGAGTTTCTACGAGATGTTCGGACTTTAATCACTGATTTGCCTTTGCTATTTCCACTGAGATTTTTATGTTATGAGATTTTTATGATTTTTGTTTGCCCGAGGGGCTGTATACGAACTATGTTTTGCCCGAGGGGCCGATTATGATTTTCATCATTTTTACTATCAATTGTATTGAACCTCTATTGAAATCGTTAGAAAGCATCTTCAAATGATTTTTACCAAAAGATGGATTTTTTTTAAATGAGATGATTGACTCGTATTCTGATTTGAAAGTTTGTTGTGCTTACTGAGTTTACCCTGATGTGGATTTATCGTTTCTTACTGCTCAGTCTTTATTTACTTTTATTACTTACTGAGTTGGCGTACTCATATTACTCCCTGCACCTTGTGTGCAGATTCAGGTATTTCTGAGTTCGGTGGAAGGTTCATCGGGGTTAGCAAGTTAGTTGTCTGGCGATCGCAGCCCTGATTTTCTCCCTTCTTATTCTCCTTTAGGATATTTTGTGATTTTTCCCGACCTTGTTGGTCTTAAGGTTGTCAGGCAGTTGTAGTAGATGCTCATGACTAGTGACACCCCGATGTCAGACTTTTTTTTGTACTATTGTTTTATTTAAACACCATATAAAGGTTTATTGTTAAATAGATTTGATTTTATCCTAAGAATGGAAATTACTGATTGGCTTTGGATTTGTGTCGGTTGGCCTAGTTCCATGATAGGTGCCATCATGATCGGGTTGGTTTTGAGGTCGTGACAAGTATTTGTTAATTTGATGATAGAACAAACTTAAAACTTCATTATGTAATATTAATTTCAAAGTGTGTCATGAATTAACACCTTCAATTGGTAAAGTTTAGGACATTGTGTCCTTAAGTTCATGAGCTTTGTGTAAATATTAAGTTCAAAGTATGTCCTGAATTAGCAGCTTCTATTGATAAATTTTAGGACATCATATCCTTAACTTCATAACTACTATGTAAATATTAAGGACAAAGTATCCTGAATTTACACCTTCTATTGATAAACTTTAGGACATCATGTCCTTAACTTTATCTGTGGAATGTAAATATTTAAGAACAAAGTGTCCTGAATTTGCACCGTTTATTGATAACTTTAGGACATCATGTCTTTAACTTTATGTGTGTTGTGTAAATATTAAGGACAAAGTGTCATGTATTTGCACCTTCTATTGATAAACTTTAGGAGATCATGTCTTTAACTTCATGTGTGTTGTATAAATATTAATGGCAAAGTGTCCTGAATTTGCACCTTCTATTGATAGACTTTAGGACATCTTGTCCTTAACTTCATGTGTGCAGTGTAAATATTAAGGAAAAAGTATCCTGAATTTCCCCTTTTCTTGACTTGCAGGATGGATACAAAATGTATTATTGTTGCTTTCAACGGAAAATGGACCTTGGACTCTAAGTATCTAGATCATCAAATAAAGCTTGTTCTTGTACCTGAGGCAATGCAATTTGAAGATTTCGTCAACCAGGTCTTTGAAGTTATTGAATTGGATAGAAACAAGTGTGAAGCAATGATATGATTTGATATCAACCTAGAAACAAGCAAAGGAATGCTTGTAACCAAAGATGAAGATTTTCGAACTTGTATAGAGTTACTGAAAAGTCATTCACTCTTCAAGGGTTGTCATTTCATTGTTGATGTTTCGAAAAGAGTTTTTGTCTCTACAAGCACCTTTGAACAAATCAATATAGAAACTAAACAAGACAAACAAAACAAATGCGAACATATAATAAAAATAGATGTGGTCGAACCAGAACCAATAATTAAAGAACTACTTCAAACATTCAATTCTATTCAAATGGAAGGACAAAGCATTATAGAGATTGACAACCAACAAGCTTTACTATACAAGTCTCAGAGAGTGCGCCAGTAATTGAAGAAGTTGCTGAAAAATCCTCTACTCAACTAACTAGACCAAGGTCAAAGTCGAAACAAAAAGAATTCACATCTACAATATTGAGAGAAAATGCTTCTTTGGATGAAATAAAAGTGGGATCAATAGTTGACAAAAAGAAGAGTATAATTAACTGCTTTTCAAATATAAAAATTAAGGGACATTTTGAATTCAAGGTTGTAAGATCAAGTTCAACAAGATATTCTTTGAAATAAAATGACAAAAGTGTGGATGGTGCGTGTGCGCTTTCAGAATTAAAGATTCAACATTATTCAAGATAGTAAAGGTTGAGAAAAATCATGACTGCCCAGTTAATATTGTGAAAGTTGATCAAAGGCATGCCATTTCAAAGTTGATAAGTGGTTACATTATTGACAATCTTCGAGACCCTAGGTTTGAAGTTACACCAGCCTTTGTCATGGCTACAAAATTTTCATGGACTAGACATTGTGCATCATACATGGACTGAAACAAAAGAATGTGTGATTATTTTCTATTTTAATTTGATGAATTACCATGTATACATGTGATTGCAGCTATTGAGAAGAGAAACAACAAGAAGTCCAATTTCTACTCAGAGTGGTACTTAAAGGAATCTGTAACGACCCGGTTGGTCGTTTTGAGAGTATTAACTCTAATACCCTATTTATTGTTCCCTATGATTTATTTTATGCTTACTTGATTTTCCGGGGTGCTTGGTGTCGGGTGCGGGAGAGTTTCGGAGTGGAATAGGACACATAGTCCCTAAGTGTGAAGTTTGAGTTGTAAGAGTTGATCGTAGTTTTACTTGTGTGAATACAACTCCGTAATAGAGTTTTGTCGGTTCCAATAGCTCTATATGGTGATTTTGATCTTAGGGGTGTGTCCTAAGGTTTATTTGGAGGCTCGTAGGTCATTTCGTCATTAATTGGTGAAAGTTTAAAATTTGAGGATTTTTGGAAAGTATGACCGGAAGTGGACTTTTTGATATCGGGGTCAGATTCTGATTTCGAAAGTTGGATTAGATCTGTAATATCAATTATGACTTGTGTGCAAACTTTGAGGTCAATCGGACGTGATTTAATAGGTTTCGGCATCGGTTGTAGAAGTTGGAATTTCTTTACTTTCAATAGGCTTGAATTGGGGTATAATTCATGTTTTTGATGTTGTTGATGTGATTTGAGGGATCTACTAAGTTCATATTGTGTTTTAGGACTTGTTGGTATATTTGGTTGAGGTCTCGGGTGCCTCGGGTGGATTTCAGGTGGTTAACGGATCAAGTTTGGAACTTAGAGAATTGCTGAAGTTGGAAGCTGCTGGTGTAATCGCGGCTACGGAAGTCTCATCGCAGGTGCGAACTCGCAGAAGTGAGCTATCCATCGCAAATGTAGCCAGGCGTGGCTGGGGCTGTGATCGCAGAAGCGGTAGGTGGACCACAGAAGCGGGTCGCACATGCGGGTGTTTGATCGCAGAATCGCAAGAGCGATTGGCGAGGCAGCTCCGCAGAAGCGAACTGGACTCCGCAGAAGCGTGAGTAACCGCAGATGCAGCTAAGTGAACTGCAGAAGTGGTTTATCTGGGCAGAGTTAAAAATACAAGGGTTCGCAATTTATCTTCATTTCAAACATTTTGAGATCGGTCTAAAGAGATTTTTGAGAGGATTTTTGAGGGGTTTCTTGATGTAAGCTACTTGTGATCATTTTTAATCAATAATCTTGTTTCCCCCATTGAATTTTCTGCCTAGTTTGTGTGTGTTTAAGGTGTAATTTGGGGGTTTGAGGCTAGGAATTTAGAGAGTTTGATATGGGGATTTGAGTGACGATTTGGTGTTGGATTTTGGTAATTTTGGTATGGGCGAACTCGTGGTTGAACGGGTGTTCAGATTTTGTGACTTGTTAAAGTCTTGATTTCATTAATTAGAGTAATTTCTTATAGTTATATTTATGGTATAAAATTACTTTTGGCTAGATTTGGTCCATTCGGAGTCGAAAAGTTGAGGAAAAGGCATTCTTATTAACTGATTGAGTATGGCTTGAGGTAAGTGAATTGTCTAACCTTGTGTGGGGAAAATCCCCTTAGGATTTGGTACTGTTGTAACAATTTGTGGTATGTGAGTGTCGTGTACGCGAGGTGACAAGTGCGTACACGGGCTAAAGGTTTAAAATCCAATTTTTGCTAAGTACCTATTTACATCTTAAATGAGTTATCCCAGCATGTGTAGTTATCATGTTTAGGCTAATATCGCATGTCTACATGTCTAAATTCTTATTTGAATTTTGTGCAACATGCTTAGTTGAATTCCTTTTTTTCTTGATTTTGTATTTAGTCTTTAACTATAGGATTCCTTGCTGTGAATTCGTTGTTCCATCGGTTATGTGTTGTGTATTCACTTTTGGGACTACGAGACAGTACCTTGGGAGCCCCCTTGTTGCATATTTGGGACTAGAGGCGGTACCTTAGGACCTCCCATGTTGCATATTTACTTTGGGACTACAATGTGGAACCTCGGGAGTGCCCCCTGTTGTTTACCCCTACGTGTTGTGTTGTTACTTTTCTGTAATTTTTCACTGTTAAGTTCTCAATCTTTTCATTATATTACTATATCTTCTACCTTAATTATTATATTCTAGTAGGGCCCTGACCTGACCTTGTGGTGTACTCATACTACTCTTCTGCATATGTTTTGAGTGTAGACCCAGGTACCTCCTACCAGCCCTGATATCAGTGAGCAGTGAATGTGAGCACGTGATTTTGCTCTATGAGAACTACTCCCAAAAATTCAAAATAAAATGGTTTTGTGTTGTTTGTAATTTATTGGTATTTTTGTCTGTACGTGTTTATTTCTACTTTAGTTAAGAAAAATACAAAAAATATATGTGTTGCATTCGCCTTTACAATTTAGGATTAATTAACCAGTGATTTGTTTTATGAAAATAAAAATCATAAAAAATAATGTGCTTGGCATTTTTAGCATTTAATGTTGAATTGTGTGATTTTATTGTTAATTGATATTTAATTGTATGTGATAAATTTTATTAAAAGATAATTAGTATTTTTAGTAAGTTAACTTGGTTTATGATTTTAGAAAATAATTTAGAAATCAAAATGAATGAAAAAGAATAAAAGAAATAGGAAGAAAATAAAGAGAGAATTAATAAAAGAGAGAAAACAAGATCTGGGCCAAAATTCGCCAGCCCAAACACAAAATCGTCCAAACCCGATCAAAACTGGCCCAACTAGCCCAGACCTGTCTTCAGCCTCAACCAAACGACGCCGTTTCAGGTGTTTCAATCTAGACTGTTGGTCTCAACTGATCAAACGGTCCCAAAGCCTTGACCAAACCTGACCCCCGACCCGTCACTCTAATACCCGGACCGCCCCAGTACTACTCCAAACGACACCGTTCCTCCTTAGTGAAGTGATCAGGACCATTGATCGTGAATGATCCAACGGCCAAGATCAAACGCCCCCACCCGTATATAAGTCCAAACCATACCCCCCCCCCCAAACCAACCCCCACTCGCCCCATCATCTCTCTCAGACCATTCAGACACGCCCCCAAAACCCTAGCCGCCCTCGTTCCCTTCACCTGAAAACCCGGCGGCACCGGCTTCGATGGCCGTGAAATTCACACCACTGAACCTCCTAACCACCCTCAACACAGATCCAGTACCCGTTTGCTTCGAATCATCCTCAAACTTCTCGAATCTTCATTTGAAGATTCGAGCAAAACCTGGACCTACCCCAATCCCCCCTGAACTCACACCCTGGCACCCCTTGACCTCCCTCATGACCAAACCATTGTTGGTTTGGTTCGAATCTGGCTAGAAATACTCGAACCCCAAATTAAAACGTAAGAACCCTAGAAAACCAAAACTGGTTTCTGTCCGAAGTTTAAGGGGATTTGGGTGTTTAACTGACCTTAGTCGAAGTGCTCTCAGTTGAGAACACTCGATTAAGGTCCATTTGACCTCAAAAAGTTCAAGTTCGAGTTGATTCAAGTCCGTCTGTTCTCTGTTCCATTTAAGGTATTTTTCCTTCTTTCCTTTTATTCTATTTTGATGTTTTAAACGTCTGTTTATTTGTCTAGTTGTTATATTAATTTTTTTATTTTAATTTTTGTCGATTGTTCTGTTCTTCTCCCTCAGACCTTTTTATTTGGTCGAATTTGTTTCTGCTCGTTGTTGTGAATAATTATAGGTTATGTAATCGATTCGAATAAGTTTCGTCGATTAGTTAAAGTTTTATTACAAATCCCTGTTCTTGTCAATGCTGCTTGAATTCCCTGATTATCTATCTCTGATTAATTGCTGTCAATTGTTGTAGGCAATCGGTTAATTAGTTTTCGTCGATTAATTCGTTCTTGTTTGTAAACCAATAAGTTCATCAAATGGTTGTTGTGTGTGCTGATCTGTGGACACTTAGCTTCAGGGCATTGTCAATAGGCTGACAATGATCCTGCATTCATGTTCATTTTGATTCAATTTTCAGTTTCAGCTTTAAGGATTTTGTTGAGTTTTGTGTTGTGTTAGTTTGGTTTTGATTTAATTTCAGTTCATTTGTTTTAATTGAAATTTAACCTCAGTCATTCAGTTGTCAGAAATAAGTTGGTTATAGCTGTTAATTAGAGTTATTTTTAGATAATTGTTAGCTTGAACAGATTTTAGAGTTAAAGGTTTTAAAGCAGATGAATAGATTGTATTGGAGCAGTAATATTAAGGGGTTTCAGGGGGTGATTTGGGAATGGAACAGTTAGGGTACTATTTTAGTGTTAGTGACTTGTTAGTGGGGTATTAAATGTCCTTAAATTAATAAGGTAATGGGGAACAAGAGGTAATGAGGGCTGAAAATAAGGAAAAGCTTTCCTTAGTGGGTTTTAAGTGGAAAAAAGGCAGATTTTTAGTGGGGAAAGGGGTCGGGAAGTTAAGTTGGAAAGAGAGGGCAGGTCTGGATGGCTATATAAGGGAGGGGGATTAGGACTGAAAGAGAGATGAATTTTTGGAGAGCTTGGGGGAGTTGAAAAAGAATAGCTACTGTTTCATTGCCTCGCTTAGGATCTGAAATAGCTAGAACCTTTCTTCCTTTTACTTATGCTCTATACTTGGAGTCGTTTATAGATGTTAGTTATTTGTTGTTGCACTGCTATTGCAACTGCTGTTTGTTACTACTGTTGTTGCTGATCCTCTTCTTCCTCTTCTTGTATTGTCAATACCAGGTACATGCTTCGAATTCCCTTGATGTAAGTTCAACCTTGGAGTAAAAAATGTAGTTTTATGCCAGAGTCGAGTTCATTTGAATTCTTGTAGTTATAGTTCGTTAAAGGTTGTACTTATTTAGTTTTTAAACTAGTTGGCTTGTTGACATGATATGGACTGCACGGATTTGAACTAGGACTGTTTATATTACATGAATAATAGACGACTGTATAATTAGGACCATTTATAAGTTGCTTGGGCTGCTTGATTCCGGGACTGTTTGGATTTTGGAAAATGATTATGTAATAGTCATATTGATTTAGTGTTGTTTTGTAGTATAATTTTAAAATAAGAAGCAAGCTGCAAGCTGAAACAGGAAAGTATTTTTCGAATTCATGCATTTCGCCTGCACTAATAAAATTGAGCTGAAATCAGCAAGTATGGGTTTAAATGTGGTTATTGATTAAGAGTGCATCCGTTATTCATATTTTGTTAAGAATTAAACTTGTATCTATGTATTCTCGTAAAATTCTTTTTTTATGTATTTTATAATGCGTATATTTATGTAAGTTTAGATAATATTGTCATTAATGAGTTTAGACAAGTTTTAGACAATATTTTGTAATGCGTAAACTTGTATCGTTGTAGTTTACACAAGTAATATATTTTAGTTGTAATAATAATGTTATGGTACACGTTTTCAATCTGATAGTAATAGACAATGGTCAATAGTTAACACAAGATTGTAAATTAATGGTAATGTGTTATTAAGCTAATAATTGTAACCATTGTTAATTAGTTAACTGATTAGGAAAGTTGTGCTTGGATTTGGAGATGAAAGTCGGATGTCCCACGGGTAGGCCTTGGAGGCCCGATGCGGATTAATTATATGTTTTTTTTTTCTTAAAGGGGAAGTAGCTCTTAAAACAAATTAATTAGGACTTTTTTTATTTTATTTTAGAGACAATAAAAATAGCAAATTATAGTTGATTTAGGCTTATTTTTTAAAAAAAAATAAAAAAGGAGACGAGCCTCGCCAAATAAAACGCACAAGCTACGGGGCCCTCAATAAAGGAATATCATGAATATATAGAATTCGGGATGGGCCGTTTAGCAGATTTCACGGCTTTCCCCAAAGAAATAACGCGTTAGTCACTATTAGGCGTGTACTTTAATAACATTACCTTCTTAAACCCGGGTGCACATTTATGTGACCCAAATCCAAATCTCAACGGAGTCGAAATGTATCGATAACCACGGGTACATTGATGTGACGGAGTTCGAGATACATTTTCACAACGTTGCAGTTCTTTGTTAAAATAATAATGATAATAACAAAAACGGTTTAAGTTAAAATTTGCACATAGGTTCGTAATTGTATAAAAATCAGATAATTAAGTTGAATATGACAGTTGAGCGACCGTGCTAGAACCACGGAACTCGAGAATGCCTAATACCTTCTCCCGGGTTAATAGAATTCCTTATCCGGATTTCTGGTGCGCAGACTGTTAAACACAGTTAATATTTTCCTCGATTCGGGATCCAACCGGTGACATGGGACACCATAAATCTCCCAAGTGGCGACTATGAATTAAATAATAAATCCCGTTTCGATTGTCTTTTAATTGGAAAAACTCCCTCTGCGCCCCTTTGCGGTGGCGCGGGCGAAAAGGAGGTGTGATAGCTCTGGCGACTCTGCTGGGGAGACGAACCCAGAATCTCTGGTTCAAGATTCAGAATTTGAACTTAGATGAATTGTTATATTTGGCTTTATTTATTATCTGATTTTATTACATGTTTTGTCCTAATGTGCTAAAATGTTGCTTTTACCGCTTTGATATTATCTGAACTGTATATATAAACTGCTACGAAATCCCTCTCTTCTCTCTCTTGAGGAGTGCACGTTGGTCGTGACTTCTTTCTGTTAGTGTCATATCCCAAAATAGAACGAGGATTCGGAGGAGTTG
This sequence comes from Nicotiana tabacum, assembly GCF_000715075.1. Lineage (NCBI taxonomy): Eukaryota > Viridiplantae > Streptophyta > Magnoliopsida > Solanales > Solanaceae > Nicotiana > Nicotiana tabacum. The sequence continues at coordinate 171,343,452 of NC_134101.1, forward strand.
CAAAATCGGATGATCTTTTGGTTACTGGTACGCAGTTCCCATCCTCGGGTAAGCCATGTCTAGAACAAACACCCAGGATGAACCTAGTATAACAAAACCTCATGCCGGATCCCTAGTAGGAACGCTTATTTGCATCATGTGCACTTGACTTAGGGGACTCAACACAAGGGTTGGGTCCGTCTAGGACAAGCGGCCTGAAATGAAAAAGACCATCCTGCTGCATCCTATTTGTTTTATGCATTTATTTGCTGCAGACTTGCATGCTGACCGGCTTATGAAAATACTAGAACATTGTAAAAAAAATAGCAGTGTAGAGAGATAATTCTGAGTTACCGGCGAACTCTGCCAAAATTTTGTGAAAATGAAAAATAAAATGTTTTTTAGTGTAATTTTTTTAAACAAGTCTTGTTGTCAGAATTAGTTTATTGTCGTTGCCCGAACTACGCCGGTTTGATTCTCACAGGATGTGAGATACGTAGGCAGCCCTCATCGGGTCCAACCTCCCCTTTTGCAAAAATAGCCAAAAATGTCAAAAATTTTAATCTTTCGTCATAAATAAGTCGGGTGATTCCATTCTTGTAAAAATGGCTGAATGCCCCTAAAAAGACGCCGAAAGGCTGTTTTTGCGAGAACAACCACTTTTGATCATTTTTAAGGTTTTGTCCGGTTGGTAAAACACAGCCTTTAAATCTTCTTCGAAGTGCTGAAAGGCCGTATTGACAAGACCGAAGTTTTTTATTCTTCCTTTGAGTCCAATGAGTCTTAATCACCCCAAACAAACATGCAAAATGAGCACGGGTCCAAGTTTGCCAGTAACAGTTAGGAGCAAGATCCCTTTGGAGTTGCGCTTGTGGTGGGAGGATTTGGAAAAGTCAGAGCGAGATAAGATCAAATCACATCTGGGAGGCCTCACCAGTTTGTTGAACGTCAGACCCAAATGTGACATCATTAAAGCTTTGGTTACATTTTGGGACCCGGCTCACAACGTATTCCACTTCTCGGATTTTGAACTCACCCCAACCTTACAAGAGGTAGCAGGTTATATGGACATTACTGAGGGGCTAAGGCACAAATATCTGATTGCTCCAAGAGCCGTCAATTCGCACAAGTTCATGGATCTGCTGAAGATAAGCAAGGGAGTCCCGCACTCTAAATTGGATAGGGGTTTTTCTACTCTGCAGTTCATATACCAAAGGTATGGGCATATAGGAGGGTTCGACGATCAGGAAAGCGGGGTTTGCAGCAGAGGGAATCGGACAAAATGGGATGAACATAGGCGGTTCGCCTTAATGGTAGCGTTCTTGGGCATTGTGGTGTTTCCTCGGAAAGACAGAAATATTGATTTGAAAGTGGCTGGAGTCGTCAAGGTCCTAATTACCAACAACAAAAGCACGCTTGCCCCTATGATAGTGTCCCAGATATACCGAGCTCTCACAGCATGTAAAGCCGGGGCAGATTTTTTCGAAGGATGCAATTTGTTATTGCAAATGTGGATGATCGAGCACCTGTGTCATCATCCTCAGTATATGAGCTATAGATCTACAAACGAAGGTTGCATTGAAGGATATAACACGAGGGTTTCAGGGCTCAAATTGCCAGAAGGGTCTGAAGACTAGGTATCTTGCCTTCGCGCCATCACTGCAGCACAAATAGGGTGGACATTGGGTTGGCTTCCTGTTGAAGAAATTGTGTACATGCCCGCCACGGGTCCTTACTTCCTCTTAATGGGACTCCGAGGCATTCAGCCTTATGTGCCTTACCGGGTGATGAGACAGTTAGGGAGGTGTCAGGTGGTACACCCAGATGAAGATCTCAGTGTTTATGCAATCGAGGTTAGCACCAACGGCCAATTTCATGAAGAAACCGTTCGTTCTATATGGAATGAATGCCAGTATTTAACGGTAAACACTTGAGTGCGCGACCTATCCAAAGGCGAAGTCTCACCTGCTTATATCGCCTGGTACAGAAAGAGAGACGTTGTAAGAGATGATCCAGAATGGCCAACCAAAAAACCTCACATTCAAGAGTTTGTTGAGGCGTCACAAGAACCATGGGACTGGTTGGCCAAAGAGCGCGAATACCGGGCCGAAGTAGGCTAGCTGAAACAACAGATCAAGGATTTGAAATTTGAGAACAGGGTGCAAGTTGTTGCCGATGAAGGAGAGAAGAACAAATTAGCCCAAGAAAATGAGGCTCTCAAGGCTCAGATCCGACAAATGAGGATAGATGCTGACAACCAGCAAAGGAGTCGGTCGGATGAAAGATTGATTAACGGGCTAAAGAAGGAAATCATTGAGCGCCGGGAGGACCTGAAGAAATCCGAGGGTGTTGTAGCACAGCTCCGGGCACAATGGACAAAAATAACAAAAGAGCGCACACAGTACTTGCAGCAGGTGAAGAAGTAATATGAAAAAACCATCGCCAAACTAAAGGGAAAAATGACCACCCTCAAGGACAAGGCAGCTAAGCAAGCTGAAGCTTATGAAATAAAAAGTGGACACTGTTACGATTTACTGGCTCGGATGGAAGATGAAATACAACAGCTACAAAGGCAGTATCTCCAGGATTCTCAGGTTTTGGGGGGCTGTAGTGATCAGATAAGGTGCCTGCTCATAGAAAAAGGTCGAACCAGGAACAAGATTGGGACTATTTCCCATGCCATCATTAGGAGGTGACGAATGTGTGAAGACATGACCCCCACTACCTTCATGTCAGCAGAAATGATTTTCGTCAAGCGGACAATGTACGAACTGGAGAAACTTGAAAGGGATCTCGCACCTAAGCCCGCGGCAAGGCCGAACGATGCCTCGCGGGCATCAACTTTTGGAGCTTTAATGTATTCATAGTTCGAGTCAGTGTTTTGTTTTTAGAGCCTGTTGTCTGTCTGTATATTCTCTTTTGCGTCAAAATGTGTCAGTAGTTTTTTTAGTCTGTAATTGGTTTTACTTCGGGTTTGTTATCCTTTCCAAAAAATGTTTAGTTTGTATTATAATGTTTCAATAATGAAAATGGAAAATTCCCAAAATTTTCTTTCGCATTTATGTGGTAGAACGCACGGTCTGATTCATGCGGGGACATGATACGTAGGCAATCCACATAAGATTCGACCACCACTAAAAAAGGAAAGTTTGGAGGCACTTAAAAGAAGTCGGAATGACGCATGCAGTCAGAACAAAGACATTATAGAAATGGTTAAACTGCTTAGGAACATTGCATCCTCAACGTGAAATTGCAATATGTGGTAAACTCTAACGCTAACAAGTTTGTTGTTGATCCAGAGATTTCGAAACAGTTAGCTCGTTAGAACGTTCTGGCAGATTACCATTACCACACAAGATCTAAAGGGCTCATTCCCAAAAGTATGTCTGGTTCAGACAAAAGTGTTGAGGAGGAAAAGATGGAGATGCAAATGATGAAGGAGGAAGTAGACAGGTTAAGAAAAGAGATAGCTGGGATGCACCTAGCCTGGGCTAGGGGACAAACATCACCAATACCTCCCCCTACTCCTAACCTCTCACCGGCTCGGACTCCGGAACACCCTCCCACTGGTCCATCAACGAGCTTCCCCATTTCCCAATACTATCAGGGGGGAAACTTCCTATAATCCCCAAGCTCCACCACCCAAACAAAACCCTCTTCCACCAGCTGTTCCTATTTTCGTGGCACCTCCACCCGCCACATTGCAAAAATCATCCGATGAACCAGTGTTTCAGGTTTACGACAACCAATACTATCCTCCCGAACTCACCTTCAAAGCACCCGAGCCATACACTTACACCCCTCACCTTCAGCTCCCAACAGAAACTGAGAGGCCGGCTAAGAATCCGGAGCAGGACGAAGTGCTTCGTAAAGTGAAAATCCTGGAGCAATCCTTCAGGAATATGCATGGATTGGGTAGCCAAGTTAGTGTGGCCTACAAAGATCTGTGTCCCTTCCCCGATGTTCAATTGCCGGCAGGTTTTAAGATGCCAAAGTTTGATCTATATGAGGGACATGGTCCCATGGCACATCTACAAGGTTTCTGTAGTAAGATGAGAGGGGCAGGTGGAAAGGATGAGCTGCTGATAGCTTATTTTGGTCAAAGTTTAAGCGGGTCCGCACTGGAATGGTACACGAGGCAGGATCCTAGCAGGTGGTATACCTGGGATGATCTAGCACAAGCATTTGCAGGTCACTTCCAGTATAACCTTGAGATTGTCCCTGACCGTCTCACACTATTGAAACTTGAGAAAAAGCCTGGAGAGAGCTTCAGGGAATTCAGATTCCGTTGGAGAGAACAAGCAGCAAGAATCGATCCACCAATGAGAGAAGGTGAAATGGTGGACTACTTCTTACAAACTTTGGAGCCAACTTACTTTGGTCACCTGGTGATGTCAGCTGGTAAATCTTTCAACGAAGTAGTAAAAATGGGCGGTATGATTGAAGAGGGACTCAGGTCCAATAAAATAATGAGCTATTCGGCAATCAAGGCCACAACTCAGGCTATCCAAAGCGGCACGGGAGGTGCGCTCGGGAAAAAGAAGAGAGAGGAGGTCGCAATAGTCGAAGGAGGTACTTGGTCCAGATCCAGAGGTCCTTCCCCTCACTACCAACCCAGACCCCATCACCCAAATTACCCACACACTCCATACAACCCTCCACAACCCTATTATCCACCACAAGAGCCACATTTCTCCATTTATCACGCCCAAACTTACACCCAGCCTCCGGTTCGCTCACAATGTCGTGCGCCGTTTCCCCAGAATACATATCCACCTCCACAAAATACATACCCACCTCCGCAAAGCATATATCCACCACCAAGGGCCTACAGGAATCCTTCAAGGTCAGGCTTCCGCAAAAATTAGGCTTTCAGGAATGAAAGGGTGCACAGGCAGAGAACATTCACTCCGTTGGGAGAAACCTATACTACTCTGCTCCACAAATAAAGGCAATTAGGCCTATTGAGTCCTGTTGAGCCCAAATTGCCAAATCCCCTTCCCAAAAATCTAGACCACTCGGTAAGCTATGAATATTGTTCGGGGGCTCCCGGGCATGATACTGAGAAGTGTTGGAAGTTGAAGATTGTCGTACAAGATCTTATTGACACAAATAGGATCGAGGTTCAAGCACTAGAGGCACCCAACATTAATGAGAACACGTTGTTGGTGCACCGTGAGGCCCACATGATCGAACTAGTGCACGAAGGAGGGGAGCCCAAGAAACCCTCACAAACGGTAATGATGATTCGTGTCAGTCCAAACGAAAAGCCGACCAGTGGAAAGGCAGTGGTACAGTTGGGAAGGGTAGATGACAAGCCATTTGTGGTAATGGGGAAAGGTTCGTCTGTTGTTGCGAAGAAGCCAGAGCCGGTCAAGGTAGCACTACAAGGAGTACCAAGCACACCAGTGTTAGTTGTGAAGGCGTCCCGCGTAGAAACAGTTGTTATCAGGCCAGTAATGCAGTTGCCGATAACAAGTGAAAAAGTTGTGCCATGGAGCTACAGTCAAGTGACGGTGATGCATAAGGGGAAGAAGGTTGTGGAAGAAGTATGCGAGGCCCAGGGGTTAACTCGTTTGGGAAGGTGTTTTGCTCCCGCAGAATTGAGAAGGGCCAATCCTATAACAATAAAGAAGCAATTGACGGAGGAAGAAGCAGAGGAGTTTTTGAAGAAGATGAAGACACAGGACTACTCCATTGTAGAGCAGTTGAGGAAGACCCCGACCCAGATTTTGTTGCTATCCTTGTTGATCCATTCAAGCGATCATTGCCGGGCATTAATGAAGATTCTGAACGAAGCCCATGTTCCGGACAAGCTCTCAGTGAACCATTTGGAGAAAATAGTGCACAAAATCTTCGAGGTAAACCGAGTGACATTTTTTGACGATGAGTTGCTAGTAGAGGGTACAGAACACAACAAAGCACTCTATTTGACTGCGAAATGTGAAGACTCGGTGGTCACTCGAGTACTGATTGATAATGGGTCCAGTGCCAATATCTGTCCTTTGGCCACTCTGAACAAACTAAAAGTTGATGATGATAGGATTCACAAGAACAACGTCTGTGTCCTAGGTTTTGATGGGGGTGGTACTGACACAGTGGGTGATATCATACTGGAATTGACAATTGGTCCGGTCGAGTTCACCATGGAATTTCAAGGGATAGACGTGGCGGTGTCGTATAATCTTCTGTTGGGGCGACCCAGGATCCACGCAGCCAAAGCAGTGCATTCTACACTTCATCAGATGGTCAAATTTGAATGGGATAGACAAGAGATTGTGGTACACGGGGATGACGGTACAGGCGCCATTAATGATGCCATTGTGCCCTTCATAGAAACCGACGATGACAAGGGCCCATGGGTTTATCAGGTTTTTGACGCAGTCTTAGTGGACAAAATTCCTGAGGGCGGGGGCCTTCCACTTCCCAGAATCGCAGATGCAACCTTCATGATAGCCTTGGAAATGTTAAACAGCGGGTTTGTACCAGGAAAGGGTTTGGGGGTTGATCTGCAGGGTATTGTCCCGCCAGTTTCTTTGCCCAAGAACCTGGATACATTTGGGCTAGGATTCAAGCCTACCGTAGCAGATGTAAGACGGGCCCGCAAGTTGAAGAAAAGAGTCTAGGTCCTTCCCAAGCCAATCCCGCGCCTATCCAGATCATTTGTCAGAGCAGGTACCAGAAAGCTGTCGGTCCCGAAAGTTCTCGGACCACTGATTGGGCCAGATGGAGATTTGAATGAAGGCTTTGAAAGGCTGTTCGCTGATGTCAACATGATAGAAGCTGGAGAAGGTTCCCGTAAGGCAGACATACAGTTTGTGGGGCCTAGGGCCAATATCAACAATTGGATGGCTACTCCCCTTCCTACCCGGAGGGAGTCTTGGTAGTGGGCTCTGATTTTTCTTTCTTGTTTCTGAATTATTCCAGAGTTGTAATCCAGTTTTTGTTTTATTTTTTGTATTCGGAAAAAGTGTGAAACTCTGTTATCCCGCAGTTTAATAAAGTGAAAGTTTTCTCTCTTTATTTTGTTTTAATTTTGTTTTCTTCTTTTCTCTTTCTGAACAGTTCTCTTCATACTGGTTCTAATGACATGGCATGCACAACAGATCTTCAACCTAGTCTAAAAAATCAATCTGATTCTGAGCTAATTGTACAAGAGGTCGATTATGATGATGAATCGGAATACGATGAGGAAGAAGCCTTTGAAGAGATAAACAGAGAATTAAGCCAGTTCGAAGAAAAACCCAAGCCCAACTTAAATGACACAGAAGCCATAAATTTAGGGGATGCAGACGATATTAGGTAAACTAAAATAAGCATCCACATTGAACCAAATATCAGGAAAGAACTAGTCAAAGCACTCATTGAATTCAAAGACATTTTTGCATGGTCGTACGATGACATGTCGGGATTAAACACTAATTTAGTGGTTCATAAATTGCCCACTGACCTGGCATGCCCTCCCGTCAAGCAGAAATTGAGAAAGTTCAAAACAGACATGAGTGTGAAGATTAAAGAGGAAGTAACTAAGCAGCTGCAAGCGAAGGTTATTCGGGTCACTCGATATCCTGATTGGTTGTCTAATGTGGTGCCAGTGCCGAAGAAAGATGGGAAGATCAGGGTGTGTGTCGATTACCGTAATTTGAATAGGGCGAGCCCAAAGGATAACTTTCCATTACCCAACATCCATATATTAATCGATAACTGTGCCGGACGCGAGATCGGGTCTTTTGTAGATTGCTATGCGAGGTATCATCAGATTCTAATGGGTGAAAAAGACGGGGAAAAGACGGCTTTTATTATGCCGTGGGGGACTTATTACTACCAGGTAATGCCATTTGGTTTGAAGAACGCTGGGGCAACGTACATGCGAGCAATGACTATTGTGTTTCATGACATGATACACAAAGAGATTGAGGTATACGTGGACGATGTGGTCATAAAATCCAAGCATCAGGAAGACCACGTAGAAGACCTAAGGAAGTTTTTCCAAAGACTTCGAAGGTACGATATTAAGCTCAACCCAGCCAAATGTGCATTTGGTGTTCCATCTGGAAAGTTGTTGGGATTCATCGTCAATCAGCGAGGCATTAAGTTGGACCCGTCAAAGATCAAATCCATCCAAGATTTGCCACCGCCGAAGAACAACAAGAAGTAATGAGTCTGTTGGGAAGGTTGAATTATATCAGCAAGTTTATTGCGCAACTCACGGCAACTTGTGAGCCCATTTTTAGGCTACTGAAGAAAGATGTTGCGGTAGAATAGACGGCAGAATGTCAGGAAGTATTTGACCAAATCAAGGGATACTTATCAACTCCACCTGTGTTGGTTCCACCTGAGCCGGGAAGACCGTTAATTCTTTATCTAACGGTCCTGGAGAATTCGTTTGGTTGCGTACTGGGGCAACACGACATTACAGGAAGGAAGGATCAAGCCATCTATTATCTCAGCAAGAAGTTTACAGGCTATGAGGTTAAGTACACTCAACTCGAGAAGATATGTTGCGTCCTAACTTGGGTGGCCCAGAAATTGAAGCATTATATGTCATCATATACTACTTATCTCATTTCCCGTTTGGATCCACTAAAGTATATTTTCTAGAAGCCTATGCCCACAGGGAGATTGGCGAAATGGCAGATATTACTCACATAATTCGACATCGTCTATGTGACGAGGACGGCCATGAAGGCCCAAGCATTGGCCGATCACTTGGCTGAGAATCCTGTTGATGAAGAATACGAGCCATTGAGGACGTATTTTCCTGATGAAAAAGTGATGCATAAAGATGAGTTGAAATTATCTAAGGAACCAGGTTGGAAGCTCTTCTTTAATGGAGTCGCAAATGCGAAAGGAGTTGGAATAGGAGCGTTACTTATTTCTGAAACAGGACATCATTATCCTGTTACGGCACAGCTACGTTTCTATTGTACCAATAACATGGCTGAATATGAGGCATGCATTTTGGGCTTACGATTAGCTGCAGACATGGATGTCCAGGACGTCTTGGTCTTGGGAGACTCGAACCTCCTGGTGCATCAGATTCAGGGTGAATGGGAAACACGGGATTTAAAGCTTATACCATATCGATAATGTTTGCACGATCTGAGCAAGCGATTTCGATCAGTGGAGTTCAGACACATCCCAAGAGTTCATAATGAGGTTGTCGATGCTTTGGACACTTTAGCATCGATGTTGCACCACCCAGACAAAATTCATGTTGACCCATTGCATATTTAGGTTCGTGATCAGCATGCTTATTGTAACATGATAGAGGAAGAAATGGATGGCGAACCATAGTTTTATGATGTCAAATAATACCTCAGGATGGGGATATACCCGGAGCAGGCCACCGAAGATCAAAAGAGAGCCATTCAGTGATTGGCAAATGGATTTTTCCTTAGTGGAGGAGTGTTGTACAAAAGAACCCCAGATTTGGGATTGCTGAGATGTATAGATGCTAGTCAAGCCACGACAGTTATGACAGAGGTACATGCTGGAGTTTGTGGGCCATATATGAGCGGATATGTATTGGCGAAGAAGATTCTTCGAGCAGGGTACTATTGGCTCACTATGGAGCGTGATTGTATCAATTTCGTACGAAAATGCCATCAGTGTCAGATACACGGAGATTTGATTCATTCTCCGCCGACAGAATTGCATATAATGTCAGCACCATGGTCATTTGTTGCCTGGGGCATGGATGTCATTGAACCTATTGAGCCGGCAGCTACCAACGGTCATAGGTTCATTCTGGTGACAATCGATTATTTCACTAAGTGGGTTGAAGCTAAAACTTTCAAGTCGGTAACCAAGAAGGCAGTGGTAGATTTTGTTCACGCCCATATCATCTATAGATTTGGAATCCCAAAGGTGATCATCACGGATAATGGTGCTAATCTTAACAGCAATTTGATGAAAGAGGTATGTTAGCAGTTTAAGATTACACATCGTAATTCCACACCATATCGTCCCAAGGCGAATGGAGCAGTTGAGGCAGCCAACAAAAATATAAAGAAGATACTTCGGAAGATGGTAGAAGGTTCGAGATAATGGCATGAGAAATTACCATTTGCATTGTTGGGTTATCGCACTACTGTTCGTACTTCAGTAGGTGCAACTCCTTATTTGTTGGTATACGGAACTGAAGCAGTGATACCGGCGGAGGTTGAAATTCCATCCCTTCGGATTGTCGCTGAGGCTGAGATTGATGATGACGAGTAGGTCAAAACCCGTTTGGAGCAGTTGAACTTGATTAATGAAAAGAGATTGGCAGCTGTATGCCATGGCCAGTTGTATCAAAGGAGAATGGCAAGAGCCTACAACAAGAAGGTGCGCCCCAGAAAATTTGAAGTAGGACAGCAGGTGCTGAAACGAATCTTGCCACATCAGGCCGAAGCAAAGGGAAAGTTCGCCCCGAATTGGCAAGGGACATTCATTGTAACCAGAGTGTTGTCCAGTGGCACTTTATGTTTAACAGATATCGAAGAGAAATGCGTCGACATGGCTATCAATTCGGACGCAGTTAAAAGATATTATGTATGATTTCTTTTGATTGTAATTGTTGTTTGTTTGTACTTGGCATTTATCGGAGAATGAAAAGACGGAGGCAATTCTTTCTTCTATCCCAAACACTTTAACCTTTGCTTCCCCCTTTGAGCCTTATTTATTCTTTCATACCCCTCTTTTGGAATCAGTAATGAAAATGAAAGAAAAAAAGAAGAGAGAAATAATGATAATAAAGACAAAAGAAAAGTCACAAGAAAAACAAAGGAATTGGGAACTACGTTTGACCTGATTCCTCAAAAAAGGATACGTAGGCGCCTCACGGCTCGGTCATAGTGTAACAAAAAATAAAAATCCCCAAGCAAGAAAAACTGGGGCAGAAGTTTGTGTTTGTAATTTTGGAAAGAAAGTTTGATTCCAAGAGTTGTACTGTTTTACCCATCAAAATTATTTTGAACTTTTGATACCCCTTTTCCTTTTAGCCATACACGAAAACCCATATTGATGTTCCAAAGAGACCTCCCAATCAGTATCCGAGAAGTGCCAAGTCATGCAAACGGAAGTTGGGGATAACACCCCGATCCCCAGCAGAGAAGAGGATCATAAACTGGAAATGAATTGATAGCCGAAAAGAATCCCCAGCAGAGAGAGTCATATCGGTAACACTCCAATCCCCAACTGAAAAATAAAATAAAATGAGAGAGTTTTATAAACCTCCACAGGCACCATAAGGCGACATAAGTTTAGAGAAATAAAATGAGAGAGTCTTATCGGTGAAAACCTTCACAAGCACCATAAGACGACGGAAGTCGAGAGAAATAAAACGAGAGAGTCTTATCGGTGAAAACCTTCACATGCACCATAAGGCGACGGGAGAGAGAGAAATGAGAGAGTCTTATTAGTGAAAACCCCTCGAAGGGCACTATAAGGCGACAAGACAAGATTGGCGGAAAGGATCCGCATTTGGCACAGAGTTGAGTGCCTGTTTATCCCCAAAAAGATGAGATCGTCCGAAAGGTTGATTGATACAAATAGACTGGGTTGATTAATCCGGAATACGCGACATGATCGTTGGGATCGGTTATATCATTTAGATAAGTTCTTTTCTTTCCTTTTCCCCAGCATTTGTTCAGAAAGACTTTTTCTTTTTCTATCTTTTGAAATCATCATTTTTTCATTTTTGGTCTAAAGACTTTATCTCCCCAACAGTTTGTTTTTGAAAAGGATTTTCAGAGCTTACTGCCAGTTGCCAAAATGGTGCAAAGCAAAATGCGAATAGGACAGGCCAAATATAAGGCGACGAAGTGAAAAGAAGTTGGTCGCAAGACCAAATGATGAATGGGTCTAGATCCCAAGAGGACCAAATTTCCAGGGGAAGTTGGAGAAAAATAGAAAAGCAACAGTTAAAAGGTTATGAGGCTCCCCAGCAGATTTGCGAGATACAGGAACAACTCCAACAGATTGTCGACCAAGTTCCGTGATGGTCGGACAACACAAAGCGGGGAGGGAAGGAAAAAGAAAAACCATCCCCAGAAGGAATATCATCCCCAGAAAATAATATCATCCCCAGCAAGTTTTGTAATAAAACGCAAAGCAGGGAAATGAAAAAGGGAAAAACCATCCCCAACAGGAGTGGCACGACCACTCACCATATTTTAAACTAACAAATTTTTCTTTGATTGGAAGCAGGGAAAGGAAATGCTATTGACAGCAGGAAGACATGGCCACAAAGAAGACTATCAAACTGCGGCCGAAAATTTTCTCTCATTGCAAAAATTTTCTTGTGGAAGATGGAAGATAACACAAGTCTTGAAGGAAGTGGAATCCCCAGCAATTTACGGGAGAAGGCAATGTAAGTTTTGAAGAAATCAATCTTGGAAGAAGCAAGATAACCCAAAGTTTTAAAGGTAGTGTCCTTTGAATCAGTATCATCCCCACCATTGTTAAAAGGAGGAGAGTAACTAGTCTTAAAGGAGGAAGATAATTCCCCAGCAGTGTTATTCCCGACAGGTTTCAGGGAAGTGAAAGCACCAGCTTTAAAGGAAGTAGTCTTTGAAGAAGGAAAATAACATATTTGTGAATAAAATATCAGTGTTATCCCCAGCAGTTTTCAGAGGAATAAAACACCAGTTTTGAGGGAAGCAGTTCTGAAAGAAGATGATTCAAGTTAAAGGAGTCAGGAGCCCGCCTGGAGAATGGAGGTGTTATATGTTTTTAAGAATTAGTTGAAGTCAGGAGCCTGCCTGGAGAATGGAGGTTTTACATTTTTTGAAGTCAGGAGTCCGCCTGGAGAATGAAGGTGTTACATTTTAAGAAGTTGTTGAGGTTAGGAGCCCGCCTGCAGAATGGAGGTGTTATATTTTAAGAAGTTGTTGAGGTCAGGAGCCCGCCTGGAGAATGGAGGTGTTATATGTTTAAGAAGTTGTTGAAGTCAGGAGCCCGCCTGGAGAATGGACGTGTTACATTTTAAGAAGTTGTTGAGGTCAGGAGCCCGCCTGGAGAATGGAGGTGTTATATGTTTAAGAAGTTGTTGAAGTCAGGAGCCCGCCTGGAGAATGGAGGTGTTATATGTTTAAGAAGTTGTTGAAGTCAGGAGCCCGCCTGGAGAATGGAGGTGTTACATTTTAAGAAGTTGTTGAGGTCAGGAGCCCGCCTGGAGAATGGAGGTGTTACATTTTAAGAAGTTGTCGAGGTCAGGATCCCGCCTGGAGAATGGAGGCTGAATTATTTTTAAGTTGTTGTTGGAGTGAGGAGCCCGCCTGGAGAATGGAGGCTGATTTATTTTTCGAAGTTGTTGATAAAGTCAGGAGCCCGCCTGGAGAATGGAGGCTGAATTATTTTTAAGTTGTTGTTGGAGTCAGGAGCCCGTCTGTAGAATGGAGGTTGTTAAATTTTAAGTTGAAGGAGTCAGGAGCTCGCCTGTTAGAATGGAGGTTGTTATATTGGAAGTTCATGAAGTCAGGAGCCCGCCTGCAGAACAGAGGAATACATTCCAAGAGCAAGTCAGAAGTCAGTAATGCATAGGGTCACAACAAAAATACCCCCAGCACGAATCCCACTTCAGAAATCAGAAAGAAGACTACAAGAGCAAGTCGAAGATAGATAAGATTATGTAATCATTAGTTTAGTCTAACTTTTGTTTTCTTTCTAGCAATGGTGTAATAAGGAGGTCGAAAAGTAGTGGTAACAGCATGCAACAGCAGTAACAGCAACATCGCAGTCCCATGGTAGTCCCAGCTACCAAAACTTCCCGAACTACATTAACCTGATTCCCTTTTAGCCAGGGATATGTAGGAAACCTTTGAAGTAAAGGTTTGGTTAAATCTTTTCAAAAAAAAAAAGCTTCCCACGGAGTATTCCAACGGGCAAAAATCATTCGTATCCGCTCACTTTATCTTTGCACGAATACTCTTTGTGTTTTCGGACAAAGAGGGGCAGCTGTGAGCACGTGATTTTTGCTCTATGAGAACTACTCCCAAAAATTCAAAATAAAATGGTTTTGTATTGTTTGTAATTTATTGGTATTTTTGTCTGTGCGTGTTTATTTCTACTTTAGTTAAGAAAAATACAAAAAATATATGTGTTGCATTTGCATTTATAATTTAGGATTAATTAACCAGTGATTTGTTTTATGAAAATGAAAATCATAAAAAATAATGTACTTGGCATTTTTAGCATTTAATGTTGAATTATGTGATTTTATTGTTAATTGGCCTTTAATTGTATATGATAAATGTTATTAAAAGATAATTAGTATTTTTAGTAAGTTAACTTGGTTTATGATTTTAGAAAATAATTTAGAAATCAAAATGAATGAAAAAGAATAAAAGAAATAGGAAGAAAATAAAGAGAGAATTAATAAAAGAGAGAAAACAAAATCTGGGCCAAAAATCCCCAGCCCAAACACAAAATCGTCCAAACCCGATCAAAACTGGCCCAACTAGCCCAGACCCATCTTCAGCCTCAACCAAACGACGTCGTTTCAGGCGTTTCAATCTGGACCCTTGGTCTCAGCTGATCAAACGGTCCCAAAGCCTTGACCAAACCCGACCCCCGACCCGACACTCCAATACCCGGACCGCCCTAGTACTACTCCAAACGACACCGTTCCTCCTTAGTGAAGTGATCAAGGCCGTTGATCGTGAATGATCCAACTGCCAAGATCAAACGCCCCCTCCCGTATATAAGTCCAAACCATACCCCCCAAACCAAACCCCCCCTCGCCTCATCATCTCTCTCAGACCCTTTAGACACGCCCCCAAAACCCTAGTCGCCCTCGTTCCCTTCGCCTGAAAACCCGGCGGCACCGGCTTCGATGGCCGTGAAATTCACACCACTGAACCTCCTAACCAACCTCAACACAGATCCAGTACCCGTTTGCTTCGAATCATCCTCAAACTTCTCGAATCTTCATTTGAAAATTCGAGCAAAACCTGGACCTACCCCAATCCGCCCTGAACTCACACCCTGGCACCCCTTGACCACCCTCATGACCAAACCACCGTTGGTTTGGTTCGAATCTGGCTAGAAACACTCGAACCCCAAATCGAAACGTAAGAACCCTAGAAAACCAAAACTGGTTTCTGTCCGAAGTTTAAGGGGATTTGTGTGTTTAACTGACCTTAGCCGAAGTGTTCTCAGTTGAGAACACTCGATTAAGGTCTGTTTGACCTCAAAAAGTTCAAGTTCGAGTCGATTCAAGTCCGTCTGTTCTCTGTTCCATTTAAGGTATTTTTCCTTCTTTCCTTTTATTCTATTTTGATGTTTTAAATATCTGTTTATTTGTCTAGTTGTTATATTAATTTTTTTTTTCGATTGTTTTGTTCTCCCTCAGACCTTTTTATTTGGTCGAATTTGTTTCTACTCGTTGTTGTGAATAATTATAGGTTGTGTAATCGATTCGAATAAGTTTCGTCGATTAGTTAAAGTTTTATTACAAATCCCTGTTCTTGTCAATGTTGCTTGAATTGCCTGATTATCTATCTCTGATTGATTGTTGTCAATTGTTGTAGGCAATCGGTTAATTAGTTTTCGTCGATTAATTCGTTCTTGTTTGTAAACCAATAAGTTCATCAAATGGTTGTTGTGTGTGCTGATCTGTGGACACTTAGCATCAGGGCATTGTCAATAGGCTGACAATGATCCTGCATTCATGTTCATTTTGATTCAATTTTCAGTTTCAGCTTTAAGGATTTTGTTGAGTTTTGTGTTGTGTTAGTTTGGTTTTGATTTAATTTCAGTTCATTTGTTTTAATTGAAATTTAACCTCAGTCATTTAGTTGTCAAAAATAAGTTGGTTATAGCTATTAATCAGAATTATTTTTTGATAATTGTTAGCTTGAACAGATTTTAGAGTTAAAGGTTTTAATGCAGATGAATAGATTGTATTGGAGCAGTAATATTAAGGGGTTTCAGGGGGTGATTTGGGAATAGAACAGTTAGGGTAATATTTTAGTGTTAGTGACTTGTTAGTGGGGTATTAAATGTCCTTAAATTAATAAGGTAATGGGGAACAAGAGGTAATGAGGGCTGAAAATAAGGAAAATCTTTCCTTAGGGGTTTTAAGTGGAAAAAAAGGCAGATTTTTAGTGGGGAAAGGGGTCGGGCAATTAAGTTGGAAAGAGAGGGCAGGTCTGGATGGCTATATAAGGGAGGGGGATTAGTACTGAAAGGGGGATGAATTTTTGGAGAGCTTGGGGAGTTGAAAAAGAATAGCTACTGTTTCATTGCCTCGCTTAGGATCTGAAATAGCTAGAACCTTTCTTCCTTTTACTTCTGCTCTATACTAGGAGTCGTTTATAGCTGCTGGTTATTTGTTGTTGCACTGCTTTTGCAACTGCTATTTGTTACTACTGCTGCTGCTGATCCTCTTCTTCCTCTTCTTGTATTGTCAATACTAGGTACATGCTTCGAATTCCCTTGATGTAAGTTCAACCTTGGAGTAAAAAATGTAGTTTTATGCCAGAGTCGAGTTCATTTGAATACTTGTAGTTATAGTTCGTTAAAGGTTGTACTTATTTAGTTTTTAAACTAGTTGGCTTGTTGACATGATATGGACTGCACGGATTTGAACTAGGACTGTTTATATTACAGACGACTGTATAATTAGGACCATTTATAAGTTGTTTGGGCTGCTTGATTCCGGGACTGTTTGGATTTTGGAAAATGATTATGTAATAGTCATATTGGTTTAGTGTTGTTTTGTAGTATAATTTTGAAATAAGAAGCAAGCTGCAAGCTGAAACAGGAAAGTGTTTTTTGAATTCATGCATTTCGCATGCACTAATAAAATTGAGCTGAAATCAGCAAGTATGGGTTTAAATGTGGTTATTGATTAAGAGTGCATCCGTTATTCATATTTTGTTAAGAATTAAACTTGTATCTATGTATTCTCGTAAAATTCTTTTTTTATGTATTTTATAATGCGTATATTTATGTAAGTTTAGACAATATTGTCATTAATGAGTTTAGACAAGTTTTAGACAATATTTTGTAATGCGTAAATTTGTATCGTTGTAGTTTAGATAAGTAATATATTTTAGTTGTAATAATAATGTTATGGTACACGTTTTCAATTTGATAGTAATAGACAATCGTCAATAGTTAACACAAGATTGTAAATTAATGGTAATGTGTTATTAAGCTAATAATTGTAACCATTGTTAATTAGTTAACTGATTAGGAAAGTTGTGCTTGGATTTGGAGATGAAAGTCGTCTGTCCCATGGGTAGGCCTTGGAGGCCCGATGCGGATTAATTATAAGTTTTTTTTTCTTAAAGGGGAAGTAGCTCTTAAAACAAATTAATTAGGACTTTTTTTTATTTTAGAGACAATAAAAATAGCAAATTATAGTTGCTTTAGGCTTATATAAAAAAGGAGACGAGCCTCGCCAAATAAAACGCACAAGCTACGGGGCCCTCAATAAAGGAATATCATGAATACATAGAATTCGGGATGGGCCGTTTAGCAGATTTCACGGCTTTCCCCAAAGTAATAACGCGTTAGTCACTGTTAGGCGCGTACTTTAATAACATTACCTTCTTAAACCCGGGTGCACATTTATGTGACCCAAATCCAAATCTCAACGGAGTCGAAATGTGTCGATAACCACGGGTACATTGATGTGACGGGGTTCGAGATACGTTTTCACAACGTTGCAATTCTTTGTTAAAATAATAATGATAATAACAAAAACGGTTTAAGTTAAAATTTGCACATAGGTTCATAATTGTATAAAAATCTGATAATTAAGCCGAATATGACAGTTGAGCGATCGTGCTAGAACCACGGAACTCGGGAATGCCTAACACCTTCTCCCGGGTTAACAAAATTCCTTATCCGGATTTCTGGTGCGCAGACTGTTAAACAGAGTTAATATTTTCCTCGATTAAGGATCCAACCGGTGACTTGGGACACCATAAATCTCCTAAGTGGCGACTCTAAATTAAATAATAAATCCCGTTTCGATTGTCCTTTAATTGGAAAAACTCCCTCTGCGCCCCTTTGCGGTGGCGCGGGCGAAAAGGAGGTGTGACAGTGAATACATGGAGACTTCAAGATATATCTGCCAGCGTCCGCAGACCTTGGAGCCTCGTCTACCTTTACTATGTTGTCTTTTTTTATTCCTCTTAGATGTTGATGTATAGAGACAGTTAGTACATTCCTTAGAGCTTGTGGCCCATGCACCGGGTTTTGGGAGTGTTATGCTCGAAGTTGTGTATTTTACTTGTATATGTCGAGCGACAGTTTTCAGTTTTATATATTTGTTAAAGTTTAGTCGTTATTTCTGTTATTATCAGTTATTCCAAAATTTTGTTAGGCCTACCTAGTTGTAAAAACTAGATACCATCACGACATCTTACGGAGGGAGATTCAGGTTGTGACAGAATCTTGGTTAAAAACATATGAAAGGCAAATATATCTTATATGACATACAAATTTTTGGATTGTACCAGAGAGTTTTAAGACACAAATTATTAAATCTCTAGATTTCAAGGTTCCGCAAGGTAGAAAGCAAAAGAAAAGGCATATTCCAGCTAGGGGTATCAATGGATATTTAAAAATCGATTAGATCGACCGAATCATACTGCACCGAACCGATTTTTAGATTTCTTTTAAAAAAATCATAGGTTTTTATATAAATCTATACACGTACCGATAATTAGTGTAAGTTTTTTATTTTATAAAAATAAATCAAAAAAATACAGAACCGTACCGAATAAATTTACATGTAGAAAATATAGTTATATATTAGTAAGTTTAAAAATAATAAAGCATTAGATTTTTCTTTGGGTCTTGGAATTATGAAAACGGTTACAAGCCAACAAGTAGTTAAACTCAAAATACTAATTTCTAAAATCTATTATGCTACTTCTACTTAAACTAAGTTATTTTCATCATCTTCATTAGCAAGACACAAAGTATTCTAGCGATTATGAGTAGCAAACTACAATGTATTGAATGTGTTTTCTTTCATATAATGTAGAATTATCTTTTTGAATATTTAATCTTCTATAGATTTTATTCTTGAGTCCCAGCTTGGTTAACATATTTCTACTCGTGTGATTTATATTTTCTTTGTCTTTACTTGGTTACTTTTACGTTGTTGTAGAGTAGTTGATGGATCTATACTCTGGCCGTCTTTCATATTTTTTTAATTCATCATCCTTTAAATAATAAAACTATCTAGAGAGTTTTGCTAAGTCTTACAAAAGAACGTATATTATTGTATTCTACTTCTACTGGTGACTTTTACATGACATTTAAAAAAATACCAAAAATTTACCGAACTGTACTGATACCGAAGAGAAACCGACATGATTGGGATAGTTTCAAAAAATCTAATTTTGGTTATACATAATAGAACAACCGAAAAATTAATATGATACAAATTTTATAAAATAACCGCTGAACCGAACTATTGACACCCCTAATTTCAGCTACTAAATCATCAAAAATAGCATTCAAATGTGGTCCTTGCAGGAGAATTAGTCATAATAAAACATCTTGCATATATTCTCCGGCAATTATAGATATATTCACTTATAGATATATTCACTTATTTTTTAAGTTTTTGCTATAAATTGAATTCGTTTAGATTATTTTTATTTCAGCAAGTAAGCTTTAGCAGATGGTTATCTGAAAATTGTCTTGAATTTTCAAAGTACACAATTAATATTCAAGACATAATCATTTAAAATATCCTGATATGAGTATATTGCTTGATTTGGAGCTTTTGATTTTGTCCATTTGCTTCGCGTGATCACACAATTTGTCTCAGCATAAGTTTGAATTGGAAGTCAAGTTATCTGAAAACTGTAGGTATAATTGATTGGCATTGAAGGATATGATTAGGCAACAGTTTCTTTTCCATTTTTGAATTGTTGTACATGTTATTAAATTCAGCAGTTTGGTTCCAGTTTTTTAGCCAAGGTTTTGCACATCAAATGCTTTTGGTTTTGTCCCTTTCCTTCGTGTAATCACACTATTTGTCTCAGCATTATGGTTAACGTAAAGCATTATAAAATCTGCAAAACAAAACCCGAGGTTCGAACCAAAACCCGATTACCTATTCCCCCACGAACCCAAATATATGATTTGTTTTGAAATCGGACCTCAAATCGAGGTCCAAATCCCCAATTTTTTGAAAAACCTAGGTTCTACCCAAAACAATCAATTTCCCCCGTGAAAATCATTGATTTTGAGTTGAAATCATGTTAAAAGATGTTAATGATCAAAGAAAACTAGTTAAAACGACTTACAATTGATTTGGAGAAGAAGAAGCCTTTGAAAAATTGTCCTAGGGTGTTTATGTTTTGAGAGGATATGAAAAATGGATTTAAAATCGGTTAAGTATAAAAGTTGCAGGTCGCAGGTATGGAAAATGCAAACAGGGGTTCGCAATTGCAAACTCTGACCTCTGCTATGTTGGGAAATACGAAACAGGGCTCGCATTTGCGAACCCTTCAGGAAAATAGGACCTTCGCATTTGCAAACAGCATGTCGCATTTGCGACTTGGGAATTGCGAAGAATGGGTCGCATTTGCGACCCAAGGCTGAACAGGGATTTTTGCATTTGCGGAAAAATACTCGCATTTGCGAACAAGGAAGGCCTGGGCTATAATAGGACCTTCGCATTTGCGAACAGCATATCGCATTTGCGACTTGGGAATTGCGAAGAATGGGTCGCATTTGCGACCCAAGGCTGAACAGGGATTTTTGCATTTGCGGAAAAATACTCGCATTTGCAAACAAGGCAGGCCTGGCTATTTTTCACATTTGTGATCCAGCATTCGCATTTGCGAGTCAGGCTTCGCAAATGCGAAGTCTGCATGCCTGGGCACCCCAGCTAAAATTTTGCAATTTTCTAAGTTCAAAATACACCCCGTGGCCTATCCAAAACTCACCCGAGCCCTCGGAGATCCAAGACAAATATACACACAACCTCAAAAACATCTCACAGACTTATTCGTGTACTCGTATCACCAAAATAACATCAGAAACCTTGAATTAAACCTCAATATCAATGAAATTTCTCAAAACTTCTTTAAACACCGAACTTTCCAATTAAGGTCTGAATCACGTCAAACAGACTCCGTTTCTTACCAAACTTTACAGAATTATAATAAATCATATACAAGACCTGTACCAGGCGCCGGAACCAAAATACGGGCCCGATACTAACATGTTCTAATCAAATTTCATTTCTAAATCCTTTAAACAATTTCAGAAAATAATTTTCTTTAAAAATTCATTTCTCGGGCTTAGGATCTCGGAATTCGATTTCGGCCATATGCCCAAGACCCATATTTTCCTACGGACCCTCCGGCACCATCAAATCACGGGTCCGGGTTTGTTTACCCAAAACGTTGACCGAAGTCAAATTAACTCATTTTATAGTCAAAATTTATCATTTTTCACAAATTTTCACATATTAGCTTTCCGGCTACGCGCCCGAACTGTGCACACAAATCGAGGTGATGTTAAAAGAGGTTTTTAAGGCTTCAGAATGTAGAATTTCATTTTAAAATAAGTGATGACCCAAAGGGTCATCACATTCTCCACCTCTAAAACAACCGTTCGTCCTCGAACGGACAGAAGAAGGAAGTACCTGAGTCGGAGAAAAGATGGGGATAACGGCTCCGCATATCCTTCTCGGTCTCTCAGGTCGCCTCCTCGACCGGCTGACCCTACCACTGAACCTTCACGGATGCAATGTTCTTTGACGTCAGCTTTCTAACATGTCTGTCCAATATTGCCACTGGCTCCTCAATATAAGATAGATCCTTGTCCAACTGGACTGAACTGA
Organism: Nicotiana tabacum; assembly: GCF_000715075.1. NCBI lineage: Eukaryota > Viridiplantae > Streptophyta > Magnoliopsida > Solanales > Solanaceae > Nicotiana > Nicotiana tabacum. The sequence goes on from NC_134101.1 coordinate 171,365,242, forward strand.
AATCCAACACGTGCAACGGATCGTCGTGATACCTCCGGAGCATCGAAACATGAAATACCGGATGAACTCCTGCCAAGCTGGGAGGTAAGTCAAGCTCATAAGCAACCTCCCCTACATGCCTCAATATCTCAAAAGGGCCAATAAACCTCGGACTCAACTTCCCTTTCTTCCCGAATCTCATAACGCCCTTCATAGGCGAAACCCGAAGCATAACCCGCTCTCCAACCATATAGGAAACTTCATGAACCTTCTGGTCCGCATAACTCTTCTGTCTAGACTGGGCTGTACAGAGTCTATCCTGAATCACCTTAACCTTCTCTAAAGCATCATGTACCAAGTCTGTGCCCAATAGTCTAGCCTCGCCCGGCTCAAACCAACCCATCGGAGATCTATACCGCCTCCCACATAAAGCCTCATACGGTGCCATCTAAATGTTGGACTGATAGTTGTTGTTATAAGCAAACTCCGCCAACAGCAAGAATTGATCCCAAGACCCTCCAAACTCAATCACACATGCACGGAGCATATCCTCAAGAATCTGAATAGTGCGCTCGGACTGTCTGTCCGTCTGAGGGTGAAATGGTATACTCAACTCTACCTGAGTACCTAACTCATGTTGAACGGCCCTCTAGAACCGTGATGTTAACTGAGTACCTCTATCTGAAATGATGGAAATCGGAATACCATGCAGACGAACAATCTCCCAATTATAGATCTCCGCCAACTGCTCCGAGGAATAAGTAGTGCACACAGGAATAAAATGATCGGACTTGGTCAGTCAATCCACAATCACCCAAATAGCATCAAACTTCATCAAAGTCCGTGGGAGCCCAACTACAAAGTCCATGGTGATGTGCTCCCACTTCCACTCTGGAATCTCTATCTGCTAAAGCAACCTACCCGGTCTCTGGTGCTCATACTTCACCTGCTGACAGTTGAGTCACCGAGCTACAAATCCAATTATATCTTTCTTCATCCACCTCCACTAGTAGTGCTGCCTCAAATCCTGATACATCTTCGCGGCACCTGGATGAATGGAATATCGCGAGCTATGGGCCTCCTCCAAAATCAACTCCCGAAGCCCATCAACATTGGGTACACAAATCCGACCCTGCATCCTCAATACCCCATCATCACCAATAGTCACATCTCTGGCATCACCGTGCTGAACCTTGTACTTGAGGGCAAGAAAGTGAGGGTCATCATACTGCCACTCCCTGATACGATCAAATAAGGAAGACCGAGAAACCACGAAAGCTAGAACCCGATTGGGCTCCGAAAGATCCAATCTCACAAATTGGCTGGCTAAGGCCTGAACATCCATCGCCATAGGTCTCTCTGATGCTGGTAAATAAGCCAAACTCCCCAAACTCTCTGCCCGGCGACTCAAAGCATCGGTCACCACATTGGCCTTGCCCAGGTGGTACAAAATGGTGATATCATAGTCCTTTAGCAACTTTAACCACCTCCACTAGCGCAAATTTAGATCCTTTTCCTTGAACAAGTGTTGCAAGCTCCGATGGTGAGTGTAAATCTCACAAGGCACACTGTATAAGTAACGGCGCCAAATCTTCAAGGCGTGAACAATGGAAGCTAACTCAAGGTCTTGAATAGGGTAGTTCTTCTCATGTATCTTTAACTTTCTGGACGCGTAGGAAATCACCCTACCGTCCTGCATCAGCATCGCTCCGAGGCCAAGCCTCGAGGCATCACGTATAAGACCTTGAACCTGTAGGCAGTATCAAAATTGGGGATGTAGTCAAAGCTGTCTTGAGCTTCTGAAAGCTAGTCTCACACTCCTCCGTTCACTGAAACGGAGCACCCTTTTGGGTCAACCTGGTCATAGGGGCTACAATCGATGAAAACCCCTCCACAAAACGACGGTAATAGCCAGCCAAACCAAGGAAATTGCGGATCTCTGTAGCTGAGGATGGTCTAGGCCAACTCTGGACGGCCTCTATCTTCTTTGGATCCACCTGAATACCCTCACTCGATACCACGTGGCCTAGTATTGCCACTGAATCCAACCAAAACTCACATTTCGAGAATTTAGCATATAACGTCTTCTCTCTCAGAGTCTGAAGCACAGTCCTCAGGTGCTGCTCATGATGTTCCCGACTCCGAGAATACACCAGAATATTATCAATGAAGACAATGATGAACGAGTCAAGATATGGATGGAACACATTGTGCATCAAATGCATAAAAGCTGTTGGGGCATTGGTCAGCCCAAATGACATGACAAGGAACTCGTAATGACCATACCGAGTCCGAAAAGCAGTCTTCGGGATATTTGGCTCCCAAATCTTCAACTGATGGTAACCTGAGCACAAATCAATCTTAGAAAATACCCGTGCGCCCTGAAGCTGGTCAAGAAGGTCATCAATACGAGGCAAAGGATAACGGTTCTTCACTGTAACCTTGTTCAACTGGCGATAATCAATATATATATGCATAGAACCATCTTTTTTCTTCACAAACAAGATAGGAGCACCCCAAGGTAAAACATTGGCTCGAATAAAACCCTTATCAAGCAATTCCTGTAACTGATCTTTCAACTCCTTCAACTCAGGAGGAGCCATACTATACGGAGGAATAGAAATGGGTTGAGTGTCCGGCAACAGATCAATGCCATAATCAATATCTATATCAGGCAGCATGCCTAGAAGATCAGCTGGAAACACATTAGGAAAATCCCGTACTACTAGAACTGAAAGGGTATCAATACTGACATCTCTCACATAAGCTAAATACGCGTCACACCCCTTCTCAACCATACGCTGAGCTTTAAGAAAAGAAATAACTCTACTAGGAGTGTGATATAAAGTACCTCTCCACTCAACATGTGGTACACCTGGCATAGCCAGCGTCACGATTTTGGCGTGACAATCAAGAATAGCATAATGGGGCGACAACCAGTCTATGCCCAAGATAATATCAAAATCAACCATGTTGAGTAATAATAGATCGGCTCTGGTCTCAAAACCACTAAGAGCAACCAAACACAACCGATAAACGCGGTCCACAACAAGAGAATCTCCCACAGGAGTAGAAACATAAACATGGAAACTCAAAGAATCCCGAGGTACACCCAAATGCAGAGCAAAATAAGAAGGCACATAAGAGTAAGTAGAGCCTGGATTGAATAGAACCGATGCATCTCTGTGGCAAACCAATATAATACATGTGATGATAGAATCGGAGGAAATAGCCTCGGTACCGGCAGGAAGGGCATAGTATCTGGCCTGGCCTCCCCCTTTAGGGCGACCTCCACCTCTAGCTGGCTGAGCAGGTGGGGTAGCAACTGGAGCTGTAACCATAGCATGAGAACTCTATGGGGCATGTTGTGGCTGAGAAGTCTGTAGATGTGCACCCCTCCCAAGTCTGGGGCAATCCCTAACCATATGGTGTGTGTCACCACACTCAAAATAAGCTCTAGGAGGATGTGGTAGATATGACTGGCTAGGTCCAGGTTTGCTGGACTGGCCTCTGAAAGCACCTCGCGCAGGAGGCGCGCTAGATACCGGTGGTGCATAATAAGGCTCCTGAGGTCTAAGAAGAGCTAGAGCACTACTGGCTGCTAGAAGAGCTGAATGAACAAGGCGACTAATATAACCCTTCCATGACGACCTGCAGCTGGGGTACGGGCACCAGAATAATGGCCCGACTCTCGAGACCTCTTGACCTCCCTCTCCTCTCTCTCCCTAGCATGCATACCATCGATCCTCCTAGCAATGCTCACCACCTGCTGATAAGAAATATCCATCCCCAACTCACGAGCCATGCTAGATCTGATGTTGGGGATAAGGCCCTCAATAAACCGGCAAACCCTCTCACGAACAGTAGCAACCAAGGTTGGCGCATGCCTAGCCAAACTGGTGTAACAGATAGCATACTCTGAGACAATTATAGTGCCCTGGTGCAAATGCTCAAACTCTATGTGACATGCATCCCTGAGTCTCTGAGGAACATACTCTCTCAGGAACAGATCTAAAAACTGAGTCCAAGTCAGTGAAGCAGCCTCATCTGGACTGTCTAACTCATAGGTATGCCACCGCTCATAGGTGGCTCCTCGAAGCTGGAAGGTAGTGAAAGAAACCCACTCGATCCTGAGATACCCATGGTACGGAGAATGCGATAACACTCACCAAGAAATCCTAGAGCAACCTCCGATGCTAGACCACTAAATATAGGGGGCTTGTACTTCTTGAACCTCTCAAGCCTCAACTGCTCATCCTCGAAAGTCGTTGCCCTGTCCTCGGGCTGAACTGGCACTACAGGCGGTACAGGAATAATATCAGGGACATGCTAAATATGAACTCCCTGATCAGGAGTGCAGGCGGCGGGAGTCTGTGCTCCTCCCCTGGCCTGAGATGTGGCTACAGCAAGGGGAAGCAACCCTGCCTGAGCCAAGGTGGTGTACATGCTCATGAACTGCACCAAAGTCTCCTGAAGGGCTGGAGTAGTAGTAGCAGTAGGCATATCAGGTGTTTGGACTCCGGCTGAAACTACGGGTGGTACCTCAGCAGCAGCTCGCATAGGTGCTCTGGCTACACCACGTGCGCGTCCCCGACCTCTATCCCGGCCTCAGCCTCAGACGGTTGTAGTAGAGGGCGTGGGTGCCTGATCATATCGAGTAGCATGTGTCTTCACCATCTGTGAGAGAATAGAAGACAAAAGTTTAGAATTGTGATGTCAAAATATCGCACAACAAGGAAATCAAGTGAAGTGGAAATTTTCCTAACAGTTACATAGCCTCTCGTAGATAAGTACAGACGTCTCCGTACTGCTTAGCAAGACTCTAATAAACCGGCTTGTGATCCGTGACTCCTATGAACCTAGACCTCTGATACCAACTTGTCACGACCCCGATTCGCCCTCCGTGAACCATCGTGACGGCACCTAGTCTCTACGACTAGGTAAGCCTAAACTTACTAAAGATAACCAAAACTTGCGGAAGTAAAACAATTTAAAAATAGAAATAAGGCAATAACAGTGTTAAATGTGTCACTCGGCATACACCATATTTATATAGATCTCAAAACCAATATCTAAATCCAAGGCTCGGAAACCCACGAATCACAAGCTAAGAAACAAAAACACTACATAGCTCTAACTCCGGAATTTGTCTAATAAGAACAGAAAGTACAGAAGGGCTAAATACTAAAAGGCAGGAATAGAAAGGGACTCCTCGGTCTGCGGACACGGCAGATGTACCTCTAAGTCTCTAAGTAGTCGCCTCCCTTAAGGATGGTAGGCCTGAGTAGAAGTACCTGGATCTGCATATGAAAAACATGCGCAGAAGGGGCATGAGTACACCACAGTGGTACTCAGTAAGTGCCAGGCCTAACCTTGGTTGGGTAGTGAAGAGAAAGGTCAGGGCCCTACTGAGGTTAAATACAATATAAGGGTTAAAAGTGTGGAATAAAACAGTATAAATAAGTGCAACAGTAAGAAATAACATAGAATTGACAGGACAACAACAACTAGAACAGAGAGAAAACAAGCCACGGAAAGAAATACAGCTCAACATAGAGATAACAACCGGGGCACCTTCCAGGATACCGTCCTATAGTCCCAATTACAACTGTCCAGTGGATCTCCCGGGATATCGTCCCGTAGTCCATCATATATATGCATGGGGATCTACCGGAATCCTGATCCGTAGTCCCAAATGTAAATATCCAGTACTGGGGAAATCTACCGGGTGCATTCCCGTAGTTTCATATAACTGTGCAGGGGGATCTACCGGGAATCTAACCAGTAGTCCAAAAGTAAACAGACAAGGGGGAGCTACCGGAATCCCACATCCGTAATCCCAAAATAAATACACAGCAGCAGCAGGAAGATAAACAGAAATAGCAAAATTCATATTAAGACAATAAGTGATTCTAGCCTAGCATGCTGCACATAATTCAAGTAAGGCAGGCTAAATCAAATGAAGCAATTATGTCACTTAGACATGCTTTCCTAAGCTAACAACAGGCTTAATAGTGCAAGTAATAGAAACAGGAAAGGAAACATACTAGTAAGTACTTAAAGAAAACCGGATTCCCAACAATCAACACAAGTACACACTCGTCACCTCACGTACAAGACATTTCAATTACCAAATATACCAATCCTAAGGGGAATGTCCCCCACACAAGGTTAGACAAGCCACTTACCTCGATGTCACAAGCACAATTCACGATTAAACTATAGTTTTACCCCTTGATTCCACCACCAATTAACTCATATCTAGTCACAAGTTACTTAATTACATCAATAAGCGCTAAATGAATCAACCTCAATGCATGAAAATGAGTTTTCTAAAGTTTTACCCAAAAAGTCAAAAAATTGCCCCGGGCCCACATGGTCAAAACCCGAGGTTCGAACCAAAACCCGATTACCCATTCCTCCACGAACCCAAATATATGATTTGTTTTGAAATCGGACCTCAAATCAAGGTCCAAATCCCCAATTTTTGAAAAACCTAGGTTCTACCCAAAACACCAATTTCCCCCATGAAAATCATTGATTTTGAGTTGAAATCATGTTAAAAGATGTTAATGATCGAAGAAAACTAGTTTAAAATGACTTACAATTGTTTTGGGAAAGAAGAAGCCTTTGAAAAATCGTCTTAGGGTGTTTATGTTTTGAGAGGATATGAAAAATGGGTTTAAAATCGGTTAAGTATAAAAGTTGCAGGTCGCAGGTATGGAAAATGCAAACAAGGGTTCACAATTGCGAACCCCGACTTCTGCTATGTTGGGAAATGTGAAACAGGGCCCGCATTTTTTAACCCTTCAGGAAAATAGGACCTTCGCATTTGGGAACAGCATGTCGCATTTGCGATTTGGGAATTGCGAAGAATGGGTCGCATTTGTGACCCAAGGCTGAACAGGGATTTTCGCATTTGTGGAAAAATACTCGCATTTGCAAACAAGGCAGGCCTGGGCTGTTTTTCGCATTTGTGATCCAGCCTTCGCATTTGCGAGCCAGGCTTCGCAAATGCGAAAGCCTGCAGGCCTGGGCATACCAGCTAAAATTCTGTAGATTTCTAAGTTCAAAATGTACCCCGTGGCCTATCCAAAACTCACACGAGCCCTCGGGGCTCCAAGCAAATATACACACAACCTCAAAACATCTCACGGACTTATTCGTGTACTCATATCACCAAAATAACATCAGAAACCTTGAATTAAACCTCAATATCAATGAAATTTCTCAAAACATTTTTAAACACCGAACATTCCAATTAAGGTCCGAATCACGTCAAACGGACTCCATTTCTTACCAAACTTCACAGAATTATCTTAAATCATATATAAGACATGTACCGGGCGTTGGAACCAAAATATAGGCCCGATACCAACATGTTCTAATCAAATTTCATTTCCAAATCTTTTAAACAATTTCAGAAAATAATTTTCTTTAAAAATTCATTTCTCGGGCTTGGGACCTCGGAATTCGATTCCGGGCATACGCCCAAGTCCCATATTTTCCTACGGACCTCCAGGACCGTCAAATCACGGATCCGGATCCGTGTACCCAAAACGTTGACTGAAGATAAATTAACTCATGTTATAGTCAAAATTTATCATTTTTCATAAATTTTCACATATAGGCTTTCCGGCTACGCACCCGGACTGCGCACACAAATCGAGGTAATGTTAAAAGAGGTTTTTAAGGCCTTGGAACGTAAAATTTTATTTTAAAACAAGCGATGACCTTTTGGGTCATCACATCTTCATTATCATCACATTGATCATCAACTGCATCTTTGCTAATTAATGAAACACTAGATTCTCACTCTTTGTTCCTTTGATGTGATTTCTCAAGAAGCTTCAATAAAGTATCAACTTTCGACTCTAGGTTTGTCTTTAAAGCCTGTGAGATAGTATTTAAAATTAAAATTAGTAATATTAGTTGCTTATAAGTTCAAGGCACTTAGTCCTCAATTTTAAATTAGAAGTTTAAAATTCAGGACAGTTAGTCCTCAATTCCTAATTAGCAGCTTAGAATTTTAGAACACTTAGTCCAGATTAGAAATTAACAATAGAAAGTTCATGATACAATGTAACCAAAAGTAACAAGTTATTTTCATGTTACCTTGATGTCCTTTTGAATCCTTTTTGTTAACTTATATGAGTTCACCAAACTATAGAGCACCTGATCCATTATGAGCTTCTACTGAGAATACTTAAGAAGCAGTAAGTAAAGGAGACAAGGGATTTTTACGTGAAAAAATCCCACACAAGGGGACAAAAACCACGACCTACACTTGTAAGCTTTCAACTTCACTAACTTGTAATCTCACTATTACAAGCCACTTTGTAATGACTTTATTACAAAGACTTCAACTTAATTAACTTGTGATACTCTTACCACAAGCCACTTTGTGACCCTTGTGAGCACGTGATTTTTGTTTTACGCGACAATCACTCCAAAAGAAATAAAAATAATAACAAATGGTCTTGCTGTACAATTTTTGGATTTTTACGTGGCATTTTGTTAGTTATTTATGATTTCGTCTATTTTTATTTTTATCAAACAAAATACAAAAAAAAATGTGTGTCGTGTGTATTTGAACCGTAATTGATTTTAAAAGGAAAATCGTAAAATATATGCGTCTTTTATTCTATTTTTTGTTGTCATTTAATGATTTTATTTTTAATTAAATGTTAATGTGAGTGATAATTGTTGTTTTGAGTATTTATTCATATTGGTATGATTTTATTTTATTTTTATTATTAGGAATTTTTATTTAATTATAAGAAGGAAAACATTAGATTTGGGCCAAGATTTTAAATAAAATCAGGCCCAAACCAATGCAAATGACCTAGTCCAACCAGGCCTTCTGCAAGACGCCCCAAACGACGCCGTATAGGCATCATCTCTTCGAGTCGTTGATTGGTTCAAAGGAACGGCCCAGATCAGGCCAATCCTTTATCTAAACGACGCCGTATAAGGCCGTCTAATCTCATCCGTTCAAACCAGGCTGATCTAATAGCCCTCGTCCCATCTCCTTTACCCGTTATCAGACCCGACCCAATGAAACCCGGTCTGATCCACCCCAGTATGAGAGCAAACGACACCATTTCTTTTAGTGGAAAGATCACAGCCGTTGATCAGTGGCAATCCAACGGCCAAGACACAACCATCCACCCCGTATAAAAGGAATCATATCACACCCTGCCCCTCTATCCAACACCCTGCCTTAGTCATCCCTTCCACAGACCCAAAAACCCCGGAACCCTAGAGCTGCCCCCTTTCCCTTCACCATTAAACCCGGCGGCATGGACGCCGGTGACCCCTACCTTAACACTATAGGACCGCCTCACCACCCTGAACATAGATCTGTTGTCCTTTTGTCTCGAATCCCCTCCCACCTTCTCGAATCTTCATTCGAAGATTCGAGTCGGACTTCGACTTACACCGATCTACCCCAGTTTCACACTAGACAGTCCCTGGACCTCCCTCATGACCAAACCATGCTTGGTTTGGTCCGAATCTAACCAGGGAAACCTAAATCCCAAATCTACCCTTAGGAACCCTAGAAGTCCTGATGCCTGGTCTGTGTCCATCTGAACTAAATGATTAGGGTCTAATGGACCTTAATCGAAGTGTTCTCAGTAGAGAACACTTCGATTAAAGTACATTCAACCCCAAGAAAGATCGATTTCAAATCCGAGCTGAGGTTTTCTAATTTTTCAAGGCTTTAAGGTAATTTTTGTTTTCTTTATCAGTTTATTTTGTCTATTATAATTGAATGTTTGTTCATATGTTTTGTTTAATTTATGTTATTGAATTTTTGTCGACTGTTGTTGTCCACCTTGCCCGGACCTCTGTATTTGGCCAAGTTCTTTCCATTTACTGATCTTGTGTATGTGTGTAAACTGTACAATCAATTGAACTTAAAATTTGATTGATTAATTAATTCCCCAGTACAACTTTTGCTTAGTCAGTGCAATTTGAATTGCATGTTGATACTGTTAGATTTCTGATCATGGTCTTTGATTGTATATGCTATAATTAGTATAGTCGATTCGATACGTGTCGTCGAATAGTTTCAGTTGTTTGAATGATAATAATTTGATCTGTTTCTTGCTGAACATTGTTTGAGTCAAATTGAGAATCGAGTATAGGTACTTATAGTTGTTAATTTGAATCAGAAATTTAAGGATTTGGTTTGTAGTTGCAGTCTGAATTGGTGGCATGTGCACTTGTGCACAACATGTGCATAAAGGCCCTTTTTAGAGACTAAAATAACTTGACACCATATGCTGTCAGGTTATATTCTTGCTGCCCATGTCTGCTTTTAGTTTAATAAGCTGATTAAAAGGGTTGTCAGGGAATATCATGGGAGGGTTCCTAATTTTAAACATTTGAGTGAAAAAACAGCTGAAAAGGAGGGGGTTCTGAGTTGCTTAACAGGCTGTGAATAGCCTGATGTTAGGTATAAAGAAGGGGGCATAACTTCCATTTAAGGGGGATTCAGACTGATTTTTAGAGAGGATAGATAAATATAGAGAGAGAGCAAGAAATAAAAAAAACATACAGAAAAATCAGAAACTGTTTCTTCCTATTGTTGTTTGGATTTCATTTGTTGTCAATCTGTTAAGCAGTACTGATTCTTCCAAGTCTCAACTGAGATTACTGGTGGTGTGTTGCATTAGTTTATTCTTGGAATTGGATTGTCTGGAGTTCTTTTCCTACTACACTGCCTACTGCTTTCGTTTAGCTACTTTTTCCATCGGCTATATTTGCATCTTGCACTGGGATTTGTTCTGCTGTTACCAGTTTGGTTACTGCTGTTGTTTCTGTTGCCATTACTGACTTCTCTTCTTCTTCAATTGTAAGCATTTCCAGGTACACACTTCTGAAACCATGTGTTGTTGAAAGCTTGAAGTTTGAAGTAGAAATAAAGAAATGAATGTTGTTTACTTTACAATACTTGTATTCGAAACATAGCAATAGGTTGAATGGTAGTTAGCCTGTATTTGTTTAAGTTCATTCCATCTACAATTACTCTGTATGAATTAACACACATCCTAACCGAGGTGGACTACTAGATAGTATTATTGTTAGGTCAGATGTATCGGGAGATGATATATTTGTTAGATCAGTTTATAGCTCATTAAAATATACATTTGTGCAATATGTATTTAATAGAAGTTAGTCTATTTAACACTATATGGTTATAGTTTTTAAGTTTGTCTGTATGACGAGGAGTGCGTGCGTGTTTAGTATATTGGCAGTTAAATTTCAGCTTCTATTCTTGTTCCTAACATGTAAGGCAGGATGCTTTTAATTCGACAAAAAGACTCGTCATAATTCTGAATCATTTAAACTAACTCTATCAAATTGGGTTGCGTTAGGCAGTTTATAGGATCACGTCTGAATCCCATGGGTAGTAGTTTATAGTAGTTAATGCTATTAATTTGTTCAAAAGGTCAGTTTGAATTAAAATGAGACAGACGCCTAGGGTGAGTTTTAGCATGATATTTGTCTTGTATGCAATTTCTTTTATCAAACTGAAAGCATGTCCAATAAAGCACAAAATTTTTCCACCTTGAAATAATCAATCAGATAACTAATAGGAGGCCGGGATTAGCTAAACATGCAATTCAATTAGCATACAGTTTTCTTTCTTCTATTTTTTTTAGAGACGAACATAATAGAAATGTAGTCACTTTAGGATATTCCTTCTGAAATAATGAGGCGAGCCTCGCCAAATAAAAATGCAAATTGCGGGGCCCTCGATAATTAACCATAATAAATACTTAGGATTCGGGACGGACTGTTTAGTGAATTTCACTGCCTCCCCCAAAGATAATAACGCGATAGACTCTTTAGGCCTGACTCAATTGAAATTACATTCTTAAATCCGGGTGCACATTGATGTGACCCAAATCCAAATCTCAACGGAGTCGAAATGTGTCAAACAACTACGGGTGCATTGATTGTGACGTCGTTCGAGATGCATTTTCACGACGTTGCAATTCTATAAAAATAAATGATAATAATAAAAGCGGTTTAAACTTAATAAAAGCACGTAAGTCGTAACATGTATTTAAATCAGATATTTAGCTATTATAACAATTTAAGCGACCGTGCTAGAACCACGGGATTCGAGGGTGCCTAACACCTTCCCTCGGGTCAACAGAATTCCTTACTTAGAATTTCCGGTTCGTAGACTTCATTTAGAAAAGTCGAAAATTTCCTCGATTTGGGATTCAAGATAAACCGGTGACTTGGGACACCAAAAGCCAAACCTTTCCCAAGTGGCGACTCTGAATTAAATAAATAATCCTGTTTCAAATATTGTCACTTAAATTGAAAAAACTCCCTCGCGCATCTACCCTTCGGGGTGGGCGCGCAAAAAGGAGGTGTGACAGCTCTGGCGACTCTGCTGGGGAAAAAGTAACCCAGAACCACTGGTTCAGGGTTCAAGAATTCGAGCTTAGAATAATTGTTATATTTAGCTTTATTATCTAATATTTATTACATGTTTTGACATAACGTGCTGAATGTTGTCTTTTACCGCTTTGATATTATCTGAACTGTATATAAACTGTGCCGAAACCTTTCTCTCTTCACCTCTGGGGATGTGCTTACTGGTTGAGACTCCCTATTCTGTTAGTGTCAATACCCGAAATAAGGAAGAGGACGGATAAGTTACGAAGTCGGATGGCCTTTTGGTTCCCGGTAAGTTGCCCCTCCTCGACTCGAGTTGTCCGCTTGGGTACACAGTCTAGAACATCTACCCAGGTTATAAACTTAGTATAACGAAACCTCATGTCGTATCCCTAGTAGGAACGCTTATCTGCATCATGTTGCATTTGACATAGGGGACTCAACACAAGGGTTGGGTCCGTCTAGGACAGGCAACCTGAAATGAAAAGACCATCCTGCCGCATCCCGTTTGTTTTGCGCATCTATTTGCTTCGGATCTGCATGCTGACCGGTTTCCGAAGAAGTTTCTAAAAAAAAGGAAAAAATAGCAGCGTAGGGAGATAATTACTTATTTTTTGGAAAAATAAAACCAATGTCCAAGTAGTATCAAAACCTCGCCGAAATTTTCTTAGAAAAAAAAAAGAAAAATAAAAATAAAGTTTGTCTTTTAGTTTTGATTTATTCCTTTTAACCACTTTCAAAATCCAAAATGTATATAAAAATAAAAAAAACAAAGAGAAAAAAAATTCAAAAAAAAAATTGGTTTCATTTGTAGTATCTTTTTAAAAGATCTTCGAAATTTCAAAAAAATGAAAAAAAAAAGAAGTTTAAATGTATAAAGATCTCCTTAGTCTCTTGTTCAAAAATGTATAAAATAAAATAAAGATATGTATAAAAATAGTTATTCCTCTTTTCTTTAAAAGATTTTATTTGTTTCCCCTATTTCTGACCGAACTACGCCGGTTTGATTCTCACCGTATGTAAGATACGTAGGCAACCCCCATCGGGTTCAACCCCACCTTTTGCTAAAAATAGCCGAAACCAAAAAAAAAAATTTGACAAATGTAGCCACTTGTATAAAGAGCCGGGTGAGGCCGTTTTTGTAAAAAAACAGCCGAATGTTCCTAAGCGGGACGCCAGAAGGTTGACATTGCATGAACGGCCATCTTCGGTCATCATTTTTTGATCGGTTGGTCCTCGCAGCTTTAGAGTCTTTATTCGAAGTATTAAAAGGCCGCATTTTGGAAATCGAGTTCGTCGTTTTGAAAAAAAAATCTTGAAAAAATCCAAATAGTTTTATTTTGAGTCTAATAAAAGTCTTTTCGTTAGCATAATCACCCTAATAAATGTGCAGGATGAGCACGATACAAAACGAACCCTTTTCAATAATGACCAAGATCCCTTTTGAGTTGCGACTATGGTGGAACGACTTGGGCAAGGAGGGGCAAGACAAAGTAAGGAAATATCTGAAAGATCTCCCGGATTTACTAGACATTCAGCCTCGGGGTGATATTATCAGATCACTGGTCACTTGCTGGGATTCAGCGCACAATGTGCTTCGTTTCTCAGACTTTGAGCTCACCCCGACGTTGGAAGAAATAGCGGGATACATTGGAGGGGATGAAGCTCCATTAAGGTTCAAATACTTGATTGCACCTAGGGCCATCACAGTACACCGGTTTCTGGATTTCCTAAAAATACCCCAAACATTTCACCATCCAGATCTTGCCAAAGGTTTCTGCAGTCTCCACCTCATGTATGCTAGATACGGCCACGAGAGCGGGTTCAATAAGCCGGATTTCAAACTATGTAGTAGAGGCAACCGACAAAAGTGGGACGAACACAGGCTATTAGCTTTTATGACAGCCTTTTTGGGTCTTATAGTGTTTCCAAGGAAAGACGGAAACATCGATCTAAAAGTGACTGGGGTCGTCAGTACTTTGCTCACCCAAGACAAAAGTACTCTGGCACCTATGATTATGGCTGACATTTTCCGGACTCTCACTGCTTGCCGAGTCGGGGCCGACTTTTTCGAAGAATGTAACCTACTGTTGCAAATGTGGATGATCGATCATTTATGCCACCGCTCCTCTCTCTTGGGTTACGGTTCGCCCGAGAAAACTTGTATTGGAGAATTCTACACAAGAGTCAAAGGATTCAATCTACCCGAGGGAGTCACAGCATGGACTTCATTTCTCCGAACTCTCACTGCCAACCAAATCCAGTGGACGCTCGGATGGTTGCCCGTTGAGGAAATCTTATACATGCCGGCAACCAGGCCCCATTTTCTGTTAATGCGACTTAAAAGCATCCAACCCTATGCACCATATCGGGTTTTAAGGCAACTTGGGAGGTATCAAATAGTACCAGAAGATGAAGATCTGAGTATTCAAGTGATTGAAATCAGCCCAGATGGTCATTTCCCCGAAGAGGGAGTTCGCCAAATCTGGAGTGAGTGCCAACATCTGACAGCAAACACTTGTGTGAGCGATACAGCAAAAGGGGAAGTTGCCCCAGGGTATCACGCTTGGTTCAGAGGTGACCTGTCCTACGAGAGACCAGCTAAGAGACCTTATTTCAAAGATTTCGTGGAGTCATCCCAAGGGCAATGGGACTGGTTAGCAAAAGAAAAGGGGTATCGGGCAGAGATCGGTGATTTGAAGCTACAAATTGACAGTCTGAAATTCGATAACAGCATACACATCGCTGCGGATGGGGGCAAAAGGAATAGATTGATCCAAGAGAATGAAGAACTTAAGGCCCAAATCCAAGAATTGAGATTGGCTCTTGATGAACAGCCCAGAAGTCGATCAGACAAGCAGTTGATAAAAAGTTTGAAAAGAGAAGTCAGGGAATGGCGAGATGGTTTAGAAGAATCTGAAAATATCATGGCAGAACTCAAAGCACAGTGGGGTACAAGAATAGATAAGCATCGTCGATACTTGAACCAATTGAAACGTGACCACGAGAAAACTGGCGCTAAAATGAAGAAAGAGATGGCTACGCTTGAGGTTAAAGCATCTAAACAGGCCGAGGATTTCCAATTTGAGAGCAGATACTATTACGACCTGTTGGCCCAAATGAAGACAGAAGTGCGGCAACTGAAGAATCGGCATATACAAGATTCTCAGGTTTTAAAAATGTGCAGTGATCAGATGAAACACCTGCTCATAGAAAAGAAACAAACCAGAGATAGGATCATGACCATTTCCCACGCCATCATCAGACGATGTCTATGTTGTGAGAACATGCCCAGCGTTACCATTCTCTCGGCAGTGATGAGTTATGTCAAACAGACCATGCATGAGTTGGAGCAACTTGAAAGGGATCTCACACCTAGGACCGCGGCGAGGCCGAACGATGCCCCGCGGGCACCGATTTTCAAAACCATAATATATTCATAGGTCGAGTCTGTATATTAAACATCTTCTGTCCATCTTTTCGCATCAGGGTGTTTTAGTCTGTTTGAGTCTATATTTATTTTTTAAGTTTTGTTTTTCCTTTTTCGAAATATTGCTTGTAACAGATCATTTCAGTAATAAAATGTGTGTTTCTTTTACATTCATCTGTTTTTGAACTACGTAATGATCTGATTCATGTGGCATCGTGATACGTAGGCAATCTTCATCGGATCCGGTCGCGGTTTAACCAAAGAGAAAAATTGAAAAAAAGGGGAAAATAATAAAAGGGAAGCCTAAAAAAGAATGCCGGAATGACGCATGCTTTCGTCGCAAGCATGTAGGAATCTATTTAACTGTATAGGTGCATCATGCCCCAACGTGAGATTGCCTATTTGTTATTTAATCCGAATTAACAGTTCATTTGTCGTTGAGTTCCTCCAGGTTTTTGGAAAAGACGGTTGGTTTGGTGAAAGTCTAGCCTCGCACTCATACTTCACGAGGTCGAAAGGGAGTGTTCAATTACCTGTTATTAAGGCAAGAGGCGGTGCTCACACTTATTTCACAAGGTCCAAAGGAAGCATAGAAATGTCTGCAGAAATTCCTTTACCAACAGTTCCTGTTTCCGAGGAGAGTTCGATCTCGGCTGTCCTCACGCCCGAGTCCGCAACTGCGAAGGAAAATAGAATCCTGCGGCTCCGCATGTTGGAAATGTTGGACGACTGGAATAACGGAAAAGAGCCACCAAGCATCGTCCCTGGATTCCCTGAGTTATTTTCCAGGACAGGCGGGACTTCTAATGTCCCCATAAGCTATCCTGCCACCCCATTCGGGTACCCAGCTGTCTCGGCCTTCTCTGCTGGATCGCCCTCGGATTCTCATCTCCGAGTGTCAACAACGGATGTAAACACAAACATCTTTACTGCACCACCTTGCCCGATCACGGCACAACCTACTGCATACAAGCCGAATTTTGACTCGCTCTCGTTTGCATTCCAAGCACCATCTTTTTCAATGGAACCAACTCGGTTCGCCACTAGCACTTTTCCTCCACAGCCTCAGTGCGAGCTTGCACCTGGGCAGGATCAGAACCCCAGAATTGCTGAACAAAATGAGATGGCCAAAAGAATGAGAAGCCTTGAACAGAGTTTGAAGAACATGCAAGGTTTGAGCGGACAGAAAAGTGTCTCCTACACCGATCTATGCATGTTTCCTCACGTGCACCTACCAATGGGTTTCAAGACCCCAAAGTTTGAGAAGTACGACGGGCACGGTGACCCCATTGCTCACCTCAAGAAATATTGCAACCAATTGCGGGGAGCCGGCGGAAAAGAGGAATTGCTAATGGCATATTTCGGGGAAAGTCTGGTGGGAATAGCCTCGGAATGGTACATGGACCAAGACATGTCCCGATGGCACATATGGGATGATCTCGCTAGAGATTTTGTGAGACAATTCCAGTATAACATCGACATCGCACCAGACCGAAATTCTCTGTCGAACTTGAAGAAGAAACCTTCAGAAAGCTTCAGAGAATATGCTATTAAGTGGCGCGAGCAGGCGTCGAGGGTGAAGCCTCCCATGGATGAGGTGGAAATGGTCACTACTTTTCTCCAGGCTCAAGAGTCTGACTATTTCCAAAACATGATGTCAGCCATGGGAAAGCCGTTTGCAGAAGCGATTAAGATTGGAGAGATGGTGGAGAATGGTCTGAAAACAGGTAGGATTTTGAGTCAAGCAGCCATAAGGGCGACCTCCCAAGCCGTCCAAAGCGGGTCCGGAGGAATGGCAAGAGGGAAGAAAAAGGAAGAAACAGCCATGGCAGCCTCAGAAGCAAGGGAATATCGTAATCCCAGGCCTCGTTTTCCGGAAAGGACCTCGCAACACTACTACCCCCACTCAAATGCGCCATATCCTCCTCAACCCTACATGGTCATGAACACCCAACCTTATGTCCATCCGCCGCACCAAGCCAACCGAGGCCAAGCTCCACCTCCCAAAAATCAGCCTCCTTACCGCAACCACTATAACCCACAGCCTCCGCAAAATAACTCCCGTCCTCAAGAGCCACCTAGAAGGAGGACTTTCACGCCCATCGGTGAACCATACTCTACTTTGTTCCCGAAGCTAGTCCAGTTGGGTTTCCTGCAGCCAGTCCCTCAGACAAGGCACAACCTGGCGTCACCTTCTTACAAAGCTGGGGTCAGATGCGCCTATCATTCAGGGGCCGAGGGGCACGATACAAATGACTGCTGGTCATTGAGAAGAGTGGTCGAGAATTTAATAGAGCAAGGGAAAATAGTGCTAAGGGACGAGGAGGTCCCAAATGTGACTAACAATCCATTACCTGCTCACAATAATGGGCCACTGATCGGAATGATTTGCGAAGACAAAGAATTTGACCCTGCTTTGAAAGCTATAATCGCCATTGTTGACATAGGGAAAAAGCCTGAAACAGCCCAGAAACCAGAAAAAGGGGAAAAGGCCAATACTGTAAAGTGCAAGCCCGAAAAGAAGGTGGAGAAGAAGGTGGTGCCTGTGAAGAATGGAGTTCTTTACATCCCACGAGGTCGAGCAGAGAAGCCGCAGAGCTTCGAGGTCAAAAGGGAAAAACCTATGTACGTGCCAAAGGGGGCCTATGTGGTCCGGGGGACGATTCAACCACCTCGGCTGAATGAGCCAGTGGTTATCGGATGCGTGCCACAAAAGCCGATGATAAACCCGTCCACAGTACCATGGAACTATCAGAGGACGTTGGTAACGTACAAAGGTAAAGAATTCACGGGAGAACTTTCGGAAAATACTTTCATTGGAAGGTATTCGAACACCCAAGAGCTAAACAACGCCATACGGAGACGCTTCCCACCAAAGAAGCCTGTAAGCGTTGAAGAAGCGGAAGTTTTCTTCCAACAAATGAAAATGCCGGACTACGAAGTGGTAGATCAACTGCGCAAGTGCCCCGAGCAAGTGTCCATGCTATCATTGTTGATGAGGTCGGCCGAGCATCAAAAGATCTTACTGAAAACCCTGAACGAAGCATACGTGCCAGTTGAAACCTCAGTTGAACAACTGGAACGAATGACAGAAAGGTTCTTCACCGTTAACCAGGTCTCTTTCAGCAAGAACGATTTACCCCCAGAGGGAGCGGCACACAACAAGGCCTTGCATCTAACAGTTAAATGCGAAGACTACTATGTCAAGCGGGTAATGTTGGATGGGGGTTCAGGTGTTGACATTTGCCCGCTCTCCACGCTACAGAGAATGGAAATTGGGACCGGAAGAATCCGCCCCAATAATGTCTGCTTGAGGGCTTTTGACGGCATCAAAAGAGACACCCTCGGAGAAATAGACTTGGTTTTGACCATAGGGCCAGTAGAGTTTGAGGTAACTTTCCAAGTGCTTGACATGGATACGTCCTACAATTTCCTCCTTGGCAGACCTTGGATTCATGCGGCAGGAGTTGTACCTTCCACTCTTCATCAGATGGTGAAGTTTGAGTACGAAGACCGAGAGATCGTGGTCCATGGAGAAGACGAGCATGCTATTTATCGGGACCCATCTATCCCATATCTTGAACCAAGAGAAGGGAGCGAACACATGGTCTATCAAGCTTTCGAGATTGTGTTAGCAGAGCAGCATGAAGAGGGAAAACCTTGCCCCCAACCTTTCTTGTCTAACGCCTCGGTTATGGTGGCTAAAGAGATGATCCGGCACGGATTCAGGCCAGGGAAAGGGCTCGGACGAACATTGCAGGGAATAACGGAACCCATCACCCTGCCTTCCGCCAAAAAACATTTTGGGATAGGTTTTAAACCCACTCCAGAAGATGAAGAATGGGCAAAGAAAAGAAAGAATGGGGGGTGGAAACTGCCTCGGCCACTGCCGGATTTATATGAAACTTTCGTCGAACCAAAACACACTGAAGAAGAAGACAATGAGGTTTTCACGGCTGAGGAAATAGAGGAGATATGTGGGGCAATGAGAGAAATGCTCTACGAGGCTCACATGGTTCAACCAGGAGAAGGAACCAGCACCGCCGAAATACTATATATGGGGCAAAACGCCAAACTCCGAAACTGGGAGGCCACGTCATTCCCGACTAGGCGGAAGTCCGGGTAGACCTGTCCTGCCACCTTTCCTGCATCACAAGTTATATCCAGGATATAACTTGGATGTTTTCTTCTTTTATTTGTTGTTTTGAATTCCTGAGTTTGTAAACATTGTTGTCTTCCAGATTTCAAGAAGAAAATGAAAAAAAATCATCATTGTTTTCCCATTTTTCCCTTTGTTCTGATTTTGTTATTTTTCTTTTATCCTTTCTTTCAGTTATAATAACGCGGCTTTAAATATGACATGCTTGCGGACTTCATGCCCAGATCACAACGAGCTATTTAATTGTGAAATAATGAACCCAGAACCAGAATATGATGAAGAAGAGGCTTTTAGGGAAATAAACCGAGAGTTGGAACATTTTGAGAATAAACCTAAGCCAAATCTGAATGACACCGAACCGGTTAATTTAGGAACTTCTGAAGAAATCCAGGAGACCAAAATAATCATTCACGCGGACAAGAAAACGCGAGACGCGATAATTCAACTTCTTTTTGAATTTAAAGATGTGTTTGCTTGGTCATACGATGACATGCCGGGATTAGGTGTTGATCTAGTAGTTCATAAATTGCCAATTCACCCTGATTGTCCTCCAGTTCAACAAAAGCAATGAAAGTTCAAAACTGAGGTCAGTGACAAGATTAAAGAGGAGATCACCAAGCAGCTGAAAACGGGAGTGATTCGGGTAGTCCAATATACAACATGGTTGGCAAATGTGGTTCCAGTGCCGAAAAAAGATGGGAAGACTCGGGTATGTGTGGACTATCGAGACCTGAATAGAGCCAGTCCCAAAGATAATTTTCCATTGCCCAACATCCACATCCTTGTTGATAATTGCGCCAAACATGAGATCCAGTCTTTCGTAGATTGTTACGCTGGGTATCATCAGGTATTGATGGATGAAGAAGACGCCGAGAAGACGGCCTTCACCATGACTTGGGGCACTTACTGTTATCGGGTTATGCCATTTGGTCTGAAGAATGCTGGGGCAACTTACATGAGAGCCATGACTGCCATTTTTCATGACATGATGCATCAAGAAATAGAGGTGTACGTGGACGATGTGTTAATCAAATCTAGGACGCAGGAAAATCACATCCAAGACTTGAGGAAGTTCTTCGAGAGACTGAGGAAGTACGACTTGAAGCTGAACCCAGCCAAATGTGCTTTCGGAGTCCCGTCGGGCAAGCTTTTGGGCTTCATAGTGAGCAGGAGGGGTATCGAATTAGATCCAACAAAGATAAAATCTATCAGGGATCTACCTCCCCCAAGAACGAAGAAAGACATGATGAGTTTGTTGGGCAGATTGAACTATATCAGTCGATTCATTGCCCAACTAACTAGCACGTGTGAGCCCATATTTAAGCTATTGAGAAAAGATGTGGCGATCAAATGGACGGCTGAGTGTCAAGAAGTTTTTGACAAAATTAAAGAATATCTTTCAAATCCCCCAGTTTTGGTCCCACCAGAGCCAGAAAGACCACTGTTCTTGTATCTGACAGTCTTGGAGAATTCTTTCGGTTGCGTCCTCGGGCAACATGACATAACCGGAAAGAAAGAACAAGCAATCTACTACTTGAGCAAGAAATTCACCGGCTACGAGGCCAAGTACACTCTGCTGGAAAGAACATGTTGCGCTCTGACGTGGGTTGCTCAAAAGCTGAGACATTATCTCCAAGCTCACACTACTTTCCTCATAAGCAGGCTGGATCCTTTGAAGTATATATTTCAGAAACTGATGCCTACTGGAAGACTGGCCAAGTGGCAAATCTTGCTTACTGAATTCGACATAGTCTATGTCACTCGCACGGCAATGAAAGCCCAGGCGCTAGCAGATCATTTGGCCGAAAATCCAGTCGATGAGGAATACCAGCCATTGAGTACCTACTTTCCAGATGAAGAAATAAACACTGTAGAAGTGGTCTCGGAGAATGCTCATGTTTGGAAGATGTTCTTTGATGGAGCCGTAAACGCTAAAGGTGTAGGGATTGGGGCAATTTTGATCTCGCTCTCCGGTCAGCATTATCCAGCCACAGCTAGACTGCGTTTCTTTTGCACAAACAATACAGCCGAGTATGAAGCCTGCATCATGGGCATGCATATGGCGATTGATCAGGATGTCGAAGACTTACTGATTATGGGAGATTTTGACCTGATTATCCGGCAAGCCCAAGGTGAATGGGAAACTCGGGATGTCAAGCTTATCCTTTACCGACAGCACGTGGAGGACCTCGGCAAGTGTTTTAAATCAATAGAGTTCAAGTATATCCCGCGGTGTCACAATGAACTAGCGGATACACTTGCTACTTTGGCTTCAATGCTACCTTACCCAGGCAACGCCCACGTCGATCCCTTGGAAATCGAAATCAGGGAAAGACACGGTTATTGTAACGTAATCGAGGCAGGATCATGTATACAGTCGTGGTACCATGATATCAAGAGGTTCTTGAAGACGCAAGAATACCTCGAGCATGATACTGGAGATCAAAAGAGAACCGTTAGGCGACATGCAAGTGGTTTCTTTTTGAGCGGTGAGTTGTTGTATAAGAGGACCCCGGACCTCAATCTACTAAGATGTGTTGATGCCGAGGAGGCAAGAAAGATCATGCACGAAGTACACGCAAGGGTATGCGGACCCCACATGAACGGGTACGTCTTGGCAAAGAAAATCCTTCGAGCAGGTTATTACTGGATGACCATGGAAAAGGACTGCTTTAGCTTCGTTCGGAAGTGTCATCAGTGTCAGGTGCACGGTGATTTGATTCATGCACCTCCCACGGAATTGCATCCCATGTCTGCACCTTGGCCATTTGTTGCATGGGGCATGGACGTCATTGGACCAATCGAGCTAAAGGCTTCAAATGGACACAGATTTATACTGGTTGCCATCGACTACTTCACAAAATGGGTAGAGGCTGTCTCTCTCAAGTCGGTCACTAAAAAAGCTGTAGTGGATTTTGTACACTCAAATCTTATCTGTCGTTTTGGTATTCCTGCGACTATCATCACAGATAACGCAGCAAACCTGAACAGTCACTTGATGGGAGATGTATGCGAGCAATTCAAAATAACGCATAGGAATTCTACTCCTTATCGGCCCAAGGCCAATGGCGCTGTGGAAGTGGCAAACAAAAACATCAAGAAGATTTTGAGGAAGACGATCCAGAGTTCCCGACAGTGGCATGAACAGCTACCATTTGCATTATTGGGATATCGCATTACGGTACGCACGTCAATAGGAGAAACTCCTTATCTCTTGGTTTATGGGACCGAAGCTGTGATACCAGCAGAGGTAGAAATTCCTTCGCTCCGAACCATTGTCGAAGCAGAGATCGAAGACAGCGAGTGGGTTAAGACTCGATTGGAGCAGTTGACTTTGATTGACGAGAAACGAATAGCTGCAGTTTGTCACGGGCAGTTGTACCAACGAAGAATGGCTCATGCTTACAACAAGAAAGTCCGACCCAGGAATTTCGAAGTAGGTCAACTGGTACTGAGGTGCATTCTGCCACATCACCAAGAAGCGAAAGGGAAATTTGCTCTAAACTGGAAAGGCCCATACATCGTCAGGAAGATCTTGCCGAGATGAGCATTGTACCTGGGTGATATTGAAGGAAATGACCCCGAAACAGCGGTAAATGCAGACGCAGTCAAGAGATACTATGTCTGAGTGACACCCCAGCGGTCTTGACACATTTGAAATGCTGAAGGTTTTATTCCCACTATCAACTCTCTCTACAAGCCTTTGAGCCGATTAAAAAAAAGAAAAAAAAACATTGATCGAGGCCTGAACTACGTTTGACTTGATTCCGAAAGGATACGTAGGCAGCCTCTCCCTGAGGTTCAGTCACACCAACAATAAAATCCCATTTACCCTGAAATTGAAACCGGGGCACGTCAAGCGGTTTAAAAGTCGTAGTATCATCTACCTCTATTTACCGAGCACAAACCTTCAGATCAATTACCAAAGATAGCGGGAAGCCAAGAAGCATCACGAATGGAAACCGGCACACTCTAAATTGAGAGAAATAAAATGAGAAAGTCTCGACGGTGAAAACCTACGGGCACCGCGAGGCGACGGGAGTAGAGTAACCAAAATAAGAGAGCTTGTTTAGTAAAAACTCGCAAAGAGTGCTATCAAGCGATGACAGGAAGAGAAATGAGAGAGGTCGACTAGCGAAAACCCGCAAAGGGCGTTGTTGGCCGAAAGGATGACTCCACCTCAAGAGATTTTGGCATGTCCCACCGGTTTGAAAACGCAGATCCATTTTGGTTCAGGGGGAAATGCAAGTTCATTGAAGGTCAGGCGTCCAGCCCAAAAAGCATGTCATATCCATTTAAAGTCAGCATTGTTTCCCTCATATAAGTCTTTCTTGTCCCGAAAAGGACACTTCTTTTCTGAAATTTGCTTTCTCCATGTCTTTATTTTATTTTTCCTTTAAATCCCTTTCATTTTTAACCCCAAGTCCCAGATATACTGGAAAGGATAGGTGGCGGGTCTGGCTCCACGGAGTTCCGTCTCATGAAGGAAAATACCTCGTTTCATTGGTACGTTTGTCCAAACCTGATGGATCATAATGTTGACTGCATTTGGAGTAAAGTCACAAAAAGAAAAAAAAGAAAAGAGAATTTTTTTCCCATCATAGCCTACCCCAACAAATCAACGGCAAGTCCGCCTTGTACAAATCCCCATAGGGCTTTCCTTTTGTACAAATCCACACAAAGAATCCACTTTGTAAATATTCCCCAAAGAGTCTGCCCCAGCGAAATCCCCACAGATTTTTCCCTCTTGTGCAGATCCCCACAGGGTCTCCCTTTGTTTAAATAAAAAAAAAAGATTTCCCCAACAAGTCCCCAGCAAGTCCCTTTGTAAAGATTCCCCAGCAAGCTTACCCCAACAAATCCTGGAAAGCCCTTTTTTTCAACAAATCCCCAGCAAATCCCCTTTGTACAAATCCTCATAGAGCTTCCCCTTGTACAAATCCCCACAGAGTCTCCTAAATAAAATCCCCGTTGAAATCCCCATTTGAATCCAACCAATGGCATACACTCTCAACGGAAATAAGAACACAACAAAGCAACCGGAACAATCAAGGTCACCGAACCAACCGCCATTTCCGAGCTAACAATTGTTATTTGCTATAAAAGTTGGAACAGGTATAATCCAAGACAACCGTGCAAGAAGCAGGTGTCACCCCAAAGAAGAGAGTACCTGAGTACAAGAAACAGTTTAGCAATAAGGAATCCACTCGAAAGGTAAGTTTCCACGGAATTCTCTTTTATCTTTTACTAAAACAAGAAAAAAAAATCAGTTAGTATCCTCGAACTTTTTCCTTTAGTCAGCATTAGGGTTTTAAACCCTAAACTGAACTTTTCCTTTAGTCAGCATTAGGGTTTTAAACCCTAAACTGAACTTTTCCTTTAGTCAGCATTAGGGTTTTAAACCCTAAACTGAACTTTTCCTTTAGTCAGCATTAGGGTTTTAAACCCTAAACTGAACTTTTCCTTTAGTCAGCATTAGGGTTTTAAACCCTAAACTGAACTTTTCCTTTAGTCAGCATTAGGGTTTTAAACCCTAAACTGAACTTTTCCTTTAGTCAGCATTAGGGTTTTAAACCCTAAACTGAACTCTTTCCATTCAGTCAGCATTAGGGTTTTAAACCCTAAACTGAACTTTTTCAGCATTAGGGCTTCAACCCTAAAACTGAACTTTTGTCCATTCAGTCAGCATTAGGGCCCCAACCCTAAACTAAACTTTTCCCCAGTTAGTCAGCATTAGGGTTTCAACTCTAAACTGAACTTCTCCCCAGCTAGTCAGCGTTAGGGCTCCAGCCTTGAACTGAACTATTTCCATTCCGCCAGCATTAGGACTCTAACCCTTAACTGAGCATTTGTCTGTCAGCCAGCATTAGGGCTCCAACCCTGAACTGAGCATTTTTACCTTAGGGCAATATTAGGGATCCAATTCCGGAGTTGCATTTTTGTAGTCCAATCCTTTCATCAACTCTATAAACTTCCTGGCAACTAACTCACGAAATTTTCCTAGTAGAACTGGGGCAGAAAATTTCGTTCGTTTGTTTTTCCCCGCAGGTCTGACCTTGAGGCACACGGATCGAAACAACCCATGAGATGAGTCTCAACTCAAAATAAAAGAATAAAAAGATAAAAAGAAGATGTGCCGAGATATTCGGAAAGGCGAGGGGCGGATCGCTCCAAGATTTAATCAAGGTCCCGAGTTCTACCAACCCCGTCTCACTCAGTGTCGCAGAAATAAAAGGTGCCTACAACTTGCAAGCATCAAGATTCGGATCGAAGTCTACAAGCAAAATCAGCTAAGATCCAAGATCAAGTTGCAAAAGAATCATAGATAGGAATCTTGTAACTAGCGGTTGACACGCATACGTAGTTAGTTCAGTTTCAATTTCTCTTTGGTTGTAATAAGGGAGTCGGTAAGCAGCAACAGCAGCGGCAACAGCAGTAACGGCAAGCATTGCAGTCCTATGGTAGTCCCAGCTACCAAAGTTTCCCGAACTACATTGACTTGATTCCTGTTTAGCCTAGGATATGTAGGAAATCTTTGAAGCGAAGATTCGGTCAAATCTTTCAAAACATGCTTCACACGGAGTAGTCCAATAGGCAAAAGTCGCTCATATCCGCTCACTTTATCTTTCCACGAAAACTCTTCGTGTTTCCGAACAAAGAGGGGCAGCTGTGAACACGTGATTTTTGTTTTACGCGACAATCACTCCAAAAGAAATAAAAATAATAACAAATTGTCTTGCTGTACAATTTTTGGATTTTTACGTGGCATTTTGTTAGTTATTTGTAATTTCGTCTATTTTTATTTTTATCAAACAAAATACAAAAAAAAATGTGTGTCGTGTGTATTTGAACCGTAATTGATTTTAAAAGGAAAATCGTAAAATATATGCATCTTTTATTCTATTTTTTGTTGTCACTTAATGATTTTATTTTTAATTAAATGTCAATGTGAGTGATAATTGTTGTTTTGAGTATTTATTAATATTGGTATGATTTTATTTTTTTATTATTATTAGGAATTTTTATTTAATTATAAGAAGGAAAACATTAGATTTGGGCCAAGATTTTAAATAAAATCAGGCCCAAACCAATGCAAATGACCCAGTCCAACCAGGCCTTCTGCAAGATGCCCCAAACAACGCCGTATAGGCATCATCTCTTCGAGCCGTTGATTGGTTCAAAGGAACGGCCCAGATCAGGCCAATCCTTTACCCAAACGACGCCGTATAAGGCCGTCTAATCTCAGCCATTCAAACCAGGCTGATCTAACAGCCCTCATCCCATCTCCATTACCCGTTATCAGACCCGACCCAATGAAACCCGGTCTCATCCACCCCAGTATGAGAGCAAACGACATTGTTTCTTTTAGTGGAAAGATCACAACCATTGATCAGTGGCAATCCAACGGCCAAGACACAACCATCCACCCCGTATAAAAGGCCTCATATCACACCCTGCCCCCTATCCAAACCCCCCCCCCTGCCTTAGTCATCCCTTCCACAGACCCAAAAACCCCGGAACCCTAGAGCCGCCCCTTTTCCCTTCACTATTAAACCTGGCGGCATGGACGCCGGTGACCCCCACCTTAACACTATAGGACCGCCTCACCACCCTGAACATAGATCTGTTGTCCTTTTGTCTCGAATCCCCTCCCACCTTCTCGAATCTTCATTCGAAGATTCGAGTCGGACTTCGACTTACACCTATCTACTCCAGTTTCACACTAGACAGTCCCTGGACCTCCCTCGTTACCAAACCATGCTTGGTTTGGTCCGAATCTAACCAGGGAAACCTAGATCCCAAATCTACCCTTAGGAACCCTAGAAGTCCTGATGCTTGGTCTGTGTCCGTCTGAACTAAATGATTAGGGTCTAATGGACCTTAATCAAAGTGTTCTCAGTAGAGAACACTTCGATTAAAGTCCATTCAACCCCAAGAAAGATCGATTTCAAATTCGAGCTGAGGTTTTCTAATTTTTCAAGGCTTTAAGGTAATTTTTGTTTTCTTTATCAGTTTATTTTGTCTATTATAATTGAATGTATGTTCATATGTTTTGTTTAATTTATGTTATTGAATTTTTGTCGACTGTTGTTGTCCACCTTGCCCGGACCTCTGTATTTGGCCAAGTTCTTTCCATTTACTGATCTTGTGTATGTGTGTAAACTGTACAATCAATTGAACTTAAAATTTGATTGATTAATTAATTCCCCAGTACAACTTTTGCTTAGTCAGTGCAATTTGAATCGCATGTTGATACTGTTAGATTTCTGATCATGGTCTTCGATTGTATATGTTATAATTAGTATAGTCGATTCGATACGTATCGTCGAATAGTTTCAGTTGTTTGAATGATAATAATTTGATCTGTTTCTTGTTGAACATTGTTTGAGTCAAATTGAGAATCGAGTATAGCTACTTATAGTTGTTAATCTGAATCAGAAATTTAAGGATTTGGTTTGTAGTTGCAGTCTGAATTGGTGGCATGTGCACTTGTGCACAACATGTGCATAAAGGCCCTTTTTAGAGACTAAAATAACTTGACACCATATGTTGTCAGGTTATATTCTTGCTGCCCATGTCTGCTTTTAATTTAATAAGCTGATTAAGAGGGTTGTCAGGGAATATCATGGGAGGGTTCCTAATTTTAAACATTTGAGTGAAAAAACAGCTGAAAAGGAGGGGGTTCTGAGTTGCTTAACAGGCTGTGAATAGCCTGATGTTAGGCTATAAAGAAGGGGGCATAACTTCCATTTAAGGGGGATTCAGACTGATTTTTAGAGAGGATAGATACATATAGAGAGAGAGCAAGAAATAAAAAAAAACATACAGAAAAATCAGAAATTGTTTCTTCCTATTGTTGTTTGGATTTCATTTGTTGTCAATCTGTTAAGTAGTACTGATTCTTCCAAGTCTCAACTGAGATTACTGGTGGTATGTTGCATTAGTTTATTCTTGGAATTGGATTGTCTGGAGTTCTTTTCCTACTACACTGTCTACTGCTTTCGTTTAGCTACTTTTTCCATCGGCTATATTTGCATCTTGCACTGGGATTTATTCTGCTGTTACCAGTTTGGTTACTGCTGCTGTTTCTGTTGCCATTACTGACTTTTCTTCTTCTTCAATTGTAAGCATTTCCAGGTACACACTTCTGAAACCATGTGTTGTTGAAAGCTTGAAGTTTGAAGTAGAAATAAAGAAATGAATGTTGTTTACTTTACAATACTTGTATTCGAAACATAGCAATAGGTTGAATGGTAGTTAGCCTGTATTTATTTAAGTTCATTCCATCTACAATTACTCTGTATGAATTAACACACATCCTAACCGAGGTGGACTACTAGATAGTATTATTGTTAGGTCAGATGTATCGGGAGATGATATATTTGTTAGATCAGTTTATAGCTCATTAAAATATACATTTGTGCAATATGTATTTAATAGAAGTTAGTCTATTTAACACTATGTGGTTATAGTTTTTAAGTTTGTCTGTATGACGAGGAGTGCGTGTGTGTTTAGTATATTGGCAGTTAAATTTCAGCTTCTATTCTTGTTCCTAACATGTAAGGCAGGATGCTTTTAATTCGACAAAAAGACTCGTCATAATTCTGAATCATTTAAACTAACTCTATCAAATTGGGTTGCGTTAGGCAGTTTATAGGATCATGTCTGAATCCCATGGGTAGTAGTTTATAGTAGTTAATGCTATTAATTTGTTCAAAAGGTCAGTTTGAATTAAAATGAGATAGACGCCTAGGGTGAGTTTTAGCATGATATTTGTCTTGTATGCAATTTCTTTTATCAAACTGAAAGCATGTCCAATAAAGCACAAAATTTTTCCACCTTGCAATAATCAATCAGATAACTAATAGGAGGCCGGGATTAGCTAAACATGCAATTCAATTAGCATACATTTTTCTTTCTTCTATTTTTTTTAGAGACGAACATAATAGAAATGTAGTCACTTTAGGATATTCCTTCTGAAATAATGAGGCAAGCCTCGCCAAATAAAAATGCAAATTGCGGGGCCCTCGATAATTAACCATAATAAATACTTAGAATTCGGGACGGACTGTTTAGTGAATTTCACTGCCTCCCCCAAAGATAATAACACGTTAGACTCTTTAGGCGCGACTCAATTGAAATTATATTCTTAAATCCGGGTGCACATTGATGTGACCCAAATCCAAATCTCAACGGAGTCGAAATGTGTCAAACAACTACGGGTGCATTGATTGTGACGTGGTTCGAGATGCATTTTCACGACGTTGCAATTCTATAAAAATAAATGATAATAATAAAAGCGGTTTAAACTTAATAAAAGCACGTAAGTCGTAACATGTATTTAAATCAGATATTTAGCTATTATAACAATTTAAGCGACCGTGCTAGAACCACGGGATTCGAGGGTGCCTAACACCTTCCCTCGGGTCAACAGAATTCCTTACTTAGAATTTCTGGTTCGCAGACTTCATTTAGAAAAGTCAAAAAATTCCTCGATTTGGGATTCAAGATAAACCGGTGACTTGGGACACCAAAAGCCAAACCTTTCCCAAGTGGCGACTCTGAATTATATAAATAATCCCGTTTGGAATATTGTCACTTAATTTGGAAAAACTCCCCCGCGCATCTACCCTTCGGGGTGGGCGCGCAAAAAGGAGGTGTGACAACCCTCTAGTTAAAAAGACTTTAAAATTATGACTAAACTTAGTCACAATATAAACTCAGAAAGTTTACGGATTTTGTGTTTCCTAAAATATAGCTTCTAAGAAAGCAGGATAGGAGTTACAATGAAGAACAAATAACAAGATTATAACTCAACTATGGATACACATAAACTCATTCTGAAACTGATCCTTTAGTGGAGTTGTCTTCTTGTTCTTGACACACCAGTGACTTCAATTCCGGATGAACACTTTAATGCTTGAGAGAATATCACTAAATGTGCAAGTGAAGTATGTTGTGCCTTGCACCAGGTTGTTATACTATAAAATATCACAGTGGTGATGTCAAATCTTGGTACACGCTTCTTCCCAATGAGAAATGATTGTTGCACTGTCGCGTGTACTGTTGCGTACAGTCACTTTCTGCAGTTGTGTTCCATCTATATAGTTGACTTGTACTTATGCTAGAGAACCCTAAGGGACCAGGTCCCTGTTATGTTCCTCTTTGTAATAGTTGCAGACAGTCACTTTGCAACTGTATAGTTGACTTGTACTTCTGTCGGAGAACCCTAAGGGACCAGGTCCCTGTTGTGTTCTTCTTTGTGGTTGTTCACTCATTTACTGGAGATCATACTGGACATTGTTCATTCGAAGTGTATACCAGGTGGGTCAGGTTCTCTATCTGGTTCTTGCCAATAAGTTTGTTAGATCATCAAAACATCAGAAGCATAAGGCAAAGACATTGAAACCCCATCAATTTCCCCCTTTTTGATGATGACAAACTTAGGCATTGATAGCATTTGTTTATATCAAAAGTAACCAGATAAGGTACCATAAACAACACAAGTTCCCCCTGACCTTTTGCTTTTGTTTCCCCCTTAATCAGAAGTAACGACTCGATCGGTCGTTTTGAGCTCCGACGCGTCATTCAGTAGTTTGAGGCCATGAGCAGCTTCATCTCAGGTATATTGACTTGAGTGTATGGTCAGAATTAAAAATCAGGAAGTTTGGAGTCAAATCTAAATGGAAATTCTCATTTTGAAAGCTTAAAATTGAAGAAATGAACTAGGATTGGAATTTTGAGTAAAAGACCTCGGATTTAGGATCCGAAGGTTCCAGCAGGTTCGTATGATGATTTCGTACTTGGGCGTATGCCCGGATCGGGTTTTGGATAACCCGGGAGCGTTTTGGCGCCTATTGTGGAAGATAGCATTTTAGAAGAAATTGCATCAGTTTGGCTTAAAATGCATTTTAGTGTTATTGATGTCCGTTTGGAATTTCGAGACTGAGAGTGGCTCTGTATGGTGATTCTGGATTTGGGAGCGCGATCGGAAGTGAATTCAGAGGTCCGTAGGTCATTTTGGAGCCGTTTGGCTAAATATAGAAATTTGAAGGTTTTTGAGAAAATTCGACCGCGAAGGTTGGGGCAAGTCTGTAATGTCGAATGTGACTTGTGTGCAAAATTTGAAGTCATTCCTGAATGATTTTGGTAAGGTTTGAGACACTTAGTCTCTTTTAAGGAAGCTTAAGTTGGAAAAGTCAACCGGATATTGACTTATGTGTTAGAGCGCTTGAAATGCGAATTTTATAGTTCGGATAGCTTTGTTAGGTGATTTGGGACTTAGGAGTGTTTCCGGAATATTTTTGTGATGACCGGTGTAGAATTGAGCTTGAATCGGCAAAGTTAGTATTTTGGCAAATTCCGGTTGATAGGTAAGATTTTGATCCGAGGCTCGGAATGGAATTCCGAGAGTTGCTGTAGCTTCGTTATGTCATTTTGTACTTGTCTACAAACTTTGAGATCATTCGGACTAGTTTTGACGTGTTTCGACATCGGATTGTGAAAATTTGAAGTTTCAAAGTTCATAGGCTTGAATCCGTGGTGAATTTAGTATTTTTGCGTTGTTTTTGGTGATTCGAAGGAACAACTAAGTTTGTGTCATATTATGGGACTTGTTAGTATACTTTGTTGGGATCCCATGAGGCTCGGACAAATTTTGGAAGAGTTTTTGGAAGATTTTTGCCGTTATGAGCATAAATGTAATGATCTAAAGGTTCATTTTTAGTTCTAGAGATCTAAATTTGATTCCGAGACTTCCGGAATTTTGATAATGAATTATAGGACTGATCTGGAAATTTTGGTCTAATTTCATCAAGTCGCGATTAGGTTTTTGACGCGAAACATGAGTAATTATTTAACGAGCGAAATGGATATCGCACTGGGCAAATGAGCTCCGAATTGAGTTTCGATTGAAGGGTTGTGTTCGTATTATTATTTGTGACTCATAGGAACAAGAATCGTCTAATTCCGAGTTCGTATGATGGAGTTAGAGCCATTTTAGTGAAAAATGGTTGTGCTGCAATTTAAATTGGCCGCTGGTGCATTTTTTTAGCAGCAGTGAACAGTAACCCGCGCGTGAACAGTACCGCGCGGGTGAACAGTAATTGCGAAAAATCTGGGCAGTGAGTTTATATCCGATTTTGGGTCATTTTTCCACCATTTTCGGTCATTTTGAGAGCTTTCGGACGGGGATTGAAGGGAGTTTCAACTGAGATCGATTGGAGGTAAGTTTTATGAGTTAAATACATGATTTTATTGAAGAATCATCCTTGAAATCCATGAAAACATAGCCAAATTATAAGAAATTAAGGCTTGAGATTGAAATTCTAAAATGAAGATTTGAGGGGTCATTTGAACTCCGATTTTGGTAAATTTTATATGTACGGACTCGTGGAGAGACGAGGAATCCGGTGATGTGACTTTTGTAATTTTTTGAGAAGTGGGACCGGGGCTCGGGTTTTGCAAATTTCGTGATTTTCGATATTTTTCGAGTCTTTTCGATTGAGTTATATTCCCTTAGCCTATTGTAATATATTCCTTGTGGTTTTGGCAAGATTCGACGCGCGAGGAGGTCGATTCGAAAGGAAAGGGCATCGCGGAGTAGACTTTTGGCCGTCTTGAGGTGAGTAATAGATGTAAATGTTGTTCTGAGGGTTTGAAACCCCGGACTTTCACATCATAACGCTATATTGAGGCGTGACACGCACTCTATGGCGAGTGCGGGGTCGGATACTATTGGGGATTGTGACTTGGTCCATCCCGTGTGATGTTTATACTATACTGGTGATTGATACACATACTTCATTGATATTACGGGGCTTGATGCCATGTTTGGGGCCTTGTGCCGATTTGTAAATTCCTTCGAGTATTGATATTACTGCTTAGCATGATTTGCATATCATTTAATTTCAGTCCAAGGTTTTAAATGTTGTTTTGCAAACTCAGCCATAATTCTAAGTGTTGAAAACTTAAATGATATTTTTAAATATATTCCGGGCTGGGAACTTCTATTTTGTAAATGCCCAAGGGGCTTATTATATTATTTTCTGGACTGATTATAAAGTGACTTGAAACAGTGGTAACAATGACACTGTGTGATATACTTGAAACAGTGGTAACAATGACACTGTGTGATATACTTGAAATAGTGGTAACAATGACACTGGATGATATACTTGAACAGTGGTAACAATGGCACTGTATGATATAAATTGGTCAGGTAACAATGGCTGACCGGTCAGGTAACAATGACTGACCAAGATATTGTGCTTGGGCTGTAGGAGCCCCTCCGGAGTCTGTACACACCCCCAGTGAGCGCCGTCGACGATAAATAAATATGGATGGCTCGGGCTGCACGCCGTAGTGGGTACTGGAATGTACCATCATATGCATTGCATTGCATTCATGTATTTCTATTTATACTGTTGTTTAGCTGCTCAGTTCCATATGTTGCTGTATATTTGGATTTTAGCTTACTTTGTGTATTTACTGGATTTTCTTATCTTCGGACTGTAGTTACTTTTATTACTCACTGGGTCGGAGTACTCACTTTACTCCCTGCACCTTGTGTGCAGATCCAGGGCAGTCTCAGGCTCATTAGATCCAGTTGATCAGCAGATCCAGCCTCTGGGAGTATCGAGGTAGTTGCACGGCGTTCGCAACCATTGATCTTCTCCCTCCTATCCTATCTCTTTATTTCCGCATTATCGGACTTTGGATATACCGTGTATTAGGATGATATTCTGTATTCTAGAGGCTCAGATTCGTGACACCGGGTCCTAGTAAGATTATATTGTGTATTTTTTAAAATCTTCAGTATTTTAATCTTGCTTAATTGATATTTCTTTCTACTATTTTTGATAAATTGGGTTAAGTGTTGAATAATGGTCGGGCTTGCCTAGTACTGTGATGGGCGCCATCACGACCAGGATTTGGGTCGTGACATCAGATCCCCTGTATTTGCATCAAGTTTCTACACAAGTGTGATTCCTCCTGACAACCCCCTGAACACAAGTTCCCCCTTTCCCCCTTTTGGCATTATTAAAAAGATACACAAGCAGGCAATCAACATAAAGAAGTCTAACACAGCCTACTCATACCACATATGTGCACACAACATGACAGAAAAGAGAAGCCAGAGGAAAACAACATTGTACAGGCAAAAAAGGAGTTGTTTCATTGATATTAACAATGGACTGAGCAAAACAGGAGCAGTAAAGGTGAAACTAGCATGCCATCACAAGAGACAACCAAAAAGAAAACAACAGCCACAAAACATTAGAGCAAAAGATAGTTGGCCACTAAGAGGATCCTAGGGAGCACTAGAAGAGGGAGGCTTGGAAGAGGAGGCAACAATGGTTTTGAGAACCAGGTCCAGTCGGGCATTTGCAGACAGTTGTTCTTCAAGCAGTTTTGCGCGAAGCTTATCATTTTCCTTTGTCAGGCGGGCAACTTCTTCATTAATGGAATCAGGTCCTTTAACTGCTTGACTAAGCTGAGTTTCCAGTATGGTGTTTTGAGCCCTCAATCTTCTGATCTCTTCATAAGCTGCATTTTGAGCATTGATCAGCTGAGAAATGGTCGATATGCTTCCACAAACTTTTTCTACGCACTCACATTCTTCCAGAGTGGTTTTAGAGAAGGTTTGCTTGTGTGTGCCCACTCTTGGATTACCCAAGGGAACTTTGTAAAATCTGAACATTTGAGTGAAGAGAAAGCCATATGGTAGCCCATAATTCCCACATTTAAATTTGTCACCTTTTGAATATGATCTATCATGATTGCTGGTAGATTGATTGGGACAAACTCATCAAGCGCCTCCATTAAGACCATATCTGATTTTGTAGTAATAGACCGCCTTTCAGAATGAGGTAAGAGAACCTTATTGACCGGTTCAAAAAGAAGCTGATACTCAGGAAGTAATACCTACTTATGCACCTATTCCCCCTGCTGAATAGCTTGCTCTTTCATGATATCTCTCCTAAAGTTGACACCACAGACACCTTTGACAGAGGACATTCCTTCACATGGAATTTTGAGAACCTTTCCCAGTGCTAAAGCGTCGAGTACGATGTCTACTCCATTTACTAGTGCACAAATGTGATCCCCCTCAACCGTGAAGAGAGATGCGTATAAATTTTGTACTGCATCTTCGTACACCAGAGGCATGCTCCCTTGAAACAAGTGCTCCCATTGCTGAAATTCCACTATTTCCAGAATTTGTCTCATACCGGCCATTTCTGAAATTGCTTGGTCAAACGTACGACCCTACAAAACTTTCTGAGTTCTTAATCTCTCCTGCCAAAGACCACTGTTACTGGGCATGGTCCTCAGGGAACTAGGTTCCCTTATAGTTTCCCGTTTTCATTTTTTAGATCCTTTAACAGACTTTCTTTTCCAACTTACTAGCCCCACAGTATCATCTTCAAACATGACTTGCTCAACTGGACTTTTCTTAGACTTGTTGCTGCCCTTCATGGATGCACCATTTTATTTCTCAATAGCTTCATCCACAGACTTTTGAGCTTTTAAAGATTGTTTTACCGAGGAACACGGTTCCTTTAGAGCATTTTTGTCAACCCCGCCTACTGGAACGCTCTTGTCAGTAATAAATTCTCCTTGATTCATCAACCTCTTTTTCCTTATCTTGACACTCCTCCTACTTTTCTGCAATGTAGACTCAAAGCCCTCTTTCTGCTACAACCTGATAGTGGGTGACTTGGAGGAGGATTCTAAGAGCTTAGGATGATCAGGAGGTGCAGGAGTGGGTTTGCCTGGAAAAGAACCAGGTTCTTCAGCAGGTTTTTCTGGGAGTGTCTCATGAGCCAAAGACTCGAGGAGTACTATGGTTCTTACATCGCCTAGGAATGGAGTTTCTTCCCCCTGATACTCAGAAAAGAGATATGCTCCTTCATTCATCAGACTCTCAGCAGCGATAGCCATGATGTTAGGCGCTGCTTCCTTTTCTGGTGACTCTGAGAGAGTCACTGTAAGCACGTGATTTTTGCTTCACGAAAGTCACTCCAAAAAAGAAAAGAAAATCAACAAAAAATATATGTCTTGTCATTGAGTGATTTATATTTAATGTTAAAATATGTGTTAGTTGTTATAGGTGTTAACCAATATGTGTGTAATTTTGTTTTTTAATGTAATTTTGTTTTACAATTTATTTAGGAATTTTATTTTAAATTTTGCTAATCAAAAAGAAAAAGTGGGGAAAATCGGACTGGGCCCCAAAGTGAGGCCCAAAACCAACCCAAGGATCAGGTCCAAACCAGGCCTGCCCAGGCACATCCTGAAACGATGCCGCATAAGGCGTCCGATCTGAGCCGTTCAATCACACTCATCCAACGGTCCACATCCGCACCCGTAACCCGACCTGTTTAGCCGGTTCAACCCAACCCCTCACTTAAACCCAAACGACCCCGTTTCTATACCAAACGATCCCGTCTCGTCCATCACCAATAGATCCAAGCCGTTCAGATCACTTGATCTAACGGCTCCGATTTATCTTCCCCTTCCGTATATAAGCCTTCTATCATACCCCACGCCCCCTATCCAAACCCCCCTTCACTCGTCTTCTTCACCAAACCCTAAACCTCCGAAACCCTAGCAGCCGCCATGGCTTCCCTTTCACCAGAACCCGGCGGCAAGGATGTCGGTGACCACCCCCTTAACACCCCTGATGCACCTCATCACCTCAAACTCGAATCTGTTACCCCCTAGCCTCGAATCACCTTCCTTCATCTCGAATCTTGATTTGAAGATTCGAGACAAAACTCGATCTACACCAAACCACACCATATTCGTACCAGACACTCCCCTGACCTCCCTCGTGACCAAACCAAGCTTGGTTTGGTCCGAATCTACCCACAACTCCTAGAATCTCAAATCTGAAGATCCAAACCCTAGAACACAAGAACCTGGGGAATCCGGCCAGTTTCAATAGAGGTTTTAGGTCTAATAGACCTTAATCAGGGTGTTCTCGGTTGAGAACACCCCGATTAAAGTTTGTTCGGCTTCAAAAGGCCAAATCTGATTCGGACCTGGTTTGACTTTTGTTAAAATTTTCAGTAAGTTTTTCTTTTCTTTTCTGTTTTATTTGAATACTGTTTGAGGATTGCCAGCATGTGTTGTTGTGTTTGTTTGGTATTTTTTGGTATTTTTCTTAATTCCTTCCATCTTTGTAAGGCCTTTTATTTGGTCGTTGGTTTTCTGTGTGTGTTCTGAATGTATTCTGTGACATACATGTTCGATTAGGATAGTCGTCGCATAAGTAATCCATATATGTCCCCAGTAATTGAACAAAAGTTGTCTGAAGCCATTCAGGACCCTATACGTATTGTTTATATGAACGACTGATTATTACCTGTTATAATTAGTATAGTCGACTCGATAAACGTCGTCGATTAGTTTCCTACGACTGAATTTTCAAATATTCTAATTCATACAACTTCACATGATTGAACGAACCTGTGTTGTTAATTGGATGTTTGACATTATCTGTGAATATTAGTTTGTAACTACTTTGTAAACAATTAAAAAAATTAGGCTAGGGCAGTCTTGAATTTGAACTTTCAGAAGTTCAAAAGGCTCTGATGCTGCAATGGTTTAGGACAGTAATAATCAAGGCTTAACAAGGGTAGTTTGGGTATAAAAAAGAACAGAAATGATTAGTTTAAATGAGCTGACAAATAGGGTACTGGATTAGGATTAAAATAAGGTAATAGTGGGGAGCCAAACTTGTTGGCATGGGGCTGATTGAATAAAAAAGGGTGCCCATGTTGTTGGGCAGAAAATACAGGCTAAAAGCCTGTCGAATGGATGGGTATGGGGAATATTTTGATTAGTTTAGAAAGGAAGTTATGGGCAGGAAAGAGGGGAGGGGTTCAAGGCAGCTGAGTGCTTGCCATTTCTGCCTATAAATAGAGCTGTTGCAAAACTTAAAAGAGGCTGGACATTCTTTAGTCTTCAGAGAGATTCTGTGAGTAAGAAAACTGAAAAGGAAAAAACAGAAACAAATTTCAGATACTGTGAATGAGTATTGTCTGAAAACTGTGTAAGAGTTCAAGGCGGTCAAGCTGTCTTTGTTGTTTGCTGTTGGTTGTTTGCCGAGCTTTGTTGGTTATTGGATTTCTGTTGCTGTTACATTCGATATCCTGGGCCTCCTGCTATCTCTCTACTCTATTTTTTTTTCTGGGATTTGTCTGTTTGATGCTCGATCACCTGTGGGCTATATAGTTGTTGCTGGTTGTGTTGCTGTGTTGTTGCTATTTGTTGTTGTTGTTAGTTGCTTGCTGCTGATACTCTTTCTCTTCCTCTTCTTATTGTGCAAACATCCAGGTACACGACTAATACTGTCAATGTAACTTGAAGTTGAGTATGAATGCAAAAAGAGAAGAATTGAAGATTGTTTATTTTAAGCATAGACCGTTATATTGAATATCATGTAATGCATAATAGTTTACATTTTGTTTGGATACTGAAGGTAACTTGCACTCCTAGTAGATATCAATGTATGGTGATTGAATGTTAGTTGTATATGTATGATGTTAGGTAAAAATATTCCCAATGTAGTAGGTTGTATCCTAGACTTAGTTTAATTGTGTAACATATTCTTTAATACATGCCAAGCATGAAACTATCCATTACTAGTTAAGTTCATCTCCTTTTGATAAACTGCTTTGTTATAATTATTGATAAGCCACACCTTTAGAACAAAGAACATAAGTTTACGGTCTCAACCTCATGGGGGTCGAGCCCAGGTCGAAACAGACCAAGCAGGCCCGCATCGGATAAACAGTGGCCCAGGTCTGGCCCATCTCGCATGAGCTGGATTTGGGCCCATAATGTTCGATCAGTTGTCCGTGCGCGTAGCCACATTTTCCTATTCTGTAAAAGCATTTTGAATCCTGCTATAAATAACTTGCAAGCATGTAATTAACTAGGACTATCTCTGTTTTCAGTTAGTAGAGACAAACGCGACAAGAAACGTAGTTGCTATAGGATATCCTTTTAAAATAAGGACGAGATGAGCCTCGACAAATAAAAACGCACAAGCTGCGGGGCCCTCGTTAAATGTATATATCGAAGCATTCAGTTTCCAAGGCAGGTCGTTTAGCAAATCTCACGACCCTCCCAGAATAATAACGCGATAGTCTCTTTAAGCGCGCATCTAATAATCTTATCTCCCTAAACTCGGGTGCACATTTATGTGACCCAAATCCAAATCTCAACGGAGTCGAAATATGTCTTTAGTCACGGGCACATTGATTGTGACGTGGCCCGAGATGCATTTTCATGACGTTGTAAATTCCTTTTAATAACAAAGTGAGACAAGCCTCGACAAACAAGAAATGTAGAAGCTGCGGGGCCATCTAGATATATATATATATTAAAATACTTAGAAATCAGGACAGGCCGTTTAGCAAATTTTACGGTTTTCCCCAAAATAACAATACGTTAGTTGCTTTAGGCGCGTCTTAATAATTTAATTTCCTTAAACACGGGTGCACATTTATGTGACCCAAATCCAAATCTCAACCAAGTCGAGATATGTCAATAACCACGGGTGCATTGATATAACGTGGTTTGAGATATATTTTCACGACGTTGCAATTCTCGTAAAAATAACAATAAAAGCGGACAAGAGTTAAAATTAGCACATAAGTTCATATTTGTATAAAATCAGATAATCAAGCCGAATATAACAGTTGAGCGACCGTGCTAGAATCACGGAACTCGGGAATGCCTAACACCTTCTCCCGGGTTAACAGAATTCCTTATCTGGATTTCTGGCACGCAGACTGTAATATGGAGTCATTCTTTTCCTCGATTCGGGATTAAAATTGGTGACTTGGGACACCCTAAATCTCCCAAGTGGCGACTCTGAAATAAATAAACCAATCCCGATTCGATTGTCCTTTAATTGGAAAAAAACTCCCTTGCGGCCTCTCGGGTGCGGAAAAAGGAGGTGTGACAGCTCTGGCGACTCTGCTGGGGATTACTGGCCCAGAACCACTGGTTCAGGGTTAAGAATTCGAGCTTAAAATAATTGTTATTATTTGGCTTTATTTATTATCTGATTTTTACGTGTTTGAGCCTAATGTGCTAAGTGCTGCTTTTATTGCTTTGATATTATTTGAACTGTACATATAAACTGTGCTGAAACCCCTCTCTTCTCTCTCTTGAGGAGTGCACGCTGGTCGTGGCTTCTTTCTGTTAGTGTCATATACCAAAATAGAACGAGGATTCGGAGGAGTTGCAAAATCGGATGGCCTTTTGGTTACCGGTACACAGCTCCCATCCTTGGCTCGAGTTGTCCGCTCGGGTAAGCCAGGTCTAGAACAAACACCTAGGTTTTACAGCTTAGTATAACATGACTTCATGTCGGATCCCTAGTAGGAACGCTTATTTGCATCACGTTGCATTTAACTTAGGGGACTCAACACAGGGGTTGGGTCCGTCTAGGACTAGCAACCTAAAATGAAAGACCATCCTGCTACATCCTGTTTACTTTATGCATTTACTTGCTTCAGACTTGCATGCTGACCGGCTTTTGAATATCGGGAATGTTGTGAAAAGGAAAAAAAGAGAGGAAATAACGGTTAGGGAATTAATTATTTTCGGAAAAACCAATACCCAGAAAACGGTTGAAACTCTGCCGGAATTTTGAGAAAATAAACAAAAGGTGTCTTATTAATTTGTTTTATTAAAAACCAAAGAAAATAGAAAAGAGAAAAATGGACTTTTGTTTCATTTTGAACAAAAAAGGAAAAATAGTTTGTCAT
The DNA here is from genome assembly GCF_000715075.1 of Nicotiana tabacum. Lineage (NCBI taxonomy): Eukaryota > Viridiplantae > Streptophyta > Magnoliopsida > Solanales > Solanaceae > Nicotiana > Nicotiana tabacum. The sequence goes on from NC_134101.1 coordinate 171,407,024, forward strand.
GAGAAACATGGTTCACAAAATTTGGTTTATGTTTTCCGCCCGAACTACGTCAGTTTGATTCTCGCATGGTGTGGGATACGTAGGCAACCCCCATCGGGCCCAACTTACTATTTCAAAAATAGGTACAGTCCAAAAGAACAAAAGTCTTGAAATAGTCAAGGTGACATCATGCTTTTCAGAAAACAACCAAAATTTTGTTTTCCTAGGAAAGAAGTGTGTCAATTTGGTATTTAAGTCAAATAAGTCTGGATTTTTGTTTAATCACCCCCAATAAACATGCAGAATGAGCATAAGTCCAAGTTTTCCAGTAACAGTTAGGAGCAAAATCCCTCTGGAGGTGCGATTATGGTGGGAGGATTTGGAGAAGTCAGAGCAAGGCAAGATCAAACTGCACCTGGGAGGTCTGGCTAGTCTGTTGAATGTCAGGCCCCGATGCGACATCATAAAGGCTTTGGTTACATTTTGGGACCCGGCCCACAACGTATTCCGTTTCTCGGATTTTGAACTCACCCCAACCTTAGAAGAAGTGGCGGGTTACATGGACGTCACTGAAGGTTTGAGACACAAATACCTGATCGCTCCAAGAGCTGTGAATTCACACAAATTCATGGATCTGTTGAAGATAAGCAAGGGAGTCCCATACGCTGAACTGGATAGAGGTTTTTCTACCCTGCAATTCATATACCAGAGGTACGGGAACATAGGAGGATTCAATGATCCAGAAAGTGGTGTCTGCAGTAGGGGAAATCTGGTAAAGTGGAATGAGCATAGGTGGTTCGCTTTCATGGTGGCATTCTTGGGCCTTGTGGTGTTTCCCCGAAAAGATAGAAATATCGATCTGAAGGTGGCTGGAATCGTTAAAGTCCTGATTACCAACGATAAAAGCATCCTTGCTCCTATGGCAGTGTCGGAAATATACCGAGCCCTCACGGCTTGTAAGGTCGGGACAGACTTCTTCGAAGGGTGCAACTTGTTATTACAGATGTGGATGATCGAACACTTGTGTCGCCATCCTCAGTGTATGCGCTACATGTCTACAAATGAGGACTGCATCGAAGGTTATAACCTGAGGGTTTCAGGTTCCCGATTACCAGAAGGGTTTGAAGAATGGATATCCTATCTCCGGGCTATCACGGCAGAACAAATAAACTGGACATTGGGTTGGCTTCCTATGGAAGAAATTGTATACATGCCCGCCACTGGTCCTCACTTCCTCTTAATGGGACTCAGAGGTATTCAACCTTATGCCCCTTATAGGGTGATGAGGCAGTTAGGAAGGTGTCAAGTAGTACATCCGGACGAAGATCTCAGCACTTATGCAGTCGAGGTCAGTAGTGACGGCCAATTCCCTGAAAAGATAGTTCGTTACATATGGAGTGAATGCCAGTACCTGACGGCAAATACTCGGGTAGGTGATGTGTCTAGGGGTGAAGTCTCGCTGGCCTATCTTGCTTGGCTTAATAAGAAGAACATTGCAGAGCGGCCAGCCAAACGGCCTCACCTCCAAGATTTTGTTGAGTCATCAGAAGAACAATGGGGCTGGCTCGCAAAAGAGGAAGGTTACCAGGTCGAAATCAGGAAGCTAAAGCGACAAGTTGAAAGACTTGTATTTGAAAACAACGTGCAAGTCGCCTCGGAGCAGGCTGAAAGAAACAAGCTATCCCAAGAGAACCAGACCCTGAAGTCCCGCCTTTGCCAAGCCAGTAAGAGTAACATTGACCGACAGAAGCATCGCTCCGACGAAAGATTGATAGCAAGTTTGAGAAATCAGGTCATCCAGAGCCAAGAAGAATTAGAACAATCAGAAGCTTGCATAGCAAGGATGAAGGTCAAATGGGCAAAAGGTACAATGGCCCGGAGGCAGCGTCTGCAACAGGTCATAAGGGATTATGAAATGAGCATCGGGATATTAAGGGAAACGAACTCCACTCTACAGATTATCAAACAAGCACGAGACGCTCAGGCTGACAGAAGGCGTTGTTACGATGCAATGGCCTGCATGGAGAAACAAATGGAGTTGTTCCAGGATCAACTTGCCGACAATGCTCAAGCACTGGGACTAAAGAACCGACAAATCGGGCAATTGTTCATTGAAAGGGACAACATTCGAGGAAAGTATCGGCGAAATTGGGCATTACATCTACATGAAATGCCTAGCATGTGAGCAAATACCACGAAAGACCCTCCTTGTTTCCATCATGGGCTGCGTCCATCGGATCATGAACGAATTGAGAAGCTTACAAAGAGACCTTACACCTAGGGCCACGAAAGATGCCTCGTGGGCCCCTAAGTTGGAAAATTAATCTTTGGTCGAGTCCTGTTTATTTGGCTTTGTTGCTTTCCCATATGTTGTTTTCTTTTCTTTTAGTCAAACCAAGTTAAAAACTGTGGAGTCTGTACTGTTGCTATTTTTGTTTGAAGTAATGTGTAATAGCAAATTTTGATAATGAAATTAAGTGACTCCAAAAGAATTTCTATGTGTCTTTACTTTGGGGCAGAACTACGTCTGGTCTGATTCGCGCGGGGACGTGATACATAGGCAATCCCCATAAGATTCGACCGCTTTTAATAAAGAAAGAAAGAAATACAAAAATAAAATAAAACACAGGGTTTCCCAAAGTACTGTTAAAAAGGGACAAATGAGCAAGTCGGGATGACGCATGTTGTTTGAAGCAAAGCATGTAGAAACGGTTAACTGCCTAGGAGCATTGCATCCTCTATGTGTTATGATCAAATCTGTTAAGCTCTAACGCTAACAAAGGTTGTTGTTGTCTGAATCCAGACAGTTAGTTGTTAAAAATTCTGGCAACACACTCTTACCAAACCAGATCCAAAGGACCAGTTGCAACAAGCATGACTACTTCAGAGAATAGTAACGATGAAGAAAGGCCGATGAGCCAGTTGTTAAAAGAAGCTATGGAAAAGATTGAAAGGATGGGACTAGAGATGAATGCAATGCAGCTAGCTCTAGCCAAAGCACAAAAGAGCCCTGAGCCACTGGGGCACATGCCGGAATACCCTCATTCCGGCCCTTCAACAAGCCTTCCGAATCCCCGTTATCATCAGGAAAGAAGCCCACATGATTCCCAAGCTCCACCACCCCATCAACCTCTCCCAACACCAAATATTCCCACTTTTGTGGGACCCACATCAGCCACCCTGCAAAGAACGACCAGTGAGCCTTTGTTTCAGGCTCACGATACGCAATACTATCCCCCTGAGCCTACATTCCATGCCCCCGAACCACAGGCCTACAATCCGCACTTGGAGGTACCGGCAGAGATTGAAAAGCTGGTTAAAGCCCCTGAACATGATGAGGTATTGAGAACGTTCAAAAGCCTGGAGCAGTCCTTCAGGAACCTGCACGGTTTGGGCAACCAAGTCAGCGTAGCTTACAAAGATCTATGCCCTTTCCCGGACGTCCAACTCCCGGCTGGGTTCAAGATGCCTAAGTTTGATTTATATGAAGGGCACAGTGATCCCATGGCACATTTGCGGGGATTCTGTAGCAAAATAAGAGGGGCAGGCGGCAAAGATGAGCTGCTGATAGCTTATTTCGGCCAAAGTCTGAGCGGATCTGCACTAGAATGGTATACCAGGCAGGACTCCGGTAGATGGTACACTTGGGATGATCTGGCGCAGGCTTTCGCGGGTCATTTCCAATACAATCTCGAGATAGTCCCTGACCGTCTCACGTTGTTGAGGACCGGGAAGAAGCCCGGGGAAAGTTTTCGCGAGTACGGGTTCCGCTGGAGAGAGCAAGCGGCCAGAGTCGATCCTCCCTTGAGAGAGGGAGAGATGGTGGACTATTTCTTACAAACATTGGATCCAACCTACTTTGGTCACTTGGTGACAACGGTTGGAAAATCCTTCAACGAGGTGGTCAAGATAGGGGTCATGATAGAAGAAGGTCTGAGGTCTGACAAAATCTTGAATTATTCGGCACTCAAGGCCACGACCCAAGCCATTCAGAGCGGCACCGGAGGTGCGTTGGGAAGAAGAAAGAAAGAAGAAATCGCCACGATCGAGGCAGGCAGTTGGTCCAGGGCTGGCAAGCCACACTACAACCAACCCAGACCTCACAGGCCAAACTACCCGTAAAACCCACCACAACATTTCTATCCGCCTCGAGAACCACATTGCTTCGTACACCAGGCCCAGGCATACACTCAGCCTTCGGTTCGCCCGCAATGGCACGCGCCGGCTCCCCAGAACATATATGCACCACCACCAAATGCCTATCCTCCACCGAGGGCGTATAGAAACCCGCCAGGGGCAGGCTTTCGGGGAAATCCGGATGCTAGGAATGACAGGCTGCGGAAACACAGAACTTTCACGGAGTTGGGAGAAACCTACACCGCTTTGTTCCACAAATTGAGGTAGCTGGGTTTGATTAGTCCTGTCCAGACTCGAGAACCAAATCCCCCACCCCATAATTTGGATCGATCAATAAGTTGTGAATACTGCTTAGGGATGCTGGGGCATGATACCAAAAAGTGTTGGAAATTGAGGCATGCCATACAGGATCTTATTGACACCAATAAGATCGAGGTCCAGACACCGGAGGCTCCTAACATCAACCAGAACCCACTGCCAGCGCACCACGAGGCTCACATGATTGAGTTGGTGTATGAAGGAGGAGAGTTGAGAAAACCCTCACAAACAGTGATGATGATCCATGCCGCTCCGAAAGAAGGATCGACCAGTGGAGGAACCGGGGTACAGTCGCAGAAAGAAGGCGTCAAGCCAGTAGTGATATTGGGAAAGAGCCCGTCCGCCATAACAAGCAAACTCGAGCCAAACAAGTTGGTAATATCAGGGACTCCACCCACACCTGCAGTTGTGTTGAAAGGGGTGTACAGGGAACTGGTCACTATAAAGCCTGTAGTCCAGCTGCCGATGATTGATAGCAAGGTTGTGCCTTGGAAATATGAGAAGGCACTGGTGATGTACAAAGGAAAACAGGTGGAGGAAGTTAGTTGTGAAGCGCAAGGGCTGACTCGATCAGGTCGGTGTTTTGCTCCGGTGGAGCTAAGAAGAACCAACCCGGCTGCAACCAAGAAACCTGTGTCCGAAGAAGAGGCTGAGGAGTTCCTGAGAAAGATGAAAGTGCAGGACTACTCTGTGGTCGAACAGCTGAGGAAAACATCGGCCCAGATCTCGCTGCTGTCATTACTGATCCATTCTGAGGAGCATCGTCGGGCCTTGATGAAGATATTGTACAAGCTCATGTGCCCAACGAGATTTCTGTAAACCACCTGGAAACCATTGCTAACAAGATTTTCAAGGTGAACAGGGTAACATTCTCAGATGATGACCTGCCGATGGAAGGTACAGAGCATAATAAAGCTCTCTACCTAACTGTCAAATGTGAAAACTCGGTAGTTACTCGGGTATTGGTGGATAACGGGTCAAGTGCCAATATCTGCCCATTATCCACTCTGAACCAGTTAAAGATCGACCATGGAAGAATCCACAAGAATAGCATCTGTGTCCGAGGATTTGACGGAAATGGAACAGCCACTGTAGGGGATGTTGTACTTGAATTGACCATCGGTCCAGTCCTGTTCACCATGGAGTTCCAGGTGTTAGATGCCACAGTATCTTATAACCTTCTGTTAGGTCGACCATGGATTCATGCAGCCAAAGCAGTGCCCTCCACCCTACATCAGATGGTGAAGTTCGAGTGGGAACGACAATAGGTCGTGCTACACGGCGAGGACACGTCGTGCACCATGGGTGGCACCATTGTACCTTTCATAGAGACCGATGATGACAAAGGTCCTTGGGTCTACCAGATTTTTGATACAGTGTCGGCAAACAAAATTTCTGAAGGAGAAATCATCCTGCACCCTAGGGTAGCTGTCGTGACATTCATGATGGTCTCGGAAATGCTAGGTAATGGATTTGTGCCGGGAAAGGGCCTGGGAGTTGAGCTTCAGGGGATTGTCCAACCTATCTCCCTGCCTAAAAATCTGGAAACTTTCGGATTGGGGTTCAAACCAACCGCAGCAGATAGGAAGCAAGCGCGGAAAATGAAGAAGAGGGTTTGGTTTCTGCCCAAACCGGTGCCACGTCTCTCAAGGTCTTTTGTCAGAGCAAGTGCCAAGGGGTCGCCAGTCCCGAAGATTCTAGGACCATTGATTGGTATGGATGGGGACCTGAATCAGAGTTTCGAGAAGTTATTCGCTGATGTCAGTATGGTAGAAGCTGGAGAAGGTTCCGGCAGAGCAGAGATACAGTTTGTGGGGCCTGAGGCCAAAACCAACAATTGGACAGTTACTCCTCTTCCTGTCCGAGGGGAGTCTTGGTAGTAGGCTTTGATTTATGTTTTGTTTGTTTTGTTTTGTTCGGATTATTCCAGGGTGTAATCCAAAGTCTACTTTTTGTAAAAGTGTGAACCCTTTTATCCCGCAAGTTTAATAAAGTTCTCTTCTTTGGTCCCATTTTAATTTTGTTTTGTTCTTTTTCTTTTTGAACAGTTCTCTTTTTACTGGTTCTAATGACATGGCATGCACAGCGGATCTTCGACCTAGTCTAATAAATCAATCTGAATCTGACTCAATGATACAAAAGGTCGTTTGTGACGATGAATCCGAATATGACGAGGATAAAGCCTTCGAAGAGATAAACCGAGAACTGTGCCAAATCGAAGAAAAACCCAAACCTAACCTAAATGACACTGAGGCTGTGAATCTAGGGGACGCCGATAATATCCGAGAAACCAAAATCAGCATCCATATTGAACCGAATGTCAGGGAAGAATTGATCAAAACCCTCGTGGAATTCAAAGATGTTTTTGCATGGGCATATGATGATATGCCGGGATTAAGCACCAATTTAGTGGTTCACAAATTGCCCACCGACCCGGCATACCCTCCGGTCAAGCAAAAGCTAAGGAAATTTAAAACAGAAATGAGTGTAAAGATCAAAGAAGAGGTGATTAAGCAGTTGCAGGCGAAGGTCATTCGGGTCACTCGATATCCCGAGTGGTTGGCCAATGTGGTACCAGTTCCAAAGAAGGATGGAAAAATCAGGGTGTGTGTCGACTACCGCAACCTCAACAAAGCAAGTCCCAAGGACAATTTTCCGTTGCCCAACATTCATATCCTGATCGAAATTGCGCTGGGCGCGAGATCGGATCCTTTTGTGGATTGCTATGCGGGTTATCATCAGATCCTGATAGGTGAGGAAGATGCGTAAAAGACAGCTTTTATTACGCCATGGGGAACTTACTGCTATCGAGTAATGCCGTTCGGATTGAAGAATGCCGGGGCAACGTACATGCGAGCAATGACTGCTGTGTTTCACGACATGATACACAAAGAAATTGAGGTGTACGTGGATGATGTGATCATAAAGTCTTGGCGCCAGGAAGACCATGTAGCAGACCTAAGGAGATTCTTCCAAAGACTACGAAGGTATGATATCAAGCTTAACCCGGCCAAATGCGCATTCGGGGTTCCATCAGGAAAGCTGTTAGGATTCATCGTTAGTCGACGGGGTATTGAGCTGGACCCATCAAAGATCGAATACATCCGAGATTTGCCACCGCCAAAGAACAAAACAGAGGTAATGAGCTTGCTGGGTAGGCTCAATTACATCAGCAGGTTCATCGCTCAACTCACAGCAACTTGTGAGCCCATATTTCGGTTGCTGAAAAAGGATGTTGCGGTAAGTTGGACGACAGAATGTCAAGAGGCTTTCGACCAAATCAAAGGGTACTTGTCTAATCCACCCGTGTTGGTCCCGCCTAAGCCAAGGAAGCCCTTAATTCTTTATCTGACAGTCCTGGAAAATTCATTTGGTTGTGTACTGGGGCAACATGACGACACGGGAAGGAAGGACCAGGCCATCTACTATCTTAGCAAGAAATTCACAGTATATGAGGTCAAGTACACTCAACTCGAGAAAACATGCTGCGCCCTAACTTGGGTAGCTCAGAAGTTGAAACACTACCTGTCCTCGTATACTACTTATCTCATATCCCGTTTGGACCCATTGAAGTATATCTACCAGAAACCTATGCCCACAGGGAGGTTGGCAAAATGGCAAATTCTGCTCACAGAGTTCGATATCGTCTATGTGACGCGGACAGCCATGAAAGCCCAGGCGATGGCCGACCATTTGGCAGAGAATCCCGTTGATGAAAAATACGAGCCTTTAAGAACGTATTTTCCCGACGAAGAGGTGATGCATACAAACGAGCTGGAGTTACCCGAGGAACCGGGTTGGAAGCTTTTCTTCTATGGAGCTGCGAATGCGAAAGGGGTCGGAATAAGAGCGGTACTCATTTCGGAAATAGGGCGCCAGTATCCTGTTACGGCTCAACTACGCTTCTATTGCACCAATAATATGGCCGAATATGAAGCTTGCATTCTGCGTCTGCGTTTGGCTGCGGACATGGATGTCCAAGACGTCTTGGTCTTGGGAGACTCGGACCTCTTGGTACATCAGATTCAGGGTGAATGGAAAACGCGAGATCTAAAGCTCATACCATATCGACAATGCTTGCATGATCTGAGCAAGCGATTTCGTTCGGTGAAGTTCAAACATATCCCGAGAGTTCATAACGAGGTTGCGGATGCATTGGCCACCTTAGCATCAATGTTGCACCACCCTGACAAAATGTATGTTGATCCCCTGCACATCCAGGTCCGTGATTAGCACGCTTATTGCAACGCCGTCGAAGAGGAACCAGATGGCGAGCCCTGATTTCATGATATCAAGGAATACCTCAGAATTGGGATATATCCGGAACAGGCCACTGGAGACCAAAAAAGAGCCCTTCGGCGTTTGTCAAATGGTTTCTTCCTCGGCGTAGGAATTTTGTACAAAAGAACTCCGGATTTGGGATTGTTGAGATGCATAGATGCCGGTCAAGCCACGACGGTTATGGCAGAGGTAACCGCTGGAGCTTGCGGGCCACATATGAGCGGATATGTATTGGCAAGGAAGATCCTTAGGGCAGGGTATTATTAGCTCACCATGGAACATGACTGTATCACTTTCGTGAGGAAATGCCATCAGTGCCAGATACATGGAGATCTGATTCATTCTCTGCCAACAGAGTTACATACGATGTCAGCACCCTGGCCGTTTGTTGCATGGGGCATGGATGTCATTGGACCTATCGAGCCAGCAGCATCCAACGGTTATAGGTTCATTCTAGTAACCATTTACTACTTCACCAAATGGGTTGAGGCTAAAACCTTCAAGTCGGTAACTAAAAGGCGGTGGTGGATTTTGTGCACTCCCATATCATCTGCAGATTTGGGATCCCAAAAGTAATCATCACGGATAACGGTGTGAATCTTAACAGCAGCTTGATGAGAGAGGTATGCCAACAATTCAAGATTACACACCACAATTCCACCCCATATCGTCCCAAGGCGAATGGAGCGGTCGAAGCAGCCAATAAAAACATCAAGAAGATACTGCGAAAGATGGTAGAAGGATCTAGACAATGGCACGAGAGGTTACCCTTTGCTCTGTTGGGTTATCGCACTACCATCCGGACCTCCATAGGTGCAACTCCTTATTTGCTGGTGTACGGAACTGAGGCCGTAATACCAGCGGAGGTCAAAATTCCATCCCTCCAGATTGTCGCCGAAGTCGAGATTGATGATAATGAATGGGTCGGAGCTCGATTGGAACAGTTGAGCTTGATAGATGAGAAAAGATTGGCAGCGGTGTGTCATGGTCAGCTGTATCAGAAGAGAATGGCGAGAACATACAATAAGAAGGTACGCCTCAGGAAGTTTGAAGTAGGGCAGCAGGTGTTAAAGAAGATCCTCCCGCATCAGGTCGAGGCAAAAGGCAAGTTCGCCCCAAATTGGCAAGGGCCTTATATTGTGACCAGAGTGTTGTCCAACGGTGCTTTGTGTTTGACAGATATCGAGGGGAGATGTGTCGACATGGCTATCAATTCTGATGCAGTCAAGAGATATTATGCGTAATTTCTTTAATTATGGCAATTATCGGTTCGTTTGTTTGTACTTGGTGCTTATTGGATAATGAAATGACAGAGGCAGTTCTTTCTTCTATCCAAACACTTTTAATCCTTGTTTCCCCCTTTTGAGCCTTAAGTTATTCTTTCATACCCCTCTTTTGGAATCACTAATGGAAAAGATATGAAAGAAAAAAAAAAGAAAAAAAAATCTTTAAAGGAAAATGAAAAACAAAAGGAGAAAGAAAAGAAAAAGAAGATAAAAATCATAAGAAATACAAAACCGTGGGAACTACGTTTGACCTGATTCCTCAAAGAGGATACGTAGGCGCCTCACGGCTCGGTCATAGGGGGGCATAACGCCCATAAGTGTGCGTAATAGGCACAGTGGGTGTAACGCACACAGCTCAACATAGAGTAAAAAAATAAAATCCCCCAAGCAAGAAAATTGGGGCTGAGGTTATGTTTTAAAATTCCAACCAAGGTTTGATTCCAAAAGTTGTAGCGGATCACCCATCAAAGTTATTTCATTTTTTGATAGCCTTTCTTTTAGCCCCACACCAAAACCAACATCGACGTCCAAAAGACCTCCCGATCAATATCCAAGAGATGCCAAGTCAGGCAAATAAAGCCGAGAATAATACACCGATCCCCAGCAAAGAAGAGAATCATAAGACTGGAAAGGAATTGATGGTCAAAAGGGATCTCCAGAAGAGAGGGTCGTATCGACAACACCCCGATTCCTCGATGAAGAAATAAAATGATAGAGTCTTGGCAGTGAAAACCTTCGCAGGCACCACAAGACGACGAAAGATGAGAGATATGAAATGAGAGTCTTATCGGTGAAAACCTTCACAGGCACCATAAGACGCCGGGAGCTGAGAGAAAAGAGAGAGTCCCATTAGTGAAAACCCCTCGAAGGGCACTATGAGGCGACAAGACAGATCAACAAAAGCGTCCACATTGGCAAAGAAATGGACACTCATTTATCCCCATCAAGTCAGACCATCGGGCAAGTCGATTGATACAAATAGACTGGATCGGGAATCTATGGTGCACGTCATGATCATGGGGACCGGTCATGTCATCTAGATAAGTTCTTCTGAATTTCTTTTCCCACCAAGTATTGGTTCAGAAAGATTTTCTCCTTTTCTATCTTTTTATTTCTCTTTCTAAAAATTTGTCTTGAAAAGGATTTTTTAAAGCTTACTACCAGAGACCGAAGAGGGATTCATCCGATGCAGGGTAACCCCAACAGTCCTAAAGGCTAGCCCCAGGCAATGCAATGTTGTGCCCTGCAGTTTTGGAGGAAGTAAACTCCTAAAGGGAGTGGTTTCGGGAGTAAAAGCAGACTCCCACAGCATGTACTGTAAAGAGAAAGCAGAAAAGAGGATAAATTGAAAACCAATCCCCAGCAGGACCCCCAGCAAGCAACTTTGTCCCCCAACCAGTTATGGGGGCACAGAGCAAGAAAAGGGAAAGAGAGAAAAAATCATCCACCGGAAAGGCACCTCCTCCCACCATGATTAAAACTAACTAAATCATTTTTGTCTGCTGCAGGAAAACAAAAGATTGATGATGGCAGCAGGACGCGATGCCAGGGAAATCACCAAAACCGGGGCAGAAAACTTTCTGCCGATTGTCAAAAAAATTCTCAGAAGAACGAGGAAACAATTTTAATACTTTCAGTTCTAGGTCGCCTACCAGTAAAATGCGGGAATACTTTCAGTTCTAGGTCGCCCACCAGTAAAATGCGGGAATACATTTCAATTCTAGGTCGCCCACCAGTAAAATGCGGGAATGCTTTCAGCTCTAGGTCGCCCACTAGTAAAATGCGGGAATACTTTCAGCTCTAGGTCGCCCACCAGTAAAATGCGGGAATACTTTCAGTTCTAGGTCGCCCACCAGTAAAATGCGGGAATACTTTCAGTTCTAGGTCGCCCACCAGTAAAATGCGGGAATACTTTCAGTTCTAGGTCGCCCACCAGTAAAATGCGGGAATACTTTCAGTTCTAGGTCGCCCACCAGTAAAATGCGGGAATACTTTCAGTTCTAGGTCGCCCACCAGTAAAATGCGGGAATACATTTCAGTTCTAGGTCGCCCACCAGTAAAATGCGGGAATACTTTCAGTTCTAGGTCGCCCACCAGTAAAATGCGGGAATACATTCATGTTCTAGGTCACCCACCAGTAAAATGCGGGAATACATTTCAGTTCTAGGTCGCCCACCAGTAAAATGCGGGAATACATTCAGTTCTAGGTCGCCCACCAGTAAAATGCGGGAATACTTTCAGCTCTAGGTCGCCCACCAGTAAAATGCGGGAATACTTTCAGCTCTAGGTCGCCCACCAGTAAAATGCGGGAATACTTTCAGTTCTAGGTCGCCCACCAGTAAAATGCGGGAATACTTTCAGTTCTAGGTCGCCCACCAGTAAAATGCGGGAATACTTTCAGTTCTAGGTCGCCCACCAGTAAAATGCGGGAATACATTTCAGTTCTAGGTCGTCCACCAGTAAAATGCGGGAATACATTTCAGTTCTAAGTCGCCCACCAGTAAAATGCGGGAATACATTTCAGTTCTAGGTCGCCCACCAGTAAAATGCGGGAATACTTTCAGCTCTAGGTCGCCCACCAGTAAAATGCGGGAATACTTTCAGCTCTAGATCGCCCACCAGTAAAATGCGGGAATACTTTCAGTTCTAGGTCGCCCACCAGTAATGCGGGCATGCATTTCATAATTCTGCATTTAAGCAACTTTTTAGTTTTGTACTACAGATTTTGGAATCGGTAACCCCACCGGAAGGCGGAAGGTTACAACAGAGATCCCCAAGCAGGAAACAATAAAATCCCCAACACCAAGAAGCAGAAGGCTGCAAAGGCAAGCGCGCGATTCAAAAGGAAGAAGGGACACGTCTTGAAAGAAGCAGTTTGGGAACGTTATAGCATGCCCGGCATAACAATTTTGATGAAGAAAGCCATACCACTGAAGAAACCATTGAAAGGCTTAAGGAAGAGGGCCATGTTCCCAGCAGATCAAGCGAAGTGATGAAAACTGGCATTCAAAAAAAAAAGGAGGCGAAAGACCAGTATCATCCCCCCAAGTTCACAAAATAAAGGCATAGGAGGACAGCGCTAGCTGACAAGAAAGAAAGCCGACAAGAACAAGTTGAAGATAGATGAGATCTCATGATCCATAGTCTAGCTTAGCTTCTTGTTTTCCTTTTAGAACAATGTAACAAGGAGATCGGTGAGCAATAACAGCATACAACAGCATGAAGCAGTACACAACAACAACAAACATTACAGTCACACGGTAGTCCCAGCTACCAAAACTTCCCGAACTACATTGACTTGATTCCTGTTCAGCCCAGGATATGTAGGAAACCTCTGAAGCAAAGGTTCGGTCAAATCTTTTTCGAAAAAATGCTTCACACGGAGTACTCGGACGAGCAAAAATCGCCCGCTTTATCTTTGCGCGAAAACCCTTCGTGTCTTCGAGCAAAGAGGGGCAGCTGTAAGCACGTGATTTTTGCTTCACGAAAGTTACTCCAAAAAAGAAAAGAAAATCAACAAAAAATATATGTCTTGTCATTGAGTGATTTATATTTAATGTTAAAATGTGTGTTAGTTGTTATAGGTGTTAACCAATATGTGTGTAATTTTGTTTTTAATGTAATTTTAATTTTTACAATTTATTTAGGAATTTTATTTTTAAAATTTTGTTAATCAAAAAGAAAAAAAAAAGAAAAAGTGGGGAAAATCGGATTGGGCCCCAAAGTGAGGCCCAAACCCGAGGATCTGGTCCAAACCAGGCCTGCCCAGGCACATCCCGAAACGATGCCGCATAAGGCGTACGATCTGAGCCGTTCAATCACACTCATCCAACGGTCCACATCCGCACCCGTAACCCGACCTGTTTAGCCGGTTCAACCCAACCCCTCACTTAAACCCAAACGACCCCGTTTCTATACCAAACGATCCCGTCTCGTCCATCACCAATAGATCCAAGCCGTTCAGATCACTTCATCTAACGGCTCCGATTTATCTTCCCCTTCCGTATATAAGCCTTCTATCATACCCGCCCCCCTATCCAAACACCCACCCCCGTTCCTTCGTCTCTCTCAGAAGGGATCCCAAACCCCCGAAACCCTAGCAGCCGCCATGGCTTCCCTTTCACCAGAACCCGGCGGCAAGGATGCCGGTGACCACCCCCTTAACACCCCTGATGCACCTCATCACCTCAAACTCGAATCTGTTACCCCCTAGCCTCGAATCACCTTCCTTCATCTCGAATCTTGATTTGAAGATTCGCGACAAAACTCGATCTACACCAAACCACACCATATTCGTACCAGACACTCCCCTGACCTCCCTCGTGACCAAACCAAGCTTGGTTTGGTCCGAATCTACCCACAACTCCTAGAATCTCAAATCTGAAGATCCAAACCCTAGAACACAAGAACCTGGGGAATCCGGCCAGTTTCAATAGAGGTTTTAGGTCTAATAGACATTAATCAGGGTGTTCTCAAGAGAACACCCCGATTAAAGTTTGTTCGGCTTCAAAAGGCCAAATCTGATTCGGACCTGGTTTGACTTTTGTTAAAATTTTCAGTAAGTTTTTCTTTTCTTTTCTGTTTTATTTGAATACTGTTTGAGAATTGCCAGCATGTGTCGTTGCATTTGTTTGGTATTTTCTGGTATTTTTCTTAATTCCTTCCATCTTTGTAAGGCCTTTATTTGGTCGTTGGTTTTCTGTGTGTGTTTTGAATGTATTATGTGACATACATGTTCGATTAGGATAGTCGTCGCATAAGTAATCCATATATGTCCCCAGTAATTGAACAAAAGTTGTCTGAAGCCATTCAGGACCCTATATGTATTGTTTATATGAACGGCTGATTATTACCTGTTATAATTAGTATAGTCGACTCGATAAACGTCGTCGATTAGTTTCCTACGACTGAATGTTCAAATATTCTAATTCATACAACTTCACATGATTGAATGAACCTGTGTTGTTAATTGGATGTTTGACATTATCTGTGAATATTAGTTTGTAACTACTTTGTAAACAATTAAAAGAATCAGGCTAGGGCAGTCTTGAATTTGAACTTTCAGAAGTTCAAAAGGCTCTGATGCTGCAATGGTTTAGGACAGTAATAATCAAGGCTTAACAAGGGTAGTTTGGGTATAAAAAAGAACAGAAATGATTAGTTTAAATGAGCTGACAAATAGGGTACTGGATTAGGATTAAAATAAGGTAATAGTGGGGAGCCAAACTTGTTGGCATGGGGCTGATTGAATAAAAAAGGGGTGCCCATGTTGTTGGGCAGAAAATACAGGCTAAAAGCCTGTCGAATGGATGGGTATGGGGAATATTTTGATTAGTTTAGAAAGGAAGTTATGGGCAGGAAAGAGGGGAGGGGTTCAAGGCAGCTGAGTGCTTGCCATTTCTGCCTATAAATAGAGCTGTTGCAAAACTTAAAAGAGGCTGGACATTCTTTAGTCTTCAGAGAGATTCTGTGAGTAAGAAAACTGAAAAGGAAAAAACAGAAACAAATTTCAGAATACTGTGAATGAGTATTGTCTGAAAACTATGTAAGAGTTCAAGGCGGTCAAGCTGTCTTTGTTGTTTGCTGTTGGTTGTTTGCGGAGCTTTGTTGGTTATTGGATTTCTGTTGCTGTTACATTCGATATCCTGGGCCTCCTGCTATCTCTCTACTCTGTTTTTTTTTTCTGGGATTTGTCTGTTTGATGCTCGATCACCTGTGGGCTACATAGTTGTTGCTGGTTGTGTTGCTGTGTTGTTGCTATTTGTTGTTGTTGTTGGTTGCTTGCTGCTGATACTCTTTCTCTTCCTCTTCTTATTGTGCAAACATCCAGGTACACGACTAATACTGTCAATGTAACTTGAAGTTGAGTATGAATGCAAAAAGAGAAGAATTGAAGATTGTTTATTTTAAGCATAGACCGTTATATTGAATATCATGTAATGCATAATAGTTTACATTTTGTTTGGATACTGAAGGTAACTTGCACGCCTAGTAGATATCAATGTATGGTGATTGAATGTTAGTTGTATATGTATGCTGTTAGGTAAAAATATTCCCAATGTAGTAGGTTGTATCCTAGACTTAGTTTAATTGTGTAACATATTCTTTAATACATGCCAAGTATGAAACTATCCATTACTAGTTAAGTTCATCCCCTTTTGATAAACTGCTTTGTTATAATTATTGATAAGCCACACCTTTAGAACAAAGAACATAAGTTTACAGTCTCAACCTCATGGGGGTCGAGCCCAGGTCGAAACAGACCAAGCAGGCCCGCATCGGATAAACAGTGGCCCAGGTCTGGCCCATCTCGCATGAGCTGGATTTGGGCCCATAATGTTCGATCAGTTGTCCGTGCGCGTAGCCACATTTTCCTATTCTGTAAAAGCATTTTGAATCCTTCTATAAATAACTTGCAAACATGTAATTAACTAGGACTATCTCTGTTTTCAGTTAGTAGAGACAAACGCGACAAGAAACGTAGTTGCTATAGGATATCCTTTTAAAATAAGGACGAGATGAGCCTCGACAAATAAAAACGCACAAGCTGCGGGGCCCTCGTTAAATGTATATATCGAAGCATTCAGTTTCCAAGGCAGGTCGTTTAGCAAATCTCACGACCCTCCCAGAATAATAACGCGATAATCTCTTTAAGCGCGCATCTAATAATCTTATCTCCCTAAACTCGGGTGCACATTTATGTGACCCAAATCCAAATCTCAACGGAGTCGAAATATGTCTTTAGTCACGGGCACATTGATTGTGACGTGGCCCGAGATGCATTTTCATGACGTTGTAAATTCCTTTTAATAACAAAGTGGACGAGCCTCGACAAACAAGAAATGTAGAAGCTGCGGGGCCATCTAGATATATATATATATTAAAATACTTAGAAATCAGGACAGGCCGTTTAGCAAATTTTACGGTTTTCCCCAAAATAACAATACGTTAGTTGCTTTAGGCGCGTCTTAATAATTTAATTTCCTTAAACACGGGTGCACATTTATGTGACCCAAATCCAAATCTCAACCAAGTCGAGATATGTCAATAACCACGGGTGCATTGATGTAACGTGGTTTGAGATATATTTTCACGACGTTGCAATTCTCGTAAAAATAATAATAAAAGCGGACAAGAGTTAAAATTAGCACATAAGTTCATATTTGTATAAAATCATATAATCAAGCCGAATATAACAGTTGAGCGACCGTGCTAGAATCACGGAACTCGGGAATGCCTAACACCTTCTCCCGGGTTAACAGAATTCCTTATCCGGATTTCTGGTACGCAGACTGTAATATGGAGTCATTCTTTTCCTCGATTCGGGATTAAAATTGGTGACTTGGGACACCCTAAATCTTCCAAGTGGCGACTCTGAAATAAATAAACCAATCCCGATTCTATTGTCCTTTAATTGGAAAAAACTCCCTTGCGCCCTCTCGGGTGCGGAAAAAGGAGGTGTGACAGTCACTAAGTCCAAAATGGAGGAGTTCAGATACTGATCAGGATCATCCTCAAAGACTTCTGACACTTGAGAGGTAAAACCTCCTAGGTGTTCTTTGATAAGATCACAAGAATAACAAGACATAGGATTTTCAATACATGGAAGGGAAACAGGGTTTGTCAGAAAAGAAAAAACTATAGGAAAAGAGAAGGAACCGGGTGTGGATACAGTGGTATTGGAAAGGGTGGAGTAGTGAATTTCTGGGAATGATTTTAAGGATGATAGGGAAGTGGGAGTGGTGTTAATGGTAGGAGAAGGAAGCGATCGTTCGATTGCCATTATAGGAGTAATTGGTAGGTAAGTAGAGTGAGAGAGAGAGAGAGATGAAGAAAGGATCACTAATATACAGAAGAGATGAAGGTTCATAACTTGCTTTGAGGGAGAAAGAAAGTTTTATTTGAAGAAGGGCTAATGATGAGAGGAGAGAGAAACGGGTTTTGAATAGTTCTGAAAATGGCAGTAGGTTTGTGGGAAAACATTATCATGCAGAGGGGATGAAGGGATTTGAAAGACAAGACATGACATGCAGACTTTGAAAAGTCGGATGATGTGGCAGTTGAGTTAATTTTTTTAACATTTTTTGAGAAGGCATGCAGAACAATCACATTACTACTAACCTGTGGTACAGGAACCTTATGCCCAAACAATTTTTTGAAAAACATTTTCGCAGCTCTTCTTTCGCAGTTCATAACTGTACCTTTAGCTTCTATGATCGTCATGTGTGTTTACCTGCAATGATATCGATGTGAGTTAGGCTTGGCCAGAAAACACTTTAGCTAATTTTACCTGAAGGTGTTTTTCATAGCCATGTGATGGAAAATTAGGTTCTCTATTAGATTTTAATAACCCCGACTTCACCTTGTTTCTTCCAAAATGTTCTCTACTCAAGGCTTTGGTGAAGATATCTGAAATTTGGTCTTCTGTGCTGCAGGACTTTCCACATATCAACACTTTCTGCATATTGACCCTCAGAAGATAATGTTACACCTCAATATGATTGGTCCTCTTGTTTTGACCTGGATAGAGAAGGTATACCATTAGAAAATACCCCAAAATTTTCCAGTTACTGCTTAATTCATAGGGTTTGAGAACAGCAAGATGTTGCTGCTACACATTCTGCTTTAGTTGTTGATGAAGCCATTGGGTTTTGCTTCCTTGTGCCCCAAAGGATGAGACATGATCATGGCAAGTGAACCATTCCAGAAGTGTTTTTCCTGTTCACAAAATAACCTGCATAATTAACATCATCATACCCAATAATGTTAAAACTGTCACCTGAGGGGTAATACAGGACCAGGTCCTGTGTTCCCTTAAGGTATTTCAAACTTCTTTTGGCAGCCTTCAAGTAGAATTCCTTGGGACTTGATTTTGGATTCTATTCTGGAGTGGAGATACATAAAGGACTAGGGGGGGAAATTGAATTTTTAATTCTTGTCTAACTCGAGAATGAAGGGAAGTGATTATGTTATCAGGTTGATGGGAGCTTTTATGTTTCCAGTTTGGGACTGAGGTTTGATTGGTAGAGGAACTTGGTAGGTTAATTTGATTTCCCTGCACTCCTTGTTCTGTTACTTGTGGAGTGCCATGAACTGCATCTCCACTCTTTCTTCAGCTTCAGTGGTAGTAAGTGAAGTACTAGGTTCCTTGTGAGAAATGGAAAATAATGTTGCATTGTCTTTCACCTGTCTCCTTCATCTTACTCATCATATCAGCCTTCCTAGTTGAAACCTCAGATATTTCCCAGGGACCAGAGATGGTTCATTATATTGATCATCATTGTTTCCTCCTTGGTTAGATGAGGGTGTCTCGTAGAATAGCCCACGAACACTTCCTTCCACTCAGTGTGCCCTTTTGTTGTAGACTTTGTAGCCTTTTCTTTGTAGGGAGTATCCCAGAAGGATTCCTCCTTCGCTTTTTGCATTAAACTTCCCAAGTTGGTCCTTCCCGTTGTCGAGAACATGGCATTTTCATTCAAAAAGGTTCTTAGATGAGTTGTCTTTGGTTTTCTTCCATTTGGCAGCTCATAGTGGGTTTTGGTTTAGGAGGGACCTTATCTTGATATTTGACGAGGAATCTTGTAATTGAAATGCAAATTCTCCATATCACTAGCTCTTCTTTTTTAAAGTTACGTGAATATTTTCTTAATACTTTTCTTTCATTTTCCTTAGATTCAGGGATCGTTTCAATAAGTTTATATGCTGAGGTTTTTTAATTTTGGATTAACATCATTTGCTGATTTCATCATTATAGTCCATAAAATTTTTATAATTCCTAAAATTTGCTAGTGGTCAATTTTTTTTGTGTGTATTTAAAGTTGATCTTTTTCTATATTGAATAGCATTTTAAATATTAATAATATATTAAAGTAATCCAAACTTATCATTGGCCACTTAAAAATATTTTCTTTTGAAAAAAGATTATTATTGGTCACCTAAAACTTTTCGAGTTCGTTATTAATTAAGCAAAAGTCCGTAATATTCTGTCATATTACATGCATGTCAAAAATCTAAATTCTAGTTGATATGGAAGGGTAAATGAGCAATCTAGGGTTGGGGAATGAGGATTATTGTTAATAGTTTTTTTTAGTTTTTAGTTTTTTAAATATTTAATAGTTAATTAATTTGAATTTAATTAATTGTTGGCCCATGGGCCGGCCCAGGCCCAGCCTCAGTCAAGCCTCAATGGCCAAGGGGCTGACTTGGGCCGGGCTTATAAGCCTCAATTTTAAATGAGCTCAAAAAATCCTAACCTAGCTCTACCCAAGTATCGGGCTAGGCTGGGCTGGCCTCATGGGCGAACTCATTTTTTACGGCCCTACGACCCACAAACCCGAAGTCTAAACAGGCACCACATAGGTATGAAAATATAAACAAGGATATGACAACGAGACTGAATTTTGTTCCCATATATACTATAAAGTATAAACTATATTGCATAGTGACCAGTTTTCTTTGACAATGGTTTTAGTTCTACAAATAAGGAAGTCGATCGAACATAAGTTCAGCTCAGCTGCTCGAATCGATTAGAATGAGTCCTAGAAGTTCTTCAAAATTGAAACAAGTGTTCTTCAAATTTCCGCTAATATAAAAAAGCATAATCATCAATCTAAGTGAAAATGAACCAAACATAAACAAAATTACAAATATTAAGATCTGAAAAGTACCTAGAAAATGGAGAAAATAGTGAATATTAGGATCTGAAAAAAAACACAGAGATTTTCCCGAACTTACTCTGCAACTGAAATTGTTGCTGCAGCAATGAAAATTGACGAAAACTCGTGTGATATTTTGGAGAAAATTCCTACTGCGTGTAGGGGAGTAACGAGAGGAGTTCTGGAGAGAAGCGAGTAGGCAGGGCATTCGGGCAGTTCGGATTGGATATGAGAATTTCGGTTTGGATTTTTAATTTTCGGATTGAAGAAATTACAATCCGAATCCAATTCAAAATAAGTTCGGATTGGATTGAATTTTTTAAGTTCGGTTTCGGATTAATTGATTTGGATATTATGAATTTTCGGTTTTGAGAGTAGAAGTTGAGATATTCTTACTTTTTACAAAAACTAGTATTAGAACCCGCGCAATGCGCAAATAACATTAAAAAAATATTAATCATATTATTTTAATAAAATTTCAACTGTTATTTTGTATCTTTAATGCAGTGTAACCAAAAATAAAATAATAAAATTAAAGGAAACTAATTATATAGCTTTAATTAACTTTTTTATTTATTATTTTAATTTATTACATTATCGGCTATTTCGTATTATTATATAGATATAAAAGCTTTTATTAATGGGTTAGTATCATTGTCCATTGCTCCATTTTATATATCGATATACATTTTTGTTTCTCCTACTTTTTAAATTTTTTTACTTCTTATATTGTTAACAGTTTTTCAAATATTTAATATATAAATAATAATTTTGTATTTCCTACTTTATTTTATTTTTAAAATTTCTGTGCCCTATTTTGTTTATTTTTTATACTATGATGTTTTGATTAGTTTTCCTCATTTACTTTTTTATCTAACGTTTTATATTTTTTATTTTGTATTACGTCTATTAACGATATTTTTTTCTATTTTATTTTAATTATTGAAAACTTTCTACATGAGAAATTTCTTTCTATTTTTAACATTTCACTATGTTGCTCAGAGGACTTTTATTATTACATATTTTTATTATTGACTTTACTTAATGAGATTCGAGATATGTAACATTATTTATTGTATATCGTTGCTCTTCACAAATCAAAAATAATTCCTCATCTCAAACTAAAATAAGTATTATTCTTTCAACCTTTTAAATCATGTTAGTTCGTTGTTGCATTATGCAATACTTAGTCTAACTCTTAAATTTAATTTGTTTTCAGATTCTTATTTTATAGCTAGGAATTCATTGATTCAGTAAAATTCAATCTGTTGAGAAGGCAAAAAAATGGTAAAAAGAAGAATAAAATTAAGTTTAGCTATGACAGAACAACACAAAATAATTTTTGTTTAAAAGTAATTTGATCTTTATTTTTCTAAATGTTCAATAATTTTGTAACTGTTAAATTACTACTATTTAAATAAAGAAAAGTAGTAAAAAAATCTGAATAATTGTATTCCTGGCATACCATACAAATAACATCTTCTATTATTTGCAAAAGCAAAAAAAAAAGTGCATAAAAAGGTTTGAAAATAAGCAAATGAGAATTAAGTCATAGTAAAGACAAAGTACAATTCAATTCGACATTATTTCTAGACATATATACCATTTCAAATCATGTTCTTTCAATGCGTACACTAATGAGAAAATAACTCAGGAGATAATCGATACCATCTTATATTACAAAGAAGTTGTTCTCGGTCCTTGGTGCTCTATTTTAAAGAACAATGCATCAAATGGATCCAATCAATTGAGATAATTACCATACAAAGATCACGGTTCCCTAAAATTTAACAGTTGTAGCTATTACTATTTATTTGTAGATATTCTAAAGAGTATTTTCTATGTTCTTTAACCAAACAGGAAGTCTGTTGAAATAAAAATAGTCAAAATAAATGATAGATGATATTATAAAATATTTGACTAAAAATTTAAATACAATAATTATTTGTAGTTATATATAGCGCATACACATTATCCAATTATGAACAACGCACAATGCCGTCATTTTATATCAACTTGATGAACCTTATAATATTCAAATTAACAAAAAAATCATACTAATTATTTTTAAGAAATGATGATATACTTCTGGAAAATGAATGAATTAAATATTAAGAACAATATCATATCATGATTATAGAATTTTTTCAAAGCTTCATAAATAAGAAAGAAAAGGAGAATTCACCGTACTACCACTGCTTCAATAGGAAAAATAATACATTAGAGATTGCACAACTTTTAGATAGATTAGACTTGCTTTCTCTTTCCCAGAAAGAAGATTATATATACATGAGTTTAAGCTCATACTTCCTAAAATCTCTCCTAAGAATATTCTAATAATATCATATTCCTATAATATATCATATAGTATCATATCTCTAACAAATATAGATACACAATATATAAATACTATATTTACACATTTACAGATCTTGATTCATAAAAGAAAATCCAACAACAATGAAGCACGAAGAAAAATTAATAAGATCTACAATTTTTTTTTAATAGTATCATAATGCTTCTTTCAATCAAACTTGATTTTTGAATCTCAATTCAAAAAAAGATTTTCAATTCAAGATTTAAGTTTTCAATTCAAAAACTTTTATCCTTCAATTTAAATTTTCTTTATCTCAATTTAAATATGTTTTAATCTAAATTCAATATTTTTATTATAACATTTATTAACTTTTACTTTAACCTTTTCTTATCACACCACTTGACGTGATTGATTACCTTGTTATTCTTAATTAATTATCTGAGTGATTTATTTAACTCTATATTTCGTTAAGGATAATAGTCTAAAAGATATGCAAGAGATATGACAGTTTAGGAGTCTTTTTTCCTTAAAAATCATTTTTCAAAACATTTGCAAGATTCATTTTAATAAATTTAAACCTCATCATATAAAGACTGCATTAACAAACATTTGGAATTCAATAATTTAATTACATCACATGTTTCTAAAAAAAATATTTTTAGCTCTAAAGTAAAATTTAAAATAAATATTTTTTCAATAGTAAGGGATCGTTGGATATGAACTATCGATTTTGTAAGATACAACATGTTTATTTAAATATTTTTTTCTTAAATACGAATACCTACCATAACTGAACTATACACAAAATTTAATTAAAGATACCTATAATAATGTATATTGTTCACAAATATGGTTACATACAAAACTTGTACTAAATAAAGAATTATTATTTCAACTTAAAATTAGTGTATAAGATTTTCGACGAAATTTTAATTGATTCTTGCTCAAAAAAGGATACCTACCATAACTGAATTATACACAAATTTAATTAAAGATATCTATAGAAAATCTTGTACTACTACTTCCATTAAATATGTTTCCATTTATAATTTAAATTTTTAATATTGTCTTAAAATTGCCAAGTGGCTTCATTTTAGCTTGCCACTTGGCTTAACCACATGTTTCACTACTCTCCTTTTAATATAACTAGTATTAGTATCCGCACGATGTGCGGACATAAGCCATGTCAAATTATGATTTATGTTATTTGGATTATGTGCAAATAACCTCAAAATTAAACCTTCTATATATAAATTATAATAATTATTTGATATTAATTAAGAAACATGACATGAAAGCATTTTTCGAAGCTCATAGTAGATAACATGTTTTCTTTTGCTCTATCCGTAATAACCCAACCCCTTGATTTTGACACTTGTATTATATTTTACGGTCAATATTTTTTTTTTTGATTAAACTGAAAACTTTTATTTAACCAAGTGTTATATGTACATCCACTCACTCATTGGACTCTAGAGATGGGTCTTACAAAAATAACCTATCTTTTACGGTGAAAATTAAAGAATACTAATCATGCAACATTGTGATTTGTCTTCTTTGAGCACATTAAATTATATTATTATAACAAAATTCTTACTACCGCTTTATTTTTCATCTCAAATTCAAATAAGTCTTATCCTTCTAAATTTTTAGACAAAATTTTTTTTCTTTTTTGTTTCTTATTTTATAGTTTTTGCATTGTTTATTACTTAATATTGTTATACTGTAATTTGCTATTAAGTTACCTATAACTAAGCATTGTGCATATCCTCCGCTACTCCCATTATAATATACTATAGATGACTTTGGTTTTTTTTTTTTAATAAATTTTTTATTTACTTTTATTTTTCTATTCTATTGCTCGGATTGATAATATATTTAAGTATTATTTATTTATTATCTTTATTTTATTGAACTCAAATTATATATTTTCTCACACTATCTCCACCTCTCTCTTTCTATGTTATTTTCCCTACTATAGAAATTTATATAATTATTTCATCTAGATTTAACCCAATAATACACAAAAAATAAAAGTGCATACGCTCGTAGGTATTTTTTTTTCTCTTCCAGTTCAAAAGCATGGATAAGTTTTGAGTTGATTTGTTTTAACAAAATAAATAGACAAAAGATATATAGATTATTATTATTATTATTATTGCTGCTACTATACATAAATCTAAAACATATAGCTTATTGCATATGTAGTTATTTCAAGCTTAGATTTCCGTTCTCCTTTATTTTCAATCGAAAATGTTGAGCTTTAATTTTATTTTTAAATTTTTATGTCTGCAATTAATTTTTTAAATATCGGCAAATTTTAAAAGAGTTATTGTGTTATCCATTGTTAATATTGTCACACTATTTATGTGATTTTTTATTAGCTTGCTACTTACTTCATATATTTGTTCGCTATTTCCGTTATAATATATTATATATAGATGAATATGAGTTTTCTTTCTATTAAAATAAAATTTTCATTTATTTTTAATATTCATTATACAGTGTTTAAACTTATAGATAATATTTTGAGTATTAAATATTTACTTGCTTTATTAAATTATTTAATGTAGCATTAATGAGAAAATTATATAGGTCGATAATTTTCTTTTGATAACTCAAAAACTGAATCATTGTTTCCTTACGTAATAACCCAAAATGTAGAGAATCTTATAACCAATTTAAAATGATACCTAGTCAAAGACAATCTAATAACTATGTAAATTAAATTTGATCAAATCTTGTCTTAATCTTTATTAGATTTGTCTAAAATATTTTTAGTTTATGTCTTAAAAGTGCCAAGTGGCATTTTCTCAACATACCACTTGGCTTAACCTCATACTTCACTATCCTCCTTTTAATATAATATAGATATAGATAAATATCCAAAGTGAATATCCAATTAAACTAGTTTTATAATATCGTATCCTCTTGACCAAAAAAAAATGTTAAATTGCCTGAAAAGTTCGTCATTCTTGCCGCAATCATCCAAATAAAGTATTCAAGTAATGAAATTATTATTTAAAAAAATACAACAGAGACTTTAATACGGTCAATAAGAAATAGCAATAGTAAAATTTTGTCCAAATAGAAAGTATTCTGATATTAACTTAGTAATTAATATCTAATGAGCAAGGTATTGAACTTATTACTATTGACATATGGTAATGGACTAAATATAAAATATAAATATTTCGAATTTTCGGATATCCAAAAATTCGAAGTACCAAATCCAATATTCAATTTGAAATTCAAAAGTTTTAAAAATTAAATCCAAAATTCAAACCAAAAATCCAAAAAAAATCGAATTTCAGTTTGGATTTCGGATTTGCCAAATTTTCCTAGAAGCGAGGGTTTTGAACGTTTGATAATGAAAAAGGGTTTGAAAAATAAAAGAGACGAAGAAAGGGTAAAAACGTCTTCTCGAAATACTAATAACAGAGTAATGATTCTTTTTACTCAGCATTAAAATTAATGATTAAATATTAAATAGCACCTTAAAAAGTGGACATCTCACGTCATTTCCCTCGGAAAAGACCAGTTGAAAAAGTGAAATGTGGAATAATCCAAATCAAGAAAGCTCAACATCCAAAATACAAAAGGCTCAGCATCATCACTTTGTTTGGTGGGGGTTTTCTCACATGAAAATATATACTCCACCATTGTATTTTTTTTTTTAATTCTAAAGTATTTTATTCATCTCCAAAACCAGATTACAGCTGGTTATTAGATTTAACGAAAAGGTGTGCCAGATACACTTTTGAGCATGGCCACATGTATTTTTAATCCCTATAATTCCTTCATAAAGTTGAGATAATTGTCAGTTCAATACTATTACTATTTCCTTCTTCCCATTGTATATGATATATTTTTTTAAAATTTATTTCCAAAAAATTGATACATTTTCTCTTTTATCCTCATTTACCCTAAATGATATTATTTGTCGAGACCGTTAATATCACTCGTTTAAAATGATAAGACATGTGTAACTATCATCACCACCGCTCATTTAAAAAATACCTTTAGCATTTAGCATATATTTGGTTTATATGTCAAAACTTTTCTTTAATGAATTTTATCAAATACTTCCACATAAAACTATTTAATATATGCTGATTTAAATTTTATATGTTTCATTCTTCTTAACAGGATTTAAGGGTCTGACTTCGACGTGAATAATAGTGACTTATATTTGTTTCTTGCAATTGTCCAATTAGTGGTGCCACTGAGATTAAGCAAAGATAAGGCCCTTACTAGCATTGGCTGATATTAACCAATTAGACACCTCGAAAGGGCAAGATTAAAATTACTTGCTAGTTAATAGTAAAAAGCCCCCACTTGGAAGGTGCGAGCGGTTAGCCTCGGTGGGTAGCAGGAGGAGTAGAGGTAGGCCTAAGAAATTTTGGGGAGAGGTTATTAGGTGGGACATGACACAGCTGGAGCTGACTGAGGACATGACCCTAGATAGGAGAGTGTGGAGGTCAAAGATTAGGGTAGAAAGTTCGTAGGTAGTCGAGCATTTCTCTTTGTCTTACTCAGTTCGCTAGCATTAGTGTTAGTATGATATCTTTTATCCATATATGGCTATTAATACCTAGAGTTTGACTGCAATTTTGGATTCAATCTTATTTGATCTTGTTGTTACTCCTTCTTGTTGCAATTACCTTTTTTTTTTCAGTCGCTCTCTAGCCGAGGGTCTATCGGAAACAGTCTCTCTGCTCTTCCAGGGGTAGTAATAAGGCTGCGTACATCTTACCTTTCCCAGACTTCACTTGTGGAATACTATCGGGTTTGTTGTTGTTGTTGTTAATAATAAAAAGAAAATCAGAGTAGGAAAAACTCTAGAAGTCCAAAAATAGCATTGGCCCTTACTGAGCTTTCTGCTTTTGCATTTTTTTGATGTCTTTTTGTTTCAAAAGAAAAAATGCTTTCACAGTTTTGGCTATTTTCTTAGGAGTAGAACATTACTGGTTTAAGCACCTGAGTTTCTCTAGTGCATTCACTTGTATTTTTCTCTGAAAACTCAAATACAGTTTGAATTCAGTAGATGGACAGAGGAGGATGGAGTCTATGCTCAATGGGTTCATCTTAATCAGTTATTTTTTATACCGAATATAAATATATACGTAATAACTCATTAAATTTTTAATAAATAAGTTTCTTAGCCCATAATATTAAAAGTACGAGCTCAGTGCTAAGAATCTTATAAATTAAACTTATCAAAGTTTGAATCTTGAATCCTCTGTGGATAGATAATTAGGGGAGAAGTTGACAACACTGTGAAAAGTACGAACATAGATCAAATGAATGATACAACGGGAATGTTACTTGAAGAATATCCTTCTCCTCCACTTTTTGGAAAGAAAGGTCAGATTCGACCGATTTCGTCGAAATTCTCAGTTTTGACTAGGGGGTGGCAATTTGAGCTCAAACTCATCTAACCCGTCCAACTCGTTCAGAGATTAATAGGTTGGGTTACAAATAATTTAGCTCATTGGTCAATTTGGGTAAGCCCAAGTTAACCTATTATATTCTATAGCCCCTTCTGACCAATTAAGCAGCCCAAATACAATCCATAAAACTCACCCAAAACAAATGGTATCTCAACCCAACTTATATAGAAATTTATTTAGTTGCCCCAATTTTACTTCTTTTTTTTTTGTATTTTTAATTTTCAGTTTTTTTCTGCACTCCCCACCCCCTCCCCCTCAAAAAAATTTTTTTTTTACTTTTTCTTTTTTTGTATTTCAAAAAAAAAATTACGTTTTTTTTTATTTTTAATTTTCTATTTTCTGTTTGTTTCGTTTTACTGTATGCCCCACCCCCACACCCAAAATTTTCTTCGAACTTACACATTTTAAGGTAAAATGTTTTTTTATGCAAGATGAGCATGGTTCTAAAACATGGGTCAAGTTGGGCGGGTTGGGGTATGATCCATTGTTTAGCTCATCTTAGCCCAAGTACAACTTTGGGTTACTTTGGGTTGGGTTGGGCAATGACCCATTTATTGACCTAACCCATCTTGACCCGCCCAAATTCAACCCAACCCGCCCATTTGCCACCCCTAGTTTTGACTTCATATGTTTTGCAGAGAACACTTGTGGAATCAACCACCTAAATACACATCATTTTTCTACGTCCGGGCACACCTTTTGGACTACTCTATTCTATTAGCGGCTCAGAATTCATTTCGATCGTTAAGAAATCTAGAGGATTTAACAGATAGAGAAAGTAGGAGAGTCCTTGTGAAATTCAGCATCTTATTGAGAAAGAAATAGGAAGAATCGTCATTTAACACCTTGCTACAATTTTAGCTGATCTTTAAAATTACACACCTCTTACTAGCTGAGGCCTTTATACTATATAGTACATAATCATGATACCTATCAACGAAGTATTCAACTTTTTGCTGTGTTGAACAGGAAATTATTTGTTTCTTTTTCTGTTCTTGACAAAACAAATTTTGTATTTTGAGTCATGGAATATTAACTTCGATGAATTTGTTCTCAATCTTCTGAAAAGTCCTTAGAAGTTGAAAATTCAAACTCAACTAGAGCCTATCACTGGTAAAAGCACATCATGGAAGGGAAAGAAGCGAAAAGGTGAAAGCACAAGACGAGAAAAACAAATTCGGAACCTACATTCTGTTAGAGAATGAAGTTGAGACAACATATTGAATCGCAGAATGAAGTTGGAACATGGATATATTGTCAAGCGTTGTGGGTTGGATCAGTTAGTTCCTTAACAGAGTAATTTTTGGTTGCCAAATAAATTACCAGATAAAGAATCTAACGCAAAATTCATGACCTCCGAGGCTCACGAGCAAGCTTTCTTCACCAACGCACAAAGAAACCTAACTACCTAATTCATCTGCCGTTTACGTGTTTTTTTTTTTTGGCAATTAACTGTTAGCATTTCACTTTCGTGTTTTCAAGGAATTAAAGCTACATTCTTTACTGTTTTTTCTTTTTTCCGCGCCTGAAGTTAACACTTGCCCAGTACGATTACGTTAGAGCTGTTACCAGACAAGTACAAAGGGTAACCGGGTGAAAGCAACTTACACGCCTCTCCACACCAGCGTGAAACATCCGCTTCACAGGTATTATGAGCCAACTTTTCATGATACCCATGAATGAAGGCTCTCCTCTGAAAATAAGAATACAGAACTCCAACTGATGCTCGGCCTCCGGGTAGCAGAAAATCCTTGCACTCTGGAAATACAGAAATAATACTACAAAGACAGTGGAGATGGGATAGGGAAACATAACATTTTGCAACATATTTTCCTGTAACTAGCATGTCAAAACAAAAAAGTATGGTACAATAACTAGAAAAAAGCCAACAGAAGATAAACAATGGATTTCCAACATTGCCCATCAGCCTAAGATGTGACATCACTAGATTGCTCAATTTCCTATCCTACAGCTCATTCACTCGAAATACAACCATGTGGAAGAACTCAGGGTATTGCAATGTATTCTGGCCGTTGACGGGAAGATACAAACTATATCCAGCAAAAAATTGATGTGGAATTTTTGCCATCTCAATAATAACTGCCATAATAAGCTGTAGGAGGAACAGTTGTAGCTTGTGGTGCTGGCGGCAAGGTGGGAGCGGCGGCTGGCTGTGCATAATTCTGCTGAGGGAACGCCTGGCAGTTATAACAGAGTTCACTTAGCAACAAAAAACAACACCAGAGGGTTTCCACCTTGGGTAGCATAAACATATGGCGATATAAAGCAAATATGGAAACATACTACACCTCTCTGCCCCCATGGAGGGTGGGGGCTAGAGAAGAGGGTGTACAAGGACACATTTTTACTGATTAAGAAAAGCGAAAAAATAGGTTTAAATACAAGAAAAATATTACAGACTCCAGAAAGAAAGAAAAACTCCAGTTCAGCATAGCAGCAGCTATGTAGCTGAAATGTTCCGAAGTAGGGAACTTCATAGGAGTCCAATTTACATAATAGATTAATTTCTGAGCAGATATTCAGTAAATTTCACGCTCTGCTACAATTTTGGTCCACTGGACTAAACTTCCCCCAACGCAACACGAAATTTGAGAAGCTTATACAACAACCAAATCTACCTACCAAGACACTAACTGGAATTGAATGACACCTTGTACTTGTGGAACTTATAATAGTAATTCTAAAGATCCAACTAATTGAGAGAATTTCATTGCAGTGAGCAAAAATAAATTCAATTATTCTTACCAAGGTAAAATAACTTAATGATTGAGATAGTAACGAATTTATTGAAAGCTATTAAAAAGATGTGCATGATATTCACATGAAGATTCCTTGCGCACTATAAGTCATCCGTTACCAAGGATAATTATGACTAGATATAGTTAGAAGGAATTCCAAATTACATAGTCACCGCAGATTGGAGAGAAATAAGGACAAATGTGACAACTATTCTACTTTTGAGAAAGAATTTCCATTGAGACCTTAATATTGTTGGGGCTGTGGCTTGCCACTACAACAAGGCTTCATTAGCTAACAGTTGACTAGAAACCCATATTGACAACACGAAATAATATTCGCATGCCAAATAAATAGATATCAAATCACCAAATGCAAAAATAGCCAAATTCAACAACCACAAGTTTTTGTTTGCATGATATCTTTCTCAAGAACCACCAATCGTCCAACCAATGGACTGATCTAAGGAAAGATCTTCATCAAAAAAGAGAGAGTATGACAAATATACCATAAGAAGTAATCACGTTTTCATCTATCATTATAATCATATGCATTGTTACAATGAACAATTGGTACATACTCCCCACCCTCCCAAAGCCAAGAGAAGACAAGAGTCAGAGTGGCTTTCCTAATTTGCTCCCTTGTTGACTCAAACCCCCAACTAGGGGTGGGTATCGGTCGGTTCGGTTCGGTTATGAATATTATCGGTTTTGCCTATCGGTTATCGGTTTATAAATATGATAAACCGATAACCAAACCGATAAGATATTGGTTATCGGTTATCGGTTAATCGGTTATTGATCATTATCGGTTCGGTTATCGGTTTACCTGATAAGATAAAACTAAAACAGATTCTGCAAATGAGAACAGTTCTATTTTATGTTGCTTAGATATATTGGCATTCATTCTCTTTTTCAATTGATCAATATTCTTTAGATAGAAAATGTTTCTTCTAATTGTAAGATTTTCTTGCTGCCAAAAGCACCCACATCATCTGATTGAGTAACAGGACAACCAGTTAAAGTTATCTTACTGCAACTTGACTTGAGTCTTCCAAGAAAAACTTTGATTTAATAATCAGTGAATTTGCAAGTAAAGCCAATCCATCTGGCGGAGAACTGGTGAGGGCGACAGGGTGTGAGGCGGAGAAACTGAGAAGTGAGAACTATGTATATGAAACCCTAGAGTATGTATATACTTAAGGGTAAACTAGTAAATTAGTTAACCCTTATTGGGTTATCGGTTTTACCCAATAACAGAATTGCCAAACCGAGCCCGAACCGATAACCCAATAAAATTTTTTTTTACCCGTTACCGAACCGTTAACCCAATAACCCAATACCGACCCAATAAATAATTAACGGTTCGGGTTATCGGTTTTACCCGATATATGCCCACCCCTACCCCCAACGTCGCAGTTGGAGGTGGAAGGCCCTTTCACTAAAGCACATGTGCTATCTACAATATTTGGCAGGAATAACAGTGTATTCCCAAAGCACACTAGACCATTGGATGTACCAATTTGGTGATCTTGGACTTGTGTGTTTCTGTGAGGATAAAGGTTCATTGTCACACCATTCCAAACACAAGGGTTAACCGTGAATTAAGCCTGAAGTGCAATTTCTCCAACATATATTTAATGTATAAGAGCTACTGGCAGCAGGACACCAATTTCTAGTCTTACTCTGGATTCTAGAACTATGTCTAATGCCCTAGTAACTTTGACCGATGAAATCAACATAAAAGAGATGAATGGATGAACTACTTCTTGATAGTTACATTCTCAAGATAATAGAAGTAAATGAAACGATTCAATTTTGAACACTGAAATGCTACAATTTAGCAAGCCTTGTGGCCTCACCACCATTTTCAGACTTAAAACTGGGTAACTTAGAGGGCATCAAATTTTAATCTCACCAACCATTCTTAGCATACAAGGACATGAAAACAATTTTTTACCCAAAAAAAGGTAACCATGAAAACTATAGAACTGGTTAATAAAGTATCCCTGCTGAAACCATAATGCAAGTTGGTAATGTATGCTAGACAAGCAATGAAAATGCTGATATATAAAAGGCGCTCCACTTACCTGCGCCGGGTATGTTGAAGGATAAGCACCATAACCAGCACTTGAGGGCACTGGTGCAGGCCCTTGAGGAGGTGCATAGCTGGCTCCGTAACTGCTGTAAGCACCATATGCTGCCTAAAGTTCAACAAACACAATAGAAAACTAAGCCACTGATCACATAACTGTTTTGAACTGTATATATTCTAGAAAAGTTAA
This sequence comes from Nicotiana tabacum, assembly GCF_000715075.1. Taxonomy (NCBI): domain Eukaryota; kingdom Viridiplantae; phylum Streptophyta; class Magnoliopsida; order Solanales; family Solanaceae; genus Nicotiana; species Nicotiana tabacum. The sequence continues at coordinate 171,440,491 of NC_134101.1, forward strand.
TTCCACGAATAATCTTGATAATCTGAAAGAATATATGGACTGAGCAAAACATGAAGATTCACACACATGGACATACAACACTCTCAAGCTTTAATGGCCACAGGGAGAACTGAAATACATGCGTAAAGGAAGACCTCCATGGACCCGAGGGGTGGAGAAAAAGAAAATATGTAACAAGAAACTGAGTGCTGGAGAGTGATAAAGCAATTGCGCACAGAAAAGCTATATGTTCACAGAAAGCTGATTCAGAGGAAAAAGGAAAGGAGCATCCAAAATCCATTTAAATACAAAACTTATTTGTTTAACTCCATGATGGGGTTCCAGTTTAACCTAAATCAACATGTTGGTTAAAGCATGCTTAACACATATATAATGGTTCCACATTGCATTGCTCTGGGAAGCATATCCAGATCCGCACTCTAGGGAGAGAGATTTGAACAAGGGGGCAACCCATCTTTAGTGAAACTGTTAACTATTTGCCATAACATTACCTGTTGTGCATAACCAGGATTCCACTGCTGCGGTGGGGCTTGTGCAGCCTGTGGCCAGGTTTGACCTTGTACACCATAACCTGCAGGCCATTGATTTTGCGCTCCAGGAAATGCACCAGCCACTGAGGGGTTAGATGCTGCAACAGCAGACTTTGCCAGCTTTGTCTTCTCAGAAACTAAATAATCGTCAGCCTGACGTTTCTTTGAATCTGAAGAGGTTCTATGGCGTAAGAAGAGCTTAGCATGCCGATCATCAGCCTTCTTAATTGATGCTGCATCTCCAAAAAGATCTAGAAACTGCAGACACTTTCTCAGTCTCAGAACATTTCGGCAAAAGCATCAAAAAGTGCAGCCCCGACAGACGGATAACGGTATACAAATAGCACAAAGCAGCGACAGATGGATCATCAAATAACACAAAACATAATCAGTTAAGACACTCAAAAGCTATTTTAATTTTGTGAAGGCTCACAAGAGTCAGAAATAATTCCAAAGAAAACAAATCCCTCTGTAAACTCCCCTTGCACCCACAAAACATTTCAACATGTTTACACTTCAGAGTCTTTAAAAAATCAAAAGATGTGTAGGCTCATGAATCAGAAATAACTCCCAGTAAAAAGATCTCCATCCAGACTCTCCATTCCAAAATGTATACACTTTAAGGTCTATAAAACAAGATTGTGAAAGCTCGAGAATCAAAAATCTCTTTATAGAATCCCTATTGCATCTCCAAGACATTCTGAAGTGTTTACGCTTCAAGAATCAGAAATGATTGCCAATAAAACAAATTTCTCTCCGGACACCCCATTGCATCGCTAAGAGATTCGGATATTATTCGAATTTAAACCATCATATGATTTGATTAAACTACCATGATATAGTAATTTGGTTATTGGAACAATCAATCATTCAAACACAAAGCGAAAATTTCAAGAAATCAAGTCCATACTCGAATTTAAACCATGTCATGTTTTAAACATCAGGGCAACATGATAAACAAACTCCCCACTGAACTTAATATGTTTTTCTACTTCCTACATCCCAAAAATAGTGACCTCTTTTTCTTTCTTGGAGGTCCGACAATAGTGTCCCTTTCTAATTTGAACAATTTTAACTCTATTTTTACCAGCTTTCTTATCTTCACAGTATAGCAAACTTGGAAAAGTACCTAAAGATATATGCCAACTCTAATCCAAGTGCATATCTGCCAGGAATACTAGTTCAGGGATGGGTTATCAGCTTAATAAAGTATGTCCAGCTTGTTCAATTATTTCAGTTCAGTCAGTTTGTATCAAAAAGAGGGAATTCAGGTATCAGGAATATGGTAGTGCGCCATCTTGGAATATGCAGACAACAGTCTTGTGCTAAAAGCCCATGATATATATATATATATAACTGAACGCATTTCAAAGCATATCTGGTCAAGATCATAAGTTCAAATAACCTAAGTTTCCCACGAGAACAGCGCAAGGCATATTTGTTCTAACATTGAGAGCATCACAGTCCCAAACCTCTGTCAAGTACCCAAATCTAACAGTTCATACCTCCAAGAAAATGCTTGATAACTCCTCTCTTTCATCAACACTTGCAACGCTAGGGTTCTCAGGGGATGGAACTATGAACTTATCAACCAATGAATCCAGCAAATCTATTCTCTTTGGTAGCGACTGAATGGATTCTAAATGGATCACTGCCTGTATTTTTTAAATGAAAACAGCATGTCAATAAGAAAACACCAATTCCTCCACTCATTATGCCTTTGGATGTGAGAGAGAGAGAGAGAGGATGAGAGAGAGAGAGAGAGACAGAGTCGGACCTCCAGAAGTGGTTTTGACAACTGGACATTCTCAACTGCTTGATCAAGAATTTCCCGAGCTTTTCCCACCTTCCCAGAAACCTTTCAACAGAGATTTTGTGATAGTGAGCCAAAGGAGGACAAATACATAAATTTCAATGATGACTCTAATCATGAGGAACTCGAAGCAAAGAAAGATGTTTCCATGTTATCAACACCCAACATTACAGGGGGATCAAGTCAAAGTCCTTAATGACTCTCCACGCACTTGCACTAATTCTGCTTTCTTTTCCTACAGAAAAGCCTTCCACAAGGGCAGTGAAGAGTGTGTACATATAAACAAATAACTAAAGTGATTGAGAATCAGATGATTATGTGGAATATTGTGACAAGCTATGGTCTACATAACTATGTCTTACTATATATGTTGGTGTATGATTGCAACATAAATTATGATGATGCACGTCCATAAAACAGAGAATCATTCCGAGATTATACTAAACAATGTTGGGAAGCCCATTCACAGATGAGAATATCAAATTCCAATTTCCATAAACATCTCCGAAGCAAAACAATATCTATAATTGATCACCACAATTGGAAGACGCACACTACAACAAGATGGAAAAGGCAATAGTCAATTACTTGAGACAAAGATGTAAAAGCTGGATAACACAAGACACAAAAGAACTATACCAAGTACAAAAACCGAGAGTACTGTGCAAGCAATAATGGCAGACTCTGCGAGTGCTCCTTTCCTTTTTCAATGGCGATAGCTTGTTCGTATACTGAACAGGCATCCTCAAGATTCCCCTTCAAAGAACCAAGAAGAAAACGATCCATTAGATAAGTTAACAAAGATCAAATTTAATCCTGAAACCTTAGTAGGTCATGAAACAATCTTACAAGTCGACGTTCCATGTTCGCATGCTTGATTATTGCTTCTACAAGTCCAGGTGATATTTCAGCGTGCACAAGTTGATACGCAGCCTGAGCACCAGGTATATCACCACGTTGCTCCCGCAATCGAGCAGCAAAAAGGTGAATCTCTGGCTGTCTCTGTTAAAGGTGGGACAAATGAGAGCGATTATTAAATATAGTAGGATTGAAATTTGAAAGGCAACTATTCAAACAACAGCTCTAGGCACGATAAATTAATTTCCAACAATACTTCATAGGCATCCTCATGCAACTCGCTTCCACCCTTTCAAGTACAAACTCTTGACAAAGAAAAACCACACTATTATAACCACACAAGACTTTGAGGGTCATATATTGCATGAAGAGTGAAATATCCTTAGAAACCAGCAAGAAATTATCAGTAACAACTTCAGATCTCACTTGAATTCAATACTTTAACACTTCAAAAAACTTTTTGCAAGAGAATGTATATTTGTGAAAGAACTAGAAGAATTAAAATAAATAGCACTTTAACTTGTTGAAATTATCTTCATAAATCCCAGCAGGAACATTGTACGTTTGTCTAAGTTATCCAAGTGGGGGAATTGCCTACGACCTTGTTGGTCAACTAGAATTACCAGCGCATTAACTTGAATGCGCAGACCCATAATCCCCTCTCCGATGCTAAGAAATCTACTAAAGAGCAATTTCCCTGCAGAGACTACAGGATGACAGACAATCAAGCAAGCTTATCCGCGGATGACCAGCAAAACACTGGCATTAGCATTACCAGCCCCTGGATTTAGATTATTCAGGTGGAGCAATCTACAACCCAGGCTATAAAATATACTGAAGAGTGATCTCAATGCTAAGTTTGCAAGATGGCAGAAAAATAAGCAAGTTTACCAGGGTGCAACAGAGTTCAACCTTCCATGGAAAACTATCTACCATTTCTGTTCATCATTGCAGTCAATTTATATTACAGCAGCGGTTGGGTTTTCCTCAGAGTTCAACCTTCTATGCCAAGATATTTCTAATATTTAAAATATGGAGGGGGGAATACTGATCCCATTCAATAGAAAAGCCAGTTATCATCTTGACATGGGAATAGAAATCTCACAAAATCTTTAAATACTAGACTTTGAGATGAAAAGTTAATAACCACTAAACAGCTCATCCGGACAAGCAAAGAGTTGAATAATTTTTCAAAATTCAAGATAGTAATGAAGCATACGATTCAAAAAATGGCCCCCTAAACGCAAAGAGAATGTCACGTTGAACAAACCAAATATAGTCACAAAGGGGAAATCCCCCAAAAAAAAAAGTTTATGAGATTTTACCTTGACAAAGACTTGAGTGGCACGAGCAAGGGCATTATCGGCAAGATCCAAACTTCCACTTGTTTCCATACACGAAACATACCGAATCCAAAATTCAGGATAATTGGCACAAGCAATCAGACATCTCTCATACAGCTTGACCACCTGACTTGCACAAGTAACAAATGGGTTAACACATACTAATGTTCTACTGTATAAGGAAATTCCACCAAAAGCTGAAAGGACTAAGAAGTACTCCTCTGGTGGAACAGGGCCCCTCTAATACAAAAGGGGGGCCCTTCTAGCCTGACATGGTTAGGAAGATAAGAACACACCTGCATGCATAACATTGGAACTTCAAAACAAATATTCCACGATACAACAGATCATGAACCCAGAACGTCGACTCACAAATGAGGGTTTGAAGTACTTAGCCTTATAGAAAGCAAATGGATGGTCCATGCTTTAGTCCAAGTTCAATATCCCGTTTAAAAAGATGCTTCATCCGATGGTTTAGCCAATATAGCATATGAGGCAGCAGATATTACTTTAACTGTAAATAAATGTATAACAAGGCAACTAAAGCTATAAATAAAGAGATATTGAAAATCCACAAATAACCAAACCAAAGTACCTTATTGAAGTCATCTCCTCCTTCTATGAAATCAAGATAACTGTTCCAATTTTCAAGCTCCGCAACATTAAGAGGCCGCACATGAAAGTATGGCCTCCTTATAGCAGTTTCAAAATCAATGATCTTAGAATCGAACTCTTTAGCTTTCTTATACATCTCTTCTCTAATGGCGATATACTTCTCCAACTCCTCGGCATCTTTTAAGATTGCACTTACAGGTTTAGAAGGCTCAGAACTAGGATTAACCTCTCCCTCAATCTGTTCACTGCCAGCTTCTGCTGCAGCTGCAGCTTCTTCAGGAGTTCGTAGCTCTGATATAGGCCTACTAGCCACCAGCTCCTTAAAACTGTAGATACAATTGCACCAGGAAAGCAACAATAGTCACATCAACTACTTTTCTTGCATCAATATCAAGATGCTTAAACAAGGAACTTGCAAAAACCAGATACTTAAACAAGCAAGGTATCCACTTAAGTGTACTGCCGACGATTGAGCTTGTTTATATAAAACCAAGTAAAGGTGTATTCTATTCACAAGGCAATCAGAAAAAAATGGTACTGTAAGAGATTGATCTAGAAGCTCGACCACTGAATCTGAGAGCCTTGAATGAATAATGAAAATGCAAAATAAGCTTCAAGGAAGATAATCACCCTTCAAAATAGCGATCGAGCTGCTGATTTGGATTCTGCAATATCTGAGTGTATATGGCAGCAACATTTGACCAGGCCTGCTGTGTGTACTCGTACTCCAGGTACTTATCCCAAAGTGGAAAAGACAGGTAGTCTGTTCCAACATACACTAATCCTCTTTCAAATAACCTAACAAACCAACAGAACAATGTACCATAGGATTAATAATAACACACACATGCCTTTGCATGGGCTCTAGAAAATGCAGTACATGAGAAGAGTTCAAGCGAAAGTACTAATTCACTCAAAGAGCAGACACTCCCACAAATATGCTGCATTTACCTTCCTCAAAACAATCTTACAATGTCCGTGAAAGGAGCAGTGAGAGGGCATCTTAGCCTTACTGGACGAGATCTTCTCAGCAGCAATGCGGTTATTGATGCACCTCATGTGCGACGGTTAATAACAGCAAAATATCATGGAGAACTACATGGACTATACACAGCCCTAAGGACAGGGAAAATAGAATGGGGAGAATAAGGCCATAAAATATAATTGAATCCTGAAGAAAATTCATATGGCTACAGTAGCCATAGAATCATGTGGATTGCACATCAGTTATACAATCCTGAAGTGCAATCCAAACAAACCTTACACCATGCAGATGAATAAGAGCTGTTGCAGACGTGCTGAAATCAGGTCAGATAGCATTGAAAGATCATATAGTTTGGCACAAAGAAAAAAATTATAAGCATCTTGCGCCAATGATCTCCCATGCAAAACTAGAACAAATCAGATCATCAACAACATTACCTTCTAATGGTGTCAGGATCTCCATAAGTGCTTATAGCAAAAACACAATAGTGCAACCACATATCTACCGAATATGTCACGCCTTGAACAGCTCGTTCATAGACCTCCACAACTTTGTCGACAGAACCAAGACGTGCCTCATGATCTGCATATTTCTTCCAATAACCGTAACATAGAGGAAATTCTGCCAAGAATGCATCATAAACCTTCCGAATCTTCAAAATGTTGCCCTACACATTGTCACAATGGCTATTGAATCAATCATTGAGAAAATTTGTGTCCACAAGATACAGAATATAGACAGCCACAAGCAGATTTTAGCAAGAGAATTGGACCTTGGAAAGTTTGCTCTCAAAAGACAAATACACAATCCACATTATAGATGAGCTTGTTTGCTTAATATAAAGATTAAGAAATTAAAGCTGTCCATAAATGACAATGTATTAGATTCTTTTTTTTTTGGAATAACTAGACTAAAATGTATTAAATGGTAGGCAGATCATTGAAGAAAAGCCATATTACTATCAATCAATATTAATTTGATTTCATGGAAATAGGAAATATTTTAATCAAAGCCAAATTGATTAAATCTTTTGTGATCCAAACAAGGAAAGTGCAAAGTGACGTGGATAAGAGCATCACCATTCTTGCACCATTAAATCTCATGCTAATGAAAAATGATCTTTTGTGACTGTTATACATCACTGACTACAATCCTGGCAACCACCAGATTAAAAAAATCTAAAATATACTGGTAATTTCAGCTAAAAACATGGACACCACTAAAAGTTTTTCCTAAGTAGGTTAACACATGGCATGGATGGGAAGAGAGAAGAATAGAACACCACCAACTCGATAGTGCTCCATGTGTCAAAGAAACAAGAGATTTATCTAACTAAAGAATAACTATAAACATAAAAGATATGAGCTACGAGATAAAGCATCTATCTGACGCAACTCTTGCAGTAATAGATCGGTTAGAGTGTAACAGAATTTAATCCTTTTAAGTATGGTGATTAATTTATAGCTTGACAACAAATTTACATGTATGTAATTGAGGAATTTTCTGCCACACTACCCTTCTCTCTAGCATGAAAGTCAGATATATTTTTATAGCAAAAAATTGTACCCTGTCAATTCAGCTGCGCAGGAAAGACAGTACCTTTTCGGATAGGTACTTCACTCAATGGGAAAGAGTAGCAACTTTAAATAAAATGAGAATAATGAGAAACTCTCTTATCTCAATACAGAAAACTGACGAAGAGAAAATGAAGAATACCAAGATGACAAATTCCTAAACAGAAGGCCAGTTAAAGTACCTCTGACATCTTCTCTGTCTCCTCAATAAGGGAAGTCCAGGCATTGAAGTCTAAAGAATTTGTCCTTACTATGCTCCATAATCTTTCCTCTTCAGGAGATAAAGCTGTCAACAGAAAGCATAGCCAGTAAGTTTACTAACCGCTGATGCAACTGACATTCAGGACAAAGGGAGAAAAAGGAAATTTTAAATTTAGAAAGATTAAACGAGGAAAGAAAACAAAATTGATCAAGCAGACAACATGCTGCAGGAAAGAGTAAAAGGAAAGCTGACTGGGAAAAGCAGCTGGTTACAATATGAGAAGACTGCCGAGAAAAACAAATAACTACCAACCACCAAAGACATTCATAGAGACCCAAGCTAAGGCAGCATCCTTGCGTAACTTCACATTTTATGCAGATTTTCTTTTGTAAAAGAAATGACACAACATATCTACTAAACAAATTTATATCAGCATCATGTATTTGTATTATGATTCTCGTGACTAATTAAATTGATGACAAGCGTCCCTTAACATCTAATTAAGTACTTATTTAGTTTAATTGCAGAAGTAGCAACAGCAGATGACACAAGGACACTGAACAGCTAAAAACTGTACCTAAGCCATCTTCTGGCTGATGCATATTGGAATTTCCATGGACATCTGATGCAATCCCATTTTCAGCAATGTCTCTTGCTTCAATAGTGCTGTTGCCATTTGCAGAAGAGTCATAAACAGCCGCTTGGGATGAACCTGCAGCTGCATCTTCTAGAGCTGCAAGATCCTGGCTGGCCTCATATGTCATAGCAGTAGCACTTTCTTGCTGGGTAGACACTGCATCAGCAGTATATAGGTTTCCAGCTTCTACATTAGAAGATGCTAACTCCCCAGCGCCATTTGGACATGGAGTGGCCAAATCCCCAGCATTTCCAGCATCGGAAGAAGTATGGGTGCCAGCATCATCAGGAACTTTTGACGAATAACCAGCAGATTTATAGTCAGTGACTGACGAGGTTTGAGCTACCGCAGTTTCACTATCGCCCATAGTTTAAAATCTGTCTCCATAACAAGCAGAATTGATTAGTACAGCAATTAAGATTAAGAAAGGAAAATTATACACATTTGTTGCCCAGATATCTTATTATAAACATATCAAAGGAACGAGTAGGATAATAAGTAAACATAGTAAGAGATTTTATATGCAAAACAAGAATAACATACATAACTGAGTGTGTATTGGAGTAAAATGTTATATACTTTCCTCTTCTTTTTTACTCGTTTCTTCATATATTTTTTAAGTGACCTTAAAGATCGCGTACACAATATAGAATATAGGCCATCAGACAGGCTCTATCTGCTAAGTAAAGATGCTAGTTGTTTACTTAAGAAAACCTTCCTTGAGGCACAATTTCAACCATCTCTAAGTGGGCGTTTAGACATAAGAATGGTAAAATTTCAAAAAAAAAAGTGGAAAAAAAAAATCAAATGAAAATGGTATTTGAAAATTAGAGTTGTGTTTGGACATGAATATAATTTTGGGTTGTTTTTGAAGTTTTGTGAGTGATCCGAGTGAAAATTTTGAAAAACGGTTTTTTGGAAATTTTAAATTTTCGAAAAATTTCAAAAATACATCTTCAAGTGAAAATTGAAAATTTATGAGCAAACGCTGGTTTCGGGAGAAAGTGAAAAAAATTCGAAAAAAGGAAAAATTTCTTATTTCCAAACGGCCTCTATCGCTTCCTCTAAAAAAAATGAGGGCAAAAGACAGAGAACTGAAATATTCATAATCTAGACCTAGTAAAAGCAAAACGTTTCTTTGCCCTTCTTATCCTACTATTAGGGCAAGCACTTGACTAATTGATGGTCCTAACAGGGCTTTGGATAAACAATCTGAAACGCTTAAAGGCAGATGCATGTACAGTTGCCACTTGGCACTGAGAAAATATCCACACATGCCATGAAGTTGCACCAATTGCAACTAGTACTCAGCACCACTAAGTTAAAATCCTGAATCCGCCTCTGTCAGTGCTAGAATTTGAAATATCAGAATACAAATCTACAGTCTAAGCTTGAAAAAAAGTCATAAAACTATAAATCCTGGCAAATAACAGCTAATGAACTACGTTTTTGGGTGCGAAATCCTGGTACAACAGCGGGAAAACAAAATTTGGGACAGAGTTTCGGAAAATTAACGAGCTAAACTGGATAAGTTACAGCATGAATACGTAGAACAAGTAAAAGATAAAAGAAAAGTGTGCATTAATGTTACTTTAAGAAGCTGGAAATGGAACGCACCTGGTGGACTGACGGAAAGACGAAATCGAGGCGTCGACGAAGAGTTTCGAGAGGCGTTTTTGACAAAAGCTGCAGAGGTTTTCTCTCTGAGTTTAGGGGTTTTTCAGTGCTATGGAGGTAAAAGAGAAGGATTAGGGCAAATAAAATGAAGCGGTTGTTTGCCTATTGGGCGCGGGTGACTTGCCAAGGGTACTTGCACTATTTTTCATAGGATCGAAGGGTACTTTGTGTATCCATGACACTATATATATTTTTTATTTTTTTTATTTCTTTGGCGTGCCCTTTCTCGAATCTGCTTGAAATATGCACCAAATTACTTCTTTTACAAGGTTAAATTGAAATTTCATAGTAATTCAGGTTTAATTTAATTAATTTTAAAATAATAATAAAGTCACATATTATACTTCTTGAATTAAAATAACTAAATTGTGTGTATTCATTAAAAAAGACAAATGCCAAAATGTCAACGTTGTAGAGTGGGATGCATCTAATGAAAAAACTATGTAATTTTCATGTTAAAAATTAACAAAAAATTATGTTATTTACGATTTTAGACTACTTCTATCTTAAACAAAACAAAATTAAAAATAGCAAAATAAAACAAGAAAAATTTATTTGAACTTCAAATAATCAGCTCGAATTTCAAGGTAATCAATTCCAACTTCATATACTTAGTTTAATAAGAATGTCGAACTTCAATGTAGCCTGAGTAATTAAAAATTTAAGTTAGAAACTCATCACTTACTCATGATTAAGTAAACCTTGTATATATAAAAGATATTTTTTTATATTTAATTTAATATAAATATTATGTACCATTAAGTTTTTACCATCAAACACTGCAACATAGAATGAAAACATTTAAAGGATTGCATTTAACATTAATGGGCCTAGAGGGATGAAATCCAGCTTGAATAGCTCTACTAGGCCTGTATGAGTAAGGGGGGCCCGTAACCTATAAAAAGCTGGTGAGTGGTGAGGACTCGAAAACAACAGTTGACGTCGTCATTCATCGTCCAATCTCTTTCCTACATCCTACGGAAACACAAAGACACGGAACTATTGATTCCCAGAAACAATATTCTACTCATTACATGCATAAAGATTCATCCCAGAACAATTGGGTATTCTAAAAAACTGATCTTTATAGAGATGCACTCACCTAAATCGAGAGAAAACACTTAATTTTGAATAGGTATTGGGAGATAATTGAGAAGAAAAGAAAAAGAGGGGGTGGGGGTGTGTTGGGCTGCAATATGTTTCGGTGCAAATGCTTCCGTTGGAGCAGAATTTCAGATCTCTCTTCTCGAGAACCTGACACATTTCTTCTGCCTGCACCCCTCCCACAATGGCCTCAAGGTATGCCAATTGGGAATCCCTGTTGATGTTTCTTTTGGCTGTCAATTGTCATTTTTGGAACTTTGTTGTAAAATAGTCACTTTAAAGTTCAATTGAATCAATCAACTGCGCCATAATGTTTAATTATTTTCGTGAGCTACATAAATTCTATGTATCCAATCTCATAATTTGACTGTTTTTATGCTGATAATCTATCTATGCAATCTAATTAAAGAAGTCACTTGGATTTGACAAAATGCTTATAAACTTTCTGGATGACTACACTTTTGATCTAAGATGTAGGGTTTAATCTTTTGTTATGTGACCATTGCTTTCAATAATTTGTATGCCTACTTTGCATTTAAAACAAGGAAAGAAGAACATATCTTTTTGTTCATTAGAAATTACACATCAATACCAGAGGGGCTTTTAGTGGCATGCTGCGATAACGTGATTATGTATTAGATCTTTTATCTGTTTATCTTAGCTTCAACTAATAGGCTCAGCATTCCACGAGGTTCTTGTTTACAGTATGGTTTAGTGGCTCGCAATGATCAACTTTAAATATGTTTCTGTACTGTTCAATAGAAGAATAGTATATGCTAAAGCTGCATGAGGTTGTTGCAACATTTGATTCTTTTAGCATGGTAAAGAAAAGAATGTAGTCTTTATTGTAATTCCAAGCATGTTATTGAGTGTGCAGCATGCTCAACATTTTATACTATTTTCCCCTTCTTAAAAGGGCCCTACAAGTTTTTAATACCTAGAGCTGTCAATGAAGTACGCTTAGTTTGGGAAGATGTTGCTGAAGTTCTTTGATTGATCAGCATTCAGCAATAGAGAGATAATGAGCTGGAAAATAAACAAATAAAATAATTTGCTCCTCATGGTTTGTTTGATCAACAAAATCTTATATGTTACTGGTTTCAATATTTATCCAATGCACCTAGTTTTCTTCATGATTAAGTTCTGACTATAAAATCAGGATGTTGTTAAAATTAAGAATTACTGATTCTAATTCTTTCTTTTTCTGGAATAAGATATTATATGTTCTTGGACTTGCATTAGTTTTCAGCGTCACATGATACAATGCATCTGTTTATGGGTCGTGCAATTAACTTGTACCTCAATAGACTATAAGAATCATGTTAGTGGATTGCATAAGAACCTATATCTTTTCCTGTCTCAACACATAAACTAAGAAAAGAACACTTCTAATGCAAGCTTGTCTTCCGTTTTCTGCCTTAGAATGTTCATCTACAGGATTTGCTAGTGGAATAATTAAACTAGGGGAATTGGAGGTTCATAAAATTAGCAAGTTTGAGTTTGTCTGTGGTTGTAATCTGTCACAAGACCGGAAACAGGGTGTTAGCTTTTATAAGCCAAGGGGGGTGCCAGATGGATTTTTTAGCCTTGGCCACTACTGCCAACCTAACAACAAGCCTCTACGAGGATATGTACTTGTTGCTCGGGAAGTGGCTAAACCTGAGGCAGGGGATCATTGCAACGGAAATCCTTGTTTACCTGCACTTCAGGATCCCCTAGATTACACATTAGTGTGGAGTAGTTCTGATGTTGGAAGTGAAGAAAACTTTGATGGATCTGGTTACTTCTGGTTACCGCAACCACCTGAAGGTTATAAAGCATTGGGGTTCATTGCGACTAATAAGCCTGTTAAACCTGAGTTAGGGGAAGTTAAATGTGTTCGAGCTGACCTCACTGATGAATGTGAAACTCACCGCCTGATACTCAAAACCAGCTCTGTGCTTTCAGAAGTACTGGCAGTTTGGAGCATAAGACCGCGGCATAGAGGAATGCATGGGAAAGGTATTTCAGCTGGTACTTTTTTCTGCAGTTGTTATTGGAGCACGGGGGAAGAGCTAAGCATTGCATGCTTAAAGAGCTTTGATATGAGTTTACAAGCAATGCCAAACCTTGATCAGATTCATGCGATCATTAGGCACTATGGTCCTACTTTATTTTTCCATCCAGACGAGGTCTATCTTCCATCTTCTGTACAATGGTTCTTTGACAACGGTGCATTGCTCTATACGAGAGGTGATTCAGTTGTTAAGCCTATCGAGCCTGACGGATCCAATTTACCTGGCGGTGGGACAAATGATGGCCAATATTGGATTGATTTGCCAAGCGATGTTCGAAGGGAGATTGTCAAGTTTGGAAATTTACAGAGTGCAAAACTTTATGTTCATGTGAAGCCAGCCTTAGGTGGAACTTTCACGGATATAGCGATGTGGATTTTTTGCCCCTTCAATGGGCCAGCCACTCTGAAGGTAGGCCTAGTGAATGTTCCTCTTAGCAAAATTGGTCAGCATGTAGGTGACTGGGAGCATTTCACTCTTCGAGTGAGCAATTTCACAGGGGAGCTGTGGAGTATCTATTTTTCTCAGCACAGCGGTGGTGAATGGGTGGATGCTTATGATTTGGAGTTTATTGCAGGAAATAAAGCTACTGTTTATTCATCAAAAAATGGTCATGCTAGCTTTCCTCATCCTGGAAATTACATGCAAGGGTCCTCAAAGCTAGGGATTGGAATTAGAAATGATGCTGCCTGTAGTAATCTTTGCATAGATTCTAGTACCAAATATGAAATTATGGCAGCAGAGTATCTTGGACATGGAGCTGTCAGCGAGCCATGTTGGTTACAATATATGAGAGAGTGGGGTCCAACCATTATTTACGACTCAAGAAAGGAGCTTGAGAAAATTGTAAATCGCTTGCCAGTGATGGTCCGAAATTCAGTGCAGAATATTTTTGATAAGTTGCCAGTGGAACTGTTTAAGGAGGAAGGCCCTACTGGGCCAAAGGAGAAGAACAATTGGGTTGGAGACGAAAGATGGTAGCACTTTTCTAATTTATATGATTATATACTCTTGCCGGCAGATGAGAGTTGGCATATTGGAAGTCTTGTTGTAACATTGTGTACAGAATCCACTTAATTGATGACTGTCGAAGTGTGAGGTGTTACCTTATGACTCGACTGTTCAAACAAGTTAAGCACACAAGATGTAATGGAAGTAAGAGGTGGGAAATGGGCTTTGTAGTTGCTTTAGTTTAGCACACTTTGTGAGGACTACTCTGAGGATCCCACAAGCTCATAGTCCATAGCAGGAGGAGTTATGTTGATTCTTTGGTTATCTGCACAAGGGAATCAGAATACACTACTGATAAATCAAGAGGGCATTAACCACGCGGTAATCCTTCACCTTAGAGTAATGATTCTTGAACTCTTGTTATGGCCATTTTCATTCTGCAACTATCGCAATGTGCTGCTTCTCTTTCATTGTGGCATCAGGTTGTTCTTTGCTATATGAGCAAGTTATGCCAGTATATAATGTTTGGCATTGATGGTCTCCCATGTGTCCCACTAAGCTTGGGAGGCAGACACTTAGGAGAGTGATGTTTGGTTCGCTGACAAAGTTATGCAGAGTTCACAGTTGAGTTGTGATATGGGGATTAATCACTGGATTATTTAATGCTAATGATTTAGCGGATGTTTAGTTCATTGCATCAAAGACTGGATGTACAGTGTATAATACAAAAGTTCACAAATTTACCCTAGTTAAAGTAAATATAAAATGGAAAGATGAAATCGAGGTTATTCTGGTGTAAAATAATATTGGACTTGAGGTATAAAATCATACTGGTATACTTGTATTTGAAAAGAAATTTTAGACAGATGATAAAATAATACTGAATTTTACGGATTATTTTGCTAATCCCGGTAAGCAAAGGAAAACTTACACAAATGTCCTAAATAAGTCTAACTTATCAATATCTAGCCATTAGTCATAGACTTACCAAAACTACAACAACAACAACAACAACAACCCAGTGTAATCCCACAAGTGGGGTCTGGGGAGGGTAATATGTACGCAGACCTTACCTCTACCCGAGGGGCAGAGAGGTTGTTTCCAGGAGACCCTCGGCTCAAAGAGGCAACAAGAGACACTATATTAGTACTATCAATAGACTCATAATAAAACAACATAAAATACCATAAAATCCATAACATAACATAAATACCATAAAAAACAAAGTAACAGCAATATAAGAGATATAGGAAATACGAGAAAGACGTAAGGTATTAATACACAGCAGATAAAGCCCATCATCAGTAGTTGATCAATAGCATCCTAAGACTAACTCCTAACTGGCTAGTCTCACTCTAGTGCGTTGTAAAAAAGACATCACAATTTCTCCTAACTTACAACCTTAATGCTCGATCTCCACAATTCCCTGTTTAGGGCCATGTCCTCAGTAACCCTAAGTCGCGCCACATCCTGCCTGATCACCTCTCCCCAATACTTCTTAGGTCTCCCTCTACCTCTCTTCGTACCCACCACCACCAGTCGTTCACACTTTCTCACCGGTGCATCAGTGTTCCTCCTCTGAATGTGCCCGAACCATCTGAGTCTTGCTTCCCGCATCTTGTCCTCCATGGGGGCCACACCCACCTTCTCTCGAATATATTCATTTCTAATCTTATCCTTCCTTGTATGCCCGCACATCCACCTCAACATCCTCATCTCTGCAACTTTCATCCTCTGGATGTGTGAGATCTTCACCGGCCAACACTCGGTCCCATACAACATAGCAGGCCTAACCACTGCCCTATAAAATTTACCTTTCAGTAACAGTGGCACTTTCTTGTCACACAGGACTCCCGCCGCTAACCTCTATTTCATCCACCCCACCCCTATACGGTGTGTGACATCCTCGTCGATCTCCCCGAACCCCTGAATAAACGACCCCAGGTACTTGAAACTACCCCTTTTAGGGATGACTTGAGAATCAAGCCTCACTTCCACTCCCGCTTCCGTCGGCTCTGCCCCAAATTTGCACTCAAGGTATTCCGTATTCGTCCTGCTCAACCTGAAACCTTTGGACTCAAGGGTATGTCTCCAAACCTCTAACCTCTCGCTGACGCCGCGTCGTATCTCGTCGATTAGGACTATGTCATCAGCAAATAACATGCACCATGACACCTCCCCTTGAATATGATGCGTTATAGCATCCATCACCAGGGCAAATAGGAAAGGGCTGAACGCATACCCTTGGTGCAACCCCGTAATAACCGGAAAATAATCGGAATCGCCTCCTGCTGTCCTAACCCGAGTCTTAGCTCCATCATACATGTCCTTAATCGCCCTAATGTAGGCAACCGGGACCCCTTTAGCCTCTAAGCATCTCCATAAGACCTCCCTAGGAACCCTGTCGTACGCTTTCTCTAGATCGATAAACACCATGTGGAGATCCTTCTTCTTATCCCTGTATTGTTCCACCATCCTCCTAATAAGGTGGATAGCTTCTGTGGAGACTTACCAAAACTAGCCAAGTATAAATAAACATTAAAAACCAAATAAATAAGGTCCTTTCTCTCAAAGAATCATATGCAAAAATCATCTTCCATATTTTTAAGCGTGATTAGCAACATTAGATGCAAGACGGAAATGAAATTTTATGGATGAGGTAGAAAATAAGGTGATGAAATACAAAATATAATATATATATATATATATACACACACAATATTCCAAAAATTTAAGCAAAAAAGTAACTTTTTCAATGGGTATAGTTGTAATTCATTGAAAACATATAAATAAGTGAATAAACAAACTTTGAGGAAGATTGGAGGTGACTTGGACTGGTTTTGTATCAAAATTCGTAATTCTTTTGCGACACTATATCAAACATGTATCACGCATGTATCTCACATACATGTATACATGGATATACATGTGATACACAATTGATACAAATATGATATATATGTGATACACAAATGATACACAGTGTGATACACATATCCTTCAATTTTTACTTTGAATTTTCAATTCAAACCACCTCAAAACTTCACCAAATCATCGAAAAACTGAGATTCAAGCTCCTTAAGATGTATCCAATCTATTCTAATAACACTCACTCAAAAGAAAGCAAAAATTTGTATTTTTTTGCTACAAATAGCTAATTGCTAATATTAGTAATATTTTATGAATTGGTCAATTTTTATAATGAGGTGCTTATAAATGAACATAGCCGGTAGTTTCCCGTAAGCAAACTTGTATGTAATGTTATCAATTTACAGTGGTAGGCTAAGGGTGAAATTCAAAAATAGCCAGATTTACAAGTGGCCATTCAAAAATAACCACAGTTTCAAAAGCAATCAAAATTTAGCCACTTTCATGTAAAGATAAATTTGAACGAAAACATTGTTCAAAATTCAGAAAAATACTCCAGTATATTATACTGGAATTCTAGTATATACTGGAACTTTCTGCGTTTTGGAGTTCCAGCATAATATGCTGGAAGTTCATACGCAGGTGTACCGTTCTCCAGTATATTATGCTGGAACTTTCCGTGTTGCAACAAAATAGTGGCTATTTTTCAATGATTTTGCAAACGCTGGCTATTTTTGAAGGAATTTTTACATTCCTATACATTATATGAAACTATATTACCCTCTCTACTCAAGTTTTACTATAATTACATTTTATATATCCAATTACCATTTATGTACATTTTAAGGGAATTGATGATAGTAATTAGTGTCCTTCAATTACCATTTATGTACATTTGGGAATATTGTTTGGAGTTTATATCTCAATTTTGAGGGTGTTTTGGCGAAAATTAGACTTGATTTTGGATGAATTTCAGATTGAAACTCGAAGAAGAAGAAGAATATTGTATAAAAAATTTAATATTGTATGAAAGTTGAACAATATTGTATAAGTTTTTTATTTAAGTTGTATGATATTGTAGTTGTATATAACTGGTTAGAAATAATATATGAAAGTTGTAGATAAGTAGTAAATATATAATTAGTTGTATGAAACTATTTTTACTATGTATAATCAGATACAAAATATACAAAAGACATATTGTATAAAATTTGTATAAAAATTATTTAAGTGGTATGATATTGTAGTTGTATATATATAACTGAGTAGAAATAATGTATGAAAGTTGTAGATAAGTTGTAGATAAGTTGTATAATATATAATTAGTTGTATAAAATTTGTTTTTACTATGTATAAATCATATACAAAATATACAAAAGATATATTATATAAAACTGCATTTAAATAACTGGATAGAAATAATGTATGAAAGTTGTAGATAAGTTTTTAATTTGTATGTTGATATACCATATATTTTTCTTAGAGATAGAGATTTTATGTGTTTAGTTTGGATATAAAAATATGCAATGAAGTTTAGATTCAATAGAAATTCTCCTTTAGATTTTGTTAAAATCCGTCCCAAATTCTACTGTATTACATACACTTTTTTGGGGGGAAAAAATTCAACATTTGAAATTATTGGCTTAATTCACCTCTCTTATATGTTCCTTTTTCAATTTGCTAATTTTTCTATTTACCTTTATGTGATCCAAAAAATCAGTTTGAGATTGGAGAAAAATACTCTCACGGAAAAAGACGAAAGCATTTGAAAGTCTATTTATCAGAAAGTGGAGAGGTTTCCACTTTTATTCCGGCATCATATCCAAACGCAAACCCATATCCATTCCCTCTTTCTGAATTAAAGATCCAACTCTACAATGACAGTACTCAGAGATCTAAGGGATTAGATTCTCTAAATCCCTAAATATAAGTTCAATCTAGAGAGAAGAGGGGAGAAAGGAGAGAAAAAAGGAAATGGGTGTATCTAAATCCCTTAATTGAAGGCACTAATAATGGATTTGGAGCCTTTTAAGATGGAATGTATATATTTTGTAAACAAAACTTGTGTAGGTAGGGTAATTTACTAAACATGAACATTTAGGGTAATAAAGTATCGAATAGTGTATAGGAATGAAAAAATTCCATTTTTGAATGACCAGTCCGAAAACTGACTAGTTCGTGCTATTTTTACGCCAAATGTGTTAGCTCGGTTACTTGGGCTTCTGCAGGTTGATATCTGCTTGTACATTTGGATTTAGCACAAGTGCAATGCATTAGCTTTCAATATGCTCTAAACGAGTAAAACAAAAGAACGGATTTAATTCAGCAGTACTAATTACTAGTCCTAAAAGAAGAACAAGAAGTACAACAAAACATGTTAAAGTCAAAAAAACTCATGTGAAATTAGGGTGTCGGAACCAAAATATGATTTTTTTTACTCAAGTGACCGAAATATGTGGAAAAAAGATTAGTTACCAAAACATATATAGCGTCTTTTTAAAAGACGCTATACTTTAACGGTCGTTTGGCCAGTTAAGTATAGCGTCTTTTAGAAAGACGCTATATTTGAATTAAAAAAAGCGGGAAAATATAGCGTCTTTTGTTAAGACGCTATATATATAAATATAACATCTTCTTCCCTTCCCCCAAAACAGAAACAGAACGGTCCCCCCTCCCCCGCCAATTTAAAAAAAAATGATCTATCCCCCCCTCCATTTTTATACTAAAAAGCTTGAATGGAGCCCACCCGTCCCATATAAAGTAAAGATTTTCGGTCCTACGTGCTAGATAAGGAGTTATCTCGGACGTTGTTGGTTGTTTCGGCTCAAAATCATAAATTCTTCGACTTTCCTAAAATCTTAAATTGAGGTATTCCGATTTAGTTTTTAATAAAACTTGTATAAAAAATGCTTATGTGCTCTATATTATTTTGCGATTGTTTTGCGATTTAACTAATTTGTTGTTTTTTATTCGGACTATAGTATTAGTGTGCTAAAATAATTTGTAAAATAGAGAAATTGTTATTAGTTGTTAAAAAAATGTTAATTAGTTACTTTTTACTTTGGTATATGTAATTTTGTGATTGTTTTGTGATTAAATTGATTTGATGTTTTTATCCGGTTTAGATTATTAATTTGCTAAAAGACTAGTAAACTAGATAAAATTTTACTTTAGTACCCTGTAGTAGTATCTTGTGGCCTAATGTAGTGTTCGTATTTGTAATGTAGTGACCTTTTAGGAGTACTCAACCTTTTAGCGTAGTAAAACGTAGTGCCCTTTAGCGTAGTATCCTTGTAGTTATAGAAATGAATCATTTAAGTATCTCTTATTTCCAAAAATACGTCAAAAAGCTGATATTCAAACACAAATTATCTTCAATTATAGTCAACAAACGTAAGAACATAAGAATTCAGGATACATTGGTGCTACTGGGCCTCAAATATTGTGTCCGGAACCAAAATATAATTATTTAATAATTAAATCTTGTATAAATATGAAAATTAATATTTAATTTTAGTATAGTAAAAAACAAGTCAATAACAAACAAACATATTAAATAATAAAACTAACATATTAAATAATAAAACTAAGATATACAATAATAAACTAACATATAAAATAACAGACCTGTTGAGTCAAAAATAGGAAAACATTTTCGTCATAAACATAAGAATTCAGGATACATTGGTGCTATGGGCCTCAAATATTGTGTCCGGAACCAAAATGTGAATATTTAATAATTAAATCATGTGTAGTAAAAAATAGGTAAATAACTAACAAACATATAAAATAATAAAACTAACATATTAAAGTAACGTATACAAAATAAAAGTATAATATTGAAAATGTATCAAACTAATTAACTATATAGTAAAAATATCGGTAAAATTTAATATTCAGGATATTGCAATATATTTAAGAAGTGGAAAAGAAAATAATATAATTAATTTTGTTCAATTTACATTAGTTGTCATGGAGGTTCTGCCTTTGCATCCCGGACCTGCCTTCCTAGAGCTACTACTGCTACAGTCCGAGCATAGGTCTTCCAACATATGGGAAGGGGAGTTATTGGCCCAGACTTTACGTTCTAGGAGGATAGACGATATCTGGGACTGTTGATCCAAGAACAGGTGAAATTTTGAAGATTGACAAAATAACTCAGATATGGACTAGGTCTATCTTGTGAAGCACAATCAAGATCAACCCAAACATGTGAGATACACGTGAAGGAGATAAATCTAACTTATCAAGAAGTAATATCTCCTGATCTGATCGAAAAGGTTGCATATTGGATAAGGAGAGAAAGACTCCTTACATGAAGAGAACACAATTTAGGAAGACGATAGTGTTAGAGTATGAGATCACCTTGAACTCTTCTACGATAGAAGAGTAGCATTTGAATCCCAGTCAATCTCTAATTACTAACCCATTAAATATCAGTGTTGTTCTCTTTTACAGGTAATGCACATAAGCAGAAGTTAAACTTAAATTGAGAGCAAAAGAGCAAGGCGATTTTGCAAGCAATTTATGTGTGATTCGAGTGTGCAATCCTGAAGCTACTTGAACGAGATAGAAGAACCAGTTCCAAGTATCTATCTTTTATTCTAGTTTAATTGTAGTAGGTGATTTTACATTATACCTTCCAGCTTTCATAGAAGCAATTGTATTAGGTACCTAGAGTGTTCAAGTTAGAATTAACTTGAAGTTGTCGCAACAGTTGAGGTTGTGTGCCACAACGAGATTAGAGTTAATCCTTAGGTTTACAAAGAGTTTTTGTAAATGCTGTTTTGGCTCAGTGATTTTAGCGGAAGTTTGGAAAAATCCTATTGAGTAGTAGGTCATGATTTTTTTTCACCTTTTGAGCTAGGTATTTTCCACATAAAAATCTTTGTGTTCTTTATTTTTTTTACTTATCATTCCTCAAATAGTAGTAGTTGGAACACCTAGAAGAACCAGGTCCTTCTATAGTTCAGTTAAGTGAAAATTGGGTACCACACAAATCACCCCCCTCTTGTGTGGTATTGAAGTCTAAAACATCAATTGGTACCAGAGCAGGTTATTCTTGAAGAGGTTAACACCTTAGGAAAAGATCAAGATGAGTGCAGCACCTAGAAATTGGAAAGGGCAATCCACTGTTAGGCTTCCACTCTTTAATGGTCAGTACTATTCTTGGTGGAAGAACAGGATGAAAGATCACATCATAGGAGAAGACTATGAACTCTGGGACATAGTCACTGATGGTCCCCTAGTGACTACAAAGTAGAATGCTGAAGGAGTGGGCGTGCCAAAGACAAGAGCTGACTGTACTGCTGAAGATTTGAAGAAATGGGAAAAGAATTCCAAGGCCAAGAAATGGCTTGTATATGGACTGGGCCTAGACGAGTACAGCAGGATTCAAAGTTGTACCACTGCTAAGGAGATATAGGACACTTTACAAGTGGCTCATGAAGGAACTACACAAATAAAGAGATCAAGACGAACACTGCTATATTCTCAATATGAGAATTTCACTATGAAGGAAGGAGAAACTATCCAGGAGATGTACACAAGGCTCACAACACTAACAAATGAACTTAAATCTCTTGGGAGAATTATCCTTGAAGAAGACAAGGTTGAGAAAATCTTGACAAGGGTCTTACCAGTGACTTGGGAAAGCAAAATCACTGCTATTCAAGAATCAAAGAACATTGTTACTGTCAAATTGGATGAACTGATTGGAAATCTCACTGCCTATGAACTGAGAAGGCAAACCATGAAAATAGATGCATCTAAGAAGGAAAGAAGTCTGGCTCTCAGAATAGCTGAAGGTGCAGATCTGGAGGATGATGAAATGGCCTTGATTACAAGAGATTTCAAAAGGTACCTAATGAGAGGAAAGGGTTCTTCAAGAGGTACAACCTTCAACAAACTAAGGGCTTCTGAGAAACAGACCAACGAAGGTTGCTGCAAATGTGGCAAGACTGATCACATGATCAAGAACTGTCCTCAGTGGGAAATTGAATGGAAGAAGGAAAGGGCTGAACGAAGGAACAGGAAGAACCGAAAAGGAACAAAGGATCAACAAAGGCTATGGTTGCTGCTTGTGGAGAAACATCAGATGAGAATTCAGAAGATGAAGCTGGAGATGAACAAGCATTTATGGCCATCGGAGAATCAGATGATGAACAAGAGGTCCAAGTGAAGGGAAGCAGCCAAATAGGGTACATGGATAGTGGTTGCTCAAAACATATGACTGGAAGCAAGAACCAATTCCTTTCACTTGAGGACTTAAAAAAATGTAATGTCTCCTTTGGAAATGGGAAGAAAGGTGAGATTATTAGGGTTGGAAAGGTAGGTAAGACAGATGCACATTCCATTGAGAATCTACTTGATAGATGACTTGAAATATAGCCTAATCAGTGTATCACAACTGTGTGACAGAGGTAACTTTGTAGCATTTACCTCTACCAAATGCTTTGTGATTAATCTTACCACTGACAAGATTATTTTGCAGGGAAAAAGAGTTACCAATATTTACATTCTAGATTTGTCCACTCTTTCAGAAAACGAACTCACTTGCCTGAGTGTGTTGGACAATGATCCTCTCCTGTGGCACAAAAGACTTGGTCATGCAAGTCTGAATCAACTCAACAAATTAGTCTCCAAGGACCTGGTGATAGGGTTACCTAACATCAAGTTCAAGGAAGACAAAGTTTGTGAGGCCTGTGCAAGAGGGAAGCAGGTAAGATCATCCTTTAAAATAAAGAAAATAGTAAGAACAACCAGGACGATGGAATTGTTTCATATGGATCTTTGTGGTCCAATGAGAACTTTGAGCAGAGGTGGTAAGAAACATGTGATGGTACTTATTGATGATTACTATAGGTTTACCTGGGTACTATTCTTAACATCTAAGGATGAAGCATTTGACATTTTTACTACTTTTGTTAGAAAAACTCAGAAACAACTAGGCAATCAACTTGTATCAATCAAGTCTGATCATGGAACTGAATTTGAAAATGCTAAGTTTGCTGAATTTTGTGATGAGCATGGTATAGATCATAATTTTTATGCCCCTAGGATTCCTCAATAAAATGGAGTAGTTGAAAGAAAGAATAGGACTCTTGAAGATATGGCTAGGACTATGTTTCTTTCTAGTAAACTGCCTCATAGCTTCTGGGCAGAAGCTATAAATACAGCATGTTACATCATTAATAGATGAATGACTAGACCTCTTGTAGAGAAGACTCCCTATGAGTTACTTAAAGGGAGAAAACCAAATATATCCCATCTTAGGGCATTTGGATGCAAGTTCTTTGTGCACAATAATGGAAAGAACTCCCTAGGTAAGTTTGATCCCAGAAGTGATGAGGGAGTATTCTTGGGATATTCTTCACATATCAAATCTTATAAAGTGTTCAATAAAAGAACTTTGTGTGTAGAAGAAAGTGTACATGTAGTTTTTGATGAAACTAACATTCTTTCTGAGAGACAGGAACATGAAGATGAAGCTATTGGGCTGGTAAAAGATTTGAGTGAAGTCTTAGCTCAAACTAAAGTTGCACCAAAAGAAGGAACATGTGATGGAATAGGTTCTTCCATCTAGGGCAACCTGACAGGGGGAACAAAACAAAGAGGAACTAAAATCAATCCCCTAAATAAACCTGTTCATGACCCTATTCCTCAACAACAGAATATGGGAGAAACATCAAGCAGAAATCAGTTGGTTGTGAAACCTCACAAGTATCAAAGTTCTCATCCTATTGAGAACATAATTACTGATCCAACCTCTGGAGTTAAAACTAGATCACAATTAAAGAATTTGTGTGCTTTTGATGCTTTCCTATCTCTTATTGAACCTAAAAATGTTGTTGAGGCTTTGCAGGATGTAGATTGGGTAAATGCGATGCAAGATGAACTCAATCAGTTCGAGAGAAGTCAAGTTTGGCATCTAGTTCCAAGACCCAAGGACAGATCAGTAATTGACACAAAATAGGTCTTCAGAAACAAGCTTGATGAAGATGGAACAGTTACAAGAAACAAGGTAAGACTGGTGGTCCAAGGTTATAGCCAAGAGGAGGGTATAGATTATGATGAAACCTTTGCTCCAGTTGCAAGACTAGAGGCAATAAGACTCCACATAGCCTTTGCAGCACACATGGAATTCACTCTTCATCAAATGGATGTCAAATGTGCCTTCCTGAATGGCTACCTAAAAGAAGAATTGTTTGTTAAACAACCTCCAGGGTTTGAGAGCAAGGAATGTCCTGAACATGTGTACAAATTAGACAAGGCTCTCTATGGACTCAAGCAGGCTTCTAGAGCATGGTATGAACGATTGTCCAAATTCCTGCTTGAACATGGCTGCAAAAGAGGTAAATTTGACTATACTCTATTCTTGAGGGAAAAAGGTAAGGATCTTCCTGTGGTACAAATATATGTTGATGACATAATTTTTTGGGCAAGCACTGACAAACTAAGTAAGGATTTTGCCAAATTAATGGGGAGTGAGTTTGAAATGAGTATGATGGGTGGCTTAACTTTTTCTTAGGCTTACAGATCAAACAAAACTCAAATGGAACCATGAACCATCAGCAGAAATATGCAAAAGAGTTGATCAAAAAGTTTAAAATGGATGAATCAAATGAAATAGACACCCCCATTGAAATTGCCACTAAATTAGACATAGATGAACCTGGTTCATTTGTTGATCAGAAGTTGTATAGGGGTATGATTGGTTCACTTTTGTATCTCACTGCCAGAAGACTTGACATGGTTTTTAGTGTAGGGCTCTATGCTCGTTTTCAAGCTAATCCAAAGGAATCTCACTTGACTGTTGTCAAGAGGATACTGAGATATTTGAAAGGCACTATAGATCTGTGTCTTTGGTACCCTAAATGTAGTAATTTCAATCTAGTAGGATATGCTGATGCTGACTATGCAGTTTTCCTTGTGGATAGGAAGAGCACTTCAGGTATGACTCATTTTCTTGGTTCATGTCTTGTATCATGGGCCACTAAAAAATAGAATTCAGTGGCCTTATCCACTGCTAAGTCTGAATATGTTGTTGTTGCCTCTTGTTATGCTCAATTGTTGTGGATCAAACAACAACTGATAGATTTTGGCATTGAAGTTGGTTGTATTCCTATCTTCTATGATAACACTAGTGCTATAAGTATGACAAAGAACCCTGTTCATCATAAGAGGACTAAGTACATAGATATTAGACACCACTTCTTGAGAAAGAACTATGAGAAAGGATTGATCACCATAGAATTATGGGCTACTGATAAATAAATTGCTGACATCTTTACTAAAGCACTGAGTAGAGAAAACTTTGAGAGAAACATGTTAGAATTAGAGATGATTAAGATCACCTAATAGGACCAGATCAGAATGCACAATGAAAAAAATAAAAAATAAATGAAAAAAAAATTCTTTTTGGCTAGGAAATCTGAACTTGTGTAAATATCTAGATTAATTTTTGCTCAGCTTCATACTGTAACTAGTATACTCTTGTGACATGTGTTAATATGACTCACTAATCTCTTACAAAAAAAATTCTATTATGGTAAATTGAGGCATGATCAAGAGAATTCTAAATGAAAAACCTGGTTCATCAGTATGGGTTCATATGAATGCTAAGGTATGTTTTCTATACTCTGCACAATTAGAAATATAAATATTTAAATCATGAGCAGAAGTCCTACAATTGTTCAACTCCTTAGAAAATTCTATTCGTTTGTTTTTAACCAATTCCGTCAGCATTAGAACTCTAAACCACAAAAGTTGCCTAAAATCTAGGGAAGCTTAACTGCTCATTCAAACTTGAAATTTCAGGTTGATTAGACCTTTAATTGAATACTTCTAAAGATGTTGTTATACATTAAATATGTATTTCTCTTTAAATACCATCATTAGCTCCTGCCATCTTCATAATTCTAAACCATCAAAAAACCCTCTCCACTTTCAATTGCTTTCTTCTCCAAAGTTCCAACTCACCAATTCTCTCAAGAAATCAGCAATAATGACATACCCACAAGACAACCTTGAAACTCCTCCACCACCCACTTCTTCTAATTCATCTACCCCTCCTCCACCTAGCACGTCTCCCAAACCCAGGCTGAGAAGGGTAAAAATGCTTGCTAAAAAAATAGTATCTTCTGGGGTTCTTTCAAAGTAATTGAATGAGAAATTAAAGGCAAGTCAGGTCCAAGACTCTAAGGTATCTTCTGACTCGGAGAAGGCTCAAGAATCCCCTTCTAAGGTAAGTTCTTCTTTTACTGAGAATTTAGAAACTAGGTTTGTTCTAGTTGGGCCTATCAGGGATGTGGAATTACCTGAGTTATGAAGGAGTGGAGGTAAAAAGAAATCTGAAAAGAAAGAGAGAGAGGGGGTGCATGTGGTGACGAGAGGGAAAAAGGGAAAAGAGTGGTTGATCATTCACCCACTGCTGATTTGTCTGTACTTGCTATCTGTGGGATTGAACAAGAAAATGTTGAAGAGAGTGGCAAGAAGTCAGGGGAAAGTGGTTCTGCTAAAGGGTTAGTTAATCTAAATGCACAAGGAGATGAACCTGGTTCATCAACTGAAGAGACCCTAGCAGACCTGTTGAAAAAGGTTGGGGCAAGTTATGATCCAAAGAAAAGAAGAACTCCCACACCAAAAGCCCACAATGCCCCTAAACCCTCCAAGAAAAGAAAGGCTTCATCCCTAATAACTACTGAAACTTCCTTGCCAAAAGAAAGAGCCACAAGAAGCAGGGTGAAACAGAGTGAGAGTGATCTGCAAAAGGCTCTGGCTGAGAGTAAGAAGAAAAGGATAGATAAAGGAAAGGGAAGGCTGCAGAGTCCTCAAAAGCTGTGGAAGTTGAGGAGATGGAACAGGTCCATCAGGAGAAAGTTACAACAGTGGAGGTTCAGACCCCCAAGCCCAAAAAGCTCAAGACTTCTTCCAAGAAGTCTTCCTCTGTGTCTGAGGCTGTTGAACCTTCATTAGCCAAGAGGACAAGGTCTACAGTGAAAAGTAAACAAGTTAGAATTTCTGAAGATGAGGAATAGAGTAGTGAAGAAGAAGAAGATGAATCTGATGGTGAACAAGACAAGCTTGCCATGTTTGGAAAAAGAAAAATTTTGAAAGGTAGATTGCTGAAAGACCTGGTGGAACCAAGAATGATAAGACTAGTGGATGCCTTAGCTGCTCAGGGCTGGAAGGACATAGTCCTTCAGATGGATGGAAGGCTAGCTAAGAATGAAATCATTGAGTTCATGGCAAATGCAGAGGTTAAGGATGACAGAGTTAGCAGCCTGGTGAAAGGAGTTAATGTAACCTTTGATGGAAAAAAGCTAGGAGAGATCCTTGACATACCCTCTGAAGGGTTTGATGACTATACAAGGAAAAGGTGGCCATGTCTGGACTCCCTTCCTACTGCCCTTGAAATTACCAGGAGGTTCTGTGATGCTGCAGATGTGAATGAGGCTAGGTCTGTTTAGAAGAGTGAAATGAGGCCACAGCACAAAGTCATTTGTGAGTTTGTCAACAAGTGCCTACTGCTCAGGCAGGAGAGAAGACATATAGCAAATTATATGGACTTAGTTCTGATGGAGTGCTTGGAAAGTGAAAGACAAATTAATTGGCATGCATTCATCATCAAGCTACTGGACAGGGCCATCAATGGCTCAAAGGCTCATGCTACCCCCTATGGCTTTATTCTGACTACGGTTCTGGATAGGTGCAATGTGCCTCTGAAGAAATGGGAAATGGACTCAAGCAAGGACCACTTTGGCATTAATACTCTGCTTCCTTGTGACTATTTAGTCAATGCCATCCCAAATGAACCTGGTTCATCCAAGAAGACTCCTATCAACAGTAAAGTCAAGGCTCTTGTTCAGGACAGTGAAGTCAAGGATGCTGAGATAGCTAGGCTCAAGGATCGTGTGGCAGAGGTGGAATCTGAGAGGGATACTCTCAGAACTGAGCTCACCAAGGAAAGGGAGAAGAATGATGTAATTCTTCACAATATGATGAATCTTCTCCAAGCCCAAAACCAACCCTCTACCTTCCCCAAGCTTAGGAATTCTAGCCTTTATCTCCTGAACCTGTCTAATACCTTTAGTGACCCGGATTAGGGATTTTTCTTTCTTTTTTCTCATGTTTTAAATATTTTTTGCTTTCTGGATGTGGATTGTGGTAGCAACATATCTTCTATCAATGATATCTACTGTTTTTGCTCTTATTCAATGTTAATCTTTCCTTGATAGTTTAAATATGTTTGATTGATTACTGATGATTAAACTATGATTGCACTTGCAGTTGCCCCAGTGGCCATGAGTATTTATTAAAATCTGGGACTCACACTTTGTATGCAACTTTTCGATGATGCCAAAAGGGGGAAGAGATATTGTGCTTTACACATTCTGAATAAGTGATATTTATAACCTAATTAACCTGGTCCTTGATGATAAGTGAATATTCTAAACTTTGTATTGATGGTTAAGCTGAGTTCTTACAGGATCCAAGTAAGTAAAAAGCACAGAGTTTGTCATCATCAAAAAGGGGGAATTTGTTGGCCCAAGAACAGGTGAAGTTTTGAAGATTAACAAAAGAACTCAGACATGGACCAGGTCTAACTTGTGAAGCACAGTCAAGATCAACCTAAACATGTGAGATGCACGCAAAGGAGATAAATATAACTTATCAAGAAGCAATATCTCCTGATCTGATCGAAAAGGTTGCATATTGCATAAGGAGAGAAAGACTCCTTACATGAAGAGAACACAGTTTAGAAAGAAGATAGTGTTAGAGTTTGAGATCACCTTGAACTCTTCGACGATAGAAGAATAGCATTTGAATCCCAGTCAATCTCTAATTACTAACATATTAAATATCAGTATTGTTCTCTTTTACAGGTAATGCACATAAGTAGAAATTAAACTTAAATTGAGAGCAAAAGAGCAAGGCAATTTTGCAAGCAATTTCTGTGTGATTCAAGCGTGCAATCCTGAAGCTACTTGAACGAGATAGAAGAACCAGTTCCAAGTGTCTATCTTTTATTCTTGTTCAATTGTAGTAGGTGATTTTACATTGTACCTTTCAGCTTTTATAGAAGTAATTGTATTAGGTACCTAGAGTGTTCAAGTTAGAATTAACTTGAAGTTGTCGCAACAGTTGAGGCTGTGTGCCACAACAGGATTAGGGTTAATCCTTAGGTTTACAAAGAGTTTTTGTAAATGTTGTTTTGGCTCAGTGATTTTAGTGGAAGTTTGGGAAAATCCTACTGAGTAGGGGGTCGTGGTTTTTTTCCACCTTTTGAGCCAGGTGTTTTCCACGTAAAAATCTTTGTGTTCTTTATTTTCTTCACTTATCATTCCGCAAACAGTAGTAGTTGGAACACCTAGAAGAACCAGGTCCTTCTATAGTTCAGTTAAGCAAAAATTAGGTACCACACAAATCACCCACCCTCTTGTATGGTATTGAACTCTAAAATATCAGGGACTTTCTTAAGGAACACCAGCTCCATCCCCGTATAGTCAGACTCCTACAGGATACGGGCTTTTATAGGATCATTTAGATCGGTCGGCGCAGATGGATTGGTCGTTGCTCAATGGCTTTAATAGAGCGGTGGCGACCAGAGAGCACACATTCCATTTGCCCATTTGCGAGGCCACTATCATGCTGCAGGACGTGGAGGTCTTTTATAGGCTGTCGGTTGATGGACTTGTTGTTGCTTTGCCATGAGGCATGAGAGATTATACGGGAGCTCAATACCTGGAGACTTTACAGTGGCTCACCAGTTTCTGGCCAGAGGATGAGGGTGTATTGGTTGAGGCTAGTCGTATTTTGTTGACGCTTATCCGGCAGTATTTGGAGGCCATCCATGATGACATTGATCATGATACACTGGAGCTTTATATTAGGTGGTACACGAGGTCATTGTTGCTGCTTATGTTTGGAGGCGTATTGTTCCCGAACACTTCGGGAAATCTAGTTAGCTTGAGATTTCTCCATCATCTTAAGTTGCTAGATGATTTACCTTAGTACAGCTGGGGTGATGTTGTTCTTGGTTACTTGTACCGGCAGATGTGCCAGGCATGTATGGCACCCAGTGAGATATTGCAAGATTTATGTCGTTGTTGCTGGTGAAAACATAGACAAATACTCTCTTCATTATAACATATATCATAAAAATATACCTTAAATTTTATGTCCAAATTGTATATTATGTTTGGGTCTGGGAGCGGTTCCTGCAGTTTCAGCCACCTCTACTACCCATAGCTCAGGATGTACCACCTCCGCCATTTCTCCCTTTGACTAGGAGGTGGGCTGAGAGGCGGGGGTATGGATGTGAGTACGAGGCTCGACATAATCTCCCATATTGCAGAGATTTGTAAGATTTGTTGGAGGACGCGCAGATGATTATATACTTAAGTTTACTTGGCCTAGATTTATATATGTTGCGTATATTCACGATTCCTGTTTTTACGTGATAGTTCATTTGGATGCCCTACACCAATGCGCTAATAGCTAGTTTGCCCAATTATTGCTCGACCGGGCGACTTATGTAGAGCTCTTTCGTCCCATTGGCATGTCTCGGTATTGTCGAGCATCATGCCACCGAGCGAGTCCTTTGCCAGTTTGGCCGACTGCAACATTTACCTCCACCGCCTGCTTGGGTTAGGACTCATTACCAGCGGGATGATCGTTCGAAGGTTGACCAGGCATATGAGGCATGGCTAGAGGCACAAATCGAGAGTTGGGATTAGCGGTATGACCTGATTCCACCACCCCCACCAGCCCATCTTATAGATGATAAGCATGCGTTTATCGGCTGGTACCGCATCATTACCCAACTTATCATCAGGAATCCCGTTCATTGCACTGGCGGTCGGTTCATTCCATACGCTAGGAGGCATGAGGCGTTGTATGTTATTTGGTAACATTACCGTTTAATGAATACTTAGTTATAACATTAACATTACTATTTCGCAATTAATATTTTACATGTTATGCAGGTTATTGGACTACATATGTTCCACCAGTTGGGACTGCAGATGCAGCAGCATGCCGACGAGGGAGCGGCTGCTTTGCACGACTATAGTCGGCAGGTTACAGATTTGGCTGCCCGGACATTGCAGCGAGCCCGGGATAGTGAGCGCTTAGCACACGAGGCTGATTATATGGCGCTAGAGCAGTACCATGATGGGCCAGCAGTTCAGCCTGAACATGGTCAACGTGCTAGGGGTGTGCCACGTGGAGGGGATGTGCCACGAGGTAAGGTTGTCCCACAAGGTAGAGGTGTCCTACGAGGTCGTGGTGGTCGGCGAGGAGGTGGGGGTCGGCAAGGAGGTGGTCCCTAACAAGGGGGCGTTGAGGCACCTATTGAGGATATTAGAGTTGATCAGCCGGGTGACCACCCTGATCCTAGAAATATCCCATCATTTATCCTGGGGCTTACAGGGACTTCGCAGGTGATCCCGTTATTTTAATACTACAACACAAACACCTACATAACAACTTAACATAGTTTAAATTCAGTACAACAAATGAAAATACAAGACAGGGAAAACATAAAGATAAAATATTACACTCAACACATACATGTCATTGGTTAGTCACTACCGCATAATATTCTCTGCTCCAACCACTTAAATTTCTCTTCCAGCTTATTTTTTTCTTCTTCCGCCTCTTTTAGTTTCTCCTGCAATTCCGCAATTTCTTGCTTCATTTCAGACTAACGGTGTCGGTATTCATAGTTCATATTCCAAATATACTGCAAAGATTTTTTGTAGCATTCCTTCTCAATGGGTTCATCATACCATTCCTCAAAATCGCAATACTTTCTGTCATTGCCTCCAAACCTATTTACACACATCCAATATATGTGCCCAACATGACCATCAGACCAACATGATTTCATTATACATCATTTGCCACAATAGCATATTGGTTGGTCATTGCGTCCAGACATTTGTCGATAGCTGCCATTTTAAGCGCAGATAATAACTAAAATGCGCTAGTTATTTATAGGCAAGGCAACACACATAACGTGTTATGTAACCGCTCTATGCTTCGCGTGCTAATGATTCTTTATGGTACAATACAACTTTTCCAAGCGAGCAGTTTTTGTAGAATGATAGCTTTATCAGGTGGACAAGACAATACACATAACGTGGTATGTAACCACGCTATGCTTCACGTGCTAATGATTCTTTACAGTACAATACAACTTTTCCAGAAGACAGCTTTTGTAAAATGGCAGCTTTATCAAGTCGACAAGATAATACGCATAACATGGTATGTAACCGCGCTATGCTTCGCATGCTAATCATTATTTCGGGTATAAGAAAGCTTCTTAAACTGAACCAAGTCATATGTATCTCAAAGATATTTTGAATAAACATTACAACATCCATTTAAAAAATGCCACTAACATTTAACATGTGATTCAAAAAGAGGCAAAAGGGTGAAGGTAGTTCAACAAATCCCCATGAATCACGTCTTAACACTATCGATCCATACCATAAAAAAAATATGCTAGGTTTCTACACTGACTTGAGTGATGACAGGTGGTAAGGTGTTCTCCGTACCTTAGAAAATCAACCTATCAATATACACATTGATCTCAAATTCGCAGGGGCCATTATTGAGGGAGAAACGCATTCTACAAAGCATGAAGGTATGCGAATTTGGGGCAAAAAACTACAATGATTTCCCTTTTACTCAAAACGGTGTGATTATGAAGTATTGTTTCACTGGCATGGTCTTGTTGTGCCATATGCACTGTCTCCAGCCTTCCAAAGTGATTAGGCATCTGATGAAGGAGATTCTAGAAATGAAAAAGGCACTTGTTGTTCATCATGCCATGGATGATCTTAACTTCTCGAGAGGAACGGAGGATCGGTACTGGGATTTATTAGAAAATGATAAATTGCATAGACACAATGATTATTCTGTTTTTCCAATAGTTGTGGAGTGGGAGGTACTACCTAAGTTTCTACCACAGACATTGGACATAGGTGTCCCATATTGTTGTAGAAATCAGGCAAGTGGTCTTCTTAATGATAGCGATAAAATGCGAGAAATATTTGTCAACTAGGGCCTAGATTACGATGCCCTCGGTCCCGAAGGATACATACACGATGTTGACGAAGAAGTTAAAGACAGTGATAATGAAATAGTGCCAGACAACGACGATAATGGCAAATGATAATTTTTTTTAGTTGCTTAAATGAGTTTATGGTAGATTTTTGTACTGAAGTATTAATGTTAAATATCAAAAAGATATAACAGCAATGGAAACATAATTTTCTTTCATACATTCTGCAAGATAAACAAGTATTACAAACACATTATAAAAATAAAACACTACGTGTATCTTTGATAGTTGGGCACATTAGATGAACTTCCACCAGTAGCTGGATTACCACCGCCACCCAAACCAGCTGAAGGACATTTATGACGGTCGTGCCCTGTTTGCGAGCATATGCCACATTTACGCGCATAAATGGTATCACCAACATCTATTTGGTTTCGTATACACGTTCTTTTTTTCACTTGTAGCTTACGCAAATAGTCCTTGTTACACACCATTTTAAATGGTTTTGGCGGCCAATAATGCTCAGTACCCACTGGCTGTAACTGCCCACTATATGTGTTTAAGTATGCAGTATCACTTTATTGCTTATCAACATAGTTGGTTGGCTCTAAACCTGTATGTTGAAAGCGTTTGATGGCATATGAGCATGGCATGTGGTAGATGGACCATTTTTCACAATAACACAACCTGATGGCTTCATTTATGGTGATTATTCCCCCGATTTTGATGGATCGTGGTGCGAACTTCAAAAATATTTTGCTCATTGCAATATTATAAATATGAATCCCAATGTGCTCGCCTCTTGTATTTCTCAAATCTTTTTATTGGTATTGGCATAAATTTGACACCCCTCTCTATCAATTCCTATGCACCTCTATGCCTTTCAACAAACCTTTCCGCCATCTGTTTGAATGACATCCGCTCCATGGCAGTGGCAGGAAATCCACGTGCAGACTTCAATAACCCGTTAAAAGATTCTGACACATTTGTAGTCAGGGTTCCCCATTATCTGCATGCAATGTCCATTTGTGAAGCTCATATCACATCAACCAATGATAGGCTCTTTCGTCTTTCTACCGGATCGATTCCATGCGCCTCCTGAATTTTCACTCTTGGTGATCAGTAGTATCCATCCACATTAAATCATGCAAGTCCTTGTTGGTATATTTCTTTTGGAAATTGGCCTTCAGGTGCCTCACACAGTAACTGTGGTATGCATACGGTTCCTGCCATTCAGGCAAATGCTCTACAGAACTTAATATACCCCCATGCCAATCAGATATTAGATAAATACTTGAACGTTATTTGACAATGTGCTCCTTCAAGTGGTTCAAAAATAGCATCCACGTATATTAGCTTTCATTGGCACAAATGAAAAAAGCTAGGGAAAATATTTGTCCATTGGCATCTATTGCAACGACGATCAACAACTTAATATCATACTTTCTATAGACATTAGTATCATCTATGGATATTACCGGGCGGCAATGCACAAAATCATCAATTGCGGGTTTAAATGCCCAGAACACGTATCTGAATATATATTCTGGAATTCCTACACTCTGCTCAAGCTTCCATTCAACAACACTCTCGGAGTTAAAGTGTTGCAATGCGGCCATGTACCTGGGTAGAGATGCAAATGACTTATCCCAGTCACCATAAACAATTTCAAATGTACATTTGTGCCCAAGATATGCCTTTCTTTTGGTAATAGTACACTTATATTCCTGGTGGACGGATGTAATACACTCTTTGATCTTGTACCTTATGGACGCTTCAATGTGTGGAATCAAGAGAAGAGAAATCAAGTCAAAATCCAAGTTGGAGTGATTCCCAATGAATGTGTCCATTTCCCAATTGTGGGTGCTAATGTA
The DNA here is from genome assembly GCF_000715075.1 of Nicotiana tabacum. Classification (NCBI taxonomy): domain Eukaryota; kingdom Viridiplantae; phylum Streptophyta; class Magnoliopsida; order Solanales; family Solanaceae; genus Nicotiana; species Nicotiana tabacum. The sequence goes on from NC_134101.1 coordinate 171,476,650, forward strand.
TTTAGCCACTTTCCACATATTTGTTTTCTTCTTTATCGCACGCAGTATCTAGTTACAACACGTAAATCATCTACGACAAACAACCTTGTATACATCCGGAGATAACTCCGATACAATAATCTCACGACACTCTTTTACGCTGTACATTTTCACCCCCTGCTTAGGCGCGCCTTATCAGGAAAAAGTATGCCCTTTGACAGCACCGTTGGTCTAGATTCATCCCACATTGCTGTCCGAATTTTGTCAATATCCCTTATGAGGCCATCTACATCCATCGTACTTGGCAAATAATCAAGGTAGGAAATATGCCTTGAATGAAACGACACGTGAGACTCGTACACTCTTGGTCTAACGGGAGGTGAAGCATGCTCTCTCATCAAATCAGGTTCGGCATCCTCTTCCTCCTCATTATCACCCTCGTCACGGAAGGGTGTGTCATCTCCAGACTCATCGGGATTGTTGTCACAATCACTATTTTCTTTCTGACTCTGCGCATCTGCCAAATTTCGAGTAAATACTTTGTCTACGGGCAATTGAGTGAGGACATGACCATCAAATTGCTCGTTTTCACTGCGCAACAAAAGAAATAATGAGTTACTAAAATTGGTCCAAACAATACATATAACTTTATATATTTACTTACAAATCATAATTTATTTATATCCCATGATGCACATTATCTTGTTGATGCTTACTCCCGGATGGACCATCATGATCCAACACACCAAAACTAGGCATATTTCAACTGGCCATTGGTTCATAACTTGTAAAATTCATATTTGGTCGGTACCCCCTGTGGAATATATGAGTGTTAATACAAATACAATACACAAAAAGATATACATCGTAACACAAAGTATAATTGAAGCTTACCACTCGGCTTGGGGATTATGTATACTAGGGGAGAAATTATTTTCTCGCTCCTCATTCGCCTGTGGAGATAAGTTTAGATCCAGCCAAACTCTTTCAGCCAGAACTTGTTCGGCTAAAGCTGCTCCAAAATAATCACCCGATGATTGAGGAATTTCCCTACTTTGCGCAATCTCATTACTGCGAACGTGTTCAACCTTGATGTACATTTCTAATAATTTTATCACAATAAATTCCTTGTATTCATCTGGAGTCCCCAAAAAATCTCTCAGAGTTTCATCGTCTTCGATGTTAAACTCAGCATAACAAGCAATCCCTTGTGGAGTCACAGAATACGAATATCTTTCGGTTATTTTAAGATTCACCGAACATTTGCTCACACTCATTTTATTACATAACAACGATATCAATCTATCATAATCTATTGTAAGTGGCAATTTAACATGACACCATGGAGATAAACTATAGTTTACTGAGTTATTCGTCACCATAACCTCATCCCCCAATATAATAAAACCCTAATTTTTCGCTCTTCAGACATTATGACAAAATGCAAAACAACTTAGCAAAGAAAAATTTCTAAAGACTTGAAAAATTTCAGACACTTAAAGTTATTTATGAATGGATAAAGTTATTTATGAATGGATTTTTATAAAATCCTTCACCTCTTTAAATAAGGCAAAAACCAGCTTGGGGTTCAATTGTTAGAGGTATAGCATTTTTTTAAAAAAAAAAAAGCTATACCCAGTTGAATATTATTATGTCAGTTAACCACAGAAGAATTATATGTGGGCCCACTAATATGTATAGCGTTTTTTTTACTAAAACAATATATATATATATATCTAAAAGACGCTATATTTAATTGGCCAAACAGTCATTAAAGTATAGCGTCTTTTAAAAAGACGCTATATATATTTTGGTAACTAACCCCTTTTTTTCACACATTTCGTTTACTTAAATAAAAAAGAAACACATTTTGGTTCCTGAATCTGAAATTAGAAGCCAGAGAACAGGGATTTTAATGGAACTAAGTTTGTGTAATATGGAACATGTACTTATGCGAAAACTTATTGAGTCATGTCTACTATCAAGAAAGTTAAAAGTACAAATGACCAAATTTATTTGAGAAGCATTTTATTAGTATTCGAGAGATATATTGGTTAAATTAATGAGAGGAAGTTTGTTAAATATATATATCTAATACGTTTTTTTTTGTCGTTAAAAAAATAATAATCTTATGCTTATGTTTTTCCTTCTAGAAAGGAAAAAAAATGTTATAGCAATTTCTGTTGCTGCTCAAAAACTTTAATTTTTGGTCAAATCTTAAGTATCTAATGAAGAAAAAGAGTAGTTTTAGCTGTCGAAAGCTAGGTCATAAAGGCTATAACTCAAGTGGAATTTCATTTGATGTAATGCAGGTTTTGAATTGAATGGTTAATAGTGTAAGTTAAGAAGCAAATGTGGTACAACACACCAAAGAAAAATAGAAAGAGAGGAGGCTCATAATCTATTGTCCAGATGAAATAGCTCCTCCTCCTCTTTTTTACTGTCCTACATATAATGATTCTTCTTCTGCCTATCTCATTATTACTATTATACCCTCTTTTGTCAAGTGGACCCCTATCCCTCACACTTAACTCATCTTTTTCTTCGGTCGTACACAAATGTCATAATGGAAGTTAAAAACCACGTTAACGCCCATAGTATTTTACCAAACGTCAATGAGAGTGTTTGATGATTTAGTTTGAATGAGTTTTATGCATGAAACTACTTAATCTATTTTTAAATATATAAACAAAGTAAATTAAACTAAAAATAATGTCATATTTATTTAACATAAATGGATTTTTCTAAAAGTTTCTGCATTTTTAATTTTTTGAAATACACCGAATATTTCTGTTGATGAGACATGAAAAAGGACGATTTTATTCGACATACCATGAATACGTCCGATAAATTATTGGGATATATAATATTAATCACGGGTTTGGTTTGGAAATAATTTTTATTATGGAATAATTATTTATTTAATTTTAATAACGTTTTAAATAGATCATATATTAGTTTGTATCATTTGCTTTTATAATAGATGATTTAGTGTATAGAGTTTAGCTTATACACGAAAAATTAAATCTTTGGTTCTTATAAATATAAAGTTTGAGTTCACAATGTAATGATGGAGTTGGACAAACTATCAGAAATGATTGTAGCACAATTAAATATAATATATCTTGATTAGGAGAATAGTTTTTAATTTCTATTTCTTGTACTAGTACGTTTTGTATGTATTGAACAGACCAAATAGAGATAAATATTTTATATTGACTTAGTAAAATAAACTCTCTAGCCTAATGTACTTATACTCTTAATCTTGATATAATAATAATAATTATTATTTGTATATATTGTATGGGCCAAAATATATCTTTGATGTAGGCAAGTCGCGCCAGCACTATGATAGCCTTCATTGGCCGCCATGTGTTATCAGTAAGGTCTCAACAAAGATCTGCCCAGGTCAAAGTGGCCTTGAGCGATGAAGGGTGCAGTCGAAGAGTCAGCAAAGATCAAGATCGTGAAGTCATCGTAGATCAAGGTCGAGGTCGAGCATTTTAGGCAGAGTTATAACGGCTAGTTTAAGATATGATACAAAAAAAAATATTCTAGTGGATATTCTCTACACCTATACTATTTGGGTTTCTAGGAACATGTTCCTATAAAGAGAAAGAGACACAATGATAAGGGGCATGTGATATTCACTTGTAAGAAAACATATTGACTTTATAAAGAGAATCTGACCACATTACAAGCATACAAAAAGTAACATTTTTACTAAAATTCTTATATAAACTTTTTCCCTTGATCCAAGAACAACTTGAGTGTTCTTTGGCTCATCAATCATTCATCGTTGTCAGAAAGAATATCCATAGATCTCACCCATTTTCGGATAACTCACACGTTATTATTTACTTAAATGTCATTCATTGCTATTTATTATTATTATTTAATGTTATCTTTCATCTTTTTGGATCATTGATTATTATTATTACCACATTCATTACACTCGGTTAAATATGCATATTATTCTTCATAAAATCGATAACTTTGTCTTTTGGATATTATCATTAGCTAAGATTGAAGCTTCATTATTCAAATCTAAGTGGTTGAACCGAGATTTATATTTTTGGTCAAACAGTTTGGCGCCGCCCGTGGGGATTTCTTAGCTATTTTTTTAGTTTTCTTTAGATCAACCGTTAACGTGAGTCACAAACCTACCAAACCCCAAAGATCTTTTTCTTTCTCTGCACGTACAAAAACCTGTATGGCAGGTAACCAAGGAGACTAAAGTGATAGGTGATCTCCCCGGCAACCTCATGAACACTATCAACAAGAGCTTTAAAATATTAGGCGATGATGTGATACTCACTACCTCCCCCATGCGCGAGAGGTCGCCTCCCCCCTCCAAATTGTAACATAACAAAACAAAATGAAAAAGGGGCCTCCACGTCCACAGGAGAAGGGATGCCACCGGCCATGAAAAAGTTCCTCGAAACGTGGTTGACCGATATACTGGTAAGCGTGCTCAAGAAGCCCACTCCATGCACGACTATAGAGACCGCAAGAGCCCATATAATGCAACGAGCAAACGAATAGGGCAACCGACCAGACCCTCCAATACGAGGTATAACTCAGAATGTTACCAATAATGCAGGTGATAGCGTCTTCGCCGCTATTCTAAAGAGTATGGAAGAAATACAGAATGAAAGCAAAGCGCTCAGAGATCAAATGAAAGAACACCAAGAATGAGTCAACAAGATACCCAGCATCCCTAAGCTACTACCAAATAGGGACGTCGATAAATTCGTAGAGCAGTCGTGCAACAAGGAAGCAGCCTCGCATGCCATATCAAAGACCTTCAAAATGTCATTGTATCTGAGCATATATACGATGGGCGACTGATCCCGAAGATCATGTGGCTCATTACGTTACTGCTGTGAAGGGCAACGGCCTCACCAAGGAACAAGTGTCCTCTGTTTTCAGCCATGTGATCGCAACGGACTCAACCTGAGGAAGAGTGGGCACTAATACTTTTACCCAATAGCGCTATCGGGGTCAATTTTCCACAGGGAACTTCAATTTGGAGTTGCGTGTTTGTATAGTCTAGGACTATATTGTAGCTCCTAATTGATCTTCTAACATTTTTGGTTTTCTTTTAATTAATAGCTACAATTTATCAACTACAATTGTAAAACTAAGTTATGCTAAAATTATGATTCTAAGTTGTGTGCAATATAGAGAAAGGCACTAGGGTCGTGGCATGTACCTAGGTGGTCAACTAACGGGTAGAGATTCCTAATGCAAGAATGATGACTATGGGACTTATGCTATAACCGTTGCACTTTTGCACTCACTCTCACATCTCTCGGTAGAGAGAGTGATTTTGCCCAATTGACTCTCTCTCGACCAATTAGGTAGGCCAATTTGCCCAAGCAACTTATGGTTCAAGTTGGGTAATTACTCTCTCGAGGTTTAACCCGTTAATTGGGACTACCATTCTCATGGGTCCATCCCAATTCCTTGTTAGAATTAATCTTGGGGTCATAGACTCTCTTTCTCAAGAAGAGTCAAGACTCACTAAGCTAGACTTAGTGTTTGCAACCACCAAATCTTAATGAAAACATAAGATTAATTCAAATAACAAATACCCAACATCATTCATGCACTAAACAATCACACTCATTAATTACCCATACTAGGATTGAGCCACAACCCTAGCTAATGGGTTTAGCTAGCCATAATAGGAACATAAATTGAAGAAATAATAGATGAAATTGACATAACAATTAACTACAATGTTAATCTACTCAAATCCACGTTAATACTAGAAGAAATTGCCCAAAATAGGCTAAAATCATGAAATCTCAAGTTCAGCTGCTCTATGCTCTCAAAACAGATCTGGAAAAAAACTACTGCTAAAAAGTAAAATGTTCTATTTATACTACACAGGAAAAACCGGACAAAAATACCCCTGAGGGTCTGGCGCGGACCGCGCACAAATGACGTGCGGTCGCGTAGGGTTTTGGGCCTTCATATCTTGCTTCTGGCACTGGGGGGCGCAGACCGCACAAAAGTGATGCGCGGCCGCGTGAACTTCAACCACGCGGACCGCACTGATTAGGTGCGCGGTCGCGTGGGATTTTACCTTGAATGATTGAGTCTCTGATACTCTTAGGTGCGGACCGCGTGAAAAGGGGCGCGGACCGCGCAGCTTGACTTGAAAATATCATGGCCTCTGAACTTTCCTGCGCGGCCGCGTGGCAGAACAGTGCTGACCGCGCAGGTTGAACTTGAAAATGTCCAGCTTCTGAACTCTTCTGCGCGGCCGTGTGACAAAACAGTGCGGACCGCGCAGATCCTTTTGATCCCCCCTTTCAGTTGTCTTTTGACACTTGGCAGATTTCACTCCTTTTTGAGCCGATCTTTAGTATTTGTCGTCTTGTCGCTCAAACCTGCAATCAAGTGCAACTTGTAAGCACTTTTGAACTAATTTCTGGCAGTTAATGCACAAAGCTTAGGTAAGAATGGGTATAAAACATGTAGAAATCACAGTTATCAACTCCCCCAAACTTAAACCTTTGCTTGTCCTCAAGCAAATAAAATGAGACCTACCCCTCAATGGACAACACTCGAGAAATTCCTGTTTATCCTAAAATAACCTCAACAAGCCTCAATTGGGACTAACAATTGCCCTTAATGCGAATGCATCATTAACACATTTAAACTTTGCAAACTTGTGGATCAAGTGCGACGCAAGAGCATCAAGAGTTGACACATTTCATCAAGGAACCTTTCTCAATTTCTTTGGTCATTGTGGAACCCAAACTCACACATCCTCGACTTTCCCTGAGTGAACCTTACCTTTTAGAGTATTCGCACACAAATCGAGGTGAATGGACTTCTCTCTCATCTCTCACAAAGAAAAGGCCCTAAGTTCGGCTCTAAGTACCATATGCTTGCCCCTTATGTAAGTATCCACTAATGTAGGCTTCCCTCAACTCAAGATCATATAGGGCTTTTGAGGAGTCATTGTGAAGGCTTTGGGTAAAGGTAGGACGTGTTTTTGTTCAAATGGGTTCAATCTTCCCTCAAGCACTTCTTTTGATTTATTTTGGCACACTTTCTTGACTCAATTGAGTAATTCACTTCTCTCAAGGGGTTAGAGAGACGCATTGTCACTCTTTCTTTTGCAATTCAAATCCTTTCTCCTTTTTATTCCTTTTCCACACCTTTTTAACTTTTTTTTGTCCTTGGATTCCCTTTTTGGTTCTTATTCATTTTTGTCTTTCTTTTTGTCTTTTTCTCTTTTTCATTGCCTTCCTTTTCTTTTGCTTTTGCGCCTTTTTTACCACATTGATGCCTTTCTTGTCTCTCCCCCCCAAACTTAAACATTTGCCATTTACTCAAGGGAAAATTTGGGTGCCAAGAGAGGGTTTTGTTAAGAATGGGTATAGGCTTGTAGCTTGGTTCATGAACAAAAAAGGTTTAAGGCTCAAAAGGGTTGAACTAGGGATTATTTCGTTGGTAGGTCATGGAAATTGTTCAAATTTTGCATTTTGGATCAATGAGAGTCTATAATCACGTCTCAAGTCAAGTTCCACCTATGATTTCGCCTCAACAAACATTCAGGGCAAGTTCTAGACCATCGGTTCGGTACTTGGGCTCACGATTCGAATTCTCACTACACACACTCAAAGATTTCCTAAGACGTAATCGAGGGCCCACAACGACCTTAGATATGATTCAAGTGCACAATGGCCCAAAATGACCACATGATGATTGTTTGGTCAACACAAGAGTCTCAAGGCCACAACTTTCACCATCCTAAACATAACATAATGTCTTTGACCAAAGGATCAAAGGCAAATATGCTAGGTCCAAGTGAGACTTTGCCTGAGGTACCCTTAACTATAAAAACTTGAAAATCAAAAAAGAAAAATCAAAAACGGACTCAAACCCTTAAGAAGGTTGTCACGCCATCTATCATTGGGAAGAGCCACCCGGTTCGCACAATATCTACCATTGGAAAGAACCGTGGCATTAAGAAAATCAAGGGCTTATTGCAAACGCCAAAACAAGACAAAAAGGCTACGAGCCTAACTTTGCAACTAAGACGAAGAATTTTAACGAGAAATAGAAAAACATGCAACTATAATGAAAAATTTTATCGAAAAATAGAAAAACAAAATAAAAACCGAATGAATATGTACAAAAGGGGAGTAGAATATATAACCAGGGGGGATGAATATATACATAGAATCTGAAGAGCATCTGGAATGAACAGTTATATACAAACCATCTACCAATTACTAATGTCAACAAGCTAAATGTAAAGATAATATGTACAGTAATCCAGCAGTTAATCAAAATAGTAGGGCCACACCCCCACGAATAAAAGCTAGCATTGTCCCCAATGCTAACTACCAAATAAACATCAAAAATCAGCAAAGGATATAGAGCGACCCCTCAAGCCTCATCAAACTGGTCAGCAAAGGATATAGAGCGGCCCCTCAAAGTGTCTGCTCCTGATCCTGCTCATCAACTGGTGGAACTGAAGAGGGCTCAACATCTGCATTAATAGACGGGCCCACCTGAGCTGGAGCCACCTCGATCACTATTCCCTCTGTGCTAGGGAGCTTTCTCTTCTTCCTTGGCCTATCCTCCTCTGCCTGTGGCTGCATTGCTGCTGGCTCTCCAGCTGGATCTCCAAATAGTAAGTCGAGTGGCATCTGATCCGCTAACAGCTTGTCCACATCCACTCTCAACTGTGCAACTGACTCCTTGGAAGCTTTCTGCTCCCGAGCCAACTTTTCCAATGCCTTTCCATCTGCCCCAACCGCCTTAGTCAAGGCATCCTGCGTCGCCATCATCTTTTCCTGGTTGGCCAGGATCTTCTTCAATGCATCCTCAATGGAAGAGGGAATCTCAACAGTAGTTGGTGCTCCCTGTGCCTGTACAACAATGGTCAAAGTAGACAACTTGGATGTCGCAACTGACATCCAGTTGTTCAAACTGGCAAGGGAGTGAGTGAGCTGGTTGGCAGTGAACCGGTGAGTCTTTGATGAAGGAATCACCGGATCAACTGCGACAGATGGACCAGCTGTGGAGGAAGGGCCTGGGGGCAGTGCCTCATCAGTAGTAGGCTCAGGGGGCTGCTCAGTAGCAACTGGCTTTTCAGACTGGCCAGGTGCGGAGGAGGTAGAAACTTGAGTCTTTTTGCCTTTCTTTGGGTTGTCCGGACCCAACTGATCATACCACGAGTAGGGGGCCACTGGAGGTACCGTAACATCATATCTTTTCTTCTTCACTTTCAACTCTCTGAAGTAAAGGGAGAGTGTGTTCGGAAAAGAGTAGTTTGTTTTTGTCTCATTACCGACAGTAGAAATCACTTTCGACATTATATTACCTACATTCAGAGGGAAACCCGCCATGATAGATGCTACCAAGACAGCCCGAGGAAGGGGAACGGAGTGATCGTGTGTAGACGGGTCAAGTCGACTACACACGAAGGTCAACCACCCTTTTGCTTCAAAGTTGAGGGTGTTCCGAAAAATCTTTTCCTGTGCCTTCAACCACACAGGGACTGTACCTGGAGCTGCTAAATGCTCGGCCAACCACGGACGAACCTCCTCTTTCATTGCCAGCTTCTCAAGATACTAAGACTCATCCTCTTATTCAAACCCCAAGAAGTCATTCAGCGACTTCCCATCAAATATCACGATCTTGTCCCTCACTTTTGTTGCTTTGGAGTCCCGAACTCTTTGGTGGACATTGCAATAAAACTCCTTCACCATGTGCTCGTTTGCAATTTCAACTCGCTCTTTGAAGAATCCCCAACCCTCTCTAGTGCGGAATTGTGCTTGCACCTGAGGGTTGAGTGGGGCAAGATCGGCATCTATGAACCGCCTTTTTGGAATCAACTTTCTCTTGGGCCACCATTCCCTGAATTTGTGGAAAGCGATCTCACTAACAAACCTATCTTCCAATGCCTCCGGTCTCCTGGTCCTCTCTATACCTCCAACCTGTGGTGCACCTCCTTCGGCATATCCTCCACTTTCCCCTGATAGTGAAGCTATGGGAGAAGTGGAGTAGGTGTTCTCATTTGCTTTTTCTGCTCCGTACTCATCAGACGAGTCAGAGATGACATTTACTGGCCTTTTGGAAGTGGATACATTAGCACAACCAGGAGATGGGGAATCCCGTAGCTGAAAAGATATGGACATGTGTGTGGGGGCAGACTCTGAAGTGAAACTCCTCGAAGGTGCATACTCACTCCCCGTGGAGTGAGATGCAGCTCTATCAGCTTCCCGGATTATCTTCCGGTTTTTCTTTATCGCTTCTCTGGTTTGAGGATTCAACTTTACAATTCTTTTTCCTTTTCCCCCACGGGAAGAACCACCTCTCCCTGGTTGTATTTGTTTGCCCGCTCGTTTTTTAGCCACTTGCTTTTGAACCATTGTCTGCAAGGAATACGTGTCTACATTGTTAGTAGAAGCACATAATATGAAATAAACAATTCAGTTGAATGCACAGTTGCAGACACAGTTACACAGACAGAGGGGCGCGGACCGCAACAAAAGGCACGCGGTCCGCGCAGTATACTGATACCCACACATGTTTCTCTGAATAAGCCGACGCGGTCCGCACTGTTTTGGACCGCGGCCGCGTGGCTTCAGCGCGGACCACACAGAAATGGTACGCGGTCCGCGCAGGTGAAATGCCAAAATGTTAACCTCTCTGAACTCTTCACACGCGGTCCGCACTATTTTGGACTGGGCTCACGCGGACCGCGCAAGAATGCTGCGCGGCCGCTTAGGTCAAATATAACTGAGCCGGGATATTTTTTCATTAAGTCCCATTTTTGTTCACAATTTGAGTCCTAAGTGTCCCTACACAATTAATTAACATGCATTTATGCCCCATGATTCAACCAAAACAATAAAAATCTAAACTAACAGTTAACTAAGAAGAAAAAGGATGAAAATAAGAAGTTATACTAGTAGGGAGTGATTAAAAGAAACAAAAATTAGGCTATGAATGAAATAAACAAGAGTTGTTACCAGGGATTAATGAGAAATCAACTAACTGAGCAAGAGATGCGGATGTACAGTGAAAATTAAAGCTCCAGATGAAAATTTGCGAAAAAGTTCAAATAAGGCCCAAGGCTTCTATTTATAGAAAAACCCTAGGGACTCACAACTTACCTACCAGCGCGGCCACACGAAAATGGCCGCGGTCCGCGCTGGTTTTTATTCCTTCACATTTGACTGCTCAGCCCACGCGGACCACACTGTTTTGGTGCGCGGCCGCGTGGAAGTTATCAGAGACTTGGTGATTTCAGTTTTTCCCACGCGGATCGCACTACTTTAGACTGTGGCCGTGTATGAATTTTATCAGAGAGCATGCCTTTTTAAGTTTCCACATGCGGACCGCACAGCAAGGGACGCAGACCGCATTGAATCTTCTGAGAATGAACTTTCAGCTGCTCAAGCCCACGCGGACCGCACTGCTTTGGTGCGCGGCTGCGTAGGCCATTTTCAGGGACTGACCATTTTTTTGCACTTTTGCCCTGCACTGGTTCAACATTATTCCCTACAACACTTCACAAATTATCAGCTCAAAAATCCTACTCTACAACAGAAAAGCAAAGAAAAGGAAAAGACATGGGTTGCCTCCCAAGAAGCGCCTGATTTAACGTCGCGGCACGACGCATGTTACCATCACAGTCATTTCAAATGAATGCGTGCCACCACGTGGCTGTCATCAATCTTTCCCAAATAGTGCTTGACACGGTGCCCATTGACTCGGAAAACTTCACCATTTTATTTTTGAGATCAATGGCACCAAAGGGAGTTACACCAACCACTTCAAAAGGGCTGCTTCACTTAGACTTCAGCTTGCCCGGAAATAACCTCAACCGGGAATTGAGAAGAAGAACCATGTCACCAACTTTAAATTCCTTCCCTCGGGCATACTTGTCATGAAGGTATTTCATCTTGTCCTTATACAAGGACGAGCTAGAGTAAGCATGTAACCTAAACTCATCAAGTTCATTCAATTGCTCAACCCGGAGATTTGCAGCTACATCCCATTATAAGTTCAACTTTTTCAGAGCCCACATAGCCTTATGTTCCAATTCTACCGGAAGATGACAAACATTCCCAAACACCAAATGATACGGCGACATACCAATCGGAGTTTTGAAAGCTGTACGATAAGCCCAAAGAGCATCATCCAATTTCTTCGACCAGTCGGTCCTATTTGCATTGAAAGTCTTGGACAAAATACTCTTGATCTCACGGTTGGAAACTTCAATTTGGCCACTCGCTTGAGGATTATAAGGAGTGGTCACCTTGTGATTTACCCCATACTTGGCTAGCAAAAAGTCAAAAGCCCGGTTGCAAAAATGAGAACCCCCATCACTGATGATAGCACGTGGAGTGCCAAACCTCGTGAAGATACTCCTTTTCAAGAATGCCACCACACTTCGAGCTTCATTATTTGGCAAATCTATGGCCTCAACCCATTTCGACACATAATCAACCGCTACCAAGATGTAAGTGTTGCCACAAGAACTTACGAATGGTCCCATAAAGTCTATCCCCCAAACATCAAAAATGTCAACCTCTAGAATTGTGTTAAGGGGCATCTCATCTTTCTTCGAAATCCCTTCGGCACATTGGCATTCATCACATCTTTTCACAAAGTCACCGGCATCCTTGAACAACGAAGGCCAATAGAAACCACAACTCAACACTTTAGATGCCGTCCTCGCCCCGCCATGATGGCCACCATAGGGCGAAGAGTGACAAGCTTCCACAATACTCAATTGCTCTTCTTCGGAAACACACCGGCAAATTACACCATCGGTGCAAATTTTGAAAAGATACGGCTCATCCCAATAGTAGTCCAAGCAGTCCCGCTTGAGCTTCTTCCTTTTGTTAGAAGAGAGCTCATACGGAACCACATCGGTAATAAGATAATTGGCAATGTCGGCAAACCATGGCATGTCTAGCATTGAAACCGAGAGGAGTTGTTCATCCGGAAAAGCATCATTTATCTCAAGGCCGTCCAAAGGCCTCCCTTCCTCCTCCAATCGAGACAAGTGGTCCGCCACTTGATTTTCACTACCCTTTCTATCAACAATCTCCAAATCAAATTCTTGAAGAAGAAACACCCATCTCATTAACCTCGCTTTAGAATCTTTCTTCGTCATCAAATACCTAAGGGCAGCGTGATCGTTATGAATAATCACTTTGGCCCCCATAAGGCATGGGCGAAACTTCTCCATGGCAAAAACAATGGCAAGCAATTCCTTCTCGGTGACCGTGTAGTTCCTTTAAGCTTCATTCATTGTCTTAATTTCATAGTACACTGGATGGAACATTTTGTTCATTCTTTGGCCCAAGACCGCCCCCACCGCAACATCACTAGCGTCGCACATGAGCTCAAATGGCAAGCTCCAATTTGGTGCAGTAATGATGGGGGTAGTCGTCAACTTTTGCTTTAGAAGCTCGAAAGCCTCCATACATTTCTCATCGAACACATATTTGGCATCTTTCTCTAGCAATTTACACAACGGGTTAACTACCTTAGAGAAGTCTTTGATGAATCTTCGGTAGAAACCCGCGTAACCAAGAAAACTCTTCACCCCTTTGACAGAAGTAGGCGGAGGGAGCCTTGAGATAACCTCAATTTTCGCCTTATCAACCTCAATCCCTCATTTTGAAATTTTGTGACCCAAAACAATTCCTTCTTCTACCATAAAATGACATTTCTCCCAATTGAGAACCAAGTTTGTGTCTTCGCGTCGGGCCAACACACGATCCAAGATTTGCAAGCAATCACCAAATGAGTCCCCAACCACACTAAAATCATCCATGAAGACCTCCAAAATGTCCTCCACCATGTCGGTGAAGATTTCCATCATACATCGTTGGAAGGTCGTTGGTGCATTGCATAATCCAAATGGCATTCGAGAGAAGGCGAATGTGCCATAAGGACATGTGAAAGTTGTCTTTTCTTGATCTTCCGGGGCAATGAGAATTTGGTTATATCCTGAATACCCATCCAGAAAACAATAGAAAGCCCGGCCCGCAAGATGATCAAGCATTTGGTCCAAGAACGGCAATGGGAAATGATCCTTTCTAGTCACCTTGTTCAACTTTCGGTAGTCCATGCATACCCTCCAACCCGTCACAGTACGAGTCGGAATAAGTTCATTGTTGTCATTGGTCACCATCGTCATTCCTCCCTTCTTAGGCACACATTGTACCGGAGAAGTCCACGAACTGTCAGAAATTGGATACACCACACCGGCGTCAAGCCACTTGATGACTTCCTTTTTAACCACCTCTTGCATGGCCTCATTGAGTCTCCTTTGATGTTCAAGAGACGGCCTAGCATCCTCCTCCAATATTATCTTGTGCATGCAAAACGCGGGGCTAATACCCCGAATATCCGCCAAGGTCCATCCAATCGCCAGCTTGCGCTTTTGAAGAACCGCCAAAGTGGCATCAACCTGCACGTTAGTCAAGCAAGAAGAAAGAATAACTGACAAAGTGAAATTAGGACCAAGAAATTCATACCTGAGGTGAGGAGGAAGTGGTTTCAACTCCAACACCGGTGGCTCCTCAATAGATGGCTTGGTGGGAGGAGTTTTGCGATTTTCAAGATCAAGAGATAACTTCCTCGGTTCATAAGAATACGAGCCCATGCCAAGTAATGCGTTCACATACTCCACCCTTATAGCATCATCATTAACATCCATGTTCAATAGCACGACCTCAAGTGGGTCCTCAACATTTGCCATTGCGCTTGTGTCATCCACTATCACCGTCGTGACAATGTCAATAAACGAGCACACCTCGGTGCTATTTGGTTGCCTCATAGATTTGCATACGTGGAACACCACCTTTTCATCACCAACACGGAAGGTCAATTCTCCCGCTTCCACATCAACCAAGGCCTTCCCCATAGCTAGGAAGGGCCTCCCAAGAATAATAGGCACCTCGAAATCCACTTCGTAATCCAAAATTACAAAATCGGCCAGCAATATGAACTTATAAACACGAACAAGGACATCATCAATAATTCCCAAAGGCCGCTTCATTGACCGGTCCGCCATTTGAAGCCTCATAGAAGTTGGACGAGGTTGTCCGATTCCTAAGGTCTTGAATACCGAATATGGCATTAAATTGATACTTGCCCCCAAGTCACAAAGCGCTTTTGCAAAGTCGGCACTTCCAATGGTACATGGGATAGTGAATGTACCGGGATCCTCAAGTTTTGGAGCCATAGAATGCACAATTGCGCTCACTTGATGGGTCATCTTGATTGTCTCACACTCCATTGATCTCTTTTTTGTAACCAAATCTTTCATGAACTTTGCGTATTCCGGCATTTGCTCGAGTACCTCCACCAAATGCACGTTGATAGTCAAACTCTTCATCATTTCAATGAATTTCTTAAATTGGTTGTCACCCTTTTGCTTGGCCAACTGTTGAGGATAGGGCGGAGGAGGACTAGGTAAAGATGCCTTGGCTTTTGGCACCACCGGTTCGGGTATATCAATGACGTGTTCCCTATACGGGTTCACGGCCTCTTGAGTCTCCTCCTCACCTTCATCAATTTCAATTCTCACATCATCATTTGCACTTGGTTCAACAACATCCTCAACTACCAACGGGATTTCATCATTTTGCTACTCATCTTCATCCACTGTAACTTGGTTTCCTCTTGAGGCATGCACATCACCGCCTATTCCACTTCGCGTTGTCACTGCCATCACATGATTATTGTGCCCACCCTTGGGGTTTACTACCGTATCACTTGGTAGAGCACCCTTTGGGCGAGTATTTAAAGATTGAGAGATTTAGCCTAATTGCACTTCGAAGTTCCGGATAGATGTGTTATGCGAAGTTAATTGGGCCTCAGAATCTTGACTCTTTATCATCATTTGCTCGAACATGCTCTCTATTTGACCCATGTCATTGCCCGACGAACTCGAACCTTGAGATTGAAACGGAGGCGGGTTATTGGGTTGTTGATACATTGGGGGCCTTTGAAAGCCTTGCCCCCTATTACCTTGTCCACTATTATTGTTCCAACCACCTTGACCACTATTGTTGTTGTTCCAATTGTTGTTCCCGTTCCAATTACCTTGATTCCCCGAATTATTGTTCCCCCAATTGCCTCCTTGATTGTTGTTGTAATTCCAATTGCCACCTTGTTGATTGCCCCAATTACCTTGGGGTCTCCATTGTTGATTCCCTTGATTACCTCTATTCCCTTGGTAGTTGTTAACATATTGGACTTCCTCACTTTGGTCATCAAAACATTCGTTCGAATATCCACCACCATCATTGTTGTCGTCATATTGTTCACAATTACTTTGAGGTTGTTGTCCTCTTTGCCTCCTTTTCAACATAGCAACACCTTCCATTGCGTTGACTTGGCCCAGGTTTTGGACTTGTTGCAATTGCGCCTTTGCCAATTGATTCATAGTTGTTGTAAGCTCGTCTATAGTATGGCCATGATCGTTCAATTCCTTGTGCAAATGGATGACCGTGGGGTCACCTTGGGGCACGTTTGCTCGGCTTTGCCCTGCCGAAGAGGTGTCGGCTATTTCATCAAGTACATCACATGCCTCTTGGTAAGAAAGTTTCATAAAATTCCCTCCAGCCAATTGGTTCACAATGCATTGATTTGTGGTGTTAATGCCCCGATAAAAGGTTTGTTGAATCATAGCCTCGGTCATGTCGTTATTAGGGCACTCTTTCACCATTGTTCTATATCTTTCCCATATCTCATGCAAAGGTTCTGTTGGCTCTTGCTTGAAAGCTAGAATTTCATCTCGAAGAGCTGCCATATGACTTGGAGAGAAGAACTTGGCAATAAATTTGTCCGCCAATTCATCCCATGTTGTAATAGAATGATTAGGGAGCCTTTCTAACCAATCCAATGCTTTACCCCGAAGAGAAAACGGGAAAAGCCTCAATCTCAACGCATCCTCGGACACGTTTGTCTGCTTGCTACCCCAACATGTATCCACGAACCCCTTCAAGTGCTTGCAGGCGTTTTGATCGAAGGCACCCGTGAAATAACCTCTTTGCTCGAGCAAGGTCAGCATAACATTTGTGATTTGAAAGTTCCCCGCCCGGATTCGGGGAGGAACAATAGCACTGGCGTATCCTTAATTTGGTAGAACTCTGGAAGCCACTCTCGGCGGTTGCGGAGGAGGGTTTGGAATGTTGATGTTCTCATTTGCATTTATATTGACATTTCGGCCTCTCCGTGGAAGTTGAGGTAAGACCTCATCTTGTTCTAGATCTTCTACCTCCTCCCCCGCTATCACATTACCGAGAGGATCGTTTGCATTAAGAGCCATTGTACCTGATTGATCGACACACACCAAGTTAGTAAATAAGAAGGAAAGAGAAGCAAAACACAATACTAGCTGCACAAATAGTCAACACCGTAAAGTTCCCCGACAACGGTGCCAAAAAGTGATCGCAGCGGACTCAACCTAAGGAAGAGTGGGCGCTAATACTTTTACCCAATAGCGGTATCGGGGTCAATTTTCCACAGGGAACTTCAATTTGGAGTTGCGTGTTTGTATAGTGTAGGACTATGTTTTAGCTCCTAATTGATCTTCTAACATTTTTGGTTTTCTTTTGATTAATAGCTACAATTTATCAACTACAATTGTAAAACTAAGTTATGCTAAAATTATGATTCTAAGTTGTATGCAATATAGAGAAAGACACTAGGGTCGTGGCATGTACCTAGGTGGTCAACTAACGGGTAGAGATTCCTAATGCAAGAATGATGACTATGGGACTTATGCTATAACCGTTGCACTTTTGCACTCACTCTCAGACCTCTCGGTAGAGAGAGTGATTTTGCCCAATTGACTCTCTCGAGACCAATTGGGTAGGCCAATTTGCCCAAGCAACTTATGGTTCAAGTTGGGTAATTACTCTCTCGAGGTTTAACCCGTTAATTGGGACTACCATTCTCATGGGTCCATCCCAATTCCTTGTTAGAATTAATCTTGGGGTCATAGACTCTCTTTCTCAAGAAGAGTCAAGACTCACTAAGCTAGACTTAGTGTTTGCAACCACCAAATCTTAATGAAAACATAAGATTAATTCAAATAACAAATACCCAACATCATTCATGCACTAAACAATCACACCCATTAATTACCCACACTAGGATTGAGCCACAACCCTAGCTAATGGGTTTAGCTAGCCATAATAGGAACAGAAATTGAAGAAATAATAGATGAAATTGACATAACAATTAACTACAATGTTAATCTACTCAAATCCACGTTAATACTAGAAGAAATTGCCCAAAATAGGCTAAAATCATGAAATCCCAAGTTCAGCTGCTCTATGCTCTCAAAACAGATCTGGAAAAAAACTACTGCTAAAAAGTAAAATGTTCTATTTATACTACACAGGAAAAACCGGACAAAAATACCTCTGAGGGTCTGGCGCGGACCGCGCACAAATGACGCGCGGCCGCGTAGGGTTTTGGGCCTTCATATCTTGTTTCTGGCACTGGGGGCGCGGACCGCACAAAAGTGATGCGCGGCCGCGTGAACTTCATCCACGCGGACTGCACTGATTAGGTGCGCGACCGCGTGAGCTTTTGCCTTGAATGATTGAGTCTCTGATACTCTTAGGCGCGGACCGTGTGGAAAGGGGCGCGGACCGCGCAACTTGACTTGAAGATATCATGGCCTCTGAACTTTCCTGCGCGGCCGCGTGGCAGAACAGTGCGGACCGCGCAGGTTGAACTTGAAGATGTCCAGCTTCTGAACTCTCCTGCGCGGCCGCGTGACAAAACAGTGCGGACCGCGCAGGTCCTTTTGATCCCCCCTTTCAGTTGTCTTTTGACACTTGGCAGATTTCACTCCTTTTTGAGCCGATCTTTAGTATTTGTCATCTTGTCGCTCAAACCTGCAATCAAGCGCAACTTGTAAGCATTTTGGGACTAATTTCTGGCAGTTAATGCACAAAGCTTAGGTAAGAATGGGTATAAAACATGTAGAAATCACAGTTATCACCATGTTTTTCTAGAAATTTTGCCAACACAAAATTACTATTTTTCGGATATTATTTGGGTAAAACATCCGGAGATCGTGATCGTGTGGGTGATGAAGATTCCATTGAGAGTTGAGACGTTGTGGAACTGAAGGCTTACGTGACTAAAAAGTCGTATTCACGCTTCAAGAGACAACCCATAAATTTCCATATATACTAGTTGTCTGGATTACATGTGATTTTGATACTGCAATTGCTTCCGCTTCTTATTATTATACATCATAAATGACATTTTTCTTACAATCGACAAAATTTATTATTTTTAATGCTTAAACTCAATATTTTTGCAGCTGAACAAAAATCCTGGGTTGTAAATATTGTACTGATATTTGTATAAAGCGAATAATATATAATATTAATATCAAATTTTAAAAAATAAAATTAATTACACCTTTTTTCCAACTATTCTTAAAAGCTCTACAACTCCACAAGTCCAAGGCCTAAGACACAATGACTACATCTCCTGAGCTGTCTCAAACGCGCCACAGGTTGGTACGCTTTAGTCAAACTTTTCATGAATGCTTTGGTGGTTGCTTAGCTTAGTCGCAGGCCTATCTTTTTTGAGGTTGGGGACTGTTTAGCCCCTATCAATATAATTTGGTGCCCACACTTTGTCGGCTTGTCGTTTGGAAGCATAGCCGTTTTGTCCCCCACCTATCTTCTACGCTTTCTCCCTACCTTTCAGTTTCAACTCTCTCACCACAAATATCTCACGTACATGACACATTTCACAAGGCTCATCTTTTACGACTCTGGGTTTTGATTTAAGGATATGCATATTTTGGTATATACTTGAATTATAGAATCGAAATTAAAAAAATATATTTTGTATTTGGTACTTCAGTATTCACTATAATATTTGATTTAATTTTATATATTAATATTTAGAAAAAATACCAAAATATTAATACTGCTCCAAAATACTTACTATCTGACACAATAATTTTAGATTAACAACAACAACATACACAGTATTATCCTACACCGTTGGGTCTGGGGAGAGTAATGTGTACGCGGACCTTACTTTTACCTTGTGAGGATAGAAGGGTTGTTTCCAATAGACCCTCGGCTCAGGAAAACATAAGCACTTCGTTAATGAAAATATAGACAGGAAGGGACAACACCAAAAAGTTATGTAAAAGTAGAATAAAAATAACAAAATAGTAAGGTGCTCAGCAGTGAAAGAAAATAACGGCTAGTCATAAAAAAGCTACTATCAATAGAAAGCGAGACTGCGTGTCAATACTACTGTTATAAACACTCTAAACTACCTACTCTACTACCTTAATCCTCAACCTTCATATATACCTTCCTATTAAGGGTCATGTCCTTGGTTCAGGGGGGCCGACGAATTTTGTGGCCTAAAGACAAACTTAATAAGGGGCCTTAACTTTTTAAATTCTTTTTAATTATTTATTTGAAGCCTATTCTTTTAACTTTCTTAGATACAAAGTTGTTAATAATTTTCTTATAATCAATAACTCCTAATAAGTATTTCTCAATTGAAAATATAGCTAATCCATTTAACCTTTCTTGTGACATTGTTGATCTAAGTAAGGTTTTATCAATTTTAATTTTGAAAACTTCTTTCCGTTGAAGCTGCAGTAACATGATTTATTAAAATTATTCCATAAACAATTTAGGCATTTGGAAAGTATCAATTAAACTGCTATCTTCTATTTGTACTATTTTCCTTAATACTTTTAATTCAGAAAATAAATCTAAACCATCAAATACAAATTGATTATAATGCGTTAAGGAACATTCAAGATTAAGGCAATATTTTATTCAAATTTCCAACATCTAGTGATCTTAATTTTTACCGCCAAATAAAAAACCAAAAATATTTTCACATGGTTCGAATTGTTCAAATCTATTTTGAAGTGAAAAAATAGCATTGTCTATTATGTATAAAAGTAATCAACTCTACAGGACTATTCGAAAGATTTTGAGATTTCATTATCAATATTCACATCAAATTGTTACTTCCTATATATCACATATTTCTTACGAAATTCGAGTTCGATATTCATAGCACTTGCAAATACTTCTTATCTATATTTGTTAAAGAAAGAAATCAAACTTTTTCACTTTAAGATTTTTTTTAAACTTATACATAATCTATTAGCTGTAACAAAAAATAGTGCCCTCACAAATATGAGGCCTAAAGCGGTTGCTTTACTTGCTTTATGGAAGAGCTGCCCCTACAGCCCGGTCAATTAAAGTTGTGTCATATCTTGTCTAATCACTTCTCCCCACCTCTTATTTGGTCTATCTCTACCTTTCCGTAGGCCCTCTAATGTCAACCTCTCACACCTCCTCATCGAGGCGTCTGTGCTCATTCTTACATGACAAAATCACCTAAGCCATGCTTCTCGCATCTTATCTTCAATAGGGGCCACACCCACCTTGTCGTGAATAATTTTAGATTCTAACATAAATATATAAAGGCATAAAATTTATTGTCGTGTCATTGCTTGAGGGTCAATTCAGATTATTATTGTTAGTTCAACTGTAAATTTTGTAACATAATTTTTCAGATTCCTTGCTTATTTTAGAATTGATGATAATTCATTTTCAAAAGTTCTTACATGATCACGCAAGATTTATAATTCACCCTCTAGAAAATAAAAAGTTTCAAAAGGTACTTTCTTTGATTTATTGTTTTGTTCTTGGATTTAGTGTGTTGTCCAAGATTTTTTATCTCTTAAAGACAAAAATGAAAGTTACAATTCTTTATCCAAAAGGATAGATCAAATTTATCGAATTGAATAAATCGAAATCGAATCACATCAAATTTAATTACTTATGATATTAATATAGCATTTTAAGAAACTAAATATCACAATTTTTACTTTAAGCCTCTGCCGTTTTTTTTGGTGTAAACAGAAAGTTTTTTCCCCCCTTTCATTTTCGCAAATGCTGAAGTTACAAAACATCCAAACATCTTTTTCCAATTTCAATTAAATATTATCCAAATGTTTAAATGACTCGGCTAATTTAAAATTTTCACCAAATAAGTCCA
Organism: Nicotiana tabacum; assembly: GCF_000715075.1. Lineage (NCBI taxonomy): Eukaryota > Viridiplantae > Streptophyta > Magnoliopsida > Solanales > Solanaceae > Nicotiana > Nicotiana tabacum. The sequence continues at coordinate 171,498,718 of NC_134101.1, forward strand.
TGAAGGAAGATAGTCTTTCTATCAAATTGTTCTCCATTTTAACCATTAAATTCAGAATTTTTAATCAAGGGCGAAGAAATTTCAGCCATTACTACATTCTTCGATGATTATTTAGAAATTATTATTGAACGAGTCATTAAAATTATGTTTGTTACAAGTTGTTAATTTTATATGATAAGGTAAAAAAGTATCTAAAGTCTTATTTACTTTAAATTTTCACGTTACCAACCTTATGTTTAGTATAAAAAAATTTCATATGACTGGAAAATATTTGAGGTCCATGTAAACAAGTGCCCCTTCAATATTTCACAACTCATATAGGTAAAGATCAGATTAGTATTCCCTCCGTTCCAATTTAATTGATTTTTTTGCTGTTTGCATGCGCATTAAGAAATTCATATTTTAACATTAATTAATAAAAAATTGACATATTAACCTTAGTTTGTTCATTGAAAATATAATAGATCCATTTATTCCAAAGGCAACTTAAGAACAAAGAAGTTAATTATTTCTTGATATTTGGAAAAATCAAATATTAAAGCGTACCGAAGGGAGTACTTTTTTCGATAATCAAAGAAATGTTGGAACTATTAGTATATTATTTCTCGTGAAAGATGAAATTCAAGAGTAACTCAACTTCAAATTGCAGAGAATATGAATGAGGAATTTTCAGAAATTACTGTTGTTTGGTGACTATTAACTTTCTATAGCGACCATATTCATAATTATTTTATATAGCTATTATTTAGTTGTCAGCGACTGTATTTGCTATACTTTAATTGATTTTTTTGCTGTTTGCACGCACATTAAGAAATTCATATTTTAACATTAATTAATAAAAAATTGACATATTAACCTTAGTTTGTTCATTGGAAATATAATAGATCCATTTATTCCAAAGGCAACTTAAGAACAAAGAAGTTAATTATTTCTTGATATTTGGAAAAATCAAATATTAAAGCGTACCGAAGGGAGTACTTTTTTCGATAATCAAAGAAATGTTGGAACTATTAGTATATTATTTCTCGTGAAAGATGAAATTCAAGAGTAACTCAACTTCAAATTGCAGAGAATATGAATGAGGAATTTTCAGAAATTACTGTTGTTTGGTGACTATTAACTTTCTATAGCGACCATATTCATAATTATTTTATATAGCTATTATTTAGTTGTCAGCGACTGTATTTGCTATACTTTAATTGATTTTTTTGCTGTTTGCACGCACATTAAGAAATTCATATTTTAACATTAATTAATAAAAAATTGACATATTAACCTTAGTTTGTTCATTGGAAATATAATAGATCCATTTATTCCAAAGGCAACTTAAGAACAAAGAAGTTAATTATTTCTTGATATTTGGAAAAATCTCCACCACAACCCGCATTGATAAGCGGTAACTATATGTATAGTAAAATTAGTTCAGTCCAATATGCAATTCATGGAAAAACAAGATATCTGATCTGTTAGTTATTGCTTGCTACAAAAATAGCAGTAGTCGCAGACAACACACATTACTGCTGGGGACCGTTAGGAGAAAAAACATCGTCCTATTCATCCTCCTCTGAAGCGCACAAAGCAGACAGGTGGTACCCCACCTCTCCCTCCCTTTTCTACCTTCTCATACACTCCCCCCACCCCCAACCCCACCCCACCTACTTTTCATTACCATTTCCTTTCTTCCCTTTTCCTCTTCTTTCCCTTCTTACCCACCTGCAAAAAATCAAGAAACCCCTCTCTGTTTTTGATGGAAGCTACTCTTGGTCTAATGGATTTAGCTGGTGATCATGGTGGAGGAGGAACTGATGGGTCAATTTCAACAGTGTCAAAGGAAGATAATATGGTGTTGTTATCATCTGAGGCTTCTTCTTCATCATACCCTGATGAGTCTGAGCTTGAATTGGGTCTTGGACTAAGTCTTGGTTCTAAGTCCAATAAAACTGGAGCTTCAAGGGCTAAATTCTTGACGGCTAAAGATTTCCCTTCTTTGGGTTCCAATTCATTTTCTTCATCTTCCTCTTCTTCAGCTACTAAAATTAATAATAATAATGCTTCCTGTGGCACCAAGAGAGCTGCTGATTCTATTTCACCTCCCCGTTCTACTGTCAGGTATGACTATTTCTTCACTGCCATCTTCTTATTTCTGCAATCAATTTTTCATGTGTTAGTTTCATGCTTTGCAAAGGTTATGGATAAGCATTTACTATTTCTTAGCTGCAAGTTCTTTATTGTTCTAATGTGATTTTTGATGTAACTATGTGTCAATTTTCGATTCCTTTTTACATTATGTTTGATTAGAACAAGCTGTTCAAGATATTTGGTTGTTGTATGTTTGGTTCTCTAGGAATCTGATACCTATGATGAAATGCGTTTTCTTTTATTATATCTTTGCACTATTTTCTTCCTCGTGGTGGAATATTTTACTAAACTATGTGATCTTCGACTTTAATTGAATATTTCTATTCATTCATCTAAAGGAAGGATCCCTTCTGAAGTGACAAAAAGCTGAAGGTTTAGTTTGACATAAATTATTGGACTCATGACACGTGGCTTGTGATTTCTATGTCCCTATTAGCACTTAGCAGTGGCAGATTTAAAACACAAGTAGGAACCCAGTGGATTCGGCACGGGGTACAGATATACATATGTGAAAAATCACCAAAATTTTAACAAATAATTAGATTATGAACCTATAATTTCAAAAAGTGCAATGGGTTCATCTGTAAGAACCTAAATGTTGAGCCCTTATATTGAAATATGGATCCGGCTCTGCCTGTGTTTGAAGTATCATGAATGATTACAATTTTAGTCAAAAGTAGGAATAGATTCTTTTGCAGAATGATTGACTGCTACACTCAATATTACAACAACAATTAAAGAAAAAATTTATTTATCCTCTATTCAACTACCCATCCAAGTGCATTTGGAACCAGGTAATTTGATTTCCTGTAGAAAAAGAGAGGGTGCTTTTTTGGATATTGAGCTCGTCTTCATCTTCCTTGGTGGTTGAGATTTATGTATGAAACTTCTTTAAGTAAGATTTTGATATTGTTGTCCTGTAAAGTTGCATCTTTCTATAACATTCCTTTGGGTCAAATTCAATAAGTTTTGGTTTCACGGAACAGATAAGTTTATTCCTTGAAGTTCATTGAAAAAGTGTAGTTACATAGTTTTGGTGCCTTTTTGTAGTTGAGTTATTCCTTGAAGTGCTCATTTCCAGAATATCTGGGGTTGGAGATATAATATTCTGCCCTTTTTCAGGCAGTTTATTGTATGTTAAATGTGAGCACATATTATGTACTGTTTGTTATGGTTTATAAGTTTGATATTTAATGTGGTATTGTTCCATATCATTATGTTACTTCGAGATATCATGTCTGATGTCCGGTATAGATATGGCTTCAACAGATGGTTTTCTTTTATTGGACACTGTTCTGCTACTTGGCAGCCCAAGCTAATGTGTCATGACTAAAATATGTCATAGCTGTTGTTGCATGCATAAACTTTGTTATTGAAACTTTTCCTATGTCACAGGAAGATATGCCTTTCCTTTTTCATCCTTGCTAATGTAGGTTGTGCATTTTATTTAGTGAGCAAACTATAATAAGCTGTTTAACATACTTAAGATTTTTAGTTTTCTTTCTCTTTGTCTTAATATACATCTACTTACTTACCTTTTGCTTGAATCCCACATTGCAGTCAGGTTGTTGGATGGCCTCCTGTAAGAACTTATAGGATGAATACCCTAGTTAACCAGACAAAATCACCACCCACAGAAGAATTTTGCGGGGCAATTGAGAAATGCAAAAGCAAAAATATCATCACTAATGCGAGTAGCAGCAAGAGCAACAGTTTTGCCAAGGAGAAAGGGCTCATCAAGACTTCCATGTTTGTGAAGGTCAATATGGATGGAGTTGCAATTGGAAGGAAGGTAGATCTGAATGCTCATAGTAGCTATGAGAACTTGGAACAGACTTTAGATAGGATGTTCTTAAAACCCAACACTGCGGTTTGTGCAAGATGTAAGTAGTTCTTCTCCCTAGTTCATTAATCTGAAAATGGAACAGAAGATTGTTTCCACAAATATGCCATAAAGGATAATGAGTTTTTAGTTGCTTCAGAATTTGAATGAATTATACATCGAGTTTTGTTGGGCAAAATGTTGATGGTTGTAATGAATTATGGTTTTTTGTTGGAAATATTAGCTGTCCATATGTTCTAAGCCTGATATCTTGGAGGAACTGACAGACATTTCATGCTAAATTCTTGTTTTTAAACAATTCTTTGGAGTTCTTATAACAAGTATTTTAGGTTCATTTTCCATGGTTTCTGACATTAACTTTTTGTATGCTGTCAGCGTCAAATGCACAAGAGCTAAGTGTCATGTCAGAAACGTCATCTTCAAGATTATTAGATGGATCATCAGAATTTGTGCTGACTTATGAAGACAAAGAAGGAGACTGGATGCTTGTTGGAGATGTTCCATGGGAGTATGTCCTGCATCTGTCACTTTGCTTTTCCTGCACATTAACAATTGAAATACACCTAATTATTATTTATAAAATGTGTTGCAAAAAATCAACAGATACATAGTACTTTATGTCTTTGTTATCTTAGAGTGAAAAATGAATAGGAGAAGTTGCTTATTAAATAATAGGGGGACTATATTCATCAACATGAATTGGCAATTTGGTTCTTACATTATGTGTACTAGTATAAATACTTATTATGTTCGCATTATAAGGGTTGGGGATTGCTTAATCTGGTTTAGCTTTGGCTTCATAGAAATCAGTAATTGTTATAATGCAGATCCCTCTGTGCTTTCTGGTTGATTTTGTAGAACACACAACATTCTGCTGTATGGAACCGATTAAATGTACCCATGTTTATCATATGGTCGCCTTATTTGTTTCAGAATGTTTATTAGCTCCGTCAGGAGACTACGAATCATGAGGACATCTGACGCCAATGGACTTGGTACATGTAAGCGTGAGTCACATATGCTCCTGGTACAGATTAAAACTGACATGCTGACTAAATTATTTGTTGAATTTCAGCTCCAAGTTTCATGGAAAGAAATGGAAGACAGAGGACTAAGCCTATATAGGTCAGATAAAGAAGCCCCTTATTGGAAGGATGAAGTACAGAAGGAAATTATAGTGGATTATAAAATAATTTCTCAGTAACAAACTGGTCATATGTGATCTTATTGGCTTTTTTTTTTTTTTTTTTTTTTTAACCTCACGGGTAACAAACTGGTCATATGTGATTTTTTACTTCACTCTCTGGGAGGAGAGGCGTTTTGGTAGATTATGGAAGATGCTGGTATATGTCATACACTGCGATCTTCAGAGGTAGTTGTGAGCATGGATGTGTCCACTTATACTGTACTATGTTTATCCTGAAACAGGTGAACACTAATGTTGTTGAAAGGAAAGTTTACAAGGTTCATACTGGGAACCTTTTTTGTTGGTTGATAAAACCTTTAATTATTTCATGTTTGTATTTCAATTTTTTGTCTACTCCTTATTTCCCAAGTATTTCTGCAACTATCGCTTGGAGCAAGATGTGTTGCCTATGAAACTTAAATGATTTGATTGTCTTTAGTGTTGGGAAGAAAGTATAGCTTAGCCACGGAGGAGTGTGTTGGAATTGTACATTTTGCATTGCTGGTTGTAACTTACTTTCTTGCTAGATAATGAATGTAGACATGATGTGAATGTAGACATAGTCTTATGTAATATACATGGCTAGCATAATTATAGGGATTCACAACACATTTATAGGATTTCCTTTTTTATTCTTTCTATAGTTAGAGCTCTATGTACTTGTATATATACTTGTTACTTCTTGAATATGACATATGAGAGATTTTTCTCTATTGTCTCTGTACTTTACATGGTATCATAGCAGGTCTACTGCTCATCGGAGTTGGGTCGAATCCGCTGTCGGAAATTCCTTGGCTGGAAGCTAATTTAAGGTCTTTTTGACATTTTCAGTTGACTTGTGGTGGTTCTCTGATCATAGAACCACATTTTGGCAAAGAACAACCTTATACCAGATTTTATTCTCACTTTGTTTGGTCATGTTTGAGTTTGGTTCATTGGTTATTCGATTTCTTTAATTCTGTGGTATTTTTCTTGGAGGCTGCCTGTGTGAGAAGCTTGCATCTTTATTTTTGACTCACTGTGGTGATCGATTAGTGACTTGATATTGTCTGTTGGGTCTTTCCTTATCAGAAACCTTGTTGGTCTCTGATTTTGTTTGAGTTGGGGATAAATTCGTTTGGTTCTCTGATTTGGTTGAGTGGATTATTAAAGTTGAATCCTGTTCAATAGATTGTTGATGTCATATCTACCAGGATCTGTTTGGGTATCTTTTAGATTCGGGGACCTCTGTTAGTTTAATCAGTTTGTTATTAAAAGGAAAAAATGATGGTAAAGAATAATAATGCAACAACTCCTAGTCCAACAATCTTGGTTTCGGACGAGTTTCTAAAATTCCTTTAATATCATAAATCAGTTAAGAAATCTTCTTCAGTTATTGCCTTTGCCGGGTTAGATAAAACATGTCTTATCACCTCTTCCAATAAATGGGTGATCGATTCAGGTGCCACAAATCACATGACATGTAATCCAAATATTTTTTTTAGCTTTCGCTCACATAAGCACCCTCTCCGGTTACTGTAGCAGATGGATCAACTTGTAGCAGTGTTGGGATCTGAGACTGTTAAACCAACTTCCTCTATTACCATGTTATCTGTATTAAATCTATCAAATTTGGCCTTTAACTTGATTTCTGTTAGTAAATTACCAAAGATCTTAATTGTTGTGTTGCATTCTTACCCGATCATTATTTTTTTCTAGATCTTAAGACGATGCAGGTTATTGGTAAAGGATATATATCTGGTGATCTCTACATCCTTGATGAATGGGAGCCACGGTCTGTTGCATGCTCTAGTATCGTGTCTCATTTTGAAGCACATTGTCGACTTGGACATCCCTCTTTGCCTTTGTTAAAGAAGCTCTGTCCTCAGTTTCAGAATATTTTCGTCATTGGATTGTGAGTCATGTCGATTTGCAAAATACTATCGTATCTCGTTAAGTCCAAGGGTTAATATGCGAGCTGAGTCAGCTTTTGAGTTAGTCCATTCTGATGTTTGAGGACCATGTCTGGTTATTTCTAAAACTGGGCATAAATATTTTGTCACTCTTGTAGATGATTTTTCTCGAATGACTTGGATTTACTTTATGAAGAGCCTCTCTGAAGTGTTTACTCATTTTAAATCATTTCCTATCCGTTCGCCGCTGGGAGCCTAAATTTATCGCTTCTACAACACAACTAACATATCCTGCTCTTTGGGTATGTCTCCCAGAACTTCCAACTGAGTTCTATGATTTTCAAATGCTATAAAAGGTAGGCAACAAATTAGGGTAACTCCTAAAGGTTGATACTTGTACCACTTCTACAACGAGAGGGAGATATGCCCGGATATGCATCAAAGTACCATTAGAAAAACCACTAAAGACACATGTTCATATAGATAACCACAAGCAGGTTATACTCTATGAAGGTATAAACTTACTATTTACAAAATGCGGACACTTTGGGCATGCAAACTGGAGTTGCCAATTTTTCCACACACCACCACTAAATTCCATACCTACTCTTACTACACCTATTCCACACACTCCCTCCACCACACCAATAACTCTATCTACAAAAGACTCAAAATGGAAAACAGTAGATTTTCCAAAAAAGCATCTACCAGATATAACAGGAGCAACCAATGTCCACCACAAACTGACGTTCACCATCCTCCGATGGAGGGTCCAATGGGGAAAGGGAAGGCGGTGGAGACCACAACTACACAGCTGGCACCAGGTAATGTCACTAACCCTACTCAACTATTGCTTGCCAACACGTTTGGCCAATTAAAAAATTTGGACTCCACCCATGCAAACAAAAATGATGGGCCTGGGCCTATCAACACACAACCACAGATGGTCCGATGAATCACACAATGATAAAAGATTTAGTAATGGCCCAGAGTGGTCTTCAAGCTGCCCATAACAACTGTACTAATAATTGTAAGCACGTGATTTTTGACCCTCCCCGAGAATTTTCACATTTTTAGCGTGAATATGTGAAATTGGGTCTAGTATAGCTATTTTAACTATTTTACTTTATTTCGTTGCAAAAAGAAAAATTCAAAAATATATATATAAATTTTAGTTTATTTATCTCTCATAAACTTGAAAAATACAAAAAAATTGTACTTTATTTTTGTACTTTATAATTTCGAAAATTACAAAAAATAAGTAAAATATAGTTATATTAAGGTTTTATAGTCATTTTAACTTTGAAAAATACAAAAATATTACCTCATATTTTATCTTAATATTTAAAACGAAAATTACAAAAAAAAATAGTTTCATTAATATTTTGTAGCTATTTTAAATCTTGAAAAAATATTTAAAAAGATATAGTTTTGTTTAAATACTAGTCTTATTTTTGGTAGTTATTTTACTTACATAGGACTAGTTAAGCAACGTGTTCCTATTTCTCGGGTCCGGGCAAAAGAATAATATTCGGGTTCAAACTACCCGGTTTTAGGCCTAATTTTCGGACCTAACCCATAATAAACCGTGTCCAGGACACGTGGGGAACCCCACCACGCGTGGGGGACATATGCCTTGAACCCCACCACGCGTGGGGCTCATTTTTATGGGCATTGTATTACAAAAACACGGACAGGAATGGGAAAAAGGAGGGACTTTGGAATTTTTTAAAATATACTACTGTTCACGCTTCTTCTTCATAAAAAAAACGAAGAAAAACCCTACTGCCCCCCCCCCCCCCCAGCGTCGAAAGCTCACCGGCAACCCCGTCCTCCTCCTGTCCAAACAACTACCTCCATCAACGACCAAACAGCCCCTCCTCCAGCTCCACCATCATCAACGACCCACCATCACCTTCCCCCCGTCGACCACCGGCGTGCACTACCAAGCTCCAAACCCTCCCGTAAAACCACCCACGAAACCAGTGAAACCACCAGCTCCATCGTTCACCTCCATTGTCCGAACACCACCCCACGTCAAAAGGAGCAGTCGACAAAAACCAGTCCGCAAAAAACCTCCGACCACCCTAAACCATCGTCGAACAACCCTCACCTCGTCGTCACTACCCAGCAGTCGAACTCCCTCCTCCTCACGTCTAGCAAAACCACCAGCCCCATCGCCTTCTTCCTCACCACAAAACCCTAGCAAAAACCTAGGAGCCCTCCCCGTCAACCACTGCCCAAACCACCCACCCAAACTCCATCGCAACCACCGGCCCCGTCGAGCAGCAGCTGTTGCTGCTGCTGCTGTGTCACCTTCCCGATCCCGCCAGTCCAAAAGCTACCATGAGCAGCCCCTCCCGTCGTCACCGCCCAAGGTGACCATCCAGTCGCACCCCTACGTCCAAACGACTGCCTGCAACATCCAACCATGAACGACCCTTCCCCCCTTTGCCATGGCTGACTGAAAAACACACAAACACACACCGGCTGAGGCTTAACTGAAAACGCAAGAAAAGGTAGCCCAGAAGTGCTGTCCGGGGTGAGGTCCGTTGAGGTCGTCTTTGGTTCATCGGACGATAATATCAAGTAGGTCATCTCTGTCCGTGTCCTTCATATTTGTTGTTTAGTAACATGAACATGTGTTCGTTGAAATACAATCCTAGTTCATGCGAATAGTATGCAAATGAGCGAGACATATTCACATGATGTTTGTAAGTTGCTATTTCTTGTTAATTAACTCCGTATGATATTGAAATTTGTTCGTGAATGTATTTCCTTTGTTCCGTCATGTTAAGTAGTTTTTCGGCATTTTGTTTCTTCATGCTCAGATTGTTGTTATCTCAATGTTTGTCTTAATAGTTGTTTGTACATGTAGTAGCAATGTAAAAATCATAGTAATAATTTAATCCCGCGGAAAAATACTCGTTTCATCAAATAAGTTTAATCTACGATCCATGACCTCGCGAAGTAGCAAAGAAATGTAGTCATTTTAGCCTTGTCTTTTTAAAAAGAAAATATAAAAAAAAATAATAAATAATAATAATAAAAAATAAAATGAGACGAGCCTCGCCAAATAAAAGGGACAAGCTGCGGGGCCCTCACAAAATATATGTATTAAACACTTAGATTCCGGGATGGGTCGTTTAGCAAATTTCACGGCCCTACCCAAAAATAATAATGCGCTAGTTGCTTTAGGTGCGCCTTTAATAATGTTATCTCCCTAAACTCGGGTGTACATTTATGTGACCCAAATCCAAATCTCAAAACATCAAATAAAATGCGTTCCGGATTGTGGGTGCATTTCATGTGACGCAGTCCAAAGACGTGTTTTAAGCGATGTTCACATTCTTGTAAAAACAATAATAATAAAGCGGTAAAAAGTTAAAATTTGCACATAAGTTCATACTTGTATAAAATCAGATAATCAAGCCAAATATAACAGTTGAGCGACCGTGCTAGAACCACGGAACTCGGGAATGCCTAACACCTTCTCCCGGGTTAACATAGTTCCTTATCCGGATTTCTAGTACGCAAACCATAATATAGAGTCATTCTTTTCCTCGATTCGGGATTAAAATTGGTGACTTGGGACACCCTAAATCTCCCAAGTGGCGACTCTGAAATAAATAAACCAATCCCGTTTCGATTGTCCTTTAATTGGAAAAAACTCCCTTGTACCCTCTCGGGTGCGTAAAAAGGAGGTGTGACAGCTCTGGCGACTCCACTGGGGATTTTATAACCCAGAACCACTGGTTCAGGGTTCAAGAATTTGAGCTTAAAATAATTGTTATAGTTGGCTTTATTTATTATCTAATTTTTACATGACATATGCTTAATGTGCTAAATGATGCTTTTACCGCTTTAATATTATCTGAATTGTGTATATAAAACTGCTACGAAACCCTTCTTCTTTCTGAGTCTTCTAAATTTATGGTGTACACATGCGCGTGGCCCACCTTTCTGTTAGAAGTCATACCAAATAAGACGAAGTTGGGACAAGTAACTAGGCCGGGCAGACTTTTGTGCTCCCGGTACGTTGCCCCCATTTCGGCTCGAGTTGTCCGCTCGGGTAAGCCAGGTCTAGAACAAACACCTAGGCTTTAAAACTTAGTATAACAAAGCCTCATGCCGGATCCCTAGTAGGAACGCTTATTTGCATCATGTGCATTTGACTTAGGGGACTCAGCACAGGGGTTGGGTCCGTCTAGGACTAGCAACCTGATATGAAAAGACCATCTTGATGCATCCTATTTGTCTTCCGTGCATTTACTTTGTCTCACTGACCGGTGTTTGAGTATTATGAATATTGTGAAATTGAAAAAAAAAAAAGAAATAGCGGTTAGGGAATTGATTGTTTATTTTTGAAAAAAATCCAATACCCAAATACTGTCAAAACTCTGCTGACATTTTGAGAAAATGAAAAAAAAGAAAACGTCTTATTAGTTTGTTTTACTAAAAGCAAAGGAAAAATAGAAGGAAAAAAAATCGTTGTTCTGTCTTGGTTGTTCAAAAAAATATAGAAAAAATAAATTAAATAGTTTGTTTTTCAAAAAATAGTTTGTTTTGAAAGCGGTTTTATTATTTGTTGCAAATATATATATCCAAAAGTTTTTCTTTATTTCCAAAAATGTATATATATCTTTATTTCTTCCAAAAATATTTGTCTTGCAAAGTCTAGAAAAGTTTTTTTAGACTCCCAGTTTTCAAACAAAAATCCAAAAATATTTTCCATTATTGACTTCTTTGGAAAGTCTTTTTAATTATTAAAAAAAAATGTATATATATATATAATTAAAAAAAAAATCGAAAATATTTTCCCTCTTCTTAAAAAAAAAATTGAAAAGAAAATTCAAAATTCAAAAAAAAAAACATTTTTAAAAGCATTTCTTTTATTAAAGGTAAAATTCCGAAAAACATTTTCTTTTTCTTTAGAATAAAACAAAAAAAAACAAATGAAAATTCAGAAAAAATATCTTAGAAGTCTTTCTTTTAATCCAAAAAAAAATACTTCCTTTCTTCTTTTAAAGTAGTTCTTTCACAAATTCAAAAATAATAATAATAATAATAATAAAAAAAAAAAGAAGTTAGTTCATTTACTTTATCCAAAACTGCCCGAACTACGCGGGTTTGATTCTCACCGGATGTGAGATACATAGGCAACCCTCATCGGGTCCAACCCCACCTTTTGCTAAAAAAGCCAAAAACAAACAAATAATGAAAAACAGGTCAAGATTTTTTTTCATAAATAAGTCGGGTGATGTCCAACTTCCCCTTTTGCAAAAAAAAAAATAGCAAAAATATATATGTCAACTTTCATAAAGAAGTCGGGTGACGCTGTTTTATCAAGACATAGCCGAATGTTCCCGAAAGGGACGCCGGAAGGCTGACTTTGCATAAACAACCACTTTTGGGTCATTTTTAAGACGTGGTCCAGTTGACCCCCACAGCCTAAAAATCTTCGTCCCCGAGACGTTGAAAGGCCGTATTTGCAATATTGACTTTTCTAATTTGAAAAACGATGAAAAAAAGAGTTATAAATAAGTCAGGTGATGCTGTTTTGTCATAAATAGCCGAATGTTCCCGAAAGGGACGCCGGAAGGCTGACTTGGCATAAACAGCCACCTTTGGGTCATTTTGAGATATGAACCCACACAGCCTTAAAAAAGCTTCGTCCCCGAGACGCTGAAGGGCCGTGTTTTGCAACACCAAGTTTTTATTATAATTTGAAAAAAAAGAGTCAACGGTCAGGTGAATGCCGTTTGGATGTTTAGTCAAAAAAAAAATGAAAAAATAAAATAAGCCGAGCCAGCTTCGGCCGCGTCGTAAACCGTTCTTGCCGAAATAGCCTTAGAGTATCTTTCAGTTGTCGAAAGGCTATTTTCGTAAAAGAACGGACAAGTTTGTAAAGTGTCATAAATAATCCTTCCCGGCCTCAAAATTCATGTGAGAGTTGGAAAGGGCCACGTTTGCAAAAACAACCATTTGGTTAAAATTAGCAAATGGAAGAAGGAAGTTGGCCATTTGTTTTTGAAGTTTGTAAACCTTTTGATTAAAATAGGCGGGTTGTTTGATTTTCAAGTTGGTAGGTCATCTTTAAACCTTTGAAACCCAGTTTGTTTTAATATGAAAAGTGAAAAGAAAAAATGTTCATTATTGTTTATCTTTTATTGGTCCGAACTACGCAAGGTCTGATTCATGCGGGGACATGATACGTAGGCAATCTCCATAAGATTCGACCACCACTAAATAATAATAATAATAATAATAATAACAAAAAAAAAGAATAAATAAATAAAGGAAAGTGTGGGAAATTTTCAGAGGGGCACAATTGTCTGACTGCTTAGGCGCATTGTATCTCTGATATATGATTGTCTGTCAAATGCCCTAACACTAACGTTGATGGCTTCCCTTTGCTGTGTTCATATATAGAAAAGTGGTTGGTTGTGGTAACTCCTCCTTGCAAAGCAAAATCAAAGGACAATGGCTCAGAACCGCAGAACCGAGTGGGTCGGTACTGATGACCGACAACAATTGATCGAACGGAACAGCGGGTTGGTAGAAGAAGTGAGAATGCTGAGACAGCATGTGGCAGACATGTATCAGGCATGGATAACGGGAAAAGCACCACCCCCTCCACCGCCAAGTCTCTTGAGCTCGGTCATTTCCCAAGCACCCAACACCATAATGGAAGATCCCCCATACTCTCCATCCCAACCCACTTATGGCAGCTTTCCCAGCTACCCGAGTAGCTCCATCACTCCTCAATGTTTCTCCGCTCCCCAACACCACTTCTTTCCCCGCCATACTTCACTTTCCAGGCACCCGGCTCCACAAAATGCCTACCCACCTACACAAGCCTACCAAAAGCCACCTGGATCAGGTTTCCGGCCCTGTCAACATGCAAGAATGAAGAGGTTGCTGAAACGAGGAAAGGCTCTCACCCCCATCGGGGTATCTTATGCCAGTCTGTTTGAAAGGCTAAGGCATGCTGGTTCGATTGAGCCACTCCCCGCATGTACTATAAATCCACTTGCAAGGAGCTTTGATCCGGCAGCACGATGCGCCTACCACTCCAATGTCATAGGGCACAACATTGAGAGCTGTCATAGTTGGAGAAGGGAAGTAGAGAAAATGATCCGAGAAGGGCGGGTTGCGATTAATAACAGTGACATGGAGCACTCGAACCTCCTCGAGAACTTGCCTACGGAGGTTGATGAGGTTGAAGCTGGTAATATTGATGCAAAGCTTAGGGATAAAAGGCCAATTTTGATAAAGTGGGAGGACGTTTTGTTCCTTGGTCAGCAAGAGAGAAGCTTGTGGTGGCTCATTTTGTTGTCATTTCTGTTGTTCAGATTATTAGGGTTATGAGTCGGATGTTGTCTTATCCAGTTTGTTTTTAGGATTTTGTTCTGGATTGTTTTGTTTGTTTTGTTATTTAAACCATTTCACCGGTAGTCTAATACAAAGTTCGGTCTTTTATTATTTCCAGTCATCTTTTGTTTAGTCCTTTTTACCATTTTTGTTCAATGCCGATTCTAGGGACATGACATGCGCACCCGGTTTGGGCCTAATCTTAAAAGTTAATCATAAAACCCTGGAAAGGCGATTCAGACCATTTAAAGGAAATAAGGACAGTTGAGATTATTCAGAGCTCGAGTCATGTGGAACTGGGGCAAGTTAAACACAAAGAAAACCGTTAAAGAAAGATTCGCCTAAATTGGCATGAGGGTCGTTCATAATAATGAGAATGAGAGTGTCGCCCAACGGTGCTTTAGAAGTGACAAATGAACAAACATATGTTGAATATAATTGTCAAGTCCAGCACCATCGGAAGAGACTATAAATCTATTGTTTGATTGTGTTGTTTGCACTTGGCATGTTTTCAAGACTGGAATGACGAAGGCATTTTGTTCTGCTACCCAAATACTTTATCCTTCGTTAACCCCTTTTGAGCCTTATTTATTTTCTTTCATACCCCTCGTTCGGAATCAGTAGCAACGAAAAGGAAAAAAAAAGAGAAAGAAAGAAAACAACAAAACGAAAAAAGAGAAAAAAAGAGAAAAAGAAAAGAAAGGAAAATGATAACAAAGAAAAAAAGTCAAATGAAACAGAGGAATTGGGAACTACGTTTGACCTGATTCCTCAAAGAGGATACGTAGGTGCTTCACGGCTCGGTCATAGTTTTGAAAAAATGAAAAAAAATCAATTAAGATATCCCCAAGCAAGAAACTGGGGCAGATGTTGCGTTTGATGTAAATAAATCTAATTTCGAAGGTTGTAATTAATAACCCAAAATTAATGTATTCTTTGAGCCTTTTATACCCTTTCTTTCTAGCCTATCCAAAACCCGCATTACGGTCCAAAGGAAGACCTTCCGATCAGTCTTCAAAAGATGCCAAGTCAGACAAATGAAGAGTCTTACCGGCGAACATAACATTCTGTTCCACAGCAGAAAGGACTCTAATCTACAGCAGAAAGAGTCATACCAGCAACACTCCAAATCCCCAGCTGGAAAGTGATACAAATGAGAGAGTCTTATCGGTGAAAACCTTCACAGGCACCATAAGACGATGAAAGCTGAGAGAAAAGCCAAAAATGAGAGAGACTTGATAGTGAAAACCCTTCGGGCACTGCAAGTCGAATAAGATTAAGAATCAGATGGGGAATCACCAATTGAAGATCTTGAAAGATGATTGACGGTAAAGGATAGGCCACGTGGGCATGTCATGACCATTAGAGTCGGTATCTGCATTTGATAGGGTTTTATTTATAGTTTCTTTGGTTAAAGAGTCATCTTTTTCCTTTGTCTTTTATTCTGTCCCTTTTTATCTTTTTTTCCTTTCATAGAAAATCCCCAATAGAGTCTGTTTGGTCAGAACAAGTATGAAATGACTTCAAATATGCCATCAGCTTTTCAAGATAAGATCTGACTAGTACATCCAAATGGTATAGTCAGCAAGGAACAAGCGCGAGGCCAGTGTTAATAAAGATATCCCCAGCAAAAGGGAATTGACAAAAGGATTGACAAGCGTCAAGAGGGATATCCTTGCCAAAACCAAGGTTATAAACCTCAAAGACAAGGCCCGTGAACAAAGCAAGGAGAGCAGTGAGCATGATTTGGCGAAATCCATACTAGACTAAAAGGTCGGAGAAATGCCAGTTTCCAAGCTATGTCACAAAAGAAGAGGGATATCCCCCAGCAGGAAAGGATTATCCCCAGCACATAATATCATCCCCAACAAGTTGTGCAACGCAAAGCAAGGAAGGGAAAGAGGAAAAGTCATCCCGTTGGGAGTATCACAACCAACCACCATGTTTTGAACTAACAATTTTGTTTGATTTGAAACAGGTAAAGGAAAGGGCATTGATGCCAGAACTGCATGCCACAAGGGATATTATCAAACTGGGGCAGAAAATTTTCCTTCCATTTAGAAAATTTTCTGGAAGTCAGGTACCCCCAGCTGATAACATTTTACCCAACAGTGTTATCCCTAGCAGGTAAGTAAATAACTCCCCAACAGTGTTATCCCTAGCGGCTGCGAGTAGTCCAACACAAGGTTGGAAAGTCGGTATCCTCAGCGGTTAGACTTCAAAGGAGGAAGCTAATAATAATAATAATAATAATAATAATAAATAAATAAATAAAAAGAATAATAATAATAATAAAAAAAATAAATGGGGAAGGTAGAAAGGGAAAATTCATCCCAACAAGTATTCAAGGTAAGACATCTTCAAGTCTTAAGGATATGTCGGGTTCATCCGCCCTCAAATAGGATATGTCGGGTTCATCCGCCCTCAAATAGGATATGTCGGGTTCATCCGCCCTCAAATAGGATATGTTGGGTTCATCCGCCCTCAAATAGGATATGTCGGGTTCATCCGCCCTCAAATAGGATATGTCGGGTTCATCCGCCCTCAAATAGGATATGTCGGGTTCATCCGCCCTCAAATAGGATATGTTGGGTTCATCCGCCCTCAAATAGGATATGTCGGGTTCATCCGCCCTCAAATAGGATATGTCGGGTTCATCCGCCCTCAAATAGGATATGTCGGGTTCATCCGCCCTCAAATAGGATATGTTGGGTTCATCCGCCCTCAAATAGGATATGTTGGGTTCATCCGCCCTCAAATAGGATATGTCGGGTTCATCCGCCCTCAAATAGGATCTGTTGGGTTCATCCGCCCTCAAATAGGATATGTCGGGTTCATCCGCCCTCAAATAGGATATGTCGGGTTCATCCGCCCTCAAATAGGATCTGTTGGGTTCATCCGCCCTCAAATAGGATATGTTGGGTTCATCCGCCCTCAAATAGGATATGTCGGGTTCATCCGCCCTCAAATAGGATATGTCGGGTTCATCCGCCCTCAAATAGGATATGTTGGGTTCATCCGCCCTCAAATAGGATATGTTGGTTTCAGTCTTTACTTTTAAGTGTTGAAATTGGGAGCCCGCCCAGATAATAGAGGCATACATTCAGTCTTTTTATTTTAAGTGTTGAAGTTGGGAGCCCGCCCAGATAATAGAGGCATACATTCAGTTTTTACTTTCAAGTGTTGAAGTTGGGAGCCCGCCCAGATAATAGAGGCATACATTCAGTCTTTTTATTTTAAGTGTTGAAGTTGGGAGCCCGCCCAGATAATAGAGGCATACATTCAGTCTTTTTATTTTAAGTGTTGAAGTTGGGAGCCCGCCCAGATAACAGAGGTATACATTCAGTTTTTACTTTCAAGTGTTGAAGTTGGGAGCCCGCCCAGATAACAGAGGCATACATTTCAGTCTTTACTTTCAAGTGTTGAAGTTGGGAGCCCGCCCAGATAACAGAGGCATACATTTCCTTCCTAAGTTTATTTTACCAATAGGAGACGCACTTCCTAAGAAAAGTTTTACCAATAGGAGACGCACTTCCTAAGATAAGTTTTACCAATAGGAGACGCACTTCCTAAGATAAGTTTTACCAGTAGGAGACGCACTTCCTAAGACAAGTTTCACCAGTAGGAGACGCACTTCCTAAGTTTATTGTACCCACAGGAGACGCACTTCCTAAATCCATTGTACCAGTAGGAGACGCACTTCCTAAAAAGTTTTACCATAGGAGACGCACTTCCTAAGTTCAGTTTTACCATAGGAGACGCACTTCCTGAGGAGACGCACTTCCTAAGCAAGTTTTACCAGTAGGAGACGCACTTCCTAAGACAAGTTTCACCAGTAGGAGACGCACTTCCTAAGTTGATTTCACCGATAGGAGACGCACATCCTAAGTTAAGTTCACCGATAGGAGACGCACTTCCTAAAAAGTTTCACCGATAGGAGACGCACATCCTAAGTTAAGTTCGCCGATAGGAGACACACTTCCTAAAAAAGTTTCACCGATAGGAGACGCACTTCCTAAGTTAAGTTTTACCAATAGGAGACGCACTTCCTAGATCCATTGTACCAATAGGAGACGCACTTCCTAAGAATAGTTTCACCCAGTAGGAGACGCACTTCCTAAGAACAGTTATCCCCAATAGGAGACGCACTTCCTAAGTTTATTGTACCCATAGGAGACGCACTTCCTAAGTTTATTGTACCCACAGGAAACGCACTTCCTCAAAGTTAAGTTTTACCCATAGGAGATGCATTTCCTCCTAAGTTGTTTTTGAAAAAAAAAAACAAGACCTAGTCTGATGAACCTTCTCCTAGGATCAAAATCTTAGTCTGACGAATTTTTCTCCTAAGATAGAGACCTAGTTTGACGAACCTTCTCCTAGGATCAAAATCTTAGTCTGATGAATCTTTCTCCTAAGATACCAAAAAGAAAAAGACATAGTCTGATGAACCTTCTCCTAGGATCCAAATCTTAGTCTGACGAATTTTTCTCCTAAGATAGAGACCTAGTCTGACGAACCTTCTCCTAGGATCAAAATCTTAGTCTGATGAATCTTTCTCCTAAGATACCAAAAAAAAATCAAAATCTTAGTCTGATGAATCTTTCTCCTAAGATACCAAAAAAAACAAAAATGACCTAGTCTGATGAAATCCTAGGATCAAAATCTTAGTCTGACGAATTTTTCTCCTAAGATAGAGACCTAGTCTGACGAACCTTCTCCTAGGATCAAAATCTTAGTCCGATGAATCTTTCTCCTAAGATGCTAAAAAAAACATTTTGAAAAAGAGTCATTTTCCTAAAACCAGGCGCCCACCTGTATAACGAGAGGAATACATTTTAGTCTTTTTCATTTCAAGTGTTGAACCCAGGCGCCCACCTATATAACGAGTGGAATACTTTTCAGTCTTTAAATTTCAAACCAGGCGCCCACCTGTATAACGAGAGGAATACATTTTGGTTTTACTTTCAAGTGTTGAAATTGGGAGCCCGCCCATAATAACAGAGGCATACATTCAGTTCTTACTTTCAAGTGTTGAAGTTGGGAGCCCGCCCAGATAACAGAGGCATACATTTCAGTCTTTACTTTTCAAGTGTTGAAGTTGGGAGCCCGCCCATAAAACAGAGGAATACATTTCAGTCCTTACATTTCAAGCATTGAAGTTAGGCGCCCACCTGTATAACAAGGGAATACATCCTAATCTAGTGTTTAGTTCACTCTCAGCACTGCATCAGTAGTATCAGTGGGCTACGATTTTGCTAACGACTCACAAACCTCCCCAGTGCAAACAGGGTTAGGAAATTTTGTTTGTTTTGTTTGTTTTGATTGTTAGGGACCCGCCTGTAGAACGGAGTTTGTGGTATGTCAAAGATCGAAGAAGTCAGGAGTCCGCCTGTCAAAGATCAAGCAGTGACCCACTGGAAAGCAGAAGGATTACAACAGAAATCCCCAGCATTCAATCCAAGATAGAAGCTCGCCTCAAGAACGCGAATCAATAGTCTGGGATGATCAACAGAAGCTGGTCACAAAAACAAAAAAAAAAACAAGAAAAAAAGAAGAAGAACAAGAAAAGAGAAAAACAAAAAAGAGAAAAATACGGAAGTGGAGAACAGATGTGGTCTGCTCAAGAACTAACACCTACAACTAGCAAGTATCAAGGTTCAAATCCAAAGTCTGTATGAAGCACCATTCAAGACTCAAGACCAAGTTTCAGAAGACTTAAGAGATAGGAATCCTTGTAACTAGTAGCTGATAGGCTTAGTTAGTCTTTTTCAGTTTTCATTTTGTTGTAATGACAGGATCGCGGACCGGAACCTCAGCAGAACGGCACCTCGATCGGCTCTTCACCTCGGTACACTTCACTATCTCTCTCATCCCTAACTACACGTGGCCTGATTCCTGTATAACCAAGGATATGTAGGCAGCTCAGATACCAGGGCTCGGTCACATTCCCTCCCTTTCCTTGGTGTAGTCCGTCCAAGTAATGGTCGGGTCAAAAACACGTCTAGTCGTTCTTTGTCGGAAAACTCTTCGTGTTTCCAGTCAAAGAGGGCAGCTGTAAGCACGTGATTTTTGACCCTCCCCGAGAATTTTCACATTTTTAGCGTGAATATGTGAAATTGGGTCTAGTATAGCTATTTTAACTATTTTACTTTATTTCGTTGCAAAAAGAAAAATTCAAAAATATATATATAAATTTTAGTTTATTTATCTCTCATAAACTTGAAAAATACAAAAAAATTATACTTTATTTTTGTACTTTATAATTTCGAAAATTACAAAAAATAAGTAAAATATAGTTCTATTAAGGTTTTATAGTCATTTTAACTTTGAAAAATACAAAAATATTACCTCATATTTTATCTTAATATTTAAAACGAAAATTACAAAAAAAAATAGTTTCATTAATATTTTGTAGCTATTTTAAATCTTGAAAAAATATTTAAAAAGATATAGTTTTGTTTAAATACTAGTCTTATTTTTGGTAGTTATTTTACTTACATAGGACTAGTTAAGCAACGTGTTCCTATTTCTCGGGTCCGGGCAAAAGAATAATATTCGGGTTCAAACTACCCGGTTTTAGGCCTAATTTTCGGACCTAACCCATAATAAACCATGTCCAGGACACGTGGGGAACCCCACCACGCGTGGGGGACATATGCCTTGAACCCCACCACGCGTGGGGCTCATTTTTATGGGCATTGTATTACAAAAACACGGACAGGAATGGGAAAAAGGGGAGGACTTTGGGAATTTTTGAAAAACAATAGTACTATTCCTCCGTCTTCCTCCTAGAAAAAACGAAGAAAAACCCTACTGCCCCCCCCAGCGTCGAAAGCTCACTGGCAACCCCGTCCTCCTCCTGTCCAAACAACTACCTCCATCAACGACCAAACAGCCCCTCCTCCAGCTCCACCATCATCAACGACCCACCATCACCTTCCCCTCGTCGACCACCGGCGTGCACTACCAAGCTCCAAACCCTCCCGTAAAACCACCCACGAAACCAGTGAAACCACCAGCTCCATCGTTCACCTCCATTGTCCGAACGCCACCCCACGTCAAAAGGAGCAGTCGACAAAAACCAGTCCGCAAAAAACCTCCGACCACCCTAAACCATCGTCGAACAACCCTCACCTCGTCGTCACTACCCAGCAGTCGAACCCCCTCCTCCTCACGTCCAGCAAAACCACCAGCCCCATCGCCTTCTTCCTCACCACAAAACCCTAGCAAAAACCTAGGAGCCCTCCCCGTCAACCAATGCCCAAACCACCCACCCAAACTCCATCGCAACCACTGGCCCCGTCGAGTAGCAGCTGTTGCTGCTGCTGCTGTGTCACCTTCCCGATCCCGCCAGTCCAAAAGCTACCATGAGAAGCCCCTCCCGTCGTCACCGCCCAAGGTGACCATCCAGTCGCACCCCTACGTCCAAATGACTGCCTGCAACATCCAACCAAGAACGACCCTTCCCCCCTTTGCCATGGCTGACTGAAAAACACACACACACACACCGGCTGAGGCTTAACTGAAAACGCACGAAAAGGTAGCCCAGAAGTGCTGTCCGGGGTGAGGTACGTTGAGGTCGTCTTTGGTTCGTCGAGGTCCGGTACTTCGAGGTTGTTGTCCGAGGTTTTGTCGCGGGTCCAACGCATCGGACGATAATATCAAGTAGGTCATCTCTGTCCGTGTCCTTCATATTTGTTGTTTAGTAACATGAACATGTGTTCGTTGAAATACAATCCTAGTTCATGCGAATAGTATGCAAATGAGCGAGACATATTCACATGATGTTTGTAAGTTGCTATTTCTTGTTAATTAACTCCGTATGATATTGAAATTTGTTCGTGAATGTATTTCCTTTGTTCCGTCATGTTAAGTAGTTATTCGGCATTTTGTTTCTTCATGCTCAGATTGTTGTTATCTCAATGTTTGTCTTAATAGTTGTTTGTACATGTAGTAGCAATGTAAAAATCATAGTAATAATTTAATCCCGCGGAAAAATACTCGTTTCATCAAATAAGTTTAATCTACGATCCATGACCTCGCGAAGTAGCAAAGAAATGTAGTCATTTTAGCCTTGTCTTTTTTTTTTAAAAAAATATAAAAAAAATAAAAATAAATAATAAATAATAATAATAAAAAATAAAATGAGACGAGCCTCACCAAATAAAAGGGACAAACTGCGGGGCCCTCACAAAATATATGTATTAAACACTTAGATTCCGGGATGGGTCGTTTAGCAAATTTCACGGCCCTACCCAAAAATAATAATGCGCTAGTTGCTTTAGGCGCGCCTTTAATAATGTTATCTCCCTAAACTCGGGTGTACATTTATGTGACCCAAATCCAAATCTCAAAACATCAAATAAAATGCGTTCCGGATTGTGGGTGCATTTCATGTGACGCAGTCCAAAGACGTGTTTTAAGCGATGTTCACATTCTTGTAAAAACAATAATAATAAAGCGGTAAAAAGTTAAAATTTGCACATAAGTTCATACTTGTATAAAATCAGATAATCAAGCCAAATATAACAGTTGAGCGACCGTGCTAGAACCACGGAACTCGGGAATGCCTAACACCTTCTCCCGGGTTAACAGAATTCCTTATCCGAATTTCTGGTACGCAAACCATAATATAGAGTCATTCTTTTCCTCGATTCGGGATTAAAATTGGTGACTGGGGACACCCTAAATCTCCCAAGTGGCGACTCTGAAATAAATAAACCAATCCCGTTTCGATTGTCCTTTAATTGGAAAAAACTCCCTTGTACCCTCTCGGGTGCGTAAAAAGGAGGTGTGACAATAATAACTCCGTTAAACATAATACTATACATAAATCGACTGATAATTTGACTTGTCTTAAAAAAATTGTTGAATCACACACACGACCTAATGGACACTAATACAATACCACATTATACACCAGAACCTAATGAAGCTGACTCACCCAAAACTCTTCATCTACCAATACACGCCACACCTGCCCAAGGATCTAACAAAATCCCTACAACTTCCATCTCCAACCACCTCCAAACCATCTCTTTGCATGCCACCCAGCAATAACCAATCACAAACGTACCTTCTACAACTATTCAACACTCTTCCCCAATTCCGATGGTCACTCATCATTACCCTCAATGTGCTAATCCACTAACTCTACTCAACCCTGCCCCTATTATACACAATGAACCAACTAACACTACTACCACGACTGAAACTCCAAACAGCCTGCCTAACCCTAATATAACAATACCAAATCTAATAATCAACAATGCAATGACCTTGGTACACAACCTTCAGAGAAAACCACCAGATCAACCATCAACACTTTCACTTCCCACGCCTAATCATGAACGTCCCACCTTACCCACAACCTACAACCCCACTGATCCACACCTCACAAATACCACCACTCGAATATCCACTCCAATCATGATTAGAGATGGGGCTACATGGATACTCTCTAATCTTTACAATAGAGCTAAACAACCAGGAGATAATCCTTCTAGTCCAAAACCCAACTCATCTTGCAGAGATTGTCACAGAAAGGATGAGGTTGGGGATGGAGGCAGTGACTTAGTCACAGTGGACCAGCATCCACACTCCCCTACTATTGGAACACATAAGGCACTCATAATCGACACAGTCACCATGGGCTCACCCGACATTTCCACCCCTATATAGCTTCAACCAAGTCATAAGTTCTCTTCCATTCGACCCACAACACTACATGGGGATGATATATGCACCATGGTTCCAACACATGAACACCTTCTTACCCTCACACATGAGTCTGTCTCCAACGAGTGTCCAAGAACCAATGTCACCCTTCCCCAGTCCCCCAATAACTCCACCTCCATTGCCAAATGCACTAGGAGAGTAAACAAGGCTCGAGCTAGCACAAATTATGGAGGAAATCAAGGAAACCAGAACAGGGTTCATCTGGCTAAAGGGATTCTATCACTACATCCTAAAGGAGCAGTATGCAAAAAAGTTCATACTGAAATGCCCTCCAAAACTCATAACATGTAGTGTAAACTTCAGGGTAAATCAGAACCAACAGGAGGGGAAATATTCAATGGTGATAATCCCATCCCTGAGGTAGAACCCTACACGACACCAGAACACTCAGGCTCCACTGGGAGCCATGACTGAGGTTGCTGACCTAGATGAACCTCTCAACCCACAACCCATCATGAATTTAGTCGTATGGAATTGTAGGAGTTCAAACAATGCAGAATTTAGAAGGCAATTCAGATCACTCTTAGATAACTACAGGCCTGTCTTAGTGGTATTACTGGAAACACGTATGCATGATCACACTGTCTTAAAAAATAATTTAACTTCTCACATATGGCACAAGTTGAGGCACAAGGAATGTCAGGAGGTATAGTATTACTATCGTGGTAACAGTGGAAGATGTTACAATGACTACGCAGGAGGTGCACTGCATGGTCCAGGTATGGCCTAACCCTACTAAATGGCTATTTTCTTCTATTTATGCTAATAACTCAACCTCTTCACATAATATACTGTGGCAAAACTTAACATGCATCCATGACTCATAAAAGGGTCCATGGTTAGTGGGAGGGGATTTTAATGAGGTAATTAGACAAAATGAAAAATTTGGTGGTAATCCAATCAATAATACAAGGGCGAATGCCTTGCACACTGTATTAACTATTGTAAATTAGTGAACTTAGGATTTAAGGGAAGTAAATATACATGGACTAATAAATGAAGAAATGGATTCACTATACTAGAAAGGCTAGACAGACTTTTAGCAAATTATGACTGGCTTCAAATATTTCCTGAAATAATAGTGCAACACCTCCCCCGTATGTATTCAGAGCACTGCCCTCTTTTGGTAACACTGTCACCTAATAAAATACCTAGAAAAAATATTTTTCATTTTGAAAAAATATGGACAATAGACCCTTCACTCATAAATGTAATTCAACAGTCATGGCAAGATTGTCCTTCAATAGTTGAAGCTATGAATAATTTCCAGCATAACGTAAATTATTGGAATAAATACACGTCTGATAATATTTTCGTTAGAAAAAGGAAAATACTAGCTAGGATTAATGGAATTCAACAATCCATACAATATCCTACAAGCAATTTCTTGCAAAGCCTAGAGATTCAATTAAATCATGAATTCAGTGCTCTACTAAGGCAAGAGGAAGACTTTTAGAAATTAAAATCAAGAACACAGTGGCTAAACGATGGAGATGCTAACACTAAATTTTTCCACATGTCAACGTTACAAAGACGAAGACATAATCGTATAAATGCATTAAAAGACACTGTATGGAACTGGACTTATAATCCAATCGAAATTCATGAACAAATTTATCAATACTACACAAATTTATCCACAACACAACAATCACTTTCTAATCAAATAAGGGATCATTCAACTATGCATAATTATTTAACCTATGCAGACCAACAACAATTGATGCAACCATTGAGATTAATGGAAATAAAACAAGCACTATTCTCCTTCCAACCCTTTAAGGCACTGGGGCCAGATGGCCTACACCCATATTTCTTCCAAAAATATTGGAATGCAATTAGTCAATCAATTATTACTTGTTACAATGCTTTCAATCAAGGCAAAATTCCGGAAGAAATCAACACCACTTATTTGTGCCTTATGCCTAAGGTAAAGAATGCTGTAGCAATCACTCAATACCGTCCTATAAGTCTTTGCAACACTATTTATAAATTAATTACTAAAATTATTGCAAATAGACTAAAACCTTTCCTCCACAAAATAATTGGACCAACGCAATCGAGCTTCCAACGGGAAAAACATACTTCAGACAATGCCATCATCGTCCAAGAAATTCTTAACCATTTCAAAAAAAAAAAAAAAAAGGAAGAACAAGCCAAATGTTACTCAAATTAGATTTGGAAAAAGCTTTTGATAAGCTTGAATGGTCCTTCATAAAAAATACACTTCACTATTTCAATATACCCCATAAACTCATTAGCCTAATAATGTCTTGCATTACAACGTCTTCCATATCTGTATTGGTAAATGGATCACGTACTAACTTCTTTAAGTAAAAATAATACGGTATAGCCAGTTTTCGGACTAATCATTCAATAATAGCCAACATTTACCAAGTCAATGAAAAATAGCCACTATTTTGCTGCAACAGAGACCGGTGCAACATAATATACTGGAGTTCGGTGCACCTGTGTATGAACTCCAGCATATTATGCTGGACCGATATACTTTGCTGGCTCAAGTATAATATACTGGAGACTGGAGCACCGGTGCTCCAAACTCCAATATATTATGCTGGACAGATATACTTGCTAGAACTCCAGTATATTATGTTGGAGTTCTAGTGTACTTATGCTGGAATCCATCATATTATGCTGGAGTTCCAGCATACTTATCCTAGAACTCCAGTATAATATGCTGAAGTTCAAGTATACTTATGCTGGAACTCCAGCATAATATACTGGCATATTTTCTGGGTTTTGAACAATGTTTTCGCTTTGATTTATCTTTACATAAAAAGTGGCTAAATTTCGATTACTTTTGAAACTAGGCTATTTTTGAACGACCAGTTGCAAATCTGGCTATTTTTGAATTTCTCCCCTTCTTTAAACCATCTAGGGGTATCCGTCAAGGTGATCCCCTATCTCCCTACATATTTATTATGTGCTTAGAAAGACTATCAAAGAACATATTTCAATCAGTAGATTACCTGTTATGGAAATTAGGGGTGACAAATGGGCGGGATGGGCTGAATTTGGGCGAGTCAAGATGGGTTAGGTCAATAAATGGGTCATTGCCTAACCCAACCCAAAGTGTACTTGGGCTAAGATGGGCTGGGTCAGGATGGGCTAAACAATGGGTCATAACCCAACCCGCCCAACTTGATCCATGTTTTAGAACCATGCTCATTTTGCATAAAAAAAAGCTTTTTACCTTAAAATGTATAAGTCGAAAAAAAATTTGGGAGTGGGGGTGGGTGATGCAGAAAAACGAAAAAAACAGAAAATAAAAAATAAAAAAAAAAACGTAATTTTTTTTTTGGAAATACAAAAAAAAAGTAAATTTTTTTTTTGAGGGGAGGGGAGATTTTGCGGGGGTGGATGGTGCAGAAAATTGAAAATACAAAAAAAACGTAAAAATTTTTTTAGGGCAGGGGGGTTTTGCGGGGGTGGGTGGTGCAGAAAAAAATAGAAAATTGTAAAAATACAAAAAAAGAAAGTAAATTTTTTTTTAAGGGGGTGGGGGGTTGGTGGTGCAGAAAAAAAAACAGAAAACTGAAAATACATAAAAAAAGTAAAAAAGTTCTTTTTGAGGGGAGGGGGAGGGGGAGGCAGGGTGGGTGGTAGGTGCAGAAAAACAAAAGAACATAAAATTAAAAATACAAAAAAAAAAAGCAAAATTAGGGCAACTAAATAAATTTCTATATAAGTTGGGTTGAGATACCTTTTGTTTTGAGTGAGTTTCATGGGTTGTATTTGGGCTGATTAATGGGTCAGAATTGATTATAAAATATAATGGGTTAACTTGGGGTCAACCCAAATTGACCCATGAGCTAAAATGTTTGTAACCTAACCCATTAATCTCTGGGCGGGTTAGATGAGTTTGGGCTCAAATTGCTACCCCTAATGAAAACCAATATAAATTTCACAAAATGGATCTCAACTATCACATCTTTTCTTCGCGGACGACATCATCCTTCTGTCTAAAGTAAATGATAATAGTTGCAACTCCATAATTGACACTCTTAATACTTTTATAAAGTTATTGGGCCAAACTATAAATTTCCAAAAATCAAGAATCTTCTTCTCAAATAATTGTAACATTGAAGCAAAACAACATATACTTTCTTGCTTTAATATGCATGAAGGAAAACGATTTGGAAAATACTTAGGTTTCCCAATGTTCCAACAAAGACCTAACAAACCTGACTTCTCATTTTTATTAGATAACTTCAAGGCTCGACTTGCAGGCTGGAAAACCAATTTCCTATCCCTCCCGGGAAGAATCACTCACATTAAATCAACACTTTCTACATTACCAAATCACGTAATGCAATACATTGCAATCCCTAAACATATTATTCATAAAATGGAATAATACATGCGTGACTTCTTATGGGAACTATATAACAAAAAAGAAAAATCCACCTAGTCAATTGAAAAACAGTTATCATGCCCAAAAATTTAGGGGTCTAGGTATACAGAGGCTGGATTTAAAGAATGAGGCATTATTGACAGGATTAGCATGGAGGGTTTCCTATTCGTCTACACAACTATGGACACACACTCTTATACGCAAATATAAGAACAAACGTGTTATAGCAAACTCCTCCAATACATGGCACAGCATTATTTCAGGCTAGAAAAAATGCCAACATGGAATACAATGGAATTTAGGTACAAATTATAGATTAAATTTCTGGACGGAGGCATGGATTGCCCCAAACACCACTCTACGCTCCTTACTAATTGGTCCCATCCTTTTAGACCATAGTAGGCGCAATAATGCAACTTATAGAGATAAAAAACAATTGGAATTGGGAAGATATACCTTTTCCTCTTCCAGATCCTATCAAAAACCAAATAAATAGGATCAATGTACCTATCTACACACACAAAGTCGGTACTATCTATTGGGGACTCTCCAATCATGGCAAATTCACTACCAAATCTATGTATTCCAACCTCCTCCAATAGGAATTAAACTCACAGATACACACAATACCTTACAATTGGATTTGGAAAATTCCAATACCACCCAAAATAAAAACATTTCTTTGGCTTATAATGCATGACAAATTACCGACAACAAAATACCTAAATCACATAGGAGTAACACTAAATGATCAATGTCAAATATGTCACACACATCCAAAATCTACCAATCACCTCTTTCTGCATTGTCCTAACATAATTCATATATGGCATGAATTGGTAATAACACATTACCAATACTATACTTCCACACTCCCATCCATCACAGTGGTTAATGAAACTCGTTAACAAAAAGCACAACCAACTGCCACACCATATTAATGCTCAAACTTTTATATCATACACATTATGGCACATTTGTCTCAATCGTACCAATAATATTTTTACCAATATAAAACGACTTTCAATTAATATAATTACCAACAATGCACTGGAATTTACATATTTCGCTGCCAACATGCCATTAGAAAAAAATTATCTACTACAAAATATTAAATGGATACCCCCTAAACCAAATTACTATAAACTAAACACGGACGGGGTAGCTTCGACATCAACTCACAAAGCAAGTATAGCCTATAGGGGGTGCCATATGAGACTGTCATGACCACTGGATTGTATGGTTTGCCGACAATTTGGACAATGCCAACACCATCCAAGCAGAACTTAAGGCTCTATTCCATGGATTGGAATTGGCCCACACACACAACTTGGTTCCACTGGAAATAAACATTGATGCTCTAGAGGTACTAAAAATGTTACAAAATGATAACATCGTTTATGCTAACATAATAGCTGACTGCAGGCACCTCCTCGACCAACTGCATATTACGATCATAGCACATACCTACATGGAGGGGAATGAGGTGGCTGATGGTTTAGCTAAAGCAGGATGCAACTTTCCCTCTAAAGATAAACCATTGATTTTTGAAGAACCATCGGATTTTGTCAACACTTTTTTGCAAAGGGACCAAGCTGGAGTAACTCGTACTAGGAAGACAACATGCTTGATGCAACACCAACTGGAAGACGTGGGTCAGGATATTTTTGATACCCACTTAAACGATCTGCGCATGAAAGCTTCTAATAGCCCCATTGTAATGGTAATTATAATAGTATAGCTAGTACTAGTATTTCTATTAGTCGCCTATCAAACAACTATCATACAGATGCATAAGCATCCCCCTCTCTGTAGTTCCTCTACTTATGTTTAATGCAATTTATCTTTCTCACAAAAAAAACCTCAATTCAATGCTTCAGTACGTACTCTAAGGAGTGATAACGCTAAAGAATACATGTTAGAGTTATTTCAGTCCTACGTGAGACAATATGGTATATTACATCAATCTTCATGTTTTAATACACCCTCTCAAAGTGGAGTTGCTAAGAGGAAGAATAAGCATCTACTTGAGATAGCTCGAGCACTTTTGTTCCAAATGAAGGTTCCTAAACAGTTCTGGGCTGATGCGGTTTCTACGGCTTGTTTTTTGATTAATCGCATGCCATCTAGTGTACTAGATGGTAATGTGCCTTATAGTGTACTTTTTCTGAACAAGTCATTATTTCCGATGGAACCTAAGGTGTTTGGAAGGACATGTTATGTTCGAGATGTTCGACCATCTCTTACCAAGTTGGATCCCAAGGTTGTGAAGTGTATTTTCCTAGGTTATTCTCGCCTTCAGAAGGGGTATCGATGTTATTCTACTGAGCTTGGTAAATATTTAGTGTCAACTGACGTGGTATTTTCAGAGACTACACCATTCTTCTATGCACCTCCCATTTCTACAAGTCAGGGGGAGGAAGATGAGTGGCTAGTATATCAGGTTACTCGTATTTTGACAGAACAATTAGATGATACTCTTCGATCTCCCAGTTCTTCTATTGAGCACCAATCGACTATTATGCCTTCAGTACCTGCTCCAACTGTGTTAGCAAGACCTCCAATTGTTCAAGTTTATTCGCGGAGGCGAGAGACAAATAATACATGTCCTGCACCAGTTCCTGCATCATCTGATCCTTTTTTGCCTGATCCTCCAGATAACCTTGACCTTCCTATTGCTCTTCGTAAAGGTAAACGTACTTGCAAATCGACATATTCTGTTGCTAACTTTGTTTTCTATGACCACTTATCCTCTATGTCTAGATCTATGATTGCTTCTCTAGACTCCATCTCCGTACCCAAAACAGTGAAGGAGGCTTTGAATCATCCCGGATAGTCTGATGCAATGCTTGAGGAAATACATGCTTTAGAGGATAACCACACATGGGATTTGGTAGATTTACCAAAAGGAAAGAAACTAGTGGGATGCAAGTGGGTCTTTACAGTTAAAGTTAATCCAGATAGTTTTGTGGCAAGACTTAAGGCCAGACTTGTGGCGAAAGGGTATGCTCAGAATTAGGGGTGGATTATTCTAACACCTTCTCCCCGGTTGCCGAACTCACTTCTATCCGCTTATTTATTTCTCTAGCTGCGTTCGAGAATGCCTTTACATCAGTTGGATATCAAGAATGCATTCCTTCATGGTGATCTTCAGGAGGAAGTGTATATGGAGCAACCACCTGGTTTTGTTGCTCAGGGGGAGTATGGGAAAGTCTATCATTTGAAGAAGTCCTTGTATGACTTGAAGCAGAGTCTATGAGCTTGGTTTGGCAAGTTCACTGAGGTAGTTCAGGAGTTTGGGTTGAAAATGAGTAAGTGCGATCACTCAGTCTTCTATCGGAAATCAGTAGCTGGCACTATTCTCCTTGTTGTGTATGTTGATGATATTGTTATCACAGGAAGTGACTATGCGGGGATTTCTTCCCTCAAGTCTTTTCTGCATACTAGGTTTCATACAAAGGACTTGGGCCAGTTGAAATACTTTTTGGGACTAGAAGTAAATAGAAGCAAGAAGGGAATTCTTTTGTCTCAGAGAAAGTACATTCTTGACTTGCTTGTAGAAACTGAAAGTTGGCAGCTAAACCTTGTAGTACTCCAATGGTTCCTAATGTGCATCTTATGAAAGATGATGATGATCCTTTTGACGATCCAGAGAGATACAAGAGGTTAGTTGGGAAATTAAACTACCTCACTGTGACTCGTCCAGATATTGCTTTTGTGGTAAGTGTTGTTAGCCAGTTCATGTCTGCACCAACGGTCAAACATTTGGCAGCTTTGGAACAGATTTGTGTTACTTGAAAGGAGCTCCTGGACTTGGCATATTATATAGCAATCACAATCATACTCGTATTGACTGTTTTGCAGATGCTGACTGGGCTGGATCGAAAATTGATAGAAGATCTACTACATGTTATTGTGTCTTTGTTGGAGGAAACCAGGTATCATGAAGGACCAGGTATCATGAAGGAGTAAGAAGCAAAGTGTTGTATCTCGATCCAATGCAGAATCCGAGTATAGAGCTATGCCACAGTCTACATGTGAGATTATGTGGATATATCAATTGTTGACTGAAGTTAGGTTAGAGCATCCAATACCAGCAAAACTCTGGTGTGACAATCAAGCTGCCCTTCATATTGCGTCAAATGCGGTGTATCATGAAAGAACTAAGCATATTGAGGTTGACTGCCATTTTATTCATGAGAAGATTAAGGAGAACTTGATCTCCATTGGCTACGTGAAGACAGGAGAGCAACTGGCTGATTTGTTCACAAAAGCGTTGAATGGAATTAGAGTTGATTACCTTTGTAACAAGCTGGGCATGATCAATATCTATGTTCCACCTTAAGGGGGAGTGTTAGATAATGAATGTAGACATAATCTGAATGTAGACATAATCTTATATAATATACATAGCTAGCATAATTATAGGGATTCACAACAGATTTATAAAATTTCCTTTTTGATTCTCTGCCTGTACTGCCATAAATTCTACACATACAAGAATCAATGTATCAACTTCTAAATACAAGTCAATTGCTACATGAAAATTACAAATAAAATGGACTCAAAGGTACATGACTTCTCTTCTTACAGAAGACCATTTACAGGTGATGTACTGAATACTGGCTTATCTTTGTCAGTAGTAGCAGGACTACTTCCATTGTTGCTACTGCTCTTTCTTCGAGGCTTTGCCTCTTCGAGCATTGTCAAAACATCCCTCATAGACGGTCTGTCCTTGGGGAGTTTGGCTATACATAGAATTGCTATCCTTAAAACTAACAACATTTCTTCTTGAACATGTTGTATGGTTCCTACATTGGGGTCTAGAGCTTCTTCTAAAGATTTATTGTCTCGGATCTTCATTCGAAACCATTCTACAATGTCAACAGATTCCCCGAATTCAGGATCTAGAGGACGCTTTCCAGTTAGGAGCTCCATGAGAACTACTCCATAGCTGTAGATATCAATCTTTTCATCCACTTTCAGTGTGTACCCGTACTCTGCAAAGTCATCATCAGATAAATGATTGTCAAATATTAGCAAAGATAGTGCTATAAGTATACATTAAGATTTTTCTTAACTAGGCTGAAAATTTTGAAGGACTTACCGGGGGCTATGTATCCATAAGATCCAGCAACCATAGAAACTGTTTCATTCTTCTTGAGCATCATTCTTGCTAAACCAAAATCTGCAATTCTTGCCTCAAGATTTGCATCAAGAAGTATGTTATTTGACTTAACATCACGGTGAATAACTGGTGGATGGCAATCATGATGGAGATAAGCAAGGCCTTGTGCCACTCCAAGTGCTATGTTGTATCGAGTGACCCAATCGACAAGCAATCTCCCTGCTTCTTGTTTACCATGTAAAGCTTCTCCAAGGCTGCCATTCTGCATATACTCGTATATTATCATTGCATCGCGATTGTTGTGAAGGAACCCCAGTAGCCTGACAATATTCCGATGCCTCAATTTTCCAAGAACGTTCACCTCACCTACGAGATCTTCACTACCCCCCATCTCAATATCAGTTCCAGATTTCCATAGCTTCTTTACTGCAACAACCGTATTCTGGCGTTGCATTTCAGCTTTGTATACAACCCCTGTTGCTCCCATTCCAATGACATTTGACTCTTTAAGGCAAGCCAAGATGTCATTACTAGTGAATCCTAGCCTCTGGAATGCCATCAACCTCCACGGCCATTCACTACTGCTCATCTCAAACCTTTGTTCGAAACAGCTTCCACTTTCATTCCATCTCTTGTATAGAGACCTAGCTCCAAGACTTGCTGTAACAAGAAGTAGAAGAGCTGCTACCCCAGTTAGCCATCCTGCAATGATGTGCTTCGCGTGCAAGCTCTTTTCCTTCAATGTGTATGCTGCATTGTGAGAACATGGAGGAAGCACTCCACCACAGAGACCGGCATTGCCAATCAGGTCATCTGGATTGATTGTTCTGAGCATGCCATTTGCCGGGACAGGACCCTCAAGTTTGTTATGAGAAACATTCAGCGTCTCTAATGCTGGGGAATTGCCAAAGTTGTCAGGTATTCCACCAGTTAAAGAGTTGTTGGATAGATCTAGAACAGCTAATGTGGGCATCATCGAAATTGCTCTTGGAATTGGACCGGTTAATTGGTTGTTTCGAAGATTCAAAGTTACTAACTTCTCACAGGATGCAATGCTAGCTGGAAGATCTCCAGTGAAATGGTTTGTGGATAGATCCAGGACAGAAAGAGAAGGGCAATCCTGGAATTGATCCGGGATTTCGCCTACAAGGTTGTTTTCTGAGGCAATGAAATTCTGAAGACTTGGAAGTCCAAGAATGGATGAAGGAATAGAAGACTGAAGGTTATTTTTAGAGAAATCAATAAAAGAAAGAGAGGTAGAAGAAGCAAGATCACTTGGAATTTGGCCTGTCAAACTATTGTTTGCTAGTTCCAGCCTTTGGAGTTTCCCAAGTTTACCAAAACCTGATGGGATCGTCCCGGAAAGAATATTGTTTTGCATTCTTACACGAACGAGGGACGTGCAGGTTGATAAACCAGATGGAATTGGACCAGAGAAAGCATTGTTGAATAAGATAAGCTTAGTGAGGTTACCTTTGGTGCATAACCCTTCTGGAATAGGACCAGTGAACGAGTTGGATGAGATGTCTACCCATTGCAATGGTGAGTTTCTGCCAAGATCATTTGGCAAAGGACCTGATAAGCTGTTATTCCACAGCTCAAGAATTTCCAACTGAGGCAAACCTCCAATTCCAGAAGGAACTGAACCTGATAATCTGTTGGACATCAAATTCAAAAGCTGCAAATTCTTAAGGTCAGCAATCTCAGCTGGGATCTCTCCCGAAAGCATGTTATCCGAGAGATCAAGCAGCTGCAATGAAGTCATGCTACCGATATCTGGTGAAATCTTGCCTACAAGATTGTTCTTGTACAAGAAAATGGTGTTGAGCAGCTTCAGCTTGCCCAGCTCAGCAGGAATTTCACCTCCAAGATTGCCAATAGCTAGATCAAGATACTTGAGATTGGTCAAATTTCCAAGCTCAGCTGGAATTCCACCTTCAAAACTATTGTATCCGAGAACTATAGTCTCAAGCGACGATAGCTGCCCGAGCTCTCCTGGAATATGTCCAGTCAAATTGTTCCCTGAGAGGCCTAAAAACTTCAACTTTCCTAAATTCTTGTAAGATTTAGGAATTGAACCTTCGAAGAAATTCCCTCGAAAATCCAAAGTCTCGAGGAATGTTGCATTGCCAATATCCTCAGGAAGATAACCGGAGAAGTTATTACTCGAAGCATTCAAATACATAAGCCCTGCTGACATTCCAAGACCCAAAGGAAAGCCATAGACAAAGTAGTTCTGGCTTACATCAATGCTTTTCAATGCAGTGAGATTGGATAAGGTTCTTGGCAATGGTGATGAGAAATCATTGCAGCATAAATTAAGTGAAGTCAAACTCTTCAGCTTTTGAATATCATCAGACACTTTGCCAGTGAGATTCATGTGTGACAGATCAAGCTTCTCAACTGCACCTTTGGAGTTGCATTCAACTCCTTTCCAGCTGCAGGGAACCGAAACGTTCCCTGCAGCTGCATTCTTGGGCACTGTCCAATCACGGAGTTGATCCAATGGATCAATAAGACTTTCTTTAATAGAAAGTAGAATTGACACTTCATCTCTAAACTCAACTTTTGCCTCCACCACCACCTTAGTAAAACCAATGTAACAGTAGAACAAGAATAGTAGGAAAATGGTAAGCAAATTCATTATCAATTGCTCTTGTTACACTTTCTTTGGCTAGTAATTTCTGTGCTATTGTTGAACCATGATTGAGACAGCGATGAGAGGGAAATGATGGGGCCAGTGAGGTGGGGTAGTAGGGGAAGAAGAAGAAGAAGGTAAGAAAAAAGAGAAGAGTATAGTACTAGTAATATAGTATATACAATAATTAATGGATTAGTTAGTAAAATAGTAAGTTCACATGGGGATTAGTTAACCAAAAGGAGGAGGTCGTGAGATCTTGGGTTCTGCAAAACAGCTGTTAATATGCAAATAATTGACTGGTGAAATGTTTGGACTTTATTATAAGTGACTCCGACATTGAACATGGAGAGAATGTGTTCTTCTTCATGTGTTGCCTCTTTCTACATCAGTTAATTCTTTTTCTCCTTCTTATAGTCAACGTAATTTTGTATCACCAGTATACGGGTTAATGTTCTTGTTCTATTTTTTTTCGATTTATAGGCCGGTAGAAAATAAATATATAGAACTTCTAACGCTAGAGAAACTATGATATCGGATTACAATGGACTTAAATAGAGCGACATGGTAGACAATGATTCACGTAGCCGACTTTAACTTGCTTGAGATTAATATGTAGCTGTTGTCGTTGCACATTTACGATTTTTCAACTTTATGCTACTTAATCTGCAGATATATAGTTGAACAATTTTGATAAAATTACATATTTATGTTAAGTTCATCTACAGTCACGAAGGAGTAGTGAGTGTATTAAAATCGTGGATCTATCTTCATTTTTTAGTTCTCTTTCGACTTTTTGTGAGTAAAAGATGGCTTGATTTACCTACATGGCCGAGTGGCAAAAAGGTGGAAAGTCGGAGAATTTAGGGAAAGGCAGCTTTCTTAAGGACAAAGGTATTCTTAACTCATGTGAATGACAAAGATTTCAAGAATAATTACGAGTGAAGGTTACTCTACTCTTGTACTCCATTCTTAAAGTTTGAGTTACCTGTTTTATAAATATTAACAAGACAGTACTAGATGAGAAACATTACTAAATTTTGATACGTGAGCTTTGTCTTCTCCAAAAACATTACCTTATTGTACTACATTTCTTTTTTGAATCTAAATTATGACGGTGAAAAGTAATTTTTATATTATCAAATATCATTTAATATGTGATAACAAGCTATTTACACTTTTTGCTTTCTAGATCTTTGCTTCCCTATTTAAGACCTCCCTTATGTGTCTTTCCTGTTGTACTACTTGCCGGGGCAATTGGTTTGGTTTTGGAAGGGTTAGGGTTGAATTTGAAACACTTAATTCCATAACAGTAGCTAAGGTAGCTAAGTTTGACTTGAGTAAACACTTTGAATAAACGACCTCAAAATCGGGATTTGAAGATTTCAATAGGTCTGTATGATGATTTTGGACTTGAGCATATGCCCGGATTTGAATTTGGAGGTCTCTAGGTCGACTTGGCTCTTTTTGCCGAAACGTGGTAATGTTGGGAGTTTAGAAATATCCTAAGTTTGACTATGATTTGATTTTATGGCATCAGGTTTGAATTTTTATATTGGAACTTGGAAATAAGTCCATTTTGTCATTTGGAGCTTGTCTGCAAAATTTGGTATCATTCCGAGTTGGTTTGATAGGAATCAGAAGCTTATTTGTGATTTTAAGGATTTTTGAGTTTCATTGAAATTTCTATGTGTTTTGGTGTCTAATTCGTGGTTTCGAATTTTATTTTGGTATTTTGAGTTTGTGAGTGAGTTCATACGATATTTTTAGACATGTGTGGATGTTTGATGTGGAGCCTCGGAGGTTTGGGTGAGTTTTAGACGCGTTTCGAATTGGTTTGGTCATGTTTCATAGTTGCTGGTGTTGGGCTGATGTTGCAGGTCTTGCAAAAGCAAGATTCTGTTCGCATTTTCGAGGTGGGCTGGGACTGCAAGGTTCGCTTTTGTGAACTGTGGATCGCATTTACGATTAGGTACCTGAGCAAAAGTGACCTCATTTGCGATAAAATGATGTGAAGTATGGGTCACATTTGCGATACCCCCAGTATTCAGCAGTCATCGCATTCGCGATGCGCTTATCGCATTTGTGGGGTACACATTTGCAAACCCTAGGTCGTATTTGCGACATATATAGCTCATTTTCACCCATTTGTTTCAGGACTTAGGCTCATCTTCCCCACTTTTCACTTGGCTTGGGTGATTTGAGTACTCTTTTGTCACGACCCGGATTTTTCACCCTCGGGAGTTGTGATGGCGTCTACTAATGTGAGCTAGGCAAGACAATCCTTTAACTACTTACTTCATTGTCATATTATTTCTTTTTAACAAATATAAGACATGTACCGGGCGCCGGAACCAAAATACGGGCCCGATACCAACATGTTCTAATCAAAATTCATTTTCAAATCCTTTAAACAATTTCAAAAAATAATTTTCTTTAAAAATTTATTTCTCGGGCTTGGGACCTCGGTATTCGATACCGGGCATACACCCAAGTCCCATATTTTCCTACGGACCCTTCGGGACCGTCCAATCACGGGTCCGGGTCCGTTTACCCAAAACGTTGACCGAAGTCAAATTAATTTATTTTATAGTCAAAATTTATCATTTTTCACAGATTTTCACATATAGGCTTTCCGGCTATGCGCCCGGACTACACACGCAAATCGAGGTGATGCTAAAAGAGGTTTTTAAAGCCTCAGAACGCAGAATTCCTTTTAAAAACAAGTGATGACCCAAGAGGTCATTACATTCTCCACCTCTAAAACAACCGTTCGTCCTCGAACGGACAAAAGAAGAAAGTACCTGAGTTAGGGAAAAGATGGGGATAACGGCTTCGCATATCAGACTCGGACTCCCAGGTCGATGCCTCAGGAGGCTGTCCTCTCCACTGAACATAAACAGAAGGAAAACTCTTCGATCTCAACTGACGAACCTGCCGTTCT
The DNA here is from genome assembly GCF_000715075.1 of Nicotiana tabacum. NCBI lineage: Eukaryota > Viridiplantae > Streptophyta > Magnoliopsida > Solanales > Solanaceae > Nicotiana > Nicotiana tabacum. Next base: position 171,537,975 of record NC_134101.1, read on the forward strand.
AGAATAGCTACCGGCTCCTCCTCATAAGACAAATCCTTGTCTTACTGGACAGTGCTGAAATCTAACACGTGGGATGGATCGCCGTGATACTTCCGAAGCATGGACACATGAAACACTGGATGCACGGCTGATAAACTCGGCGGCAATGCAAGTCTATAAGCCACCTCTCCCACTCGATCGAGAATCTCAAACGGGCCAATGAACCTAGGGCTAAGTTTGCCCTTCTTCCTAAATCTCATCACGCCCTTCATAGGCGACACTCGAAGCAATACCCGTTACCGACCATGAATTCCAAATCACAAACCTTGCGGTCCTCATAACTCTTTTGCCTGGACTGAGCTGTACGAAGCCTATCCTGAATAATCCTAACCTTGTCCAAAGCATCCTGAACCAGATCCGTACCCAACAACCGAGCCTCTCCTGGCTCAAACTATCCAACTGGAGACCGACACCGCCTACCATATAAAGCCTCATAAGGAGCCATCTGGATACTCGACTGGTAGCTGTTGTTGTAGGCAAACTATGCTCAAGGCAAAAACTGATCCCACGAGCCTCCAAAGTCAATGACACAAGCTCGGAGCATATCCTCCAAAATCTGAATGGTCCGCTTGGACTGCCCGTCCGTCTGAGGATGAAATGTTGTGCCCAACTTTACCCGTGTGCCAAACTTTCGCTGAAATGCTCTCCAGAAGCGTGAGGTAAACTGCGTACCTCAGTTCGAAATAATAGACACGGGCACACCATGAAGGCGAACAATCTTCCGGATATAGATCTCAGCTAACCTCTCAGAAGAATAGGAGATTGCCATAGGAATGAAATGTGCTGACTTGGTTAGCCTATCAACAATAACCCATACTGCATCGAACTTCCTCTGAGTCCGTGGGAGTCCAACAACAATGTCCATAGGGATACGCTCCCACTTCTACTCAGGAATTTCAATCTGCTGAAATAAACCACCGAGCCTCTGATGCTCCTACTTAACCTGCTGACAATTCAAACACCGAGCCACATGTGCAATGATATCCTTCTTCATTCTTCTCCACCACTAATGCTGCTGCAAATCCTGATACATCTTCGCGGCGCCCGGATGAATAGAGTACCGGGAGCTATGGGCCTCCTCTAAAATCAACTCTCGAAGCCCATCCACATTAGGCACACAAACTCGACCCTGCAATCTCAAAACTCCATCATCACCTAAGGTAACCTGCTTGGCACCTCCGTGTCGCACCCTGTCTCTAAGGATACACAAATGGGGATCATCATACTGCCGATCACGGATACACTCTAATAAAGAAGAACGAGCGACCGTGCAAGCTAACATACGACTGGGCTCAGAAACATCCAACCTCATGAACTGATTGGCCAAAGCCTGAACATCCAAAGCAAGCGGTCTCTCACCGAACGGAATATAAGCAAGACTGCCCATACTGGCTGACTTCCTACTCAAAGCATCGGCTACCACATTGGCCTTTCCCGAATGATATAAGATGGTGATATCATAGTCTTTCAACAACTCCAACCACCTTCTCTGCCTCAAATTCAACTCTTTTTGCTTGAACAAATACTATAGACTCTTGTGATCCATGAACACCTCATAAGCCACGCCATACAGATAATGCCTCCAAATCTTCAACGCGTGAACAATGGCTGCCAACTCAAAATCATGAACCAGATAGTTCTTCTCATGAATCTTCAATTGCCATCAAGCATAGGCAATGACCTTGCCATCCCGCATCAACACTGCACCAAGTCCAATACGAGATGCATCACAATAAACTGTATAGGGCCCTGAACCTATGGGCAAAACCAACATTGGTGCCGTAGTCAGAGCTGTCTTGAGCTTCTGAAAGTTTGCCTCACACTCGTCTGACCATCTGAACTGGGTACCCTTCTGGGTTAAACAAGTCATCGGGGCTGCGATGGATGAAAACCCCTCCATGAACCGACGTAGTAGCCTGCCAACCCTAAGAAACTCCGAATCTCTATAGCTGATGCTAGTCTAGGCCAGTTCTTGACTGCCTCAATCTTCTTCGGATCAACCTGAATACCCTCTGCTGATACAACATGACCCAGAAATGTAACTTAACCCAACCAGAACTCACACTTCGAGAACTTAGCATATAACTGACTATCCCTCAAGGTCTGAAGAACCACTCTAAGATGCTGCTCGTGCTCCTCCCAACTGCAGGAATAGATGAAAATGTCATCAATGAAGACTATCACAAACGAATCCAAATAAGGCTTGAACAATCGGTTCATCAAATCCATAAAAGCTGTTGGGACATTTGTCAACCCGAATGATATCACCAAGAACTTATAATGCCCGTACCGAGTGCGGAAAGCGGTCTTAGGGACATCAGATGCCCTAATCCTCAACTGATGGTAGCTAGATCTCAAGTCAATCTTTGAAAATACCTTGGCACCCTGAAGCTGATCAAACAAATCATCAATCCTCGGCAATGGATACTTATTCTTGATTGTAACCTTGTTCAACTGTCAGTAATCAATACACATTCTCATCGACCCGTCCTTCTTCTTAACAAACAATGTGCACCCCAAGGCGAAACACTCGGCCTAATGAAACCCTTCTCAAGCAAGTCTTACAACTACTCCTTCAACTCTTTCAACTCAGGCGGGGCCATACGATACGACAGGATAGAAATGGGCTGAGTGCCCGGAGCCAAATCAATGCAAAAGTCAATATCCCTGTAGGGTGGCATACCCGGCAGGTCTGAAGGGAAAACCTCAGGAAACTCATGAACAACGGGCATAGAATCAATAGAAGGAACCTCAACACTAGAATCACGAACATATGCCAAATAGGTCAAACACCCCTTCTCGACCATACGTCGAGCCTTCACATAAGAGATAACACTACAGGTAGAATGACCAGGTGTACCTCTCCATTCTAAACGAGGTAAACCCGGTAAGGCTAAGGTCACAGTCTTGGCATGACAGCCCAAGATAGCATGGAAAGGTGATAACCAGTCCATCCCTAATATGACATCAAAATCGACCATGTCCAAAAGAAGCAAATCTACACGAGTCTCAAGACCTCCAATCACAACTATACATGAACGATGGACTCGATCTACCATAATAGAATCACCCACAGGTGTAGACACATAAATAGGATCACTTAAAGAATCACTAGGCATAACCAGATACGGGGCAAAATAAGAGGACACATACGAGTACGTAGACCCTGGATCAAATAACACTGAAGTATCTCTATCACAAACCAGAACCATACCTATAATAACTGCATCAGAAGCCTCAGCCTCGGGCCTTGCTGGAAGAGCATAACATCGGGGCTAGGCCCCACCACCCTAAACTACATCTTTGAGACGACCTGCTGCTGGCTGGACTCTACCTCTAGTGTCCTGAGCTCCACCTCTAATACCTCTACCTACACCTCTAGCACCTCTACCCCCACCTCTAGCTGGCTGGGTTGTCTGTGGAACACCTGGTGCCTAAACTATAGCACGGGAACCCTGATGCTGAGAGCTACTCGATGCTCGAGGGCAATACTTAGCAATGTGCCTCGTGTCGACACAAGTAAAACAAGCCCTCGGCTTCTGGGGCTAACAAACCTGAAAACTCTAAAGTGGCGGTGCACTGATAGGAGCTGGTGGTGCACTGTAGGACTACTGATCAGAATACTGCATCTGAGAACCACGACCACCTGAAACACCGTGAGAAACCTGAAGTGCTGACTGAAAAGGCCTAGGAGAATGGCCTCTACCATATGAATCCCTACCTCCAGACGAAGTACCACTGAATCTGCCTGAATGATGGGGCCTCTTGTCCGACCCATGACCACCTCCCTGCGACAGAACCATCTCCACTCTCCTGGCCACATTATCCGCCTCCTGAAAAGATATCTCATTCCTAGTCTCCCTAGCCATCTGAAGACGAATCAGCTGAATAAGTCCATCAATGAACCTCCTCACCATCCCTCTCTAGGTGGGAAGTATGACAAGACCATGTCGAGCCAGATCAATGAATCTGGTCTCATACTGGGTAACAGTCATAGAACCCTGCTGGAGATGCTCAAACTGCCTCCGATAGGCCTCTCTCTAGGTGATGGGGAGGAACTTCTCCAGAAATAGCTGAGTAAACTGCTCCCAAGTCAAAGCTGGTGATCTGGCTGGTCTAGCCAAGCAATAATCTCTCCACCAAGTCTTGGCGGATCCAAACAAGCGAAAAGTAGCAAAATCGACCCCATTGGTCTCAACTATCCCCATGTTCCTGAGAACCTCGTGACAGCTGTCTAGATAATCCTAGGGAGTCTCAGAAGATATGCCGCTGAAAGTAGTAGTGAAGAGCTTGGTGAACCTTTCCAATCTCCACAAAGCATCGGAAGGCATAGCTGCTCCATCACCGGTCTGAGCTACGACACCCGGCTGAACCGCTCCAACTGGCTGAGCTGCTGGAGTCTGAAACTGGGGAGCCATCTGCTCTGGAGTGCGAGTAGCAGGAGTCTAGGCTCCTCCTCTATCCTGAGAGACGGCTGGTGCTACAGGAAGCATGACTGCCCGGATGACACTCTCCATAAGGCCCACTAGACGGACCAGAGCATCCTGGAGTAGTGGGGTAGCAATAAACCCCTCTAGGACCTGAGCTGAGCCCACCGGAACTGCTGGGGCCAGAACCTCATCATCAAAATCAACCTGAGGCTCCGCCGCTGGTGCTGCTGCTCTGGGCTGAGCTCTGCCCCTGCCTCGGCCTCTAGCACAGCCTCGGCCTCGGCCTCTGCCCCTCGTGGGAGCTGCTGCTGGGGTCTCGGGCTGCTGTAGGTGGATGAAGAAGCACGTGTTCTCGCCATCTGTGAAAGAACAGAGTAGAAATTTAATTAGCATTGAGAAACCAAACCGCACGACAAGAAAGAACAATTATGAAGTTTTCCTAACTCTGTAGCATTGGGGGATAAATACAGACGTCTCCGTACCGATCCCTCAAACTCTACTAAGCCTTTTTGTGAACTGTGAGACCCATGTAACCTAGAGCTTTGATACCAACTTGTCACGACCCGGATTTCCCACCCTCGGGAGCCGTGATGGTGCCTACTAATGTGAGCTAGGCAAGCCAATCCTTTAACTACTTACTTCATTGTCCAATTATTTCTTTTTAACAAATATAAGACCTGTATCGAGTGCCGAAACCAAAATACGGGCCCAATACCAACATGTTCTAATCAAAATTCATTTCCAAATTCTTTAAACAATTTCAGAAAATAATTTTTTTTTAAAATTTCATTTCTCGGGCTAGGGACCTCGGAATTCGATTTCGGGCATACGCCCAAGTCCCATATTTTCCTACGGACCCTCCGGGACCGTCCAATCACGGGTTCGAGTCTGTTTACCCAAAACGTTGACCAAAGTCAAATTAATTTATTTTATAGTCAAAATTTATCATTTTTCATAGATTTTCACATATAGGCTTTCTGGCTACGCGCCCGAACTATGCATGCATATCGAGGTGATGCTAAAAGAGGTTTTAAAGCCTCAAAATGCAGAATTCCTTTTAAAAACAAGTGATGACCTCTTGGGTCATCACATATTTAGAGGGAAATTTTCACCAAGCATCATAAGGTAAGTAATTTTTACCTATTGTGAGTTAAATACATATATTATGGATAGATTTTAGCATAGAAATTATGAAATTTTAGGATTTTTGTTGAAGAGCCTAGGGTTTAGTAAAAATAGAATTTGACCACGAAATTGAATATGGAATTGGGAACAAGTTATATATTTGAGTACATAATGTTATGAGTAATGTTTATCTTCGAAATTTTCGAAATACGGGCACGTGAGCCTTGGGTTGACTTTTGTTGACTTTTCAAGCACGGTTGAAATATTATTCTAATAGATAAATTATGAACTTTTGAGCATATATTGATTGGTTTGTACAACCTTTGACTACTTTCGGCTTGCTCGTATTGATTTGAGGCAACTAGTGAGTAAGGCTCATAGATGGTGGCAGTCTTATCTCTAGAGTAGGCCAGTAGGTTCACCTCTATTGACATGGGATCAGTTCATACACCTTTTCCTAAAGAAGTATATTCAACCTTCACATAGAGAGGAGATACAAGGTTAGTTTAAGCGGCTCCGACAGGGTCAGATATCTGTGACCAACTATGAGACAAGATTCACTAATTTGTCTCATCATACAGCTATCATACTCCCCATAGATGCAGAGAGAGTGCGAAGGTTTATTACAGGTTTGCACCCTGAGATTCAGGTTTATATGTCGAGAGGCAGAGATAGACTTCATTCTCGTTGGTTATGGAGATAGCTCGGAGGATCGAGTGCATCCGCAACTAGAGTAGAGAGTTCATGTCAAGGGACAGGCAGCCTCAATATTTTGGTGGATTCAGTGGCGCTCCGGTTGGGGCCAAAGGTCAGTTCATGAGGGATTATCCTAGCAGGCTCATGCATTCAACACCATAGCCTACTCGGGGTGCTCCAGCATGGCCCAACTTTAATATTATTCTAGAGAGTACTTACCGTCCACCAGCTATTCAAGGTTCCTCCAGTTGGTATTTCGGTTTATTAGGGCATGACATAGAGTCAGCAGTTTTCCACTTAGAGAGGTTGTTTTGAGTGCGGGGAGTTGGTCCCCGTTAAGAGGTTTTGTCCCAGACTTCGGGGCAAGGCAGTGCAACAGGACCATCGGCCCATGATTACCGCACTAGTTGTCGCACCACCCGTCCGACTGGCTAGAGGTGGAGGGCAGGTGGGTAGGGGTCGCCTTTGAGGTGGAGGCCAGTCAGGTGGCCCTTCGGCTAGATTTTATGCCTTTCCAGCCAGATCAAAGGCAGTCGCCTCCGACGCAGTGATCATAGGTACTCTTTTTGTCTACCACAAAGATGCTTCAGTATGATTTGATCCAGGGTCTACTTATTCCTATGTCTCTTCTCTATTTGATCCTTATATGGATGTATCTCGTGAGTCTTTGGGTGTTCATGTATATGTGTCCACACCCGTGGGTGATTCTTTTATTTTGGATCGAGTTTACCGTTCTTATGTAGTGACTTTCTGTGGTTATAAGATCAGAGAGGATCTTCTATTGCTCGATATGATTGACTTCGAGGTTATCCTAGGCATGGACTAGTTTTCTCCGTACCATGCCATTCTCGATTGCCATACCAAAACTGTTACCTTGGTGATGCTAGAGTTGCCTAGGTTGGAGTGGAGATGTTCATCTATTGGCACATCCAGTTGGGTTATTTCTTTCTTGAAGTCTCGACATATGGTCGAGAAGGGTTGTTTGGCCTATCTGGCCTTTGTTCGAGATACTGTTGCAGAGACTCCCACGATAAATTTAGTGTCTATGGTGCGGGAGTTTTCCGATGTATTTCTTTCTGATCTACCAGGCATGCCTCCGGATCGCGGTATCGATTTTGACTTTGATTTGGCACCAGGCACTCGTCCTATCTCTATTTTGCCTTATCGCATGGCTTTAGTGGAGTTTAGAGAGTTAAAGGAGCAGCTTCAAGTAGGGGTGTCAATGGATATTTAAAAACTGATTAAACCGACCGAATCGTATCGTGCCGAACCAATTTATTGGTTTCTTTTATTAAAACTGTAGGTTTATATATAAATCTATAACCGTACCGATATTTGGGGTATGTTTTTAATTTTATAAAAATAAATCGAAAAAATACCGAACCGTACCGAATAAATTTACATGTGAAAATTATATTTATATAATAAGTTTAAAAATAATAAAATATTAAATTTTCCTTGTGTCTTAGAATTATGAAAATAATTACAAGCCAAAAAGTAATAAACTTAAAATCATAATTCCCAAACCTACTATGCTACTCCCATTGAAACTAAATTATTTTCAGCATATTCACTAGCAAGATATAAGGTATTTGTAGCGATTATGAGTAGCAAACTACAATGTATTGATTATGTTTTCTTTTGTATGATTTAGATTTATCTTTTTGAATATTTAATCTTCTATAGACTTTATTCTTGAGTCTCAGTCCCAGCTTGGTTAATATCTTTCCACTCAGTGATTTATATTTTCTTTATATTAATTTATTTAATTTCTTTTACGTTGTTGTAGAGTAGTTGATGAATCTATACTCTAGCCATCTTTTATATTTTCTTAATTCATCACCCTTTAAAATGTAAAATATTTAGAGAGTTTTGTTAAGTCCTATAAAAGTACGTATGTTATTCCATTGGCGAAATACATAAAGCGCCCCTTTAAGTTATCCCCAACGATCAACTAAACACCTCAACGAATCTTATTTCCAGTTAAATACTTCAAGTACTTATAAAGTATATCAAGTAAACACCTTGTGCTGACATGGCAAATCAGTTGTGTCTCACTACAAATTGAGCACGTGAGGACTTGAATTGTGTTCTTTTCTTTTTCTTTTCAGCTTAAAAAGTAACCTTTATTTTTGTGGACCCACTTACCTTCATCTTTGCTTCCCCTTCTTCAAAAAAATTTCACCATAGATGAAAAACAATAAAAACTAAAGCAAACTAATGCCAGACCCCGTCACTCTCCGACAAAAAATTGGCAAACATTGCTGGACCATAGATGAAAAATAAGAATAAAACAAAGACATGGCAACTGCCCCCATTCTCTTTCTGCCCTTTTCACTAGTCAGTCGATGCCGATGCCGGAAATCCCACGGGCTGGCCAGTTGGTGACCCCGCCCCCTCTTCTTTTTTTTGCAACTTTTTCAAACTATTATTGCCACTAGCCCAAGACCATCAAGATGCCAGAAGGAGAGAACAAACAAACCCGCCGGAAAACCTTCGTCGTTGACTAGGCCGAAAAATGGTGACGACCGCCAGCCTTCACTCCCGCTCTAGATCTGTCACCTACTACGTTTTTTTGTCGATTGGAATTGTCGAAAATGAATATGGAGGGAGGCGTAGTATTTGGAACTTGGAAGAAGGAAAAAGATGATGAATGCACTTAACTTTGGATTCTTATAAAATCCACTATTCTTATTTTTGGTTATTAGAACCTTCAAGGTTAAATCTAAATTTTTCTATGCCCAATTTTTGCAGATGAAATGGTGTTCATGGGTTCAACTAGTAAGGTAAAGGGTTTGGGAAAGCTTGGAAGAAGAGTTAGGGAAAGGGGGACCGCTGGTTTTGGAGAAGAAGTTTCCTTTCTTTTTTAAATGTATTTTTTTGTTAACTACATGTGTCAAATTCTTATGGCAAAATTACACGTTTCATTTTTTGATTGGTTCATTTGCCATGCCATCGGCAAGTTCAACTAACGCATATGGCCTGCTGTACTCAGGTGTTTACTTGACCTACTTAATAGCTACTTGAAGTGTTAAAATGAAAAAGGGCTAAGTTAAAGTATTTGTCTGATCGTTAAGGACAACTTAAAGGGGCAGTTTATGTATTTCGCCTATTCCATTCTACTTCTACTAGTGACTTTTACATGACATATAAAAAAATATCGAAAATTAACCGAACCGTACCAATACGGAAGAGAAACCGATATGATTGGTACGGTTTCGAAAAATCTAATTTTGGTTATATATAATAGAATAACCGAAAAATCGGTATGGTATAAAATATACAAAATAACCATCCGAACCGAACCGTTGACACCCCTAGCTTCAAGAGTTGCTCGAAAAAGGATTCATCAGGTCGAGTATCACCTTGGGGTGCACCGATATTATGTGTGAAGAAGAAGGATGTGAGTATGTACATGTGCATTGATTGCCGCCAGCTGGACAAAGTCACCATCAAGAATAAGTACATGTTGTTGCATATTGGTGATTTGTTTGATCAGCTATAGGGTGCTAGAGTATTATTGAAGACCGAGTTGAGATCTAGGTATTATCGGCTGAAGATTCGTGCTTCGGATATACCGAAAGCGGCTTTCCGGACTAGGTATGGGCACTATGAGTTCCTAGTGATGTCCTTAGGCTAGACTAATGCCATGAAAACATTTATGGATTTGATAAATCAGGTGTTCAAGCCATATCTTGACTCATTTTTCATTGTCTTCATTGATGACATATTTATCTTCTCGCATAGTATGGAGGAGCACGAGCAACATTTAAGGATAGTACTTCAGACCTTGCGGAAACAAAAACTATATGCTAAGTTCTCCAAGTGCGAGTTCTGGTAAGATCTATGGCATTCTTGGGACATGTTGTATCAGGTGAGGGTATTAAGGTGGATCCCAAGAAGATCGAGGCAGTTCAGAGTTGGCCTCGTCCTACCACAACGACTGAGATCAGGAGTTTCTTGGGGCAGGTTATTATCGCCAATTTGTGGAGAGCTTCTCGTCTGATGCATCTCCTTTGACTAGGTTGACCTAGAAGGGTGCTCAGTTTAGATGGTCCGATGGTTGCAAGCCAAGCTTTCAGAAGCTCAAGACTGCATTGACTACAACACCGGTGTTGGTTTTGCACATCAGTTCAGGGATGTATACGGTGTATTACGATGCTTCACGCATTGGTTTGAGTTGTGTATTGATGTAGGAGGGGCAAGTTATTGCGATAGTTCATGCTCTCGAGATCTGGAGGCATTATCTTTATGGAGTGTCGTACAAGGTGTACATCGATCATTGCAGTTTGCACCATTTGTTTAACAGAGAGATCTTAATTTGAGACAGCGCAGGCGGCTTGAGTTACTGATATATTTTGATATTACCATCCTCTATCACTCAGACAAGGCAAATGTGGTCGCGGATGCCTTGAGCAGAAGGGCCTAGAATATGGGTAGTTTGGCATTTATTTCAATAGAGGAGAGGCCATTGGCGTTGGATATTCATTCCTTAGCCAACTAACTTGTGAGGTTGGATATTTCATAACCTAGTCGGGTTCTTGCATGTGTTGTGGCTCAGTTTTCTTTACTCGAGCGGATTAAGGCTCGCTAGTATGACGATGTGCACTTGCTAGTTCTTAGGGAGACGGTGCTATAAGGTTATGCCAAAGAGGTTATTATTGGAGATGATGGTGTTCTGCAACTCCAGGGTCGCTTATGTGTTCCTAATATTGATTGCCTGAGGGAGAAGATTCTAGAAGAGGCGCACTGTTCACGTTATTCTATTCATCCAACTGCCACGAAGATGTATGGTGACCTAAGGCAACATTACTGGTGACGGCGAATGAAGAAGTATATAGTTAATTATGTGGCAAGGTGTTTGAATTTTCAGAAGATTAAGTATGAGCATCATAGGCCAGGTGGCTTACTTTAGCAGATGGTTATACCGGAGTGAAAGTGGGAGATAACATCAGTCTAGCATTGAGATAACTCCATTTGAGGCCTTGTATGGTCGACGATGTCGTTCGCCTATCGAATGGTTTGAGCCCGACAAGGCTAGATTATATGGAACTTATTTGTTAAGGGATGCCTAGGATAGGTTAAAGTTGATTCAGGAGTGACTTTGCACAGCTCAGTCCATCCAGAAGAGTTACACGGATCAGAAAGCACGTGATTTGTCATTTATGGCGGGCGAGAACATTTTTTTGAAGGTCCTACTGATCAAGGGTATTGAAGGGTATCATGAGGTTCGGAGAAAAGGGAAAGATGAGTCCGAGATTCATTGGTCCATTCAAGATGTTGGAGAGGTTGCATACAAGATTTCTTTGACTCCTAGTCTATCGGGAGTTCATTCGGTATTCCATGTGTCTATGCTTCGGAGGTAGCATGCCGACAGGTCCCATGTGTTGGATTAAAGAACGGTTTAGATAGATGAGAGCTTGGGTTATGAGGAGGATCCAATTGTTATTATGGACATGCAAGTTCGCAAGTTGAGGTCTAAGAAGATTTCAACGGTGAAGGTCCAGTGGAGGGGTCAACTAGTCGAGGAGGTGGCTTGGGAGACCGAGGAGGACATGCGGAGCAGATATCCACACTTATTCGGTACTTCATGATTCTAAACCCGTTTGAGGATGAACATTTATTTAAGAGGTGAAGAATGCAACCACCTGATTAGTTATTTTACTTTCTAGATCCATGTTCCCCTATTTAAGACCTTCTGTATGTGCCTTTCCTGTTTTCGACTTGTGGAGCGATTGATTTGGTTTTGGAAGGGTTCGAGTTAAAGTGGAAACAAGTTATATATTTGAGTTCATAATGTCTTGGGTAATTCTTATCTTCGAAAAGTTTTGAATTCGAGCACGTGGGCCCGGTATTGACTTTTGTTGACATTCCGAGCGGGGTTGAAAAATTACTCTAGTAGATAAATTATGAACTTTTGAGCATATATTGATTGGTCTGTACGCCCTTTGACTAGTTTTGGATTGCTTGACATCGCTTGAGCCAACTAGTAAGGTTTGAGAGTCGAGTAGTAAGCTTGGATGCGAGGTAAGTCTCTTACCTAATCTTATAAGAGGGAATTATCCCCATAGGTACTTTAACTGTTGTGTTCTACTTGTTGTGGGCGTTGTCACACCTCCTTTTTCCGCACCCGCGAGGGCGCAAGTGAGTTTTTTCCAATTAAAGGACAATCAAAACGAGATTTGTTTATTTATTTCAGAGTCGCCACTTGGGAGATTTAGGGTGTCCTAAGTCACCAATTTTAATCCCGAATCGAGGAAAATAATGACTCCATATTACAGTCTGCGTACCAGAAATCTGGATAAGGAATTCTGTTAACCCGGGAGAAGGTGTTAGGCATTCCCGAGTTCCGTGGTTCTAGCACGGTCGCTCAACTGTTATATTCGGCTTGATTATCTGATTTTATACAAATATGAACTTATGTGCAAATCTTGACTTTTGACCGCTTTCATAATTATTATTATTATTTTTTACAAGGAATTGCAACGTTGTGAAAATGTATCTCGAACCGCGTTACAATCAATGTACCCGTGGTCGTCGACACACTTTGACTCCGTTGAGATTTGGATTTAGGTCACATCAATGTGCACCCGAGTTTAAGGAAATTAAATTATTAAAGGCGCGCCTAAAGCGACTAGCGTATCATTTACTTTGGGTAAGGCCGTGGAATTTTACTAAACGGTCCATCCCGAAGTCTAAGCAATTTTCAAGGCGAATATTTATTGAGGGCCCCGCAATTTTGTATTTTTTATTTGGCGAGGCTCATCTCATTCTCATTTTTAAAAGGAATTGGCAACGTCATGGACACGCATCTCGAACCACGTCACAATCAATGTACCCGTGATTAGAGACACCTTTCGACTCCGTTGAGATTTGGATTTGGGTCACATAAATGTGCACCCGAGTTTAAGAAGGTAAGGTTTATTAAGGCGCGTCCTAAAGAGACTAACGTATTGTTATTTTAGGTAGGGCCGTGAAATTTACTAAACGGCCCATCCCGGAATCTAAGTATTTAATACATATATTTTTGGTGAGGGATCCGCAATCTGTACATTTTTATTTGGCGAAGCTTGTCTCGTTTTTTTTTATATCTTTATTTTAGAGGGAATACCATTTTTATGCCTTTAACAATACTAAACCCTACAGCCTCTTTACAACTAATATCCCATAACTTGTTAGAAAATTTAATAAAGGGAGTTTAGCGAATGAGTGTTTCGGGAGTAGTAACAGCATGCACTAATACTGATTTTTTCCAAATAAACTAAGAAAATGAAGGGACGAGCGAACCAACGTCAAACTGTGTCCTAGAACTACTAATACAACTAAATCAAATGACATCAAGTAAACAATAATAACATAACACACAGATGAACTAAAATGCATACGGTGAAACATAAACAGAAAATTATCATACCAATTTCTATATTGCATCTTCGAACATTTAACGTAAAGTTTCTTTATCTAATACATTGAGGTTTACTAACCTGAACAAACAGAAACGCATAGAGCCATGGACCAACCCTCTACATCGACCTCAACGAACAACCTCGACGTACCGTACCTCGACGAACAAAAGACGACCTCAACGGACCGAAACAGAAAACTCGGACCAAGACTGTCGACGACCCGAGGTATTGGCTGACTGCTGGTTTTATTCTTTCCGACGCCACAGATTGATACGAGAAGTTAAAGCAGAAGGGATCGCTTGGATGTGAGGAAGAAGCAGGTACGGAGGTGATGAAATGAACCGCTACAACAACGGCTGCTCGGCAACGCAGTGCGCGACTACTGCTGCTGCCCGATCGACGAAGCGACAGTAGGGTCGACGGGGCTGAACGGAGTTTATTGTGCGCTGGACGATGCAGCAGCAATAGCTGCTGCTTGACGGGGGCTGAAGGGTCATTTGGGCAAGGTGATGAGGCTGCAATGGTGGGGAAGCTGACGGGCTGGGGTTGGGTTCTGCGAGTGGTCGCGATGGAGATTGGAGGAGAAGGAGTGGTCGTGGGCTTTGTTGATTCTGCAGGTGGTCGACGGGGGGAGCTGGTGGTTATGGTGTTTTGAGCAGTTGACGGAGGTGGTGTTTGGACGATGCAGGGTCTGTTTATGGTGGTTTCACAGTGGGGGACGGTAGGGTTTTGCTTAGGGTTTTCGGTCTTGAGGAAAGGAGGAAGACGATGGTGGTTTTGGGTAGGTTTGACGATGGTTTAGGGTGGTGTTTGGTGGTGATGGGGAGTTGGTGGTTTGCTTCACTATCGGGGATGCGAGGGTTTCCGACGTGAGGGTGACGGGCTGGGTTTTTGGGTAGGGTTCCGACGTGTTTTCTTTCTTCTTCTTTAAGAAGAAGAAGCATGAACAGTGATGGTTTTCTCCAATTTTCAAAAGTCCCCCCTCGTGCCTTGGCCTTGTCCGTGTATTTGATACCCAATGCCAAGAAAAATGAGCCCCACGCGTGGTGGGGTTCAAGACTTGTGTTCTCCACGTGTGGTGGGGTTCCCCGTGTACGGTGTTCCGTCCGTGTTCCCCATGTGTGGTGGACTCGGATTATTATGGGTTAGGTCCGAAAATTAGGCCTAAAAGCGGGTAAGTTTAAACCCAAATTTTATTCTTTTGCCCGGATCCGAGAGTAAGAACACAACGTTGCTTAACTAGTCCTAGGTAAGCAAAATAGCTACCAAAATAAGACTAATATTTAACAAAACTATATCTTTTTTTTAATATTTTTTCAAGATTTAAAATAGCTACAAATATTAATAAAACTATATTTTTTGTAATTTTCGAATTTATATAAAGTACCAAAATAAAGTACAATTTTTGTATTTTTTTCAAAAATTAAAATGACTTCAAAACATTAATAGAACTATATATTTTTTGTAATTTTCGAATTTATATAAAGTACCAAAATAAAGTACAATTTTTGTATTTTTTCAAATTTATGAGAAATACATAAACTAAAATTTATATATATATTTTTGTAATTTTTCTTTTTGCAATGAAATAAAGTAAAATAGTCAAAATAGCTATATTAGACCCAATTTAAATATTCACGCTAAAAATATGAAAATTCCCGGGGAGGGTCAAAAATCACACGTCTACAGCTGCCCTCTTTGACTGGAAACACGAAGAGTTTTCCGACAAAGAACGACTAGACATGTTTTTGACCCGACCATTACTTGGAGGGACTACACTAAGGAAAGGAAGGGGATGTGACCGAGCCCTGGTATCTGAGCTGCCTACATATCCTTGGTTATACAGGAATCAGGCCACGTGTAGTTCGGAAATGAGAGATGGTAGATTGTACCGATGTGAAGAGACGATCGATGTGCCGTTCCGTTGAGGTTCCGGTCCGCGGTCCTGTCATTACAACAAAAATGAAAACTGAAAAAGACTAACTAAGCCTATCAGCTACTAGTTACAAGGATTCCTATCTTTAAGTCTTCTGAAACTTGATCTTGAGTCTTGAATGGTGCTTCATACAGACTTTGGATTTGAACCTTGACTTGCTAGTTGTAGGTGCTAGTTCTTGAGCAGACCACATTTGTTCTCCACTTCCGTATTTTGGGTTCTTTTTCTTTTTCTCTTTTTTTTTCTCTTTTTTTTTCTTTTTTTTTCTATGCTTGCCTTTTTTCTCTTCTTTTTTTGTTTTTGTGACCAGCTTCTGTTGATCATCCCAGACTGTTGAACCGCATTCTTGAGGCGAGCTTCTACTATTTCTAACTTGGATTGAATGCTGGGGATTTCTGTTGCAACCTTCTGCTTTCCAGTGGGTCACTGCTTGATCTTGAAAAATGTTCCTCTGTTCTACAGGCGGACTCCTGACTTCTTCGATCTTCGACATACAACAACCTTCGTTCTACAGGCGGGTCCCTGACAACCAAAACAAACAAACAAACAAAATTTCCTAACCCAGTTTGTACTGGGAAGATTTGTGAGTCGTTAGCAAAATTATAACTCACTTACCCTACTGATGCAATGATGAGAGTAAACTAAAGACTAGGCTAGGATGTGCATCTCCTACGAGTAAAACCAAAACTCTTGCTAGCAAATGTGTCTGCTAAAATAAAAACCTCAATGACTCAAACTAGAAAGTGCTTCTTCTATGGTTGAATCGGAACGAGCTAAACTAGGAAGTGCGTCTCCTAAGGGTGAAAACTTCAGTGACTAGAACTAGGAAGTGCGTCTCCTATGAATAAAATCTCGATTTAGGAAGTGCGTCTCCTAAAAAACTTGAAAGACCTCGATTAGGAAGTGCGTCTCTTACGGGTAGACTTCAAAAAACTAGACTAGGAAGTGCGTCTCCTATGGTCGAGCTTAAAATGAATCAAACTAGGAAGTGCATCTCCTAAGGGTGAAATCTCAATTCCGGAAGTGCGTCTCCTGAAATAAAATATAATCTAAAAAGCCAAACTAGGAAGTGCGTCTCCTAAAGCAAAAGTATAACATGAGCGAACCAGACTAGGAAGTGTATCTCCTAATAATGAAAACTTAATTCAGGAAGTGCGTTTCCTGTGCATGAAATTAAACTTAGGAAGTGCGTCTCCTAGGGGTAAAATAGTCTTAGGAAGTGTGTCTCCTATGGGTGAAACCTTAACGATTTTGAACTAGGAAGTGTGTCTCCTATGAATGAAAATAATTTAGGAAGTGCGTCTCCTATGGGTGAAATCTTAATTTAGGAAGTGCGTCTCCTATGGGGTAAAAGTAGACTTAGGAAGTGCGTCTCCTATGGGGTAAAAGTAAACTTAGGAAGTGCATCTTCTATGGGCAAAACTAAACTTTAAGGAAGTGCGTCTCCTATTGGGTACAATAAACTTAGGAAGTGCGTCTCCTGTGGGTACAATAAACTTAGGAAGTGTGTCTCCTATTGGTAGAACTGAACTTAGGAAGTGCGTCTCCTATGGTAAAACTGAACTTAGGAAGTGTGTCTCCTATTGTAAAACTGAACTTAGGAAGTGCGTCTCCTATTGGGTACAATAAACTTTAGGAAGTGCATCTCCTATTGGTAGAACTGAACTTAGGAAGTGCGTCTCCTATGGTAAAACTAAACTTAAGAAGTACGTCTCCTATGGTAAAACTGAACTTAGGAAGTGCGTCTCCTATGGTAAAACTGAATTTAGGAAGTGCGTCTCCTATCGGTGAAACTTAGCTTAGGAAGTGTGTCTCCTATTGATGAAACTATTCTTAGGATGTGCGTCTTCTATTGGTGAAACTGACTTAAGAAGTGCGTCTCCTATTGGTAAAAACAAACTTAGGAAGTGCGTCTCCTACTGGTGAAACTTATCCTAGGAAATGTGTCTCCTGTTGGTGAAAATAACTTAGGAAGTGCGTCTCCTATGGTGAAATTATTTTTAGGAAGTGCGTCTCCTATTGGTGAAACCTATTTAGGAAGTGCGTCTCCTATTGGTGAAACTTGCTTAGGAAGTGCGTCTCCTACTGGTGAAATTATTTTTAGGAAGTGCGTCTCCTACTGGTGAGATTATTCTTAGGAAGTGCGTCTCCTATTGGTGAAACTATTTTTAGGAAGTGCGTCTCCTACTGGTGAAACTTATCTTAGGAAGTGCGTCTCCTTAGGAAGTGCGTCTCCTATTGGTGAAATTATTCTTAGGAAGTGCGTCTCCTATTGGTGAAACTTGCTTAGGAAGTGCGTCTCCTACTGGTGAAATTATTCTTAGGAAGTGCGTCTCCTACTGGTGAGATTATTCTTAGGAAGTGCGTCTCCTATTGGTGAAACTATTTTTAGGAAGTGCGTCTCCTACTGGTGAAACTTATCTTAGGAAGTGCGTCTCCTATTGGTGAAATTATTCTTAGGAAGTGCGTCTCCTATTGGTGAAACTTGCTTAGGAAGTGCGTCTCCTATTGGTGAAACTTATCTTAGGAAGTGCGTCTCCTTAGGAAGTGCGTCTCCTATTGGTGAAATTATTTTTAGGAAGTGCGTCTCCTATTGGTGGAACTTGCTTAGGAAGTGCGTCTCCTATTGGTGAAACTTATCTTAGGAAGTGCGTCTCCTTAGGAAGTGCGTCTCCTATTGGTGAAATTGACTTAGGATGTGCGTCTCCTTAGGAAGTGCGTCTCCTATTGGTGAAATTGACTTAGGATGTGCGTCTCCTCTTGGTGAATCTTATCTTAGGAAGTGCGTCTCCTTAGGAAGTGCGTCTCCTATTGGTGAAATTATTTTTAGGAAGTGCGTCTCCTATTGGTGGAACTTGCTTAGGAAGTGCGTCTCCTATTGGTGAAACTATTCTTAGGAAGTGCGTCTCCTACTGGTGAAACTTACTTAGGAAGTGCATCTCCTATTGGTGAAACTACTTAGGATGTGCGTCTCCTTAGGAAGTGCGTCTCCTATTGGTGAAACTAAACTTAGGATGTGCGTCTCCTATTGGTAAAAATAAACTTTAGGAGGAAATACATCTCCTATGGGTGAAATTAAAACAAACTTAGGAGGAAATGCATCTCCTATGGGTGAAACTAAAACAAACTTAGGAGGAAATGCATCTCCTATGGGTGAAACTAAAACCAACTTAGGAGGAAATGCATCTCCTATGGGTGAAACTAAAACAAACTTAGGAGGAAATGCATCTCCTATGGGTGAAACTAAAACAAACTTAGGAGGAAATGCATCTCCTATGGGTAAAGACGTGGAATGTATTCCCTTGTTATACAGGTGGGCGCCTAATGGTAAAGACATAAAAGTATTCCTCTCGTTATTCAGGTGGGCGCCTGGTTAAGACATGAATTGTATTCCCTTGTTATACAGGTGGGCGCCTAAAATACGAAATGAACAGACAAAAAGTATCCCTCTCGTTATACAGGTGGGCGCCTGACATGAAATTTAAAGACTGAAATGTATTCCTCTCGTTATACAGGTGGGCGCCTGGTATGAAATTTAAAGACAGAAATGTATTCCCGCATTATACTGGTGGGTGACCTAGAACAGAAATGAAAAGACCGAAATGTATTCCTCTCGTTATTCAGGTGGGCGCCTGTCTTCATCAATAATTTTGAAAATAACATCCTATTTGAGGGCGGATGAATCCAAAATATCCTGTTTGAGGGCGGATGCACCCGACATATCCTATTTGAGGGCGGATGAACCCGACATATCCTGTTTGAGGGTGGATGAACCCGACATATCCTATTTGAGGGCGGATGAACCCGACATATCCTATTTGAGGGCGGATGAACCCGACATATCCTATTTGAGGGCGGATGAACCCGACATATCCTATTTGAGGGCGGATGAACCCGACATATCCTGTTTGAGGGCGGATGAACCCGACATATCCTGTTTGAGGGCGGATGAACCCGACATATCCTGTTTGAGGGCGGATGAACCCGACATATCCTGTTTGAGGGCGGATGAACCCGACATATCCTGTTTGAGGGCGGATGAACCAGACATATCCTGTTTGAGGGCGGATGAACCCGACATATCCTGTTTGAGGGCGGATGAACCCGACATATCCTGTTTGAGGGCGGATGAACCCGACATATCCTATTTGAGGGCGGATGAACCCGAAATATCTTTTAAAACTTGAAAATGTCTTACCTCAAAACTTGCTGGGGATTATTACTTACCTGCTGGGGGATAAAATGTTATCAGCTGGGGATAACGCTGTTGAGGATAACACTGTTGGGGGATTTTCATTCCTTCAAAATTGGTGCTCCACTCTTCTGAAGCCTGCTGGGAGCGACACTGGCCCCTTTGCCTTTCCAAACACAAGTTTCAATCTTTTTGTTCGGTCCGCTGAGGATTCAACTTCCTTTATTAAAACTTGGGGATAACACTGGTTCAAAGATCAGCTCCCTTGAGACCGGTGTTATCTTTCTTCTTCCCCGAATGGGTGCCTGACTTCCAGAAAATTTTCTAAATGGAAGGAAAATTTTCTGCCCCAGTTTGATAATATCCCTAGTGGCATGCATTTCTGGCATCAATTCCATTTCCTTTACCTGTTTCAAATCAAACAAGATTTGTTAATTTAAAACATGGTGGTTGGTTGTGATACTCTTACTGGGATGGCTTTTCCTTTTCTCCTTCCTTGCTCTGCGCTCCACAACTGGTTGGGGATGATATTATTTGTTGGGGATAATCCCTTTCTGCTGGGGATATCCCTCTTCTTTTGTGGCATAGCTCGGAAACTGGCATTTTTCCGACTTTTTAGTCTCGCATGAATTTCCCCAAATCATGCTCACTGCTTTCCTTGCTTTGTTCATGGGTCTTGGCCTTGAGGTTTATAACCTTGGTTTTGGCAAGGATATCCCTCTTGATACTCGTCAGTCCTTTTGTCAACTCCCTTTTGCTGGGGATATCTTTCTTGACACTGACCTCGCGCTTGTTCCTTGCTGACTATACCATTTGGATGTACTATTCAGATCTCATTTTGTATAATTGGAAAGCTGATGGCATATTTTGAAGTCAATTCGCACTTGTTCTGACCAAACAGACTCTATTGGGGAGTTTTTCTATGAAAGGAAAAGATAAAAGGGAACAGAATAAAGGGACAAAGGAAAAAGATGACTCTTTAACAAAAGAAACTATAAATAAAAACCTATCAAATGCAGATACCGACTCTAATGGTCATGACATGCATATGTGGCCTATCCTCCGCCGTCAATCATCTTTCAAGATCTTCAATTGTCGATTCCCCATCCGATTCTCAAACTTATTCGACTTGTAGTGCCCGAAGGGTTTTCACTATCAAGTCTCTCTCATTTTTTGTTCTTCTCTCAGCTTTCATCGCCTTATGGTGCCTGTGAAGGTTTTCACCGATAAGACTCTCTCATTTGTATCACTTTCCAGCTGGGGATTCTGAGTGTTGCCGGTATGACTCTTTTTGTTGGAGATTAGAGTCCTTTCTGCTGTGGAACAGAATGTTATGTTCGCCGGTAAGACTCTTCATTTGTCTGACTTTGCATCTTTTGAAGACTGATCAGAAGGTCTTTCTTTGGACCGTAATGTGGGTTTTGGATAGGGCTAGAAAAAAAAGGGTATTAAAGGCTCAAAAGTGCGTCGATTCTGGGTTATTAATTACAACTTTCGGAACCAGATTTATTTACAACGAACGCAACCTCTTCCCCAGCTTCTTGCTTGGGGATATCTTAATTGAATTTTTTTCTCATTTTTCAAAATTATGACCGAGCCGTGAAGCGCCTACGTATCCTCTTTGAGGAATCAGGTCAAACGTAGTTCCCAATTCCTCTTTTTTTTTTTTTACTTTCCTCTTCTTCTTCTTTTTTCTTCTCTTTTTTCATCATTTTTCTTTCCTTCTTTTTTCATTTTTCTTTTGTCGTTTTGTTGATTTTTTTTTAGTTGCTACTGATTCCGAACGAGGGGTATGAAAGAAAATAAATAAGGCTCAAAAGGGGTAACGAAGGATAAAGTGTTTAGGTAGCAGAACAAAATGCCTTCGTCATTTCAGTCTTCAAAACATGCCAAGTGCAAACAACACGATTAAACAATAGATTTATAGTCTCTTCCGATGGTGTTGGGCTTGACAATTATGTTAAACATTTTCTTTTTCCTTTGTCATTTCTAAAGTACCGTTGGGCGACACTCTCATTATCATGAATGACCCTCATGCCAATTTGGCGAATCTTGCTTTTAAACGGTTTTCTTTGTGTTTAACTTGTCCCAGTTCCACATGACTCGAGCTCTGAATAATCTCAAACCGTCCTTATTTTCTTTAAATGGTTTGATCGCCTTTCTGGGGTTTTATGATTAACTTTAAAGACTAGGCCCAAACTGTGTGCGCATGTCATGTCCCTAGAATCGGCATTGAATCAAAAATGATAAAAGGACTAAATAAAAAGATGACTGGAAATAAATAGAAGACCGGATTTTGTATTAGATTACCGGTGAAATGGTTTGAAAAAATAAAAACAAACCGGAATAAAAATCCTAAACAACCTGGACAAAACTTAAACAAACCGCTATGACAAAAAAATGGAAAGATAAGAAGGTTTGACACAGGACAAAATCCGAATTACAATCCTAATATTCCGAACAACAGAAATGACAACAAAATAAACCACCACAAGCTTCTCTCTTGCTAACCAAGGAACGGAGCGTCCTCCCACTTTATCAAAATTGACATCTTAGCCACTGAGCTTCGCATCAGTATTGTCCAGACCATTGCCAGCTTTAATATCATCAACCTCCGTCAACAAGTTCCCAATAGGATTCAAGTGCTTCTGTTATCAGGCCTGATCCCCGCAGAGTGTGCATCATGAGGTGCAAATAAAGGATTCCGGGTGTCATTGTCCGGCTTACCACAAACCAACCACCTTAACTTTATTTGCAAAACAAACAGGTTAGAATGGACTCAGTCGGTCCTCATTATTGACAACATCTTTTTCTTTTTCTTCTTCTTTTTTTTTCTTTCTTTTTTCTTTCTTTTTTTCGATTTTTTTTCATCGATTTTTCTCTTTTTTTTTTTGTTTTTTTTTTTGTTCGTGTTGTGGTCGAATCTTATGGAGATTGCCTACGTATCATGACCCCGCATGAATCAGGCCTTGCGTAGTTCGGACCAATAAAAGATAAACAATACTAATCATTTTTTTTTCAATTTACATATTAAAATAAACTGAAAAATCAAACAAACCACATATTCTAATTAAAGATTTATAAACTCAAAAACAACAGGCTAGCTTCCTTTCCCCGTTTGTCAAATGCAACCAAACGGCTATTTTTGCAAATGTTGCCCCTTCCAAATCTCACATGAATTTTGAGGCCGAGGAGGATTATTTTGACACTTTACAATTTTGTCCATTCTTTTACGAAAATAACCTTTCGACAATTGAAAGATACTCTAAGGCTATTTCGGCAAGAACGGTTTAAGGCGCGGCCGAAGCTGGCTCGACTTATTTTTGACTAAAAATTCAAACGGTATTCACCTAACCGCTGACTCTTTGTTTTTTTTTTCAAATTACAATAAAAACCTGGTGTTGCAAACACGGCCCTTCAGCGCCTCGGGGACGAAGATTTTTTAAGGTTGTGTGGGTCAATTGGACCAAATCTAAAACAATGACCCAAAGGTGGCTGTTTATACAAAGTCAGCCTTCCGGCGTCCCTTTCGGGAACATTCGGCTATTTATGACAAAACAACATCACCTGACTTATTCATGACTCTTTTTATCGTTTTCCACATTAGAAAACTCAATATTGCAAACACGACCTTTCAACGTCTCGGGGATGAGGATTTTTAAGGCTGTGTGGGTCAACTGGACCAAATCTTAAAAAATGACCCAAAGGTGGCTGTTTATGCAAAGTCAGCCTTCCGGCGTCCCTTTTGGGAACATTCGGCTATTTATGACAAAACAGCATCACCCGATCTCTTTATGACATAATTGCAATTTTGACATGTTTTTTTTATTTGTTTTTGGCTATTTTAGCAAAAGGGGGTTGGACCCGATGAGGGTTGCCTACGTATCTCACATCCGGTGAGAATCAAACCCGCGTAGTTCGGGCAAATAAACTATTTTTGAGAAGACCCTTTTCCATTTTCTATATATTTTGTTTTTATTATTTTCACAACAATCAAATAGACTATTATTTTTCATTCATAACGAACAAACAAATTAACGAAAAACATAAAGCATTCCTTCCTTTTTTTTTTGAAAAGGTGGGGTTGGACCCGATGAGGGTTGCCTACGTATCTCACATCCGGTGAGAATCAAACCCGCGTAGTTCGGGCAAATAAACTATTTTTGAGAAGACCCTTTTCCATTTTCTATTTTTATTATTATTCTTTTTTTTTTCACAACAATCAAATAGACTATTATTTTTCACTCATAACAAACAAACAAATTAACGAACCAGTGGTTCTGGGTTCACTATCCCCAGCAGAGTCGCCAGAGCTGTCACACCTCCTTTTTGCGCGCCCGCCCCGAAGGGTTAAATGCGCGGGTGGAGTTTTTCCAATTTAAGTGACAATATTCGAAATGGGATTATTTATTTAATTCAGAGTCGCCACTTGGGAAAGGTTTGGCTTTTGGTGTCCCAAGTCACCGGTTTATCTTGAATCCCAAATCGAGGAAATTTTCGACTTTTCCAAATGAAGTCTGCGAACCAGAAATTCTAAGTAAGGAATTCTGTTGACCCGAGGGAAGGTGTTAGGCACCCTCGAATCCCGTGGTTCTAGCACGGTCGCTTAAATTGTTATAATGGCTAAATATCTGATTTAAATACAGGTTGTGACTTATGTGCTTTTATTAAGTTTAAACCGCTTTTATTATTATCGTTTATTTTATAGAATTGCAACGTCGTGAAAATGCGTCTCGAACCACGTCACAATCAATGCACCCGTAGTTGTTAACACATTTTGACTCCGTTGAGACTTGGATTTGGGTCACATCAATGTGCACCCGATTTTAAGAATATAATTCACTTAAAGTCGCGCCTAAAGAATCTAAACGCGTTATTATCTTTGGGGAAGGCAGTGGAATTCACTAAACAGTCCGTCCCAAATTCTAAGTATTTATCATGATCAATTATTGAGGGCCCCGCAATTTGCATTTTTTATTCGGCGAGGCTCGTCTCATTATTTTAGAAGGGTACCCTACAGTGGCTACATTTCTACTACGTTTATCTTTAAAGAGAAGGATGATGCCGAACTTTGCTTGTTTGAACAAATACAGACTGAATCCTTATTATGTTTGCCGAACCTAAACTTGTCTGATTACCTGATTGATTGTTTATGAGGTGAGGGTTACCTCATGCTTTGTCTTCATCGAGTGAATACGCTTATTAATTGGCTAAGTGAGATTGCAAACAAACTGACAACATATATTGAGTTATGTTTAACGACCTCCCAGTTCTACTTTAAACACTCTAACCTATTTGAAATTGATAAACGAAATCGGCTGTTTATTAGGAAAATTACTACTAATTGAACTCAAAATGACTATTAGTTTCTCTCAACAATCATCACATTATTTTGAAACAAAGAATCTATACCGAAACCCGATATCGAACCTGCATTGGAACAAATAAACTGACAGGAGAACTGGCATTCATAGCCAGACTCTTAATGTGACTGCATGAGAGTTTGTTTGGGATACATCTATCCCAGACCTAATACCACAGATTTGTCAATTCAGTGGTCTAGGCAAAAATACATACAAGTGCTTGCCATGACTCTATGTTATACAGTCGTAACTAAGCCAAACAGCGTTATACTGAACTGAATGTATACTAAATCAAACATGCTGTCTATGTCATACTGTCATTACTATTGAACAGTGCTATCTAACAGTCCATCTCAAATAGAATGTATGCTAGTTTATACAAAGTATTTGCAGTTTGCAGTAAAAACACAATCCCAACTAACATTCGACCTATTTTTAACACCAACGTTATAACATGAACAGCTGTTCGTTTTCTTTTATTTCTGCTTCAACTTCAAACTTTCAACAATACAAGGTTTCAGAGGTTGTGTACCTGGAAATATTTGACAATTGAAGAAAAGGGCAGTCAGCAGAGTACAATGACAACAAAATGCAGCAGCAATCACAGCACTATCAGTAGCAGTAGGGCAGAATAGCAGCAGGCAAAGCAATACAGCAAGAAACAGGCTCGAGTGCAGAGATGCAACTATGGCCAATAGAAAGCAATAGCCAAATAACAGCAACACCCAGTGGAGTAGAATCAGAACTCCAGACAGACCAAACCAGTAGTAAACCAATGAAAACACTCGACTAATAGACACAACTGGAATTTCAAAGAACCAGAATTGATTTGAACAAAGTTGAGCAACTGAAACCCAATAATAATAGGAGGAAAAAGTTTCTGATTGTTGGTTGTATCCCTTCTATCTCTTAATCTCTTTCTATCTATGTGTATCTATTTGTATGTATTTCAGCTCTCCTTTCCAAACTCCTCACAGTGTGTTTTTCTTTTACAGCCCTCGAGGTCCAGTGTATATCCTCTTCTTCTCTAATTCTGTATCTCCTAATTCTGTCTCTCCCCCTCAATTCTGTCTATCTTTTATCTCCCAGGTCCTCCTCCTTTTATAAGCCTCAACACCATCTCTTTTAACAGCCTGTTTTCAAAATGTCACAGTACCCCTCCCATGTGTCTTTTACCTTTTCAGATCCCAATTAGTTATTTAAGTATATAACCTCCATCAACATTCCCTGGCAGACTTACTTTTAAAAGGTTTAATACTTTTTAAACTTAAAGCAAGGTATGGGCAGTAGAATATGTCTGACAGCATATGCTGTCAACACATTTTAAAATTAAAAGCCCTTTTATGAAGGAAACATGATGTGCACAAAGCACATGAGGTGCACAAGTGCACATGCCACCAACTCAGATTTCAGTTACAGACCAAGCCTTAGGTTTCTGAAATCATATTCACGACTATAAGTAACAGGACTTGGTTTTTAATTGATTCAGGCAAATGTTCAACAGAAGCAAGTTGATTTGTTATTGTTCGGACAGTTGAAACTAATTGACGACACATGTCGACTCGACTATATTAGCATTAACATACACAAACGTAGCCAAATCAGACATTCAAAAGCATGGGACACATGACTCGACTTATACTGATTAAGCAGGATTATACTTTGAGGAATCAGTTAGTCAGTACAAATTTGGAATACAACCAATAGACATGTCTTATCAGAATAGGAGGGGTTCAAACAAAACACAGTGGTTCAGGCAAAGTGGTCAATCAGAAGGTGGTAAAATTTAAAGACACAAATTGAAACAAAACATGACCAGATATTTAAAACAAATCACACGGACTAAAACAAAAAGAAAAGAAAACAAGACTCACCTCAAATCTTTTTAAGGAACAAATCAGAAAAATCCACTGGTGTTTGAACAGACCTTCTTTAAGGTTGAATGGACTTTTAAACGAAGTGTTTCTCGGATGAGAAACACCTCGATTAAGGTCCATTAGACCTTAATCTCTTCGTTTTGAACAAAACACGGAACATGCACAGGGAAAACTAGAGTTCAAAAACTTAGATCTGGGATTCGTGTTTCCCTGGTTAGATTCAGACCAAACCAAGTATGGTTTGGTCACGAGGAGGGTCCGGGGAGTGTCTGGTATGAAACTGGGGTTGGTTGGGTTAGATCGAGTTTTGACTCGAATCTTCAAATGAAGATTCGAGGACCTGGGGGGTGATTCGAACCAAACGGTTAACAGGTCTATGTTCAGGGTGGTGAGGGGGTTCTATGGTGTTCAAGTGGAGGTCACCGGCGTTCAGGCCGCCGGGTTTCTGGTGAAGGTGTGCAGGGGCGGCTAGGGTTTGAAGGGGATGGGTTCGGTGAAGACGAAGGCAGGGGTGTTAGCTAGGGGGGCAGGGTATGGTGAAGGGCTTATATAGTTAGTGGGTGGGTGAACCTCGACCGTTAGATCAATCTAGATCTACGGTCTGGATCTGAAGGCTTAAATGGAACGGTGTCGTTTTGAGGGTTTGGGTTCGGTCCGGGTGAGACGGGTCGGGTTTGTTAGTGGGTACGGGGTGTGAGATCTTGGCCGTTGGATCAGTTTGGTTTGAATGGTTGAGATGGATCGGCCTTGAAACGACGTAGTTTTGGTGTTAAACTACGTCGTTTTGTGTCCTGGGGGTGGGCTGTTCGGACTGGGGGTTTGGGCTGTTCAATTGGGCTCCAGATTTTGAAATGGGCACGGCCCAAATTCATTTTATAACAAATTTTGTCTTCTTTTTTCTTTATTTCTAATTTCCTAAATACACAAATTAATTAAATAAAACC
This sequence comes from Nicotiana tabacum, assembly GCF_000715075.1. NCBI lineage: Eukaryota > Viridiplantae > Streptophyta > Magnoliopsida > Solanales > Solanaceae > Nicotiana > Nicotiana tabacum. The sequence continues at coordinate 171,565,983 of NC_134101.1, forward strand.
AAAGCACCACTAATTAACACTTAACATATTTATTTCACGCGGATAAAATGTTAAAAGTAGGCAAAATTAAACATGGCAACAAATCAGGACAAAAGAAAAAATGCGTATTTTTGTAATTTTCCATCTAACAAACGGGTCATGGTTTAAATTACGCATGACATATACATTTTTAATTCTTTTGGAGCGATTGTCGCGTAAAACAAAAATCACGTGCTCACAGCTGCCCCTCTTTGTTCGGAAACACGGAGAGTTTTCGTGCAAAGATAAAGTGAGCGTGTATGAGCGATTTTTGCCTATGGACTACTCCGTATGAAGCATGTTTTTTGAAAGATCTGACCGAATCTTGCTTCAAAGATTTCCTACATATCCTGGGCTAAACAGGAATCAGGTCAATGTAGTTCGGGAAGTTTTGGTAGCTGGGACTACCATGGGATTGCAATGCTTGCTGCTACTGCTGCTGCTGTTGTCACTGCTACGTTACTGACCGCCTTATTACAACCAAACGAAAATTAGAAACTGAACTAACTACTTATATGTATGTCAACTGCTAGTTATAAGATTCCTATCTATGATTCTTTTACGACTTGATCTTGGGTCTTAGCTGATTCTGCTTGTAGACTCCGATCTGAATCTTGATGCTTGCGAGTTGCGGCGACTTGTGTAACCTCTGGGATACTGAGTGAGACGCGATTGGCAAGGTTCAAGCCCTTAATTAAACGTTGGAGTCAATCCGCTCTCCATTCACTCTGATATCTCGGAATGTCTTCTTTTGTCTTTTTCTTCTTTGATTCTGAGTTGAGACTCATCTCGTAGGTCATTTCGATCCGTGTGGCTCGAGGTTAGACCTGCGGGAAAAAACAAACAAACGAACGAAATTTTCTGCCCCAGTTTCACTAGGAAAATTTCGTTAATTATTCACCAGGAAGTTCATAAAATTGATGAAAGAGGATATGCATGCTCAGTTCAGGGTTGGAGCCCTAACACCGGCTATCTGGGGAGAGGTTCGGTTTGGGGTTTAAAACCCTAATGCCGAACAAAGGAAGAATTCAGTTTAGGGTTTAAAACCCTAATGTCGATTGCATGGAAAAACTCAGTTTAGGGTTTAAAACCCTAATGCTGGCTGGAAGAAAAAGTTCAGTTTAGGGTTTAAAACCCTAATGCTGACTAAAAGGAAAAGTTCAGTTTAGGGTTTAAAACCCTAATGCTGACTAAAAGGAAAATTCAGTTTAGGGTTTAAAACCCTAATGCTGATTGCATGAAAAAGCTCAGTTTAGAGTTTAAAACTCTAATGCTGGCTGAAAGGAAAAAGTTTAGTTTAGGGTTTAAAACCCTAATGCTGACTAAAAGGAAAATTCAGTTTAGGGTTTTAAAACCCTAATACTGATTGCATGGAAAAACTCAGTTTAGAGTTTAAAACTCTAATGCTGGCTGAAAGGGAAAAGTTCAGTTTAGGGTTTAAAACCCTAATGCTGACTAGAAGGAAAATTCAGTTTAGGGTTTAAAACCCTAATGCTGATTTCATGGAAAAGCTCAGTTTAGAGTTTAAAACTCTAATGCTGGCTGAAAGGGAAAAGTTCAGTTTAGGGTTTAAAACCCTAATGCTGACTAGAAGGAAAATTCAGTTTAGGGTTTAAAACCCTAATGCTGATTTCATGGAAAAGCTCAGTTTAGAGTTTAAAACTCTAATGCTGGCTGAAAGGGAAAAGTTCAGTTTAGGGTTTAAAACCCTAATGCTGACTAGAAGGAAAATTCAGTTTAGGGTTTAAAACCCTAATGCTGATTTCATGGAAAAGCTCAGTTTAGAGTTTAAAACTCTAATGCTGGCTGAAAGGAAAAAGTTCAGTTTAGGGTTTAAAACCCTAATGCTGACTAGAAGGAAAATTCAGTTTAGGGTTTAAAACCCTAATGCTGATTTCATGGAAAAGCTCAGTTTAGAGTTTAAAACTCTAATGCTGGCTGAAAGGGAAAAGTTCAGTTTAGGGTTTAAAACCCTAATGCTGACTAGAAGGAAAATTCAGTTTAGGGTTTAAAACCCTAATGCTGATTTCATGGAAAAGCTCAGTTTAGAGTTTAAAACTCTAATGCTGGCTGAAAGGGAAAAGTTCAGTTTAGGGTTTAAAACCCTAATGCTGACTAGAAGGAAAATTCAGTTTAGGGTTTAAAACCCTAATGCTGATTTCATGGAAAAGCTCAGTTTAGAGTTTAAAACTCTAATGCTGGCTGAAAGGGAAAAGTTCAGTTTAGGGTTTAAAACCCTAATGCTGACTAAAAGGAAAATTCAGTTTAGGGTTTAAAACCCTAATGCTGATTGCATGGAAAAGCTCAGTTTAGAGTTTAAAACTCTAATGCTGGCTGAAAGGGAAAAGTTCAGTTTAGGGTTTAAAACCCTAATGCTGACTAGAAGGAAAATTCAGTTTAGGGTTTAAAACCCTAATGCTGATTTCATGGAAAAGCTCAGTTTAGAGTTTAAAACTCTAATGCTGGCTGAAAGGGAAAAGTTCAGTTTAGGGTTTAAAACCCTAATGCTGATTGCATGAAAAAGCTCAGTTTAGAGTTTAAAACTCTAATGCTGGCTGAAAGGAAAATTCAGTTTAGGGTTTAAAACCCTAATGCTGATTGCATGAAAAAGCTCAGTTTAGAGTTTAAAACTCTAATGCTGGCTGAAAGGAAAATTCAGTTTAGGGTTTAAAACCCTAATGCTGATTGCATGAAAAAGCTCAGTTTAGAGTTTAAAACTCTAATGCTGGCTGAAAGAAAAAAGTTCAGTTTAGGGTTTAAAACCCTAATGCTGACTGCATGGGAAAACTCAGTTTAGAGTTTAAAACTCTAATGCTGGCTGAAAGGAAAATTCTGTTTAGGGTTTAAAACCCTAATGCTGATTGGCTGGAGATAAAGCTCGAGAATACTACACGATCTATTTTTGAGTTTTCTTGTTTCGATAGAAAATAAAAGGGAGTTTTGCGGGAACTCACCTTTTGAGTGAATTCCTTATTGCCAAAATGTTTCTTTTACCCGTGTACCTTCTTCTTTGGGCGACACCTGCTTCTTGCATGGTTGTCTTGGATCAATCCTGTTTCAACTTTTCAGGCAAAGAAAATTTGTTAGTTCGGAAACGACGGTTGGTTCGGTGACCTTGATCGTTCCCAATTGCTTTGTTGCGTCTCTATTTCTGTTGCGAAGTCCCGCCATTGATTTGATTCGAATGGCGAAGCCTTTAGACTGCTCAGGCTTGTATTTCCGGATTCTGTGATGATTTGCCTCGTAAGGCCTCTTTTTTTTTCTTTTGTCCCGTTTTTTATTAAAGGTTCTCAACGGGGATTTTATTGGAGGTGTTCTGTGGGAACTTGTACAAAAGGAAGCTATGTGGGGGGGAATATTTACAAAGTGGATCCTTTGTGCGGATTCTGTACAATGGGGTGTGCTGGGTTTTTGTTTCAAAACGGGTTTCCCAGGGTTTGTTAGGGTAAGCTTGTTGGGGAATATTTACAAAAGGACTCGCCGGGGATGTGCTGATGAAATTCCAACGGGGATTTTTTTTTTTTTTTTTTTTTACTGGGGAGACTTTGTGGGAGATTGTACAAAAGGAGAAACTCTGTGGGGATTTGTACAGGGGGAGACTCTGTGGGGATTTGTCCGAAGGTGGACTTGCTGGGGAAGACTTCAAGATTTCTCTCTTTCTTCTTTACTCCGGAACAACATCAAACGTCATGATTCATCATGCTTGGGTAATCATATCAACGAGATGAGGCGCTTTCCTTCATGAGACGGGATTCCGTGCAAACAAACCATGCCATCTGTCCTTTCCGGCGTGTCCTGAACTCGGGGTTAAAATGCGAAAGGGATTCGAAAAGAAACAAAGAAAGGGGAAAATAAAATCAGAAAAGGAACACCCTTTTTGGGACGAGAAAAACTTATCTGAGGAAGATAACGCTGGCTTTAAATGACATGACATGCTCTTTGGACTGGACGTCTGACCTGCTAAGAGCTTGCGTTTTCCTGAACCAGAACGGATCTGTGATTCCAAACTGGTGGCACTCCACCGAAACTTTCTTGGGATGGAGTCATTCTTTTCGGCCAACAACGCCCTTTTGCGGGTTTTCGCTGGCTGACCTCTCTCATTTCTCTTCCTGTCATCGCTTGATAGCACTCTTTGCGAGTTTTTACTAAACAAGCTCTCTCATTTTGGTTTCTCTACTCCCGTCGCCTCAGGGTGCCCGAAGGTTTTCACCGCCGAGGCTCTCTCATTTTATCTCTCTCAATTCAAAGTGTGTTGGTCTCCATTCGTGACGCTTATTGGTTCCCCATCATATTTGGTAATTGATTTGAAGGCTTGTGCTTGGTAAAGAGAGGTAGATGATACTAACTTCTAAACTGCTCGACGTGCCCCAGTTCCAATTTCAGGGTGAATGGGATTTTATTGTTGGTGTGACTGAACCTCAGGGAGAGGCTGCCTACGTATCCTTTCGGAATCAAGTCAAACGTAGTTCAGGCCTCAATAAAATTTTGTTTTTGTTTTCTTTCTTTGTTTTTTTTTTGTTTTTTTTTCTTCTTTTTTTTTTCTTTTTGTAGAGAGGATTGGGTAGTGTTTAGGGAGTAGTGGGGAATAAAACCTTTGCCATTTTCAAATGTGTCAGGACCACCGGAGTATGATTTAGACGTAGTACCTCTTGACTGCATCTGCATTTACTGCTGTGTCGGGGTCATTTCCTTCGATATCACCTAAATACAATGCTCCTCGCGGCAGTATCTTCCTTACAATGTATGGGCCTTTCCAATTTGGGGCAAACTTTCCTTTTGCTTCTTCATGATGCGGCAGAATACGCCTCAGTACTAGCTGACCTACTTCGAAATTCCGGGGTCGGACTTTCTTGTTGTAAGCACGGGCCATCCTTCGTTGGTACAACTGTCCGTGACAAACTGCGGCCATTCGCTTTTCATCAATCAACGTCAATTGCTCCAATCGAGCCTTGACCCACTCGCTGTCTTCGATTTCTGCTTCGACAATAATTCGAAGCGAAGGAATTTCTACCTCTGTCGGTATTACAGCCTCGGTCCCATAAACCAAAAGATAAGGAGTCGCTCCCACCGATGTGCGTACCGTAGTGCGGTACCCCAATAATGCAAAAGGTAACTGCTCATGCCACTGTCGGGAACTTTGGATAGTCTTCCTCAAAATCTTCTTGATGTTTTTATTTGCAGCTTCCACAGCACCATTGGCTTTTGGCCGATAAGGAGTGGAATTCCTGTGTGTTATCTTGAATTGCTCGCACACATCTCCCATCAAGTGACTGTTCAAGTTTGCTGCATTATCTGTAATGATAGTCGCAGGAATACCGAAGCGACAGATAAGATTTGAGTGTACAAAATCCACCACAGCTTTCTTAGTGACCGACTTGAGAGTGACAGCCTCTACCCATTTCGTAAAGTAGTCTATGGCCACTAGTATAAACCTGTATCCGTTCGAGGCCTTTGGTTCAATTGGTCCAATGACGTCCATGCCCCAGGCGACGAATGGCCATGGTGCGGACATGGGATGCAGTTCCGTGGGGGGTGCATGAATCAAATCACCGTGCACCTGACACTGATGACACTTCCGAACGAAACTAAAGCAATCCTTTTCCATGGTCGTCCAGTAATAACCTGCTCGAAGGATTTTCTTTGCCAAGACATACCCGTTCATGTGAGGTCCGCACACACCTGCGTGTACTTCGTGCATGATCTTTCTCGATTCCTCGATATCGACACATCTTAGGAGATTGAGGTCCGGGGTCCTCTTATATAACAAATCACCGCTTAGAAAGAAACCACTTGCATGTCGCCTAATGGTCCTCTTCTGATCTCCAGTAGCATGCTCTGGGTATTCTTGCGTCTTCAGGAATTTCCTGATGTCATGGTACCAAGGCTGCGTACTTGATCCTGCCTCGATTACACTGCAGTAACCGTGTCTTTCCTTGATTTGGATTTCCAAAGGATCGACGTGGGCGTTGCCCGGGTAGGGCAGCATTGAAGCCAAAGTAGCAAGTGCATCTGCCAGTTCATTGTGACACCTCGGAATGTACCTGAATTCTATTGATGTAAAGCGCTTGCTGAGGTCCTCCACATGTTGTCGGTACGGGATAAGTTTGACATCCCGAGTTTCCCATTCGCCTTGAGCCTGCCGGATGATCAGGTCAGAATCTCCCATAATCAGCAAGTCTTCGACATCCTGATCGATTGCCATATGCATGCCCATAATGCAGGCTTCATACTCAGCTGTATTGTTTGTGCAAAAGAAACGCAGTCTAGCTGTGGCGGGATAATGCTGACCGGAAGGCGAGATCAAAATTGCCCCAATCCCTACACCCTTGGCGTTCACGGCTCCGTCAAAGAACATCTTCCAAACATGAGCTCCCTCTGAGATCACTTCTACGGTGTTTACCTCTTCATCTGGAAAGTAAGTATCCAATGGCTGGTATTCCTCATCGATCGGATTTTCGGCCAAATGATCAGCTAATGCCTGGGCTTTCATGGCCGTGCGAGTGACATAAACTATGTCGAATTCCGTAAGCGAGATTTGCCATTTAGCCAGTCTCCCAGTAGGCATTGGTTTTTGAAATATATACTTCAAGGGATCCAACCTGCTTATGAGGAATGTAGTGTGGGCTTGGAGATAATGTCTCAGCTTTTGAGCAACCCATGTGAGAGCGCAGCATGTCCTTTCCAGCAGAGTGTATTTGGCCTCGTAGCTGGTGAATTTCTTGCTCAGGTAGTAGATTGCTTGTTCCTTCTTTCCGGTTATGTCGTGTTGCCCGAGGACGCAACCGAAAGAGTTCTCCAAGACTGTCAGATACAAGAAAAGTGGCCTCCCTGGTTCTGGAGGGACCAAGACTGGGGGATTCGAAAGGTATTCTTTGACTTTATCAAAAGCTTCTTGACACTCCGTTGTCCACTTAATCGCCGCATCTTTCCTTAACAGCTTGAATATGGGCTCACACGTGCTTGTCAGCTGGGCAATAAACCGACTGATGTAGTTCAACCTGCCCAAAAGACTCATCACGTCTTTCTTTGTTCTTGGAGGAGGCAAATCTCTGATGGATTTTATCTTAGTTGGATCTAGCTCGATACCTCTCCTGCTTACGATGAAACCCAAAAGTTTGCCCGATGGAACTCCGAAAGCGCATTTGGCTGGATTTAGCTTCAAGTCATACTTCCTTAGCCTCTCGAAGAATTTCCTCAAGTCTTGGATGTGATTATCCTGCGTCCTGGACTTGACTATCACATCGTCCACGTACACCTCTATTTCCTGGTGCATCATGTCATGGAAAATGGCGGTCATGGCCCTCATGTAAGTAGCCCCAGCATTCTTTAGACCAAATGGCATGACCCGATAACAGTAGGTGCCCCAAGGCGTGGTGAAGGCAGTTTTCTCGGCGTCCTCTTCATCCATCAGTACCTGATGATACCCAGCATAACAATCTACAAAAGACTGTATCTCGTGTTTGGCACAATTATCAACGAGGATGTGGATGTTGGGCAGCGGGAAATTATCTTTGGGACTTGCTCTGTTCAGATCTCGGTAATCTACACATACCCGCGTTTTCCCGTCCTTTTTCGGTACTGGAACCACATTCGCCAACCATGTTGTATATTGGACTACCCGGATCACTCCCGTTTTCAACTGTTTGGTGATCTCCTCCTTAATCTTGTCACTGACCTCAGTTTTGAACTTTCGTTGCTTTTGTTGAACTGGAGGACAATCAGGATGAATCGGCAATTTGTGAACCACTAGATCGACACCTAGTCCCGGCATGTCATCATATGACCAAGCAAACACGTCTTTAAATTCAAGAAGAAGTTGAATTATCGCCTCTCGCGTTTTCTTGTCCGTGTGAATGCTTATCTTGGTCTCCCGGATTTCTTCCGGGGTTCCTAAATTTACCGGTTCAGTGTCATTCAGATTTGGCTTAGGTTTATTCTCGAAATATTCCAACTCTCGGTTTATCTCCCTAAAAGCCTCTTCCGCATCATATTCTGGTTCTGGGTTCATTAATTCGCAGTTAAATAGCTCATTGTGATCTGGGCGTGAAGTCCGCAAGCATGTCATATTTAAAGCCGCATTATTAGGACTGAAAAGGAAGATAAGAGGAAAAGTAATAAAATCAGAACAAAAGAAAGAATAGGAAAGCAATGATGATTTTTTTTATTTTTGTATATTTTCTTTGGAAAGTTGGAGGACAACAACGTTTACAACTAGGAATTCAAAACAACAATTGAAAAGAAGAAAACGTTCAAGTTATGTCCCGGAGATAACTTGTGATACAGGAAAGGTGGCAGGGCAGGTCTACCCGGACTTCCGTCTAGTCAGGAATGGCGTGGCCTCCCAGTTTTGAAGTTGGGCGTTCGGTCCCATGTACAGCATCTCAGCAGTGCTTGTGCCTTCACCTGGTTGAACTATGTGGACCTCGTAGAGCATTTCTCTCATCGCCCCACATATTTCCTCGATTTCCTCAGCTGTGAAGACCTCATCATCTTCTTCTTCAGCGTACCTTGGCCTGACGAAAGTCGCATGTAAATCCGGTAGTGGTTGAGGCAACTTCCAGCCCTCATTTCTCCTTTTCTTTGCCCATTTTTCGTCTGCTGGAGTAGGTTTGAAACCTAGTCCAAAAGGTTTCTTGATGACTGGTAAAGTAATGGGTTCTGTCATTCCCTGAAGGGTTCGTCCAAGCCCCTTCCCCGGCCTAAATCCGTGTCGGATCATCTCTTTGGCCACCATAACCGAAGCGTTAGACAAGAAAGGCTGGGGGCAAGGTACTCCCTCTTCATGCTGCTTTGCCAGTACCACCTCGAAAGCTTGATAGACCGTATGTTCGCTCCCTTCTCTCGGTTCAAGATACGGGATGGATGGGTCCCGATAAATGGCATGTTCGTCTTCCCCATGGACCATGATCTCTTGGTCTTCGTACTTGAACTTCACTATCTGGTGAAGAGTGGAAGGCACGGCTCCTGCCGCATGGATCTAAGGTCTACCAAGGAGAAAATTGTAGGATGTGTCCATGTCGATCACCTGGAAGGTTACTCGGAATTCGACTGGTCCTATGACCAACAACAGGTCTATTTCTCCCATGGTATCTCTCTTGATGCCATCGAAAGCTCTTACGCAGACATTGTTGGGTCGGATTCTTCCGGTCCCAATTTCCATTCTCTGTAGCGTGGAGAGCGGGCAAATGTCAACGCCTGAACCTCCATCCAACATTACCCGCTTGACATAGTAGTCCTCGCATTTGACTGTTAAATGCAAAGCCTTGTTGTGTGCTGCTCCTTCCAGGGGTAGATCGTTCTTGCTGAAGGAGATTTGGTTGACGGCGAAGAATCTTTCTGTCATCCGCTCTAATTGCTCAACCGAGGTTTCAACCGGCACATATGCCTCATTCAGGGTCTTCAGTAAGATCTTTCGATGCTCGGCCGACCTTGTCAATAATGATAGCATGGACACCTGCTCAGGGTGCTTGCGCAGCTGATCTATCACTTCGTAATCCGGCATCTTCATTTGTTGGAAGAACACTTCCGCCTCTTCAACACTCACAGGCTTCTTCGGAGGAAAGCGCCTTTGTGTGGCGTTGTTAAGTTCTTGGGTATTTGAGTACCCTCTAATGAAAGTATTTTCCGGAAGTTCTCCCACGACCTCTTTTCCTTTGTACATCACCAAGGTCTTTTGATAATTCCACGGCACTGTGGTCGGGTTGGTCATTGGCTTTTGTGGCACGCGTCCGATAACCACTGGCTCATTCAGCCGAGGTGGTTGAATCGTCCCCCGGACCACATAGGCCCCTTTTGGCACATACATAGGTTTTGTCTTTTTGATCCCGGATCTCTGCGTCTTCTCAGCTTGACCTCGCGATACGTAAAGAACTCCGCCCTTTGCTGGTACCACTTTCTTTTCCACCTTCTTTTCAGACTCGCTCTCTGCGACCTTGGCCTCCTCTACTTTTTTTGATTTTTGGTCTATTTCAGGCCTCTTCCCCGTGTCGACAATGGCAATTATGGCTTTCAAAGCAGGGTCGAACTCTTTGTCTTCACAAATCATGCCGATCAACGGCCCATTATTGTGAGCGGGCAATGGATTGTTTGTTACATTCGGGATCTCCTCATCCCTTAGCACTATTTTCCCCTGCTCTATCAAATTTTCGACCACTCTTTTCAATGACCAGCAGTCGTTTGTATCATGTCCCTCGGCCCCTGAATGATAGGCGCATCTGACTCCGGCTTTGTAAGAAGGAGATGTCGGGTTTTGCCTTGTTTGAGGGATGGGTTGCAAGAAACCCAACTGGACCAACTTTGGGAACAAAGTTGAGTATGGTTCACCGATGGGCGTGAAAGTCCGCCGTCGAGGTGGCTCTTGGGGGCGGTAGTTATTCTGCGGGGGTTGTGGGTTATAGTGGTTGCGGTAGTGAGGCTGATTTCTGGGAGGTGGAGCAGGGCCTCGGTTGGCTTGTTGTGGTGGATGGTTATAAGGTTGGGCATTCATGACCATATAAGGTTGATGAGCATATGCCGAATTTGAATGGGGGTAATAGTGTTGTGGGGCTCTTCCCGGAAAATGGGGCCTGGGATGACGATACTCCCTTGCTTCAGAGGCTGCCATAGTCGTTTCTTCTTTCTTCTTCCCCCTTGTTGTTCCTCCAGACCCACTTTGGACGGCCTGGGAGGTTGCCCTTATGGCTGCTTGACTAAAAATCCTTCCCGTTTTCAAACCGTTCTCCACCATCTCTCCAATCTTGATCGCCTCCGCGAATGGCTTACCCATGGCCGACATCATGTTCTGGAAATAGTCAGACTCTTGAGCTTGGAGAAAGGTAGTGACCATTTCCACTTCATCCATGGGAGGCTTCACTCTCGACGCCTGTTCACGCCACTTAATAGCATACTCTCTAAAGCTTTCTGAAGGCTTCTTCTTCAAATTTGAAAGAGAGTTTCGGTCTGGCGCAATGTCGATGTTATACTGGAATTGTTTTACAAAATCTCTGGTGAGATCATCCCATATATGCCATCGGGACATTTCCTGATCCATATACCATTCCGAAGCTATCCCTACTAAACTTTCCCCAAAGTATGCCATTAGCAGTTCTTCTTTTCCGCCGGCTCCCCGCAATTGGTTGCAGTATTTCTTAAGATGTGCAATGGGGTCACCGTGCCCATCGTACTTCTCAAACTTGGGGGTCTTGAAACCCGTTGGCAGGTGTACGTGAGGAAACATGCATAGGTCGGCGTAAGAGACGCTCTTTTGCCCGCTCAATCCTTGCATATTCTTCAGACTTTGCTCAAGGCTTCTCATCCTTTTGGCCATTTCGTTTTGTTCTACGACTCTGGGGTTCTGATCCTGCCCTAGTACAGGCTCGCACTGAGGCGGTAGAGGATTAGTACTGGTGGCGAACCTAGTTGGTTCCATTGAGAACGACGGTGCTTGGAATGTAAAAGAGGATGAGTCAAGGCTTGGCTTGTACGTGGCAGGCTGTGCCGTAGCTGGGCAAGGCGATGCAGTAAAGATGTTCATGCTTGCATCATTGGCCGACATTCGGGGATGAGGCTCAGAAGGTGATCCTGCAGAGAAGGCGGAGGTGGCTGGGTACCCAAATGGGGTAGCAGGGTATTTTATGGGAACATTAGAAGTCCCACTTGACCTGGAGAATAGTTCAGGGAATCCGGGGACGACACTTGGCGGCTCTTTCCCATTGTTCCAGTCATCCAGCATTTCCAACATGCGGAGCCGTAGGATCCTATTTTCCTCCGCAGTTGCGGATTCAGGTGTGAGGACGGCTGAGATTGAGCTCTCCTCAGAGACGGGGACTGTTTGCAATGGAATTTCCGAAGACATTTCCACACTTCCTTTTGACCTGGTGAAGTAAGTGTGAGTACTGCTTCTTGCCCTAACAACAGGTAGTTGAATACTTCTCCTTGACCTCGTGAAATATGAGTGCGAGGCCAGACTTTCACCAAACCAACCGTCTTTTCAAAAACCCTGAGAAAAATGCTCAATGACAAACGCACGGTTAATTCTGCAGCAAATAATAGATAGTTAATCTCACGTTGGGCATGATGCACCTATACAGTTAAGTGGATTACTATATGTTTGCTGCGAGAGCATGCGTCATTCCGGCATTTTTTCTCTTATTAGTTTTTCCCCCTTTTTTCTTTTCTTTTTTTTTTCTTTTTTGTTTTCCTTTTATTTTATTTATTATATATATTTTTAATTTTTGTAGTAAAATAAATGCGACCGGATCCGATGAGGATTGCCTACGTATCACGATGCCTACGTGAATCAGATCATTACGTAGTTCGAAAAACACAAATGGACGTAAAAGAAACAACCTCTTCATTGTTGAAATGTTCTATTACAAGCTACATTCTGCAAAAGAAAAAGCAAACTTGGAAAATGAACCTAGACTCAAAATAGACTGAAAATCACCTTGATGAAAAAACAGGCAGAAGATGCTAAAATACAGATTTGACCTATGAATGCATTATGGTTTTAAAAATTGGTTTCCGCGGGGCATCGTTCGGCCTCGCCGCGGTCCTAGGCGTGAGATCCCTCTCAAGTTGCTCCAGCTCGTGCATAGTCTGCTTGACATAACCCATTACTGCCGAGAGGACGGTAGCGCTGGACATGTTCTCACATCGTAGGCATCGTCTGGTGATGGCATGGGCAATGGCCTTGATCCTATCTCTGGTTTGCTTCTTCTCTACGAGCAGGCGTTTTGTCTGATCGCTGCATATCTTGAAAACTTGAGCATCTTGTACATGCTGATGCTTCAGTCGTCGTACTTCCAACTTCATCTGGGCTATTGAGTCATACCAGTATCTGCTCTCAATTTGGAAATCCTTGGCCTGATTAGCTGCTTTGATCTCAAGTGCAACCATCTCTCTCTTTATCTTAGCAACAGTCTTCTCATGGTCGCTTTCCAATTGATTCAGGTACCTGTGATGCTTATCTGTTCTTGTATCCCACTGTGCTTTGAGCTCTGCTATGATGTTTTCAGATTTCTCCAAACCATCTCGCCATTCCCTGATTTCACCTTTTAGCCCTTTTATCAGCTGCTCGTCCGATCGACGCCTTGGTTGTCTATCTGCATCCAACCTTATCTGTTTGATCTGGGCTCTGAGCATTTCATTTTCTTGAATTAACCTGTTCCGCTCTCCCAGATCGGTAGCAACTTGCACGTTGTGTTCATATTTCAAGTTTTCCACTTGTTGCTTTAACCTGCTGATTTCGGTGCAATAGCCTCTTTCTTTTGCTAACCAATCCCACTGCTTTTGTGATGATTCGGTAAAATTCCGGATGTGGGGTCTCTTAGCTGGCCTTTCATGCTCGAGTTCCCTTCTGTACCATGCAAGGTAACCTGGCGCCGTTTCTCCTTTGGCTTGATCCCGCACGCAAGTATCTGATTTCAAATATTGACCCTCATTCCAGATTTGGCGAATCTTTGCTTCTGGGAACTGTCCGTTAGGACTTATCTCAACTGCTTGAGTGCTTAGATCTTCCTCATGAGGTACTGTCTGGCATCTTCCGAACTGTCTTAAAACTCGGCAGGGTGCGTAAGGTTGAATGCTCTTAAGCCCCATCAGCAAGAAATGAGTTTTAGCCGCCGACATATATAAGACCTCATCAACAGGCAACCATCCCAACTTCCATTGCATTTGGCTGGCAGTAAGAGCTTGAAAGAACGAGGTCCAAGCCAGGACTCCTTTGGGCAAACTGATCTCTTTGGTTCTCGTGTAAGATTCTTCTATGCGGGTCTTTTCCGGGGAACCATGGCTCAAAATCTCGGAATGATGGCAAAGGTGCTCGGTCATCCATATCTGCAGGAGCAAGTTACAACCTTCGAAGAAATTTCCCCCAGCTTTACAAGCTGTGAGAGCTCGAAAGATGTCGGATACCACCATAGGCGCGAGAGTACTGTCACTTTGCGTGAGTAAAGTGCTGACGACCCCAGATATCTTCAAATCAATGTTTCCATCTTTCCTGGGAAATACCAGAAGGCCCAGGAACATCATCATGAATGCTACCCGTCTGTGCTCGTCCCACTTCTGCCGAACTCCTTTGCTGCACAGTTTGTTGATTGGATTATTGAATCCCCCCTCATGACCGTACCTATCATATATGAAGCATGGAGTATAGAATCCGGCTTCTAGATCCGGGTTGTGGACTGTTCTGGGTATCTTCAATGAATCTAGGAATCGATGTGCCGTGACGACTCTTGGGGCGACCACGTATTTTTCCCTCAACGGAAGTTCAGTATTCTCGATGTATCCGGCCATTTCTTCCAAAGTTGGGGTGAGCTCAAAGTCAGAGAAATGGAAAACATTGTGCGCCGGGTCCCAATAGGTAACCAAAGCTCTTATGATATCTCCCCGAGGCTGGATTTCCAACAGACCCACAAGACCTTTCAGATATTTCTTAACCTCATTTTGCCCTTCAACACCTAGATCATTCCACCATAGCCGTAACTTGACAGGGATTTTGGTCATTATTGAAAAATGTTCATTTTGCATCGTGCTCATCCTGCACATTTATTAAGGTGATTTTAACAAAAATGACTGACTCAAAATATTTTACAGAGGGGACCAAGCTTTGAACACGGCCTTTAAGCACTTTGGGGACGAAGATTTTAAGGCTGTGTGGGTCTAAAAATGCTAAGCAAAACCCAAAAGTGGCTATTTATGCAAAGTTAGCCTTCCGGCGTCCCTTTCGGGAACATTCGGCTATTTATGACAAAACAGCATCACCTGACTTATTTATGACTCTTTAAAAATTTGAAACATATATATTTTTTTATTTTGGCTATTTTAGCAAAATGGGGGTTGAACCCGACGAAGGTTGCCTACGTATCTCACATCCGGTGAGAATCAAACCGGCGTAGTTCGGGATATCGTAAAATAGGAAAAAATCGAATAAACCTAGAAATCAGGAATGCGTATTTTTTTTACATTTTTTTTGAAAAGAGATAAAGATTAAAGTAACTATTTATTATTTTATTTTTTTTATATTATTATTTTTTTTTAAGAAAAATTTGGACTATTAGTCTGAATTCATAAAAGGGGTACTACGAAAGAAACAACTCATTTTTTTTGAATTATGAATTTTCGATTTTTTTTTTTTTACTTTTAAAATAAATACCTTTTCTTTTTTTTTTGATTTTTGAAAGTGATAAAAGAAAAATTTTTGTATATATTTTTTTTTAACAACTCTCAATAAACAAAACAGTTTTTTTTTAGAAAAATTCCGGCGAGGTTTTGACACTACTTGGACATTGGTTTTATTTTCCAAAAATAAGTAATTATCTCCCCTACGCTGCTATTTTCCCTTTTTTTTTAAGAACCGGTCGACATGCGGAACCGAAGCAAATAAATGCATAACACAGATAGGAATGCAGCATGATGGTCTTTCCATTTCAGGTTGCCTGTCCTAGACGGACCCAACCCCTGTGTTGAGTCCCCTAAGTCAAATGCAATATGATGCAAATAAGCGTTCCTACTAGGGATCCGACATGAAGTTTCGTTATACTAGGTTTAAACCTTGGTATTTGCTCTAGACTGTGTACCCGAGCGGACAACTCGAGTCGAGGAGGGGGCTACGTACCGGGGACCCGCGAGATCGTCCGGCTTTGTAACTTGTCCGACCTCTTTCTTATTTCAAGTATTGACACTAACAGAATAGGGAGTCTCGACCAGCGAGCTTCTCCCCGGAGGTAAGAAAAGAAGGGTTTCGGCACAGTTTATATACAGTTCAGATAATATCAAAAGCGGTAAAAGACAACATTTAGCATTTTTATGCAAAACATGTAATAAAGATCAGATAATAAGCCAGATATAACAATTATTCTAAGCTCGAATTCTTGGACCCTGAACCAGTGGTTCTGGGTCACATTCCCCAGCAGAGTCGCCAGAGCTGTCACACCTCCTTTTTGCGCGCCCTCCCCGAAGGGTTAAATGCGCGGGTGGAGTTTTTCCAATTTAAGTGACAATATTCGAAATGGGATTATTTATTTAATTCAGAGTCGCCACTTGGGAAAGGTTTGGCTTTTGGTGTCCCAAGTCACCGGTTTATCTTGAATCCCAAATCGAGGAAATTTTCGACTTTTCCAAATGAAGTCTGCGAACCAGAAATTCTAAGTAAGGAATTCTGTTGACCCGAGGGAAGGTGTTAGGCACCCTCGAATCCCGTGGTTCTAGCACGGTCGCTTAAATTGTTATAATGGCTAAATATCTGATTTAAATACAGGTTGTGACTTATGTGCTTTTATTAAGTTTAAACCGCTTTTATTATTATCGTTTATTTTATAGAATTGCAACGTCGTGAAAATGCGTCTCGAACCACGTCACAATCAATGCACCCGTAGTTGTTAACACATTTTGACTCCGTTGAGACTTGGATTTGGGTCACATCAATGTGCACCTGATTTTAAGAATATAATTCACTTAAAGTCGCGCCTAAAGAATCTAAACGCGTTATTATCTTTGGGGAAGGCAGTGGAATTCACTAAACAGTCCGTCCCAAATTCTAAGTATTTATCATGATCAATTATTGAGGGCCCCGCAATTTGCATTTTTTATTCGGCGAGGCTCGTCTCATTATTTTAGAAGGGTACCCTACAGTGGCTACATTTCTACTACGTTTATCTTTAAAGAGAAGGATGATGCCGAACTTTGCTTGTTTGAACAAATACAGACTGAATCCTTATTATGTTTGCCGAACCTAAACTTGTCTGATTACCTGATTGATTGTTTATGAGGTGAGGGTTACCTCATGCTTTGTCCTCATCGAGTGAATACGCTTATTAATTGGCTAAGTGAGATTGCAAACAAACTGACAACATATATTGAGTTATGTTTAACGACCTCCCAGTTCTACTTTAAACACTCTAACCTATTTGAAATTGATAAACGAAATCTGCTGTTTATTAGAAAAATTACTACTAATTGAACTCAAAATGACTATTAGTTTCTCTCAACAATCATCACATTATTTTGAAACAAAGAATCTATACCGAAACCCGATATCGAACCTGCATTGGAACAAATAAACTGACAGGAGAACTGGCATTCATAGCCAGACTCTTAATGTGACTGCATGAGAGTTTGTTTGGGATACATCTATCCCAGACCTAATACCACAGATTTGTCAATTCAGTGGTCTAGGCAAAAATACATACAAGTGCTTGCCATGACTCTATGTTATACAGTCGTAACTAAGCCAAACAGCGTTATACTGAACTGAATGTATACTAAATCAAACATGCTGTCTATGTCATACTGTCATTACTATTGAACAGTGCTATCTAACAGTCCATCTCAAACAGAATGTATGCTAGTTTATACAAAGTATTTGCAGTTTGCAGTAAAAACACAATCCCAACTAACATTCAACCTATTTTTAACACCAACGTTATAACATGAACAGCTGTTCGTTTTCTTTTATTTCTGCTTCAACTTCAAACTTTCAACAATACAAGGTTTCAGAGGTTGTGTACCTGGAAATATTTGACAATTGAAGAAAAGGGCAGTCAGCAGAGTACAATGACAACAAAATGCAGCAGCAATCACAGCACTATCAGTAGCAGCAGGGCAGAATAGCAGCAGGCAAAGCAATACAGCAAGAAACAGGCTCGAGTGCAGAGATGCAACTATGGCCAATAGAAAGCAATAGCCAAATAACAGCAACACCCAGTGGAGTAGAATCAGAACTCCAGACAGACCAAACCAGTAGTAAACCAATGAAAACACTCGACTAATAGACACAACTGGAATTTCAAAGAACCAGAATTGATTTGAACAAAGTTGAGCAACTGAAACCCAATAATAATAGGAGGAAAAAGTTTCTGATTGTTGGTTGTATCCCTTCTATCTCTTAATCTCTTTCTATCTATGTGTATCTATTTGTATGTATTTCAGCTCTCCTTTCCAAACTCCTCACAGTGTGTTTTTCTTTTACAACCCTCGAGGTCCAGTGTATATCCTCTTCTTCTCTAATTCTGTATCTCCTAATTCTGTCTCTCCCCCTCAATTCTGTCTATCTTTTATCTCCCAGGTCCTCCTCCTTTTATAAGCCTCAACACCATCTCTTTTAACAGCCTGTTTTCAAAATGTCACAGTACCCCTCCCATGTGTCTTTTACCTTTTCAGATCCCAATTAGTTATTTAAGTATATAACCTCCATCAACATTCCCTGGCAGACTTACTTTTAAAAGGTTTAATACTTTTTAAACTTAAAGCAAGGTATGGGCAGTAGAATATGTCTGACAGCATATGCTGTCAACACATTTTAAAATTAAAAGCCCTTTTATGAAGGAAACAGGATGTGCACAAAGCACATGAGGTGCACAAGTGCACATGCCACCAACTCAGATTTCAGTTACAGACCAAGCCTTAGGTTTCTGAAATCATATTCACGACTATAAGTAACAGGACTTGGTTTTTAATTGATTCAGGCAAATGTTCAACAGAAGCAAGTTGATTTGTTATTGTTCGGACAGTTGAAACTAATTGACGACACATGTCGACTCGACTATATTAGCATTAACATACACAAACGTAGCCAAATCAGACATTCAAAAGCATGGGACACATGACTCGACTTATACTGATTAAGCAAGATTATACTTTGAGGAATCAGTTAGTCAGTACAAATTTGGAATACAACCAATAGACATGTCTTATCAGAATAGGAGGGGTTCAAACAAAACACAGTGGTTCAGGCAAAGTGGTCAATCAGAAGGTGGTAAAATTTAAAGACACAAATTGAAACAAAACATGACCAGATATTTAAAACAAATCACACGGACTAAAACAAAAAGAAAAGAAAACAAGACTCACCTCAAATCTTTTTAAGGAACAAATCAGAAAAATCCACTGGTGTTTGAACAGACCTTCTTTAAGGTTGAATGGACTTTTAAACGAAGTGTTTCTCGGATGAGAAACACCTCGATTAAGGTCCATTAGACCTTAATCTCTTCGTTTTGAACAAAACACGGAACATGCACAGGGAAAACTAGAGTTCAAAAACTTAGATCTGGGATTCGTGTTTCCCTGGTTAGATTCGGACCAAACCAGGTATGGTTTGGTCACGAGGAGGGTCCGGGGAATGTCTGGTATGAAACTGGGGTTGGTTGGGTTAGATCGAGTTTTGACTCGAATCTTCAAATGAAGATTCGAGGACCTGGGGGGTGATTCGAACCAAACGGTTAACAGGTCTATGTTCAGGGTGGTGAGGGGGTTCTATGGTGTTCAAGTGGAGGTCACCGGCGTTCAGGCCGCCGGGTTTCTGGTGAAGGTGTGCAGGGGCGGCTAGGGTTTGAAGGGGATGGGTTCGGTGAAGACGAAGGCAGGGGTGTTAGCTAGAGGGGGCAGGGTATGGTGAAGGGCTTATATAGTTAGTGGGTGGGTGAACCTCGACCGTTAGATCAATCTAGATCTACGGTCTTGATCTGAAGGCTTAAATGGAACGGTGTCGTTTTGAGGGTTTGGGTTCGGTCCAGGTGAGACGGGTCGGGTTTGTTAGTGGGTACGGGGTGTGAGATCTTGGCCGTTGGATCAGATTGGTTTGAATGGTTGAGATGGATCGGCCTTGAAACGACGTAGTTTTGGTGTTAAACTACGTCGTTTTGTGTCCTGGGGGTGGGCTGTTCGGACTGGGGGTTTGGGCTGTTCAATTGGGCTCCAGATTTTGAAATGGGCACGGCCCAAATTCATTTTATAACAAATTTTGTCTTCTTTTTCTTTATTTCTAATTTCCTAAATACACAAACTAATTAAATAAAACCAAGCACCACTAATTAACACTTAACATATTTATTTCACGCGGATAAAATGTTAAAAGTAGGCAAAATTAAACACGGCAACAAATCAGGACAAAAGAAAAAATGCGTATTTTTGTAATTTTCCATCTAACAAACGGGTCATGGTTTAAATTACGCATGACACATACATTTTTAATTCTTTTGGAGCGATTGTCGCGTAAAACAAAAATCACGTGCTCACAGCTGCCCCTCTTTGTTCGGAAATACGAAGAGTTTTCGTGCAAAGATAAAGTAGATGAACTAACTCCTTTTTTTGTGTGAATTTGTGAAAGAACTACTTTAAAAGAAGAACTGAAGTATTTTTTTTTTTTTTGGATTTTTGATTGATCTTCTTTTTGAAAGAAATACTTCTAAGATATATTTTTTGAATTTCATTTGCTTTTTTTTTTATTCTAAAGAAGAAGAAGAAAATATTTTTCGGAATTTTACTTTTAATAAAAGAAATGCTTCTCAAAATGTTTTTGAATTTTGAATTTTCTTTTCAATTTTGAAAGAAGAATCAAAATATTTTCGGATTTTTTTTATTATATATATATATATATATATATATATATTAAAACAATTAGAAAGACTTTCTAAAGAAGTCAATAATGGACAATATTTTTGGATTATTTTAATTTCGGCATTTTCATAAACAAATAAATAAACCTATTTTAAAAACAAGACTTTTTTTTTATTTAGAAAAACAAGACAAAACAATGATGATTTTTTCTACTTTTCCTTTGCTTTTAATAAAACAAACTAATAAGACATATTTTTTTTATTTTCTCAAAATTTCGGCAGAGTTTCGACACTACTTGGACATTTGCTTTTTTTCCTAACAATAAGTAGTCACATCTCTACACTGTTATTTTCTCCTCTTTTCCACTATTTTCTAATTTGTGGATGATGATGAAAACATACACAATCTTTTTTTTTGAATTTTCAATGTTTTTTTTTTATATATATACATATATATTTTATTTTTTATATTTATTATATTTTCAAAAATGTGGCATGGGGGACATAGGGAATTTCAAGACTTCTTGGATTCCGCAAATGTTCCCCATGTGCTTTTCCCAAAAATGAAGCGTGGGGGACATATGGAATTCCAAGACTTCTTGGATTCCACAAATGTTCCCCATGTGCTTTTCCCAAAAATGCAGCGTGGGGACATAGGGAATTCCAAGAATTCTTGGATTCCACAAATGTTCCCTAGGTACTTTTCCCAAAAATGAAGCGTGGGGGACATAGGGAATTCCAAGGCTTCTTGGATTCCACAAATGTTCCCCATGCTTTGATTAAAATAACACCATGCTGGAAATGACCAAATGACCCATTCGCCCTTGACTAAATACAACATGTAGCACATAGGATGCCGAAAGATGGTCTATTATTTTCAGGTTGCTTGTCCTAGACGGACCCAACCCCTGTGTTGAGTCCCCTAAGTCAAATGCACATGATGCAAATAAACGCTCTTACTAGGGATCCGGCATGAAGTTGAGTTATTCTAGGTTCAAAACCTGGGTATTTGTTCTAGACAGTGTACCCGAGCGGACAACTCGAGTCGAGGAGGGGGCTACGTACCGGGGACCCGCGGGATCGTCCGGCTTTGTAACTTGTCCGGCCTCTTTCTTATTTCAGGTATCGACACTAACAGAATAGGGAGTCTCGGCCAGCGAGCTTCTCCCCGGAGGTAAGAAGTGAATGGTTTCGGCACAGTTTATATGTACAGTTCAAATAATATCAAAGCGGTAAAAGCAGCATTTAGCACATTAGGCTCAAAACATGTAATAAAATCAGATAATAAATAAAGCCAAATAATAACAATTATTCTAAGCTCGAATTCTTAACCCTGAACCGGTGGTTCTAGGTCTAGTCCCCAGCGGAGTCGCCAGAGCTGTCACACCTCCTTTTTCCGCACCCGCGAGGGCGCAAGGGAGTTTTTTTCAATTAAAGGACAATCGAAACGAGATTTGTTTATTTATTTCAGAGTCGCCACTTGGGAGATTTAGGGTGTCCCAAGTCACCAATTTTAATCCCGAATCGAGGAAAATAATGACTCCATATTACAGTCTGCGTACCAGAAATCCGGATAAGGAATTCTGTTAACCCGGGAGAAGGTGTTAGGCATTCCCGAGTTCCGTGGTTCTAGCACGGTCGCTCAACTGTTATATTCGGCTTGATTATCTGATTTTATACAAATATGAACTTATGTGCAAATCTTGACTTTTGACCGCTTTCATAATTATTATTATTATTTTTTACAAGGAATTGCAACGTTGTGAAAATGTATCTCGAACCGCGTTACAATCAATGTACCCGTGGTCGTCGACACACTTTGACTCCGTTGAGATTTGGATTTGGGTCACATCAATGTGCACCCGAGTTTAAGGAAATTAAATTATTAAAGGCGCGCCTAAAGCGACTAGCGTATCATTTACTTTGGGTAAGGCCGTGGAATTTTACTAAACGGTCCATCCCGAAGTCTAAGCAATTTTCAAGGCGAATATTTATTGAGGGCCCCGCAATTTTGTATTTTTTATTTGGCGAGGCTCATCTCATTCTCATTTTTAAAAGGAATTGGCAACGTCATGGACACGCATCTCGAACCACGTCACAATCAATGTACCCGTGATTAGAGACACCTTTCGACTCTGATGAGATTTGGATTTGGGTCACATAAATGTGCACCCGAGTTTAAGAAGGTAAGGTTTATTAAGGCGCGTCCTAATGAGACTAACGTATTGTTATTTTAGGTAGGGCCGTGAAATTTGCTAAACGGCCCATCCCGGAATCTAAGTATTTAATACATATATTTTTGGTGAGGGCTCCGCAATCTGTACATTTTTATTTGGCGAAGCTTGTCTCATTTTTTTTTATATCTTTATTTTAGAGGGAATACCATTTTTATGCCTTTAACAATACTAAACCCTACAACCTCTTTACAACTAATATCCCATAACTTGTTAGAAAATTTAATAAAGGGAGTTTAGCGAATGAGTGTTTCGGGAGTAGTAACAGCATGCACTAATACTGATTTTTTCCAAATAAACTAAGAAAATGAAGGGACGAGCGAACCAACGTCAAACTGTGTCCTAGAACTACTAATACAACTAAATCAAATGACATCAAGTAAACAATAATAACATAACACAAAGATGAACTAAAATGCATACGGTGAAACATAAATAGAAAATTATCATACCAATTTCTATATTGCATCTTCGAACATTTAACGTAAAGTTTCTTTATCTAATACATTGAGGTTTACTAACCTGAACAAACAGAAACTCATAGAGCCATGGACCAACCCTCTACATCGACCTCAACAAACGACCTCGACGTACCGGACCTCGACGAACAAAAGACAACCTCAACGGACCGAAACAGAAAACTCGGACCAAGACTGTCGACGACCCGAGGTGTTGGATGACTGCTGGTTTTATTCTTTCCTACGCCACAGATTGATACGAGAAGTTAAAGCAGAAGGGATCGCTTGGATGTGAGGAAGAAGCAGGTACGGAGGTGATGAAACGAACCGCTGCAACAACGGCTGCTCGGCAACGCAGTGCACGACTACTGTTGCTGCCCGATCGACGAAGCGACAGTAGGGTCGACGGGGCTGAACGAAGTTTACTGTGCGCTGGACGATGCAGCAGCAATAGCTGCTGCTTGACGGGGGCTGAAGGGTCGTTTGGTCAAGGTGATGAGGCTGCAATGGTGGGGAAGCTGACGGGCTGGGGTTGGGTTCTGCGAGTGGTCGCGATGGAGATTGGAGGAGAAGGAGTGGTCATGGGCTTTGTTGATTCTGCAGGTGGTCGACGGAGGGAGCTGGTGGTTATGGTCTTTTGAGCAGTTGACGGAGGTGGTGTTTGGACGATGCAGGGTCTGTTTATGGTGGTTTCACGGTGGGGGACAGTAGGGTTTTGCTTAGGGTTTTCGGTCTTGAGGAAAGGAGGAAGACGATGGTGGTTTTGGGTAGGTTTGACGATGGTTTAGGGTGGTGTTTGGTGGTGACGGGGAGCTGGTGGTTTGCTTCACTGCCGGGGATGCGAGGGTTTCCGACGTGAGGGTGACGGGCTGGGTTTTTGGGTAGGGTTCCGAGTGTTTTCTTTCTTCTTCTTTAAGAGGAAGAAGCATGAACAGTGATGGTCTTCTCCAATTTTCAAAAGTCCCCCCTCGTGCCTTGGCCTTGTCCGTGTATTTGATACCCAATGCCAAGAAAAATGAGCCCCACGCGTGGTGGGGTTCAAGACTTGTGTTCCCCACGCATGGTGGGGTTCCCCGTGTACGGTGTTCCGTCCGTGTTCCCCACGTGTGATGGACTCGGATTATTATGGGCTAGGTCCGAAAATTAGGCCTAAAAGCGGGTAAGTTTAAACCCAAATTTTATTCTTTTGCCCGGATCCGAGAGTAAGAACACGACGTTGCTTAACTAGTCCTAGGTAAGCAAAATAGCTACCAAAATAAGACTAATATTTAACAAAACTATATCTTTTTTTTAATATTTTTTCAAGATTTAAAATAGCTACAAATATTAATAAAACTATTTTTTTTGTAATTTTCGAATTTATATAAAGTACCAAAATAAAGTACAATTTTTGTATTTTTTTCAAATTTATGAGAAATACATAAACTAAAATTTATATATATATTTTTGTAATTTTTCTTTTTGCAATGAAATAAAGTAAAATAGTCAAAATAGTTATATTAGACCTAAATTCACATATTCACGCAAAAAATGTGAAAATTTTCGGGGAGGGTCAAAAATCAGGTGTCTACAGGCGTTACGTACGTATGACGTGATGAGAGTCCATGCATAGCTAGATTTATGCTTATGTCTGGGTAGAATTATATCCACACCATGCCTTAAATGCGCTATGTGACTTCAACTTGTTTGTTTAATTATTTGAATTTATGACTGAGAGTGAGACAAGAATAAATCAACTGACTGAGCATCTTACTTGGGATTCCTGTGAAATAATTGACGAGTGGTAGTCCCATATCTTCTCGACTCGCATGTATCTTGGCGAGTAAGAGAGTTTCACTACTCTTATGAGCCAGTAGGATTGTAATACTACTCTTATAGGATTGGTCCATTCGCCTCGGCAGTATCGTAAACTACTCTTATGAGGTCGGGCCGTTCGTCTCGGCAGACTCGTGTGTAACACTTGAGTTTTGATTTGGTATTGGTATCAATTGATCTTGTGTCTTCGAGGCATGTTATGGAATTTAGTGACTTCTTAATAATTCATGTTTGAAAAATTTATTATTAGTGTTTATCTGCCTCGTTGCTATTCCATACGTGTCTACTTTATGCACTTATTTATTTGACCACCAGTAAGTGTCAAAGTCGATTCTTCGTCACTATTTTTTCGAGTGTAGACTTGATACTTACTGAGCATGCTTTGATTTACGTACTCATACTACACTTCTGCACTAATTGTGCAGGTACTGAGATAGGCACTTCAGGTGGTCATACAGGCGCGTAGACGCCCTACACGGAAACTTAGCGGTGAGCTGCCTTCCATGCTTTGATCTACAACACCCAGAGTCTCCTTATTATCATATTTATTATTTCTGTCTATTTTATTCCCGGCAGTAGCTATAGTGTTTTGTATATTCTAGTAGATTGCTCATGCACTTGTGACACCGGGCTTTGAGGGTTTCTAGTAGATGTTCACGGTTGAACCTAATATTATTATCATTTTACTTTATTTAGTATTCATACTTGACGATTTGGCAAAGAAGAACGTATGTTTCTATGAGTTCCAGATTTAATTCTATTTATTGATGAAATTCCTGATTTTAAAAGTTAAAATGAATTTTGGTGGCACAAGCATTGGCTTGCCTAACAACATCGTTGGACACCATCGCGATCTATTATGGGATTTGGGTCGTGACAACCCTTACCTCACTTTATGTTCAATTGAGGATCTTGAATTAAGGAACTGTTTTTCTAAGAGATAGAGAATCAAGCCAAGTGACTCCCAACCTTTCTTCTCACAAAAACATAATGTAGGATGAATCAAATCAATAGAAAGTTAGCTAAACTAAATAGTACCAGATACAACTAAGTTAGAGCACAAAGACAAACAGAGGAGGAAATGGATAGATAAAGGAGGGGGTATGTCTGAAGCCACCAACTGTACCTTTTCATTTGAAAATAGAGTAAAAACAAAGGCCAAAACAGAGTAATCTTAAAAAAATTCACATGGGACCATGTGAGGTATTTTATTATAAAAATAGTGAGTGGTGTGTCACTTTGTTATGTGATGCTTCTTGGCTTCTCAAGTAGTGAAAAAGTGGCGAGGTATTTTGTTTATGGAGGCCATGTGAAACTGCAGCTTCCTTTTCAATTTTTCTCTTTCCCCATTATTAGAGAGAGAATTGAAGTTAAAATATCTTTTCCATCTCAATTTTAATGCTACTCCATAGAATGACTTTTTTTCCAGTCCGTTTTAAAAAGATTAATATTTTTTAATGGATTGTTATAACTTTTACAAATGTCATTTTATTTTAGTGGCATGATCCTATAGAAATGATATGATATATTGAAGTACTTTTGACAAGTAATAAAACTTTGTGCTAGTCAAACATCGTCATAAAAAAAAGAGTGAAGATATTATTTTCAAAAAAATATGTGACTTTTATGATATTTTATAAATATTTAGAATGTTTAACGAGTATGGCTCAATTTTAACTGCACTTTATATATATATATATATATATATATATATATTCAATAAATACATTGATGTTCAAAATCATACAGAAGATCTAATACTTTGACCGTCTTACTACAAATTTTGTGAAGTTGGCTGCGTATCCAACCTGTATATGTCAAAAGATGTGTTCTTAACTTTCAAAATCATGAATTTTTTCAGTCGTTCAACGCAGTAATAACTAGATTAGTAAGAAGTGAATAACACATGATAATTACAAAAGTGGATATAATACATGTTTTTTTATGGAGTAATATATTTGCGTACTTATTCGATATTAACATTCGGTGATCTAATCTGTTTGGAGAAAATAAATTAGATAATGATGGAACATGAGGATTCTCAATGATTTGATGATGGATGGGTTTAAGGAGTGGGAGTGAATAGGTGTATCCACATGGGGTTATGTGTCACCAAAAGTCTGGAAAAAATAAATCAAAATCACAGTGGATACACATGTGGCACATGCACACTCACTTACATGTTACATCCCTACAAAAAGATTAGGAAAATAAACGTCAAAACGATGTGCAAATTTACAGCCATTCTCACGTTTAGGGGTGTCAAAATGGTTAAAAGAAAACAGTTAACCACCCATATTATTTACTATAAAATAGGTTGAATAATAAACTTTTCAAAAACGGGTCAAATATGGATAAGAACCATATAATCCATTTAGAAAATGGATAACCAATGGGTAACCAATGAGTCTAACTTTTTTCAAATTGGGGTTCCTCAAGTTAGGGAGACTAAGAATTCTCTCAAACGTGATCATATGCAAGAAGTCATGG
This sequence comes from Nicotiana tabacum, assembly GCF_000715075.1. Lineage (NCBI taxonomy): Eukaryota > Viridiplantae > Streptophyta > Magnoliopsida > Solanales > Solanaceae > Nicotiana > Nicotiana tabacum. The sequence goes on from NC_134101.1 coordinate 171,593,310, forward strand.
ATAATATGGTTACCCGTACTATTCGCCGGTTAATCCATTTTTATCCATATTAAATATGGGTCGGGCCGGATAATTTATCCGTTTTGTCATTACCCGTTTTCAACCCAAACCATATCCGACCGACCCACCCGTTTGTCACTCCTACTCACGTCTAAGAGAATGGTTGCAAGGAAAGTTAATATATGTAATTTTTTTGTGTGAAATTGAATATTGTTCTTTAAGTTTTGTTAAGAAATCTCTCGAGTTAGAAAATGTGTGAATTATTAATCAAGAAGTATTGAAATTTTTTGTTAAAGATAAATGCTTGATCCTTTTTAGAGAGAGAGAGAGTATTCGAAGAACTTAGCAAAGCAAAAGAGATTAACTGTGACAGATAGGTATATTAAGGAGCTTTCGTCTGCTTTTATGCCTGGTTATCGTCTTTCTATTTCCAAAAGAAATTCTTTGGGCAAGCGGCGGAAGGCATCTTTCGGCTAATTTAACATTAAGGCTTTATTAATTATGATCACGTACTTCCATAAAGCACATCATAGAAATCAAACTGCACTACAATTCTTAACTTTTATTTTCATTGTATATATATAATATTAGCCTGAGATGAATTTAATCTTTTTTATGATGTATAATACTATCCTGAATTGAGATTGAATGACAAAATATAATTAATGAGAATTCCCCAATTGAGGTGGTGTTATTGAGCCAGCAAACATTAGTATATGCATTTGCCTTGGTTCATTTTCGTGTCACCTTCACCAGGTTGAGACTTCCAATTTGGTTTATATCGATATGATTCAGAAGCAGCTTTTAACTTCGGGATCAAAGTTAATCTAAATTGCAATGGATCCCACAAATTCAAACTAGTCATCAAAAAACTTGGAAAATCAACGTATTCATTAAGCAACCTTTCATGAGATACACATTCGACAAATGGGAAAATAAAACATTCCCATCATAGTTCATTACTCAAGGAAAAAAATAATAAAAACAGTTCAAATCAATTATGTTCAGTTTACAAGTAAATAACCTGACAAACAATTGACTTTTCCATGTTGCCTTGCTAAAATATATGTAAAGCAACAATATTCTGAAAATGAGATTCCTAATAAAATCACCTCATATTCAGGATTTACACCGAGGCAGATTCACAAAAAGCACTCCCTCATGAGTCTCATACTTATCCCCCTCAAAAGCTTGAGAAAGTGATCAACTACAACGCTTTAAAACACGAGGCCTATGCACTCGACTAGAGGTGAGTAGCACAAAGGAAACAAACTACAGTACTAATTGCCTGGAGTGACCAAATTGCCTTGGGCCGTAAAAATCACCCAGACAGTATAACTTGACACGGGCTACTAGTCCTCGACGAAAAAAGGACCAAGGACCGACACATGGACATGTAGTTTGATTAGCCACATGTTAGACGATATAACCTAATTTATATGCTTGTTAATCTCAGATAAATTTACCAACCCCCATTACCCTGTGACACATGCTTCAGGGAGCAGCTAAATAGCCGGGGGCTTGGAAGTCTATAATCCCAAAATGAATGCATGTATCTCAGACCAACTGGAGACAGTGTAAAGAATGCCAGACATTCCCTTCAAACCACCTTCAGCTAGCTCCCTCTGTTTTGTTACCAAACCGGAGAACAGTGGAACAAAAGAAATACCAAACTGTTCCCCTAATCTTCTAAGGCCAGCACTCAGACCAATCACAATCCCCACGTCTGCGTTGAGCAGGCAAAGCAAGTCACCGACGGAGCCTCCAACATAAACTGTAGTATGTTTGCTATTACTCTCACGGGACTTCAGGATGTCGTTAAAGGCTTGAAGCTTGTCCATTGGAGATTCCATCTTCTTAATCATGTCACCAGTGGTAACAGATCCTTCATAAGGTAACTCATTTGAGTGCACATTTAACACAGGTAAGACCCCTGCGATGGAAAATGGAAGAGGATGTCAACCAATAGCTTATAAGTTAAACAAAATCAATCTACAGTCACACCTCTCTATAACAACATACCTATATAACAGTCATTCACTATAAACGCCTAGTTTTTCTCAGAACCAATTTTTTATGTTATATTTTACCTCTATAACAACATTCGGCCTATAACAGCAACAACCATCTTTATGACGGTACGCTCTTTGTAAAATTACCACTCTATAACAGTCATGCCTATTTTCTAAGATTATTACTATAATAATTCTAAATATTTAAGCAAATATTTTATAACTTTAATGTACAACTTATAATAGCTATATATATTATCTTAAGGATAGCAGTATGTTCCATGAACATATGCACATCAAATATTTTATAACTAAAGATCTACAAATGATATATCTTGCATTAGAAAAATGTCAAAAGATACTTAAAAGATCTATTTATACTTTTTGAAGATATGCATATCATTCTTTTTTTATTTGAAGATGTATACATGATATATCTTATATTGGACAATTACTATGTAAACGTAATCTATTTGTATTTTTTAATTGTGCGCCTTAGAGTTTAAACATTTGTGCATTTAGTTAAGAATTTTTTAATAATGTATTAGGTTTCTTTAGCATTTAATTCGTGAAATATTTATATCTTTTGAGATTTTGAATTTAAATATTTTATTAATCTTTTATATATAATATTATAAAAGAAAAACAATTAGTTTTTGGATAATTTTTGTCTATAACAGCCAAGATATATTTAAATGTCAAATGTTGTTATAGGTGTGTAACAACTATTCACTATAAAAGCCAAAAAAATTCGGAACAAACGATGTTGTTATAGAGAGGTTTGATTGTATATCCGACCGAGAAAATTTCTAGATATCACAGTTTTGCTTGGAGAGCAGGAGACCGCAAAGAAATATCCACATCACAGCCTAGTTCCATTACAAGTTTTTTGTTTATCTCATTAGTGCTCACATCTGCTCATTTTGATTAAATCATAGCATACCGGACATGAATTATCAACTAACCAAGCCATTCTTATATCCCTGCGTGCATTTTGTACAATTTTTGGGTTGGTACGAAAAGATGAAGTTATATTTCCTGCTTGGATCACATTCAGCCCATTAATATGTTATGAACTGGAGGCGTTTTCCTTGCTTTGTGTTGTGCAGCAATGTATATCTTTCTAGATAACAAGTTAATGGAGTGCAAAGGTACTTGCTAGCTGTTTTTGGTTATCAACCTTAGAAGATGCCTAATAGTCTCTACTTGTAAACTTTCTCCTTCAATGAGATGCCTAATTGTCTTCTCTAGCAAACTCTCTATCTTCATTGGAATCTCGCACAGGCTTATCTTAAAGTAGTAATTTATAACTTGAGATATCCACTCTTCACCCCTCAAAAGCTTTAACGAGTATGCGTTTTTACGAGATGATGCCTGATATGAAAATATAGAACTCAATGAAGTGCAAGATTTGGCAATGAGCTGAAACAAGCATACCTGATGAAAAAGCTGATCTGATGAGATCTCCGGACCAACAGTATGACAGTACATGAACATCTGCATGCAAGTTTTCACTTCTAAGTATTTCTTGAAAAATGTTTTTGCAACCATTTTGAAAGATGAGGCGTTCCCCAGCCCGTTTTATGTCTTCCTGACTCAACCCTCTTAATACACCAGAATGAACCACCATATCATTTGCTCTCCTTTCAAAATCAGACAGCTGCTCTAGTGCTTTACACAGACCCTCATAATCAAATCTCCCAACTGCCATGAATTAGGAGATATCTTAGGGCTTCTCATTGTCGTGACACAAAGAGGTATCTATTAAAAGAACAGATGAAGACTACGTACCTGTTTCACTAGGTATGATGCTTTCTATGCATTGTTCATATTCCTCAATATACTTGCTGGAAAGATTGCTCCAAGTGGCCCGAAGATCAGCTGCAGAAACACGAGGGTACAGGGTTTCACAATCATCTAGATCACTCTTTGCTGCTGCTATGATGGCAACATCAGCCAAAAGGGCAGATGAATCAACAGCACTGCACGTCATGTCAAAATCACAAAACATGGTAAGATTGCATCCTGCTGGTTCTTGGACTTGAGAAATGGGGGTTACAGTGGACTGGGTAATTGGCTGAGCAGAGATAAATTCCAATTCAAGTTTCATAGCTTGGTGATACAGCCTTTCCACAACATCAAGTTCTTCGCCAGTCAAACAAACACTTAGTTTATCCAGTAGGTCCTCAATCCTTGAAGCATATGCCTAAGCACAGAACCATTACAAGGGAACGGTTAGACAAATTTCAACTACAGAATACTCTTTGTATTTTGATAAGAAATTCCTACCAAAATGAAAAATAATGCATTGCTCAAAAACCAGACACACCTCAAAACTTTCTGAACATAGACAGTCAATCCATCTCTCATAGATGTTATTGTTCTCTTCAGGGACCAAAACAGACTTAATCTCCTTGCTAAGAAAGCTGTAAAGCCTCATACAGGGTGCAATTGCACTAAGTGCATAAGCCGCAAGCCTTGTCTTCTCAAAAGGGGTCACAATTTTACCGGTAAACTTTTCCCCTTCAACTTTTCCTGCTGCTGTGGCCAGCAAAAAGTCAGTGTATCTAATTGTGGCACTGTCACAAGTGCTATTATCTGGAAGTTCAAAGCCCCATTCCTGCATTATGACGTATCTGTTAAAAGCTGTAGAATCGACATCGCTGATAAATAATACTAATAACATGGACACCTCTAAATGCTGATATGGTTAATGCAAGAACAGCTGCTCTTTGGACTTTGTCCTTCCTTATAAAGAGATTCTATATCGGTTGAAGAGGTTCGGATAAGTGAGCACAAGCCCATTAAATCGCTGGACTCTCATCTTGCTCTTTGTTGTATTACACTTCACAACTTATGGGCATATTTACGAGTAAAATTCTGACTCAAATTCTTCTAGCAGTACAAAATTTGCACTACTATAACCTACTGGATCAACTATTTATCCAGTAAATTTCACGTTCCGTTACACTTAGGGTAGGACAAGAGATAAGATTTGGGGGTTTTTTTTTTTTGGGGGGGGGGGGGGGGGCACCGGCAGAGGTACGGGGTAACTCTACACACCAAGACTTAGGCACATGAGAAAAAATCACCTAATCTTTTATGTCTCTGCTCGGATTCGAACCCTGATCTCAAAGGTTTTCACTTATTTTATTGACCACTCGGCTATAACCTTTGGATGCATCTCAATCTTTCGCCTTTCCTCGATCAGAAGATGGGAAAAAATGAAACCGAACATACTCCCTCCTTTTTAATTTATGTGAACCTAATTGATTAGGCACGGAGTTTAAGAAAAGAGATAAGACTTTTGAACTTTTGGTGTAAAATGAGGCCCATATATTTTGTGTGGTTATAAATCATTGCATAAAGGTAAATTATTTCCCCAATACGGACAGAGGTAATTCATTTTGGCATGGACTAAAAAGGAAATAAGTTCACATAAATTGAAACGGAGGGAATATGTGATATTAATCACTCAGACCTTGAGTTAGAGAAAATTTGCACGTGATCCTCTTGCAATTAACCAAAGAGTGTTACATCTATTTATGAAACTGAATTACCAATTCATATTAATTTCCCAAGTTAAAAATCCAACAAGAGACCCATCCATTACATGCTTTTAAATGGTTAACCTGAATTTCGATATGAACAATCAACCGATTACACCTCAATCACAAACTAGTTGGACCAACTATATATAAACGTTAAGCATCCACCTGTTCTATTCGCGCCTATCTATTGGCCTTTTAAGACAAATTGGGGGTTCTCGAAAACTAAAAGTTGTCCAAAAGCCACACTTATTCCTATGCTAATATACAAGTCTCAACTCAGACTAACAAGACTATGTAATAACAACCGCTACACCTTAATCCAGACTAGCTAAGAACATCATTTTCTTCCATTTTGATTTACTCTATCAATTCATATGAACATAGACAGAATAAACCAGGAATTTCAGGTGTAGCTTACCCGCACAAGATCATCTTGATCTTTTAGCTTCCTCAAGACACGCTTTCTCAAATCACGGATAGCTTCCTTGTCTTCGTCGTCATCCGCAAAATCCCCCGCCAACTCATAACTGCCAAAAGCAAACAGTTAATCAATAGATTCAATAGAACTCCTCATGGATTTATCTTTTTTATAACTATATGTATATTGATGAATTAAAAAAGTGGGGGCTTACGCCTGAGCAAAAGCTTGAAGGAAATAGACATCTTGAGAAATACAGTGAAGAAATGATTTAGAATCCAAAGTCCCAGATGCCAAACACACAATAAAAGGAGAATAAAGAGCACAAAGTGATTCGTTCTTGAACTTGACCCAAAGCCTCTTTGCTATCCCACCATCATCTGGGGTTGCTTGGAATCCTTCCATATCTAATCTTAGCTTCTAACCAAAAGTAGCAATACTTAGTTGCTAAAAAAGATGTGAACTTTGTAAACAACTTTGACCCGTCAGTTCAGATTTATCTAAACACCTATGTTTGTGGGATGTAACTTAGTCAAGATTTTGGGTCGAAAAGTAGCTAACTTTCCTTGAAAGAGTCGAAAAGGGTGTGTAATTAGAGACGTGAGAAAAGTGGGTTGTTTTTATAGATTTGGATTCTCACTACAAATGGGAATGCGCGTTTGTGTAGTGAGAAAGAGTAAAGGAAGGGGACTAAGTCTGAGTTGGTCACTCACGGATTAATGGGTAAATTCAATTCAAAGGTCGACTCCTTTGACAAAAGAGAGAAGAAGTGTAGAGATGAAGAAGAAGAAGGAGAGGAGGAGAGGATCCGTGACGTGTTGGAGGAAGCAAGGAATGAAAGAAGGGGGTGGGTGTTGGGACAAAGGGATTAATTGGGACAGCTAACGGCGCGCTAAATGCGGTGTCAAGTTGCAGAGTACGTGAATATAATACGGAATACCTAATACAGTACTTTCATTGAAGCTGCCCACCGCTTCCTTCATTCCCTCTCTCTTGTGTGAATCCAATAGAATGATGTTTTCACACAAATCAAATCATTCATTAAATGTCCATGTTAATTACATATTGTTAATCTCAAATAAAAGAAAAAACATAAATGATAATAAGTTAAAGTTGATCAATTTATAACACCAAGCAAGGAAAAAGGATAAACGCATAGAGTTATTGTTTGACCCAAAAGTATCAAAGCTTTTTTTTTAAAACTAATTAATAACGAAATACGAAGTGAATCTTAGTTAAACGTAATAAATTCTAGATTTAATATTGGAAAACACCAGCAATACGAACAGTGTTTGAGAGTAATGAGTGTCGGGTATCAACTCAATGATTATCAATGAATGTTATACTAAGAACAGGCAATAAATGTAGGTAATGACAATAAATATAATAAAAGGGAATTTATCACCCAAATATTGTATGACTTGGATGAATCTTCCACCTGACAGAAACGTGGAAAGATGAAAAGTGAGAATGGATAAGGAATCTTTGGATCTAGCAAACAGAGAATGAATAACGTATGTCGAGTCAAGTAGTCAGTGAACAAGACAATATTTGTATATTCTCCTTAGTCAACTCTTTACAAAGTGTTCTTATCAAGAAAGGTGAAGATCCCCTTTTTGTTCTTTATCTCTTTCTATTTATAAGGTTTATCCCAAGAAACCCTAAAAGGTACCTCATAAGGAATATTCCAATATTCCTCGTATCTATTGCTAAACTATCCTATCGTTACTTCCTTCCTTCCTTTGCTCGACCTCGGCTATGACCCTTCCTAAGATGACTCCTTGCCATTGTGTCGTGGTCGTCTCTATACGACCATGCTCATTTGCAGTCATCAAGCAGTCCAAATTTAGACCAATACAGGTATCGAAAAATTGATCAAGTAATTTAATCTTAATAGTTAAAAAATTCAAGTGAGAAAACATTTCAGTTAATTAATTGATAATTGTTCTATCCGAATATATGAAATTAATGTAGGATGACTTAAAGTACTTGCTTTTCTTAGTAATATAAGCACTGAAGTATAACATTTGAATGAGATTGAAATTCAAAAGGAATTGTGTAATAGTACTAAGAGCCCTTTTGGCCAAGTTTTTAGGAGGTCAAAAATTTTAAGAGGTCAAAATTAAGCAGAAAATTTTAGTTTCTTCCAAAAAAAATAGAAGCAGAAAATTAATTTATGTAACACAAAACTATCCTTACCATAAATTTATATTTCCAAAGTATCCATTACTAATTTAAGCCTTTTCTTTTCTTTTTTATTTCTAATTTCTACCCTTCTTTTAAAATTAGAGATATCATATACTATAAGAATATATTGTAACTTTCTAAATTCTTTTTTGACTTTTCTTGTTTTTGATTTTTCGTTGTGTAATGCCTTGTAACTTTTCAAATTTATATTCTTCTTTTTTCACACTAAAGTAAATTATCTACGTCCTTCCTTGGATTATCAATTCTCCACCCACAAATAATTATTTATAATTTCTCAATTCCCAAATCTTTAAAACATATATCAAATCTAATTAGTGAAAATTACCTACAAATAAGTAATAGATTTACAATTGCACTGCATAATCTATACATTATTTTAAAAAGAAGAAAAAACTTCCATATTAAGCCAAATGATAAAGGTAGTAGGAGGAGTAGAGGTAGGCCTAAGAAGTCTTGAGGAGAGGTTATTAGGCGGGACACAACACAACTGGAGCTAACTAAGGACATGACCCTAGATAGGAGGGTGTGGAGGTCGAAGATTAGAGTAGAAGGTTCATAGGTAGTCGGGCATTTCTCTTTGTCTTACTCACATCGCTAGCATTAGTGTTAGGATGATATTTTTTATTCATAGATTACTATTACTACCTAGAGTTTAACTGCATTCTTAGATTCGATCTTATTTTATCTTGTTGTTATTCCTACTTGTTATAATTACCTTTTCTCTTTCAGCCATTCTCTAGCCAAGGGTCTATCGAAAACAGCCTCTCTGCCCTTCTAGGGGTAGGGGTAAGACTGCGTACATCTTATCCTCCCCAGACCCGCTTGTAAAAAATTACTGGGTTTGTTGTTGTTGTCGTTGTTCTGTGTTGTTAATAATTAGTTACTCTTTTTGAATTTGAATTTAAACATACTTAACTTTTTTTTTGTTTACAAAAACAATAATTTTTTGTATATTTAAAATTATTTCTATTTTACGCTCAATGCCATCTTTCAAGTTTGACACTCAGAATCATCTTGTACAACTAGCATCGCTATATATAATTTCATCCGACGACATTCTTCTACCGATAAAGTATTCAACTATTATACTAATGAAGACATTACTGCAGATATTGAGGAATGAGATGAGCCTTCTGATATTCCTTTAGAATGCAAGGAAGTCTTCTACTAATATGTAGACGATGTGTGATAGAACTAGAGATAAAATTATTGAGAAATATTATCATGTGTGAGTAATTTATGGATTATCATGGTGGATTATCAATATATAGTAATTTGTGGAATAGACTTCTAATTCATATTGAATGATGACAATACATAATTATACTAGATAATATTATATGCTTTTGGTAATTTGACACTCAAAAACACTTTTTAGAAAGATTGGCCAAATATGATCTATTTATCAAATACTGCAAAAAACACTTCTTAAATGAATTGACCAAACACAAATTATTTTTTTTCAAAAGTACTTTTGTAAAAAACACTGCCGAAAAAAATAGTTTTCAAAATAAGCAGTTTTGATAGCTTGGTCAAACGGGTTCTAAGTAAGTATAAACTGTTCTTATCATTTTCCAATTTAGAATTGTTTTAAAGGTGAAGTCAAAAGCTTTACGACAACTGCACAAACTACTGAATTTGTGTTATAAACAGGTTAAGAAAATTCAAAATGTCGAAACTCGAGAATATATTTGGAATTTTTCTTCAACCAAATGCCATTAGGCAAAAGTTTTCCAGCGTTTGCATTGGAAAAACTAAAAGACTACTCCAAATGTGTTTTTAGTTCTTGCAAAAAAATTGAAAACCTTTGTTAATTGGTCGTATTCTTTTTCGAAAGCATTGAAACAATTTTTAATACTGTTTGAAAATAATCCATAGTTTCAAATCCTTAGATTTTTCTCTATTACATAATCCTCAGCTTGTTTACATTTGGACGGATTGAGTGATTCATGCTTCCATTATCAAAATAACACTCAAAAAGTCAAAATGGTTGACCAAATCAAGCCTTCTTGATAAGATCACTTGGACTAATTATTAGCTCAAAATAATTCACTACAGGGTTTTGCCCAAGATAAAGGAAGAGAAAACCAAAAAACGCAAATAAGTGATAGATTTAGGATAGTCAATAAAATAATCATTTTTAGCAACACAGTTAAACATGGAAATTTTAGAGAAAACTATAAAAGAATGACTCCGATAAAGTGGATTGTTTTAATCCGCTCATTAACCCTTATTGACCAGACAAACTTTAGATGAATCGAGTACAATTGAGAAATATATATTTTTTGCCGTTATAAAAAAAATAGCCAAGACATATTTTTTTTTTGTATATATGGGTAATATTTACAAAATATACATATGTTATATACCTTTTGGCCAGAGAATGCAATTAGATTTGGCCGAGCGGCCAATTTTGTTTTTTGCCCGAATTTTGCTTTATGTTCAACAAGTCGTTTTATTAACTTAGTTGTAAAAATTGCACATAAAAATTGCACGGGGTGTCTTATTTGGTCGCCCCCCATTTAACCTATACCCATTTTTTAAAAAAGTTTTAATTTATACATACTTTTTAAACAACTTTAGCCCTCTTTCTCCTCCTCCTCCTCCTCCTTCTCCTTTTTTTGTTCTTTCTTCTTCTTCTTCTTCTTCTTCTTCTTCTTCTCCTCCTCCTCCTCCTCCTCCTCCTTTTTCTTCTTCTGTGTTGTTGTTGGTGCTGCTATGAAACTTCAGTTCATGGGGATGATTGCCATAAGTATGTTTACCAGATTATTTAAAAATAAATTATAAATAACTTTCTAAAGTAAGTTGTGAAGAAGATGATAGTAACTTGTTGGATTCGGCTTTGTACATTATCGATCAATGCATTTTAACCTATTGTGTTAAATCATTTATCTAGTTTTTTAAGTTACTAATTCTACTTATGATAAACTTATTATCTGTACAAAAAATCAATTACATGATAGCATAAAACATGCTGAAGTTCAGCAAATATAGAACAAAACTTCAGCTAAAACATGCTGAAGTTCAGCAAATAGAGAACAAAACTTCAGCTACTAGAATGCTTAAGTTCAGCAATTACAAACAAAAACTTCAGCAAATAGAGAACAAAACTTCAGCTACTATGCTTACGTTCAGCAATTACAAACAAAAACTTCAGCAAATAAAGAACAAAACTTCAGCTACTATGCTTAAGTTCAGCAATTACAAACAAAAACTTCAGCACACTTGGTTCAACAATTTTTGCTACTTCAGGCCCGTCTACTAGAATGTTGAAGTTTTGCATGATTGTCTTTGCTACTTCAGCCTTGTACGCTGAAGTTACGGGAAAAAGTGGGTACACTTGTATTTTTTTTTACAAAGCGGGCACAAGTTAAAACGTGACCCAAAAAGCGGATATAGATGCAAATGCCCCAACTTAGTTTACATTGGGACTTTCCTTCCTATACCATAAATGAAACCTTATTACCAAAAATGTGCATAGTTTCATATTTACCCGCCATGTTCACAGTTATTCTACAAATATTATACCATTCATTAAATACCAATTATTAGGAGCTGATTCCTTCCTAATTAGGCGCGCTACAAATCTGGAACTAAATATTCTTTCAGATATTCCTATTTAGGCGCGCTACAATTATGGAAGTAAATATTCTTCCAGATATTTCATTAAATAAGGAATCATTGTAGCATTAAAATTCCTTATTTAGATATCTCTAATTATTTTTTTCTCTTTGAGAGATCAAATGACGTGAATAATCAGAGAGACAGAGTATGAGACCGGCTTTTGAAAATTGTTCCTATTTTCACCTGATCTTTCTGCTTATAGTCTCACTTAAACTTGTAGCTGAAAATATTGTTATATTTTTTTTCCATGAAAAATAATAAGTTGACAAATCTAATAGTTGATGTCACTAGGTAGTATTTTTCAAACTCGACAAAGTAGTTGATGTAGTTTTCTAACATATTTCCCTTAATCTATAATTGAGAATACTATAATGAATCTTTATATGTCTAGTGGAAAATCCCAATTAAACTACAATCGAATGGGAATTGGGATATTAAAATTCAATACACCTAGTTTGTAAATATTTTGTAGATGAATTGTAGATTATTTGTATTATGATTGTAGAAACTTTGTTTTTGTTTTCACAAATAAAAAGCGACTAAAACTTCTACAAATCTTTTGCAAAAAACGCAATTATGTCAAAAATTCCAATTTAACTACAATCGAATGGGAATTAAGATATTAAAATTCAATGTACCCATTTTGTAGATAAATTGTAGATTATTTGTATTCTGATTGTAGATGCTTTGTTTTCTATTTTCACAAATAAAAAACGACTAAAACTTCTACAAATCTTCTGCAAAAAACACAATTATGTCAAAAATCCCAATTATGCTACAATTGAAATGAGAATTGGGATATTAAAATTCAATGTACCCAGTTTGTAGATAGTTTGTAGATAAATTGTAGATTATTTGCATTCTGATTGTAGATGCATTGTTTTCTGTTTTCACAAATTCAAAACGACTAAAACTGCTACAAATCTTCTGCAAAAAACGCAATTATGTCGAAAATCCCAATTATGCTACAATTGAAGTGGGAATTGGGATATTAAAATTCAATGTACCCAGTTTGTAGATAAATTGTATATTATTTGTATTCTGATTGTAGATGCATTGTTTTCTGTTTTCACAAATTCAAAACGACTAAAACTTCTACAAAATCTTCTGCAAAAAAACACAATTATGTCGAAAATACCAATTAAGCTACAATTGAATAGGAATTGGGATGTTAAAATTCAATGTACCCAATTTGTAGATATTTTGTAGATTATTTGTATTCAATTTCCAGGGAATCTAGTTAAACAAACGGCAAATAACCAAAAAGGAGTCGATGGTCATAGATTAAATTAAAAAAAAGAAGTTGGAAACAAGGAGCTTTTCAGATCTTGACTAGCCAACTAAGTCAATTGGTTTGTATGAAATAGAAGTACATACTAAAAGTTACTCTGCAGTAAAAGACATTGCCATTTATGAAGTTTTTGTAATCCGAGGCTGCCAAGAGAGACCCCTTTCCAGTGTAGGGCGTGGGGTTTTGGTGTAAAAGACATAACATTTTTTTTCACTGAATGTAGATGAAAAAAATTTAAATTGAACTTTAATGCTGGGTTAACGATGCTTCTGCGGTTTTTGAAGAGGGAAACAGGGTAAAAAGAACGTGTGTTTGAGTAAAACGTGGGTGAGGGTGAGGGTTTGGGAGAGAGAAACGTGAGAGGGGTGAGGTATACGGTACCTTGAATTAAGGAGGGATATACGCTGCATTAATTGTACCCTTAAAATACACTATGGTATAGAATTGGTAATTTGGTATACTAAATGTAATTATATCAAACTTTAAACATTGAGGGTAATAAGGTTTCTATATGGTATAGAAATGTAAAAATTCCGTTTAAATTTGACTCAACTAATCCACGTGCAGATACAAATCAAGGTTAGATGTACAAGTCTTCATAAATTGCTCAAACATCTAGTGTTTTTATTGGGCTGCTATTAGAGCCAGCCCATTATATCGATAAAATCCCAGATAGGATTTTCAGCCCAATTCCCATCTAGTTAAAGTTGGCGGGAGTGTATTGTCCGGTGGTTGGCTCAAAAATGAAATGGTATGGGTAAGCCAATCCACTTGAAAAAATCTAAAAGAATGTGAGAAGCGAATGGCTGTCGTTGTTACAACCAGCCACTCTCTCTTACCACATCAACTGTTTTTTTAGTTCCTTCTTTTCCAATTCTTTCTCTCTGCACTTTTTATAATGGCTACTCTTCAATCTCTTGCATTCTCTCCTGCACTTTCTCACACTTCTCATCAGCCTCGCTCTCTTTTGGGTATGTTTCCTTCAACTTAGTATCTCATTAAGTTCTGTAAGGACTTGTACTTTCAGTTTTCTTTTGACTAAATAATGAGGTGGGTAGTTGTGCAATGTTCAGAGAAATTTTTACCACTCTTCCTTTTTTGGGAATTCATTCTGGAAATGCAATGCAGCTGAATGTTAGCTAGTATATTGGTAGCACCTTAGGGGTCATTTGGTTGGTGGGTTAACCGGTAACAATCCCGGGATAAAATGCAAGATTATTTTATCCCATGTTTGGTTATATGTATTAATTAGTCCCTGGAACCATTTTGTACTAAAATGATGAGATTAGCTATCAGTGGGTAGAATAGCTAATCCCATGGAATATCCCAACCCATGGATATCCTTGTTTATCTCATCCTACCAACCAAACGACCCCTTACAGTCTAGCAGTAGAGTCTTTCACACAACAGGTGTAGCTGGTAGAGGCAAATGTAGCATTTGAACAACCGGTTCAGTTGAAACCCATTATTTTTGGTGGAACATATACATGTATGTGAAAAAATACTACGTAAAATTTTAACAAAGTATTAAATTCAGAAGCTTATAATTTCAAAAGTATAATGAGTTCAGAGTTAAGAACCTTAAAGATTGATGATCCATCAATTTTAAACTCTTGGATCCAGCTCTAGATGTGGATTCAAATCTCATTGTCTCCCTTCCTCTCGTCTCCTTCCCTAATCCCCCAATGTAATAGGAAAAAAAATGAAAAATAAAGAAACCAGGAAATTAGGGATCATAGTTAATTCATAATCAGTAATAGTTGTTTGTGTTATGTACTGTAGGAATAGCATCAGGAGTGGTTCATCAAAGTGCAGGTTCTTCATTCAATGGCCAACGCTTGTGCCTAACTCGTTCACGTTTTACTTCCAACATCCAGAACCAAAAAATGACCAGACTAAGTATAATGATGGTTCAGCCAAAAATTCAGTTCATACAAGGAACTGATGAACAGACAATACCAGATGTGAAGCTTACCAAGTCAAGGGACGGGACAAATGGTATGGCCATATTCAGGTTTGATAATCCCTCCGTATTCGACTCATCTGGTGAAGTTGGGGATATCACTGGATTCTACATGATTGATGAGGAAGGGGTTCTTTCATCAGTTGATGTAAATGCCAAGTTTGTTAACGGAAAGCCTGCGGGAGTTGAAGCTAAGTATATTATGCGGACTCCACGAGAATGGGACAGGTTCATGAGATTTATGGAGCGGTATGCTAATGCAAATGGCTTGCAGTTTGTTAAAAGTTGAGATTGTATGTTTTTTTTATTGCCTGACCAATTTCTTGAAATTTTTGTCTGCCATATTGGTTTATGAGTAATTAGTTCAAAAGGTGTAAACTTGAAAAATGTTCTCAGCGACATGCTGATAAATGACAAGCTAGCTGCATCCATTTACAGTTAGTTGTTACTTCTAGTTCCTTTTATAGCTTTCTCTATTCTCTTTCTTCGTGATATTTGTTCATTTGTGATGCTTCCTTTAGTTTGTTATAGATGGTTCACTTCCAAGTCCAAATGCAAACTTGTGCTTGGTCTAATCTATTTATACATATTACAAATTCTGAACATTGAGGAGATAAATGTACTTGGTAAAACACATTGCTTTCAAATGATTATCATTCATTTCTTCTTTATCGAAAGATAAAGATGATCTTTGCCTGTCAGCTGTATATGCTCTAACATCAGTTTCTAATAAGATGTGAAATTCCTAACGGAAGTTTTGAACTAAGACAACGAACATTTGGTGCTATTGTTGTGACATTGATGATAGCCTTCACTTCGTTGATGCCCACGTGACTGAAATAGGACTCCTGACTTTGTTGGCTTTATTTCCTAGATTGACCCATGTCAATTGCCCCTCTGCAAAACTCATCCTTTGAGATCCATTTCTTTTCCTTGACATAAACCAAACTCTGTAACTTAAGCTTTGGTTTGCATGTTTAAATATCAGACGACGTGGTTTGACTCTCACTTTGACTCCCTCAGGTGGCACAATGTCAACTGAGTAAACAGAATTAGGGTTCCCTACGTTTGTTACTCTCCTCTTGATCATCTTTCTAGTCATTCCTGCCTTGAAAATTACTGAAATTGAGGGGTAATTCAGGCTGAAACCCCTCTCCTTCTGTAAAATATCACGGCAGCTGACATTCCTATGAGTAATGCTGAAGACTTCAGAATTTCTGTACCCAATAGTACAGAGGTGAGTGATATATTCATCAACCCGGATGTCATATATTAGTCCAGGATCGATGGCTCTTTCTGGTTTAACGTGTCCAGCTCCAGTTGCAAAAAGCTTAGCCGGTGCATCTCCATCCATGATTGGTTTTCCCAAGTGACCAGTTGTATCTGCAGTGGTCACTAATGCGGATTTGATTGCTGCTGGAGTCCATCTAGGATGAGCTGAGTGGAGCAATGCGGCAATTCCACTAACATGAGGACAAGCCATAGAAGTCCCTGACATCACAGTGAAATTTACTCTTCTTGAATCCTCTGGAAGGCCACTGGGGCCTAAATTTTGCGGCCAAGCGGCTATTATGTTTACCCCTGGAGCAATCAAATCGGGTTTGAGGATTGAAGGATCAGTATAACTAGGACCCCTTGACGAAAATTGAGCTACTGCAGGTGCTCTTGATCTTCCTATTACTGTTCCTCCAAATCTAGCTGTTGGCCTTTTTGTCGAGTTAAGGTAACTTTGTAACTGAGTTGATTCATCGAAGCCAATCAATGTTGCTGGAATGATATGGACATCAACAGAATCTTCCTCTAAATTTACTGCTGTGTTTGCTAGGATCATGGCAACGCCACCTGCTTCCTTCACAACCTGGCCTTTTTCTGCCCTTCCATTGACTCCCCTATTACACACAACCATTTTTCCCTGGACTTGTTCTCTTGAAAGCGATCCTCTCAAGCAAAATTCACTACCCTTGTCTGCATTCTTGATATAAACGAGTTCAAGACTCTTACCTGAGCTTGGAACTTGCTTCCCAGGGTACAAAGATTCTCCATACAGGAACTTTCCATTGCCTAACTTGACTAATGCTGGAAATCTCCTGTCAAGTGTACTAGCGCCAATAGTGGCAATCCAAGGAGCCCCATTGGCTACTGAACTTTGGATTGGACCATTATTCCCGGCTGCACATATAACTGAAATTCCATGCTCCATGGCTCTAAAACTGCCAATGGCAATAGTATCGTCATAAAGTGGAACGGGGAAGCCACCAAGTGAGAGTGACAATATGTCTACTCCATCTCTGATGGCTACATCCATTGCTGCAAGAATATCAGAGCTGTAACATCCACTGAACCAGCAGACTTTATATATTGCAATGTGGGTACCCGGGGCCATTCCTCGCGCCTCCCCCGCTCCATTTCCAAGCACACCAGCCATTGCCACTGCAGCTCCTCCAGCAGTGGATGCTGTATGTGTGCCATGGCCATGGGAATCCCGAGGTGACACATATTCCTCCACGAAATCTGGTGACCATGTCTTTGAGGCCACACGATGTCCTTTGCTGAAAAACCTCGCGCCTATAATCTTGCGATTGCAGCTTGAAGAATTGAAAACCTGTCCTCCTTGACAGATACCCCTCCATTTCTGTGGAACAGGAGGCATTCCATGATCATCAAAACTTGGACTTTCTGGCCAAA
This sequence comes from Nicotiana tabacum, assembly GCF_000715075.1. Lineage (NCBI taxonomy): Eukaryota > Viridiplantae > Streptophyta > Magnoliopsida > Solanales > Solanaceae > Nicotiana > Nicotiana tabacum. The sequence goes on from NC_134101.1 coordinate 171,611,062, forward strand.
CTCCAGTGTCTAACACTCCAATGATCGACCCTCGACCAAATCCAGACTTCAACCAAGCACCTGCTCTCGTCGGACTTAGTCCCAAGAACTTGTAAGAATAAGTAGTTTGAACTTCAAGCCTCCTCTCTGCACGTATCGATAACACATCATCGTATTTCCTTAAAGACTCAAGCTCAGCTTCAGTGAGTTGAGCTGCAAAGCCTTCCATAGCAGAATGGTAGGAGTACAAAAGGCGAGAAGACGAGTCTTCTCCAGAGGAAATGGCTTTTGAAAGGAAAGAAAGGTGCCATTGAAGCTTAGAGCTAAAAGGAGGTCTTGTTGCTCCATGTGGATGCAACTGAACAATGTAGGTTTGCAAATCTTGAGCTTGTATGATAACAACACATAGTAAAAGAAAAAGAAAGGAGAAATGGGTACTGGATTCCATGGAATTAGTAGTGTTGGTTCAACAATGCTTGGAAAAGAATGCATGTTTCTTGAAATAAAGAATGGGGTATTTGAAGGGGTTGAAGAGAATTCAAAAATTAGGTGTTGCAGACATGTCTGAGACTCTGAAAGAGAAGAAGAAACTCGTGAAAGTATATGAGCTCTTCATCACGAGTATCATTTGTCAAGTAAGAAATAGGAGAGAAGCAGAGAGGCTTAGACACAGTATTGTATTATAGGAGGAGCTAAAGGTGTTGCTAATGTTTTCACGAGATATTGTGATACATTTCAAGAAACATTCTCAAACTCTTTACTCATTTTCAAGATATCAAGATTTAGATTTTCATTCTTAGATTTTGAGAATGTCCCTTTATTTAATAGATTCATTTGTTAGACAAGAATACACAAATGCATTTATGCTCAGGCGCCACTCTTCACCATGTCTGAGATCCTGCTGAGGGAGCATTCAATTGAGTCACGCCACGCTTAGCTTCTTGAAATTATGTAGGTCTCTCTCTGCAATGGAATGGCGGCTCTACATTTTGGCCCACTAATACTAGGATGCTGTTTTTGTTTATATCCTATTCTTGAAGTGAGATTTCTTTGTTTTTTTTTTGGGGGGGGGGGGGGGGGGGGGATGGTGTATTTTTTTTAAAAAATCGACTGCGGAGAGAGGACGTTTGTTTGGAAAAATTTATGTGCAGTTGGTGTTTACATCAAACATAAATACATGAAAAATATTTTTCAAAATATACTTCTATCAATTAAGTGTACGTAATTTTATCTTAATATGATATTTATTATGATTAACTAAGATAATTTGACGTAGACACCAAAGGTGGGAAATCATTTTTTCTGTTTAGTAAGATTGTGACCTTACATTTACGTGGTGCATGTTAGACTTGCAATCTTAGATTGTAAATTCAATCTTACAAGATGTGTTAATTATGCGGGATGAAAAGAGAAAAATGCTAAACCAATTGAATTTTACCAACTACTCAGACTAACATAATAGTATTTCTCCCCTAGATGATAACTTTAGTTGGCAAGCCACATCATTTGGTAAATGTTTTGGTTTGGCATAGGACTAGTCTTGCAAAAAATGAAAAAAGAAAAAAAAGACTTACTAAATCGAGAAGTGCAAATCGAAATTATTACTATCTTTTTCCTAGTAGATTAAAGATTAACTTATATTTAGTATTTCGTAAAGCCAGAGAGGAAGCTCTAAATGGCTTGTACCAAAGACTAGGGATAAGAGAAGGGAAGAAAGAACTATTTTAACTAGAACGATTGAGAGAGAAAAGACCAGATAAAGTATATTAAAGATGATAATTCTCATCAAGTGTTGATAAGAGATACCGAGATCAAGGACACATAGAGAGGATATTTTAATCAACTATTCAACTCGAACCAAAAGGAAACATTTGGATCTCCGGACGTTCAGGATACAATATAAGCTTTAGCTATATTGGTAAAATTAAGCCGGTAGAGTAGTATTAAACCAAATCCTTATCCGCCACAACCATCTGTGAAGACTAAGGAGAAGGGATAGATTAGGAGTCCTCTTGTGTTTGTTCCTATGTAACTATACCACTTTAGTAACTATATATCCCTAGGTTTCACATTATATATATATCACGAATAATTTAAGCTAAATGTTGAACGACTAAAATATCCCTAAAATATTGAACGACTTTTATAACCTTAAATATTTATATAAGTTAAGGATATAATTGTAAATCATCTAAAGGTGGATTTTTTTTCTATTTAAACTACACATGCACCAAACCTACAAAGTCTATTTTGGGTCAAATTCTGTTTCGGGCTCTACGCACGTCTCCATTATGCTTTCTTCTTGGACAAAACTATGCACTTATCTTCATTATGCTTGTGCTATGGTTTTTCTTGTATAGTTAGACTTATCCTCTTATTAACTATTACTCCATAAATATGTTTAACTATTTTTCCTTTTTTTGTAGTGTACAAATAATTAATACGCTTACGGTATTCCATCCATCCATCCATCCTATCCATCCTATCCATCTATCTATCCATCCATCCTATCTATCTATCTATCTATCTATCTATCTATCTATCTATCTATCTATCTATCTATCTATCTATCTATCTATCTATCTATCTATCTATCTATCTATCTATCTATCTATCTATCTATCTATCTATCTATCTATCTATCTATCTATCTATCTATCTATCTATCTATCTATCTATCTATCTATCTATCTATCTATCTATCTATCTATCTATCTATCTATCTATCTATCTATCTATCTATCTATCTATCTATCTATCTATCTATCTATCTATCTATCTATCTATCTATCTATCTATCTATCTATCTATCTATCTATCTATCTATCTATCTATCTATCTATCTATCTATCTATCTATCTATCTATCTATCTATCTATCTATCTATCTATCTATCTATCTATCTATCTATCTATCTATCTATCTATCTATCTATCTATCTATCTATCTATCTATCTATCTATCTATCTATCTATCTATCTATCTATCTATCTATCTATCTATCTATCTATCTATCTATCTATCTATCTATCTATCTATCTATCTATCTATCTATCTATCTATCTATCTATCTATCTATCTATCTATCTATCTATCTATCTATCTATCTATCTATCTATCTATCTATCTATCTATCTATCTATCTATCTATCTATCTATCTATCTATCTATCTATCTATCTATCTATCTATCTATCTATCTATCTATCTATCTATCTATCTATCTATCTATCTATCTATCTATCTATCCATCCATCCATCCATCCATCCATCCATCTATCTACCTACCTACCTACCTATCTACCTATATTATTATAAAAGCAAGAATGTTTCATGCTGTATGGGTCCAAATTCGACCGACCTTAACCTTTTGATGATTGCGACCAACGACCGAGTACTGACGAATCGGCATCCCGAGGGAGATGACCTCAAGGCAAAAATAGAAGATGTACGACCCTTGTAAGAATGTAAGCTCATTAGGGGACATTAAGAATATTTCGCCGAATATTCTTTATATTGTATTTCTTACATTTTGAAAGGGGTTTTCTCCCTAGTATATAAGGGGGAAGGAAGGACCTTGTAAAAGGGGTAGTAAATATTCTGGGAAATTTGTGAATCTTGAATAAAAAGAAAACTTGCTGCCCTCTTCTCTTTACTCATTATCATTCTAGAGATTATTATATTCAGCTACGATTTACCCTCTCATCTTTGATTGATTTGCTCAAATAGGTTTTAACATCTTTTGAGTCAAACAATTTGGCGCCGTCTGTGGGGATTTCTATAGCTGAAATCATAGTCCTCATCTAGATTCCTAAAAGTGACAATTACTTTTCTTCAAGGCTCATAAAAACCAACAATGACGGGAGAGGAAGTGAGGCTGAAGGCGATAGCAGATGTCTCGAATAATCTCCTGAACTCCCTCAATGAAGTCGGTAGAGAAGACACTGAGAATACAACACCAAGAGCTACACCGGAGGGGGAGATCTCACCTCTTCCACACGGGGATCTAACGATCTTCCACGAAAGGGGAGCCTCAACATCCACGGTGGGGGAAGCACCACCAGTAGTCAAAAAGCTGCTAGAAGAATGGTTGACAAATGCTTTGAGCAACATGCTCGAGAAACCTCCTCAGGGAGATGTCGAAGACGTGCCACCTACAGAAATCGCAGTTACCACCGATGAGCCAAGTGCTACACGAACAGGTAACACCCGCACTGTTACTAATGTAGGTGACGATGCACTCATGGCCATCTTAAAGAAAATGAAAGAGATGGAAAATGAGAACAAAACACTCCATGACCAAATGAAGGAGCATCAGGAGAGGGTTGACAAAATACCAGGTGCTCCGAAGCTATTACTAAAACGCGATGTGGGCTGATTCGTCGAACAACCATACAACGATGGGGCTACTCCTCATCCTATCCCAAAAACCTTCAAGATGCCGCCATACTTGAAAATATACTACGGAACCACGGACCCAGAAGATCACCTAATTCATTATGTTACCGCGGTAAAAGGGCAACGATCTATCAAAAGAACATGTACCATCTGTACTACTAAAAAGGTTCGGTGAGACCTTGACATGGGGAGCATTGACATGGTACTCCCAGCTACTAGTGCGATCGATATCGACGTTCGAAGAGATGGCGGAAAAATTCGCCACCGCTCATGCATGGGCAAAGAAGGCTGAAGCTAGGGTCAATGATATCTTCGCCGTCAGGCAAACGATGGGTGAAGGACTTCGGGATTTCCTGGCCCGATTCAATAGAGTAAGGATGAGTCTACCAAACGTGTCAGAAGGGATGACAGTAGCAGCCTTTCAAAATGGGTTAAATAGGAACGGATCAAAGGCAACCAAAAAAATTGCTCAGTAGACTCATGAAGTATCCCCCTACCACGTGGGAAGAGATCCACAATGCCTATTGCGCCTAGGTAAGGGCAGATGAGGACGACCTGAACGGCCTGATCCAGCAATTAACATCAGTTCAGACCGAGGAAAGGAGAGATCGATGTAACGATGGGTGAAGAGATCAGCGACCACATTTTAATCGAGAAAGGCATCAGCCCTATGTCTGAACATCCAACCCGCCCCCTCCACGACATGCGGATGCCGTGCGACCCATCTCAAGGAAGGGCCAACTTCGCTCGAGGGTGCGACCCATCTCAAGGACCTCCAAAGCCACCATCACCAGCGCATACCATATAAATGATCATTGGCGGCGGCGATGACACGATAATCAATTATGTGAAGTTCACCACCATGCACAAACTCAAACGGACAATCTCCCACGAACGGTATGATGACCTCGAAGACAGTATCATCTTCGATAAGTCAGATACTGACAGTTTGTCTTTCCCTCACTATGATGCTTTGGTTATAACTGTACGCATCGCTGATATAGATGTAAAAAGAATCATGGTAGATGACGGAAGTGGCGCATGTATTGTTCACCCGCGAGTTCTCATACAAATGAGGCTCGAGGATAAAATAATACCGCGTTGCATAACATTACCGAATTTTAATAATGCAGTAGAGCGGACATCTGGAGAAATAGTGCTACCTGTTCTAGCAGGAGGGGTCACCCTGGAAACAACATTCCACATCATGAACCAGGAAACAACCTACAACACCAACATAGGGCGACCATAGATACATGCCATACGAGCTGTCCCCTCAAGCTTCTATCAAGTGATCAAATTTCCCACCCCGTAGGGGACATTCAACATCCGAGGTGAGCCACGTGCCACCCAAGAATGCTACCGGATTTCCCAATATTGCACATACACCAAACAACTGAAAGGAGCAAGTGCAGAGGCATAACAATCAGCCGTGTCGGGAACTAAACCCGACCTACAAACATAGGCCATCAAAGACCCGAATATCGTAGAAGCTTGCAAGGCAACTATAGAGGATCTCAACCCCGTCCAATTGGACAACACCGATAGTAAAAAAAAGGCTTACGTAGGGCACAACCTCTCGGAATCAGGTAAGTATCGTGAATTTTTAACTAACAACGCCGATTTATTTGCTTTCTCCCACTCAGATATGCCAGGAATCCCAAAAGACATCGTCACTCATAGACTGAATGTCAACCTGCTTTACCCGCCGGTATGATAAATGATGAGAAAGTTTAATGCCGCAATCAACGTGGCGGTCAGCGAGGAGGTGGATAAATTACTCACCAACGGTTCCATCAGAGAATCAAAATACCCCCAATGGGTCGCCAATGTGGTCATGGTCAAAAAGAAGAACGGGAAATGGCGAATGTGTGTTGACTTCACCGATCTAAACAAAGCATGCCCAAAGGACTCCTTTCCGTTACCCCATATCGACCAACTGATCGATGCGACAGCGGGGCACGAACTGCTGAGCTTCTTGGATGCTTACTCCAGTTACAACCAAATTCTAATAGTTGAAGAAGATCAAGAAAAGACGACTTTCATCACTCACCAAGGAATGTACTGTTATAAAGTGATGCCGTTCGGACTCAAGAACGCAAGGGCCACATATCAGAGGTTAGTCACCAAAATGTTCGAAGAGCAACTCGGCAAGACCATGGAGGTCTATATTGATGACATACTAGTAAAGTCAACAAGGAAGGAGGATCACATCGGCCATCTAAAAGAAGCCTTCGAGATACTAAGACAGTACGGGATGAAATTGAATCCCGAGAAGTGCGCCTTCGGCGTAACCTCAGGAAAATTCCTTGGCTTCCTTGTGTCGTAAAGGGGAATCGAAGTCCACCCAGATCAAATCAAAGCCATCGACGCAATACCAGAAGTACTAACCAGCAAAAAGCAAGTGCAGAAGCTAACATGGCGAATAACCGCCTTATCAAGGTTCATTTCACGATCCTCGAACAGATGCCACAAATTCTTCAATGTGCTGAGAAAAGACCACGGGCTACAATGGAACGAGGAATGTATCGACGCCCTGAAAAAACTAAAAGCGTATCTGTCCTCGCCACCATTGCTCGTCAAAGCTGACCCATGTGAGTGTCTACTTGTGTATTTAGCAGTTTTTGAGGTCGCAGTAAGTGCAGTCTTGGCCCGTGAAAATAAAGGTACGCAATCTCCAATTTATTATATCAGCAAAACTTTAATCGATGCCAAGACAAGGTACCCTCACCTTGAAAAGCTAGCTCTAGCACCGATCGTGGCTTCGCGGAAGCTTAGACCATATTTTCAATGTCACCCCATAAAAGTGGTAACGACCTTCCCCCTAAGGGGCATCCTACACAAACCCGAACTATCGAGCAGACTTGCCAAATGGGCCATAGAATTAAGCGAGCACGACATAACATACCAACCACGAACCGCCATTAAGTTGTAGGTGCTCGTCGACGTTGTTGCTGATCTTAACACGGAGATATTGCCCGAGGTAGAACAAGAAGCGCTTCACGCTTCTACACATACCGACCTCTGGGTCCTCTACACCGATAGTTCCTCTAATGCCTCAGGATCGGGACTGTGATTCATCCTCGAGGTCTCTATGGGCGAAGCAATTCGCTAGTCCATACGATGCCCCGAGATGACTAACAACCAGGCCGGTATGAAGCTGTGATTGCAGGTTTGAAGTTAGCCCTCAAATACGGTGCCCGACAACTCGTCCTCCACTGTGACTCTTAACTCATTGTGAATCAAGTCACCGGGACTTTCCAAATCAAAGAACAGAGGCTACAAAGATACCAGTCGGAAATCCACAAATTACTGCCATAATTCGATGAATGCCACTTCGACGAAGTACCCAGGGCATAGAATATTAAAGCAGATGGCCTTGCCAAACTAGCTACGGCCACCAGGAATACAACAAAGAAAACGTGGTCACCCTCCTTCATTCCGCAATAGACCACGCCGAGGTACATTCTATAAACTTAACTTAGGACTGGCGTAACCGCTTTGTAGCCTATTTTCAGGATGGAATACTCCCACAAGATAAAAAAGAAGCCAAAAAACTCCGGGTACAGGCAGCCCGGTACAACCTAGTAAACGGTGATCTCTACAAAAGAACATTCGGTGGCCCCCTAGCCAAATGTCTTGGACCATATCGAACAAGAAGAGTATTGGAAGAAGTACACGAAGGGCACTGCGGCGCCCATACGGGAAACCACTCCCTCATTCGATGCCTTATCCGCACCGGCTACTACTGGCCTACCATGAAAAAAGAAGCCACGGACTATGTCCGAAGATGCGAGCAATGTCAAAAGTACGACCCTATGATACATCAAGCAGGAGAACTCCTTCATTCTGTCATTTCGCCATGGCCGTTCATAAAATGGGGAATGGACATAGTCGGCCCCCTTCCAGTAGGATGAGGTAAGGTACGTTTTCTTTTGGTTTTAACTGACTACTTCTCTAAATGGGTGGAAGCAGGTGCATACACTCAGATACGTGAGCAAGAGGTCATTGCCTTCATATGGAAAAAAATTATATGCCATTTTGTCATCCCCAAGGAAATCAGCTGCGACAACAGACCTCAATTCGTCGGAAAAAGAATGACTGAGTTTTTCGAAAAGTGGCACATCAAACGAATACTCTCCATGCCATACCACCCCACTGCCAACGGCCAAGCCGAATCCTTCAATAAAGTAATACTGAGCATTTTGAAAAAGAAACTTGAGGAAGCTAAAGGGCTATGGCCTGAACTACTATCGGAAGTATTATGGGCATACCGCACTACGCCTAAATCTAGCACAGGAGAAATGCCATATTCACTGGTCTATGGGACCGATGCAGTTATACCTGTTGAGGTCGGGGAGCCCAGTTTGAGATACTCCAACGAGAACGGAATGGGTAACGACAAAAGTAGGCTGCAAGATCTGGATGAAGTTGAAGAACGAAAAGACATGGCCCATATAAGAATGGTAGCCCAGAAACAACAAGTAGAAAGATACTGCAACAAGAGAGCCAAGGTGCGACCACTCAAAGTTGGCGACTACATCCTCAAGACCAAAACACAAGCATCAAAGGACCCTAATGAGGGAAAATTGGGAACGAACTGGGACGAACCATATAAAATCGTAGCAGCAACAAATAAAGGAGCGTTCCAGCTAGAAACAATGGAGGGAAAACTACTCCAAAACAACTGGAACATCGCCCATCTCAAGTACTTCCACTTCTAAATGAAGGAGTCACCTAAGTCGTACTCTTTTTCCCTTACCCGGGTTTTGTCCCAATTGGGTTTTCACGGGGAGGTTTTTAATGAGGCAGCAAGGGGGACGCTTTAGGGATCGACATGTTGTTCATTACCTCAACCCGTCGATGTGACCTCTGGATCGAAGCAATGAAGGGACTACATATAGATAATCAAATCTCCATTATATGTATAGAATCAAATCTCCATTGTATGAACGAAATCAAATCTCCATTGTATGTGAAGAACCAGTTCTCCACAATATAGGTTCGACCTTGTTCGAACTACGAAGGGATTCTACTTTGACGACAGTTCGAAGCAACATCCCAATGGCCAAGGCCATTGATCACGCCCAACTATGCCTTCTAAAAGACAAAGTGGTCGTTGTAAATATAATCCGGTTTTAAGTCCGGAGTCGAATCCTCAGGGAACTAACCTATCTATTACAATTCTTAGCAATGCTATTATCAACTCAAAAAATTTCCAAATGCAAGGTTTTTATCAATAAAGATTGGGTTTTTGTTTAACTACTTCCAAATGATATTAAAAACAACAATATGCTAAATCAAAGATAATTCAATGGTAAAAAGGTCTAGGGTATTAATTTTCCCAATTGCTAGTTTAAGTCTCCACTCTTTTGCTATAATCTCGCCGTAATACTCTATGAGGATTATGAGCTATGGGCTATCGTAATTATCTCTCGAGCAACTACAATAATTTACTAGAGCATTCTCTTGAACTACTATAGCTGATAATTTGTGCAGCTCTAAATTATACCACCAAACTTTTGTTATCTCTACCCCCACTTTTAATTTCAAGTAATGAATCTCTTCAATTACCCAAAAGTGATATTGTTCAACAACAATCTAACCTAGTATTCTTTATCAAGCAACACAAGGCAATTAGACACGATTAATCAAGGGCCTATTCAATTAATCACCATACAAAACGTAGTTGAACAATCATATAATAAATCCGGCTCGATTATAACAAAGTTGAGTCAAAACTTCATCCAACAATTGGTTCCATCAACCCTAGATCAAATGTTTAGCTACTCATAACAAAGCAAGATAAAACTACTAAATTGTTCATAATATGAAATTGCAATAATAAAGAGAAGATAGAAAAACTCTAATGTTTGGTTGATTTTCTCACACTTGTTCTTGCCTCCAAAGTAGTCTAAAAATAAGCTTAGTACTTTCTTGGGCGAGCTCCTAGAGTTTATAAGGGTTTGGAATAAGTTTTCCCCAAGTTACACTTTGGTCCCCAAATTTTCTGGCAACTGCATAGTTCACCGCGACCGCGATGACCGCGGTGAGAGCCAAACATTCTGCCTCGCATTTGTGGACCGCAGTCCACCGCGGTCGCGGTGGATTCAAACCCAGTCCACTTTTTGCTTCTTTCCGCTTGGGTGCTTCTTGATTGGACGTTTTATTCATATTATTGACTTCAAAATACTCCATAGTTCTTCCTATCTTGGATTAGTCCCTGCTGTCACACCTCCTTTTTCCGCCCATGCGAGGGGTGAAGGAGTTTTTTCAATTAAAGGACAATCGAAACGGGATTTGTTTGTTTATTTTAGAGTCGCCACTTTGGAGATTTAGGGTGTCCCAAGTCACCAATTTAATCCCGAATCGAGGAAAAGAATGACTCTGTTTAACAGTCCGCGAACCAGAAATCCGGATAAGAAATTCTGTTAACCCGGGAGAAGGTATTAGGCATTCTCGAGTTCCGTGGTTCTAGCACGGTCGCTCAACTGTCATATTCGGCTTGTTTATCTGATTTTATACAATTATGAGCTCATGTGCAAGTTTTAACTTTTAACCGCTTTTGTCATTATTACTATATTTTTTTAATCAAGAATTGCAACATCATGGAAATACATCTCCAACCACGTCACATCAATGCACCCGAGGTTGTTGGCACATTTCAACTCTGTTGAGATTTGGATTTGGGTCACATAAATGTGCACCCGAGTTTTAAGAAAATTAAATTATTAAAGGCGCGCCTAAAGTGACTAGCGTATCATTTACTTTGGGTAGGGCCGGAAAATTTTGCTAAATGGTCAATCCCGAAGTCTAAGTAATTTCAAAGCAAATATTTACCGAGGGCCCTGCAATTTTATATTTTTATTCGGCGAGGCTCATCTCATTCTTATTCTTTAAAAAAAGAATTTGCAACGTCATAGACATGCATCTCGGACCACGTCACAATCAATGTACCCGTGATTATAGACACATTTCGACTCCGTTGAGATTTGTATTTGGGTCACATAAATATGTACCCGAGTTTAAGAAGGTAAGATTTATTAAAATGCGCGCCTAAAGCGATTAGCGTATTATTATTTTGGGTAAAGCCGCGGAGTTCGCTACACGGCCTATCCCGAGTTCTAAGTAATCAACACATACATTTTGTGAGGGCCCCGCAATCTGTGCGTTTTATTTGGCGAGGCTCGTCTCATTTTTTATTTAAAAGGTCGTCCTATAGTGGATATGTTTTCTATTGAGTTCGTCTCTAATAATGAAAGAAGAATAACGGTCCAACTTTCTTTACATGCTTACAAGTTAGTTATAGTCGGGTTCCGAATATGATTTACAAAATCCGAAATATGAACGCGTATATGGGCAGTCGTTTAGATATTATGGGCCCAGGCCTAGCGCATGGGCCTGGACTGGACCTGGGCCATCCTTATTCCAATTGGGCCTAGTTAACTTATTTTGTATATGTTTGACATTTATAAGGGTGCTGAAATGTAAAGTACTGCTTGTCTAATCAAGCAATATTCCTACCAATTTGAAAACAGGCCATTTGTTTAAAGAAGTAACTATTGGGTACCTAACATGCTTCTTGACAAACAATAATGAACTAATAGAACATGGCTACTACAACATTAGTCCCTTTTAATTATAAGCAAAACATAGAGTTCTCCAACTAAATGATATGTATAAAGGTTCAGTTACATCACAGCTAACTACATGGTTCTAGTAGAGAAAGTAAACTATCATACATACAACTAATGTTCAGTATATTTCTAAAGTGAAGTCAAAATAACTTCAACTCTTCATTTTTTTGTATTCATGTTTCAAATTTCAGCCTACATTGACCAGTGTATCAGTTGTGTACCTGGTATAGGAAAGCAAAAGAAGAAGAGGAATGATCAGTGCAGCAGTATCATACACAACAACAGCAACAGCGGAAAAGCAGCAATCAACAGCAACAACAACCTAGTGACAGATTTTTAAAACCAACAGCAAACCCAACAAAAAAAAATCCAATAATAACCAGTAAGAGAAACCAGCGACAGATTTAAACCAAGCAGAAGACCAGTGAACTTTCAAACCAACAGAAAACCAAGACACTCAACCGAAACAGTGTTCAACAAGTAGAGAACCCAGGAAAGACTAAGCTGAAACCCAACAGTATCCCAACAAAACAGACGGGTGCAAGAAAGTAGTAGTTTCTGATTTCTCAAACACTCAAGAAAAAGCAACCTGAAACTCTTTAATGTAGAAGTTCAGCTTTAACACTCTATCTCTCTGAATTTCTGATGTCCAACCAAAGGTGGAAAGATCAGCCTTGTTTTTTGCTTTTTTTTCTCTCTCTCTTAAATCTGTCCAGCCCCTTCTTAACTCTAAATCAGCCTATTTATAAGCCAGAAATGGAAAGCCCCCAGGCTGCCTTTCCCCTCTGCCCATACCCCTTTAAACTAATCAACAATGCCCATGCCTAAATGTCTTTTCTTGATGCCCACTATTTAGTTCCCCATGCTTGTCCAATTTGTTTTAATCAAGAGTCATGAGAGGGGTTATAGTATTCAAATAAACCCATGCCCTTAGGTTATGTACCCCACTGTTAATTAAAATAAGTTTAACAAATGACCCCTAGGCAGACCTCAGCTTTACAGCCTGTTAACCTGCTACTAAACTCCCAAAATTACCCCTTAACCCTTGCATATTACTGTATTACCCTAACTCTTAATAGTCAGTATATAAACCCCTCTAAATTCCACCAATCACTGACTACTAACTAATCAGCTTAAACTCAATACTGATTTCAAGTTGATCTGTTAGATTTCTACAGCTATACCCAACTCTCAGCCTAAGTTCAGCCAATGATTCAAACTCAATCAAACAGGGGTGCCAATCAAATGGTATGAGTTGGTCATATTGGGAGCCAATCCTGACCAACTCAAAACCAGAATGCAAACAGGCAACAGTCAACAAGCTAAGGCCAAAGCAGTAATGAACAGGCTTCCATAGCAGACTATGCAGATCATGGGGTTACTGAACGAATGAGTAGTCTAATTCAAAGACAAAACTGAACATATTCAACAGGTTCATTATAAGTTAGCATACAGATGTGGTGCTGGCAAACATACATGGAGGGTATTAATGAGCTACTGTCTTGTTTCCTCTAATTTTCAAACAAATTAATTGACGACACTTATTTAAACGACTATACAAGCTATAATAGACAACAAAAAATCAATAAAACACACAAAACAAACTAAACATTACCTCAGGATTCACAGACTTGACAGAAAAATCAAAACAAACTAAACTAAACATGAAAAACAGATAGAATTCATAGGAGAACAAAAGAAAGGGAAAACTTACCTCAGGGATTCGAAATCAAAACTGACCCAGGCTCGAACTAGGACTCGACCATTTTTAGGGTCGAATGGACCTTAATCGAGTGTTCTCAACTGAGAACACTTCGACTAAGGTCGATTAGACCCCACATCGTCTTTTAATTCGGACGGACCTCAACTTTTGGTCTTTTTAGGTTTCTTTGTGGTCTGATTTGGGATTCGTTCAGCCCTGGTCAGATTCGAACGGAACCAACAACGTTTAGGGTGTGAGGCAGGTCAGGAGGTGCTGTGGTTGAGTTTGGGGTCGATGGGTGTAGATCTGGTTTTTGTTCGAACCTTCAAACGAAGATTCGAGACGATGGGGAATGATTCGAGGCAAGAAGCTAACAGATTCGTGTTCAGGGTGGTTGGGTGCATCAGGGGTGTTATTTCGGTAGCCATCGACGTCGTGGTTGACGGGTTTACGGTGGGGGAATCCTAAGGCGGTTAGGGTTTGTGAAAGGGGTTTCTGGGGACGAGGATGAACAGTAGGTGGGGGGGTTTGGTTTGGGGCGTGGGGTGATGGATTGGGGGTTCTTATACGGGGTGGGGGATTCAATCCTGGCCGTTGGATCAATTAAGATCAGTGGCCAGGATTAAGGGAACTAAATAATACGGCGTCGTTTGGTTTTAGCCAGGGGTCGGTTCGAACCGGAGACAAATGGGTCGGGTTTAGGGAATGGGTAAGAAAGATGTGAGCTGAGCCGTTGGATCAATGTAGATGAACGGCGCAGATCAACTCGCCTAAACGGCGTCATTTCAACTTAGCAGGGGTTGCACTGGACCGTCTGATTGAAACAAATCCACGGCTCATATTGAGGCGCCAAAACGACATCTTTTGATGCATCTGAGGGGTCAGGCGATTGGACTGGATCAATGCAATGGATTGGGCCTGATTTTCAATTGAATTTTTGGCCCAAATCCGGTATTTTCTTTCCTTATAATTAAACAAAAATTCCTAAAAAGCAAAATTAAACTACACAAATATTAATTAACACCTAACAACAATTATCGCACGAATTAAAACATTTAATAAAATTACCATGACAACAAATAGAATAAAATGCATATTTTTGTGATTTTCGCTTTTAAAACCAAATTATGGTTAATTAATTCCTAAATGTACCATTTATTCCTAAATGCATGCAACATGTATTTTTGTATTTTTAACTATAGCAAGGCGAGCATTTACGGACCGAACAATTATCAAAATGTCACGCAAATTCTCAAAATTGTACCCGAAGGTAACTTGTTTTATTTCTTTTTCGATTTCTTTTAGAGTAGTTTCCGTGAAGCAAAAATCACGTGCTCACACCTGCGAAGCAAAAGAACACCAATTAGAGCATTTTCTTATCATTTAGCCTATAAAACAACAATAAAGCATGGTATAATTAGGGTGTAAATATCGTCTATACAGCCTATTATCAGCCATCGATGACAATATAGGTTTGACCTCATTCGAACTACGACGGGATTCTACTTCGACGATAGTTCAAAGTAACATCCCAATGGCCAAGGCCATCGACGACAATATAGGTTTGACCTCGTTCGAACTACGACGGGATTCTACTTCGACGACAGTTCGAAGCAATATCCCAATGGCCAAGGCCATCGACGACAATATAGGTTCGACCTTGTTCGAACTACGATGGGATCCTACTTCGACGACAGTTCGAAGCAACATCCCGATAGCCAAGGACATCGACGACAATATAGGTTCGACCTCATTCGAACTACGACGGGATCCTACTTCAACGACAGTTCGAAGCAACACCCCAATGGCCAAGGCCATCGGCGACAATATAGGTTCGACCTCGTTTGAACTACAACGGGATCCTACTTCGACGACAGTTCGAAGCAACATCCCAATGTCCAAGGACGTCGATGAAAATATAGGTTCGACCTCGTTCGAACTATGACGGGATTCTACTTTGACGATAGTTCGAAGCAACATCCTAATGGCCAAGGCCATCGATGATAATACAAGTTCGACCTCGTTCGAACTATGACAGGATTCTACTTCGATGACAGTTCGAAGCAACATCCCGATAGCCAAAGGCGTCAACAATACCATGTGTACAATAAATGCAAGAAAAAACAAACCAACAAAAGTAAATTTTACATTATAGCAAAACATCATTTACATTCTCCCCTTCAAATAGGCCCAAGTATGGCCCGTGCAAAAATTCCTAAACAAAAGCAAATACAAACTAAGTCTTCACATCATCCCCAGCTGGATAAGCATCTTCATACCACGAATCTGAAGCGAGGTGATTCGCATCATTAGAGTTAATACTACCCCTGTCAGGTGTGAGGGGGTCGTACCCGCATAATTCACGAGCTGCACGAGCTTCGGCGTGTACAATCTAAACCTCCGCCTCAGTAGCCCTTCCCTTAGTGTAAAAGGCCTTATACACATCAAGCCGAGCCTCCGCATGGACCCACAATGCATATAGACAGTGAGGCACGATCGGATCGGCCGAGGCATGAGATGTAGTAGGCTGAGAATGTCGACTCGCCTCTTCCGCCCTCAACGAGGCTATTTGCCCCTTCGATGTAGCCAACTCCGCCTCTAACTCTTTAACACGACCTCCAAGCCCTGCAACTTGTCGACCAGAGGCTTCCCTCTCCCAGTCAGTTCCGACCTGCAAACAAAGACGACATCTTCCAAAGACACCGGTTTAGAAATAGCTGCCGCCAGCTTATCGGTGCCAACTCCAGCTCGCCCTTAAGCCCCTCAATCTCCGCCACCTTAGCACTCGGCTCAGCATTCAAGTCAGCCACCTTCGCCTGTAAGCCGGCATTCTCAGCCGCTACCCCCTTGCTTAATTCGAGCTCGTCCTCCTACGCCTTAAGAGAGGCCTCCAGTTCACTTGTTGCGGGCCACATCCTTCACGAGCTCCTCGTCCCTCTCCCTCAACTCCTCTATCTTGCGCTCCAATTGATCCTCCCGCTGCTTAAATCCCTTGCGAAACATCGCCCGATGCTTAGCAAGATACTACTGATACTTGGACAACATCTTCTCATAAAGGCCCATCCTTCTTCTCTCTCGACACTATCTTTCTACCTCCAAGACGAGGGTCTGACAAAATAGAGGGTAGAAGTTAGGAACAAAATACAGAATGACGATTACCGTACCAATCCAACGACAAAAAGAGAAGGAAAGGCACCTACCTGTAGGTCCATACCAATGACCTTCTGAGATAACTCCACATCGTTCATCGCCCCAAGCATCTCGGTTTCAGGAGCAGCACATAGAGGAGCTAGGGACGACGCCACCTGCTCGCTGTTCAACAATAAGTTGTAACTCCTCGAAACGACCACATGATGTTCGGATCCATCCATCCTGACCTCCACATGGGTATGACGACCCACAAATTCATTAATGTCCTCCGGGTCGATATCCAAACTAGAGCTGTCACCCTCAACACGATGCCCTCCAATGTTAGACGACGCCCTACCCTCAACAGAGCGCACTGAACCGGCCCCTGGGCCAACTCCTTCCATTTGGGGAGATCTCCCCAACAAACTGGCATCAGCCATGAATATGGGCATCGGGGCTATCTAGGACGTCCTATTGCCATAGGTGCCCGTAGCCACGTCCTTCCCCAGCTTCAGCCTCCTCCTTTTTCTCTCCAACGGCTCGTCCCCATTAGAAGATTCATCCAAAGGATGTGGGACCGTTACCTAAGAGGCCTCTTCCCTCGTGGCCACAACTCGGGACGGATCTCCCAATTTAACAGGTTGAGGATGACCCTCTCGAACAGACTCACTCAAGATAAACTGTGTATCCGCAGTAGCAACAACTTGTCTAAAGGCGGGAACTGGCGCCCTCCGCCTGGAAGCTCCTCGAGCTGTCATCACAAAGGGTTGTACCATTAATTAAGGTCACACGGCCGACGAAGTAGTAAGTAGAATATTTACCCGAGGAAACTTTAGGGCCATAATGCTGCAAGAAGGCAGGCCAAGTTTGAGTTTCTGCTGCATGAGGCAACATGCGGACTACCCAATCCTTAATACCCGCAATGGGGCGAGGCGGATGACCCATAGCTGCAAAATGACGAGTAAGTAAAAGTTCCAGTAAATACAGAAGAGAGAGGAACATAACGAATGACGACACTTACGAGTTCTGTTCCACCGCTCCGAAAAAACCTGGCGGAGTCAGAAACAACATGTTCGGTCTTGACATAGAAGTACTTGTGCCAAAACTTGCGGCTCGCTCGATCATCCGTTCCAACCACCAGCCCTTTCGTACCACGAAGCCTCAAATGCACCATGGTACCCGTAAGGAAGCCCGGTGTGAACATGTGCAAAAGGTGGTGGACAAAAATTCTACACTCCGCCAGCTCCGTATACTTAGTCAATAGCAGAAGCACCTTGAGCGTGTATGGCAAAAGCTGTGCTGGGAAAACTTGGTAAAATCTACAAAATTCTTCTGCTAAGGGGAAGAGAGGAAGGGTGTAGCCTCTCATGAAAGGATATTCATAGAAAGCACAGTACCCAGGTCTGTGGACGTCAACGTAATCTCTCCCCGCTGGAACCATTTCTATGAGCAGGGATGCCATACTTTATACGGAGAGCATCAAAATGAACCTGCTCCGTCTCAGAAAATATGGGGTTTGGGGTAGGAGGTGGATCTTTGAGGAAGTCATTCCAGGATAAGGGATGCCTCGGTAATAACTCCTCTACTGTAAGATGGCTGTCACTCTCTTCTACCACCACATCTATGCTACCAGAAGGAGGTACCGTGGATGACGGGGTGGCTTCAGGAGCTTCTTCGCTAGAACGATGAGACCTCAGCATAATATCGTTTAAAGGAATAACAACACAAAGGGAGTAAGAAAGAAGAAACTTTCGGTGAAGAACAAAAACAGAAGCAGGAGGATATAAGAACAAGTGAGGAAGACCGAGAGGTTATCAAGAGAGAAATGGCTAAAGTTTTTCAAAAATCAAACCCTTCACCTATTTATAAGTTTGGGTGGCGCCAGAATCGAGGCGACAGGCTTCAAATCAATGCAAGAATCGAAGCACCATGCCGTCAGTCCCTGCCTCAAAAACCTGCGTAATGATGACGCACGTAAAAGCTGACATCACTTCCCGGTAGCGTGTACTCTTCGGTGCTTTGCTGAATATGATAACCACCACTCGTTGGCCACGTCGTAATGTCTCAATAGGTCAAATTTCTTCCAAAGACGGCACGGAGTTCGCTCATCGAGGACGCACCCGGTCGCGACCCCGATAAGCAGAGGGACTAACTGTATGGGTCCAAATTCGACCGACCTTAACCTTTTGATGATCGCGACCAACGACCGAGTACTGACGAATCGACATCCCGAGGGAGACGACCTCAAGGCAAAAATAGAAACTGTACGACCCTTGTAAGAGTGTAAGCACATTAGGGGACATTAAGAATATTCCGCCGAATATTCCTTATATTGTATTTCTTACATTTCGAAGGGGTTTTTCTCCCTAGTATATAAGGGGGAAGGAAGGACCTTGTAAAAGGGGTAGTAAATATTCTGGGAAACTTGTGAATCTTGAATAAAAAGAAAACTTGCTGCTCTCTTCTCTTTACTCATTATCATTCTAGAGATTATTATATTCAGCTACGATTTACCCTCTCATCTTTGATTGATTTGCTCAAATAGGTCTTAACATCTTTTGAGTCAAACACATGCTAATTGTTGGATGATGGAAATATCCTTGAAATATTAATAGACTTTTATGCCCTTAAAAAGCTAAAAAAATCTTTAAAAAATAATTTCATATTGGATAAAATTGTAATATTTAAAACTTTACCTAATTCGAATTTGTATGAGGTCCTAATCTTAATCAAATTTAAACTTCTCACACGTTAGTGTCCACCTATTCCGAAGTTCCAACTCATACCAATTCCATATGAATAAAGAACACGTTCAATCACATCTCACCATTATATGAAAGGTAATTTGTTGCCTCATGGAACTCCTTAAAATTAGCCTTTATATCACATGCACAAATATATTAAAATTATTCAAGACACTTCTTCGAGAGAAAAGATTCTCTAAAGAAGTTGTCTATATTTAATTAAAAATTACAAATATCCAAACATGAAATCTTGAGACTTTTTTACACTTTGTAAGTATATTCCATGTTGGAATTAAATATAACTATAATTAATCTTTAAAAATATTATTATTTATGGTATTATAATTAATTATGATTTAGTAGGGGTATACAAAGGAAACCGATAAATTGCACCAACCCGATAATCCGAGTCAAACCGAGAAAAAAACCCCGACTATGATTTGGTTTGATTTAGTTTGGTGTTGGAAAAAAAAATCCGACCATAATTGGTTTGGTTTGATTTTAACTAAAGAAAGTCAAACCGAAACCAAACCAACCCGACATTACATATGTAGAAATTTTAGAAATTTTTAATATATAAATATACTTATTGTGATGTAATTTATAAATATTTCTTAAAAAAATTCATAATTTTATCTTTTAAGGTATTATTTCAAGGTTGGACTTAATTCTTTTGAATGTTCCAATAAGTTTTATAGCCATTAATATAAGTAAATTAAATAATGCTAACAAAAATCCAAACCAAAATCAAATCTATACTAATGCTAACAAAAGATATTCAATTCAATATTACGAACGAGAATATATTGAATATCTATTTTTTGTTTTGCAATAATTTAGATAAAAATGCATAACCTATTTTTATTTTTCTTTAGCGCTTAGTCATGTAATTAATACTCCCTTATTACTCTATTTATTTTAGCATGACTTAGTATTTTTAGATTATGTTTATTTTTATTATGGTTTTTTAATTAGCAATATTTATATTCCATAATTTTATTGTCTTTATTGTTGAATATTTTAGGATAACGCCATGACACATCTCATATTTTGTATTATTTTTTGGAAAAATACTTTATATAGTTGTATCTTACTAGGATTAAAGAAATATTTTGAGCATACGTTATATGTTTTGTTCTATGAAGATTTTACCGGAAAAAAATCCGAAAAACCCGAATAACCTGAAAACCGAGAAAACCCGAGAAAAACCGAGATTGAAAAACCCGAGTTTTATTGGTTTGGTTTGGTCTTTAGATTTAATAACCCGACACAATTGGTTTGGTTTGGTAATTGTAAAATCCGAACCAACCCAGCCTATGTACGCCCCTATGATTTAGTATATGTATCTGATTTGAAAACTATATCCGGTTGAACAACATCGTACTTTTTAGTACCAATGAATGAACTTCTACCTTTTCCATTACTTGATATATTGTGTAAAGATATACCAATTTTAGATGAACAAGAATACTTTGAGCCACCTATTATACTATTTTTTGGTTTCTCATACGATGTTCGATATTTATATTGGAGCCCGATTAGATCCGGATTTGTCAAAAAATCCCATATTAGAGGTAAAGTGCTCTCTAACGAAGGTGATTCCATACCCAAGGCTCGAACTCAAAACCTTTGGTTAAGGATAAAGGAGTACTTATCAGTCCACCACAACCCTTATTGGTCACCTATTATACTATTAATACTCTATGTAAATGGATTATATAATTTATTTATCACATGAGTTTTCTCGTGATACGCACCCTTCATATGGACAAAAAAAGTACTTACAACTTTGTTAAGCTATAGCAAATTATAATGATTGCAGCCAGAGAATCACTGCCCCATCAAGTAAATATGATAAAGCTTTTGCTCTTGAGGTTTAGCACTAATAACGTCTTCATAAGTCGATCAAAGTTTAGTTTGGAGTTCTCAATGAGATTATGATAAAGTGTATCGCATGGATTGGGAGATTTATCTTTGTTTGACTTCATTTGTTTTTAACTTAATGTTAGTTTTCAGACGTGCCTAAGGTTATACGTGTCTCGCACGTATATAGAGACTAGTATATATATTAAAAGCACGAAAGCTCTTAACGAAATATCGTTCGCCTTTTTTACCCTTTAAAAATAGATTTCACATTGAATAAAATCGTAATTTAATAATTTTTCCTAATATCTGGGACTTCTAAATCAACTTAATTTTTATTTGTTAAATGTTTCCTTATTTCCTAATATTTAGGACCTTAAAGTGACTTAAAATATTATCTTATATAAATCATTTTGTTATTTTAGCAAAGAAACATAATTTTAATCTGTTAGCAACAACGGTGTTCAAAAGTTATTCATATACTTCTACCTAAAAATCACGTAGCATGTTTGAGATTTATTTTTCAAATAAATAAAAAAGAGTTTGAGATATATTTGATAGAACCTTTTATTTTCATAATTAAATAGATGATCATTTATGTTCAATGTATTAACGTATACCATTTCTCAAAATAAAAATAAAATAAAAATATAAGCATATACCGAAATGACTAATTATTTAAAATATCAAAACTCTATGAGGCCTAAACCATAACCTTAAACTATTAAGTAAATTTGTTATTCGTAAAGATAATTTGGACAATACTACACTAAACCTATTTCCTAAAAATAATTTAATAAAACAAATTATGTAGGAAATCCTACAATTTATAGTAAGAGTTTAAAATCAAATACGATTTTGGAATTTGTAATTTTTTATTAAGTTTTACTTTATAATTTAAATACGTCTTTAATTTAAATATTATTTATGTTATTTTTAAATTTTTGTTTTTATTAGAAAGGATGCACGCGCAACGCGCGTACGCTAAGACTAGTATATATATATATATATATTACATAGTCGTGTACATGATGTAACGGAGAAATATTTGTGCAGTTCCAAACAATTCTCTAGTATCTCCTCATCAAGCGCCATGGCGAACTCTTCCTCCATATCTGCTTCTTCTCAGTCACCTGTCAATCCCTTCTTTTCTTCTTCTTCTTCTTTACCGGCAACACTTAACCACTCGATCAAGTTAACTGCCACAAATTAAACTACTTGTTTTGGTGCACACAATTGTTGCCTTTTCTCCAGGGTCAAAATCTTTATGGCTATATTGATGGAACCTCGCCTACATGTAAATTTAATACTAACGATGCGAGTAACTCCAGACCAAATCCTTCCCGCTCCCATTGGATACAACAAGATCAACTAATCCTAAGCCTTGTTATTTTGTCTCTTTCAGAAGAAACACTACCAATAGCTGAAGTTTGTAGTGTTGTTGAAGCTGCTCTATCCTCTCCCTCTAATACCAGGATTCTCAATCTCCATTATTAATAGCTTCATAACTTAAAGCAAAAAGATTTCAGTCACTCAATACCTGCACAAATTAAAGTCAAACTCAGCTCCTATAAATTAGCTGCTGCTGGATGACCTCTATATCTTGCTTAGCAAAATATATATTTGTATCTCTAAAGGTTTGCGATCACTATCTATTCCGCCTGCCCTGCACCAGTCACCTAGAGGACAAGGTGGTAGAGGTGGCCACAATAATTTTTCCAAGAATTACTCATCACAGCCGCGCCTTAGAAATTTCAAGACACGCATAGATCGATGTCAAATATGCAATGTGACTAATCATCTTGCCTCTACTTGCTTTCAACGCCTACAACCAGTTGATGAATATCTATGTGTCATCAATCACCATCACCATACTCTCAACAATGGTTACCAGATCAACTTGACGAATATAAGAGCCAAGATCAAGTTCATTGATAGAAATTAAAGGTCCACCAAATTATACAGAGAATCAGATTCTCTATTAGTTTCCACAGAACACACGCACAATGCAGTAAGTAAATGACAAAATGGAGTTTTACTTGGAAAACTCTCAGCTCACGGGATCAAAAACCACAATCTACCCTTGTAGATTTCAACTTCACTACTGAGCAAACTTTAGATTACAAACTATTATAACCTAGGAATTAACCTCTTAATCCCTCACTAACTTATAACAACACTATTACAAGCTACTTTGTAATAACTCTATTACAAAAACTTTACAACTTGACTAATTCTAGCCAAGACACAAACACAAGGGTTTATGATTTACAAAGATTTCCTACACAATGCTTCTAACAAAGTAGAGTGCTTAACAAAGGTATAACACAACTAAGGACATGTAATAACTTGATACAAGGAACTAGTCCGTTGTTATGTTGTTCTTCGTTCTTGATACCCTTGAGAGTCACTTGCAAGATTGATAGATGATTTGAGAGAATGCTTGATCAATTCTTGAATGTGCAAGTGTTTTATTTTGCCTTTGCTTGATGTTAATAATTCATTTGTGACATCACTTAAATGATGCAAGCAAGTTAGGTAAAGGGCATTCCCCATAAAGTTGACTGTTGCACTGTTTTCGCACTATTGTGTGTGCAGAAAACAACTTTACAGTTGGGGGAGTTGACTTGTACAGTCACCCCGGGAACTGGTAAGATATCTGTTCCCTCTATTTTTTCTTTGACTCTGAAGAGTTGAACTATGTCTCCAATGGGAGACTTGTTGATCTTTAAGTTCTTGATGATGTGTATCAGGTTCCTTATCTAGTTCTTAATAGTAAGTTTGTTAGATCATCAAAACATAACAGGGATATACATATAACTTATCAATTTTCCCCTTTTTGATGATGACAAACTTATAATCCATGTTCCCCCTAAGAACCAGAATGACATTCGCATTTCCTGTATTCCCCCTGAATCTGTTCCCTATCCTGTTCCCCCTTAATTATTTTCCCCCTTTTGGCATCATAAAATGATCAGTACCAGGCCTTAAACAAAAAGAAGCCTAGCTTTAGTTAACTCATGCCACATGTGTGCACACAATCATGACTAAAATAGAGGAAAAGAATAAGGCATAAACGACAAAAGGATGAGATTTTTATTAATTTTGGATCATTAAGCAGGAGGCAGTTCCATTGTTTCCAAACACATCCACAAAATGGAAAAAGCAAAAACAAAGGTACCAGTCATAAATATGATCAGAACAAAAACAAAAGACGGACACTAAGGACTTGACACTTGGGAATGACACTGTTTAGGGAGCACTAGAAGGTGAAGACTTTGAGGAAGAGGCAAATGTTTTCAGAAGGAGGTCCATTTGAGCATTAGATAACATCTGCTCGTTGAGCAGTTTTTCCTTCAAGTCCTCAACCTATTTCCCAAGGTCGGCATTTTCCTTGGTCAGACGGACAACCTCTGTATTTTGAGACCTGCTAGAACCATGTGCCCCTTGAAGCTGACTTAGCTGACCCTCAAGAATGGTATTCCTTGCCTTCAGCTGCCTTATCTCAGCAGTGACACTATTTTAGGCGTTGATCAACTGGGAGATAGTAGAAGTGCTGCCAACCCCTCCAACCTTTTCATTGCATTCACATTCACCGACGGTGTTCTTGGAGAAGGTTTGCTTACAGGTGCCCACTTTAGCTTGTCCAAAGGGGACTTTGAAGAACATAAACACCTTACTAAGGAGGAACCCGTAAGACAGCCCATGATTACCATCTTTGAAATCTGCCACCTTTTGCATGTGTTGTATCATGATGGCAGGCAGGTTGATAGTTGTGTTGCCATTCGGTGCTTCCATAAGAACCAGGTCCGCTCGAGATGTAATGGACCTTTTCTCAGCATGAGGCGACAAGAACTTGTTCACCATTTCAAACAATAATTGGTACACTGGAAGGAGGGCCCTCTTCTGTATCCGTTCCTTGTGCTGAACTACCGCATCCTTCAAGATAGCATTTCTGAAGTTCGAAGAGCAGGTTCCCTGAACAGAAGACAAACCCTCAGTAGGCACTCCCAAAATAGATCCCAACACAACAGATTCCATCACAAAATCAACACCGTTCACCATCATACGAATATGATCATCTTCAACTATAAAGAAGTCGACATAAAGACTCCGCACTTCTTCCTCATATACTTTGGGACTATCACTTGTGAACAGGTGTGTCCACTGTTTTCACAGAGTTCCACTAGTTGACAGATGCCACCCATATCCAGAATATCAGGGGCAAATGTACGGCCCCACAACACTTTCTGATTCTTCAATTTCTCCTTTCTAGACCCCCGGGTTACATCAACCTTGGCCTTCTTTGAAGGACCAGATTCCTCGCTAGCACCAGCCTTTCTTTTTACTGTTTTTCGAGTACTTTTTCCTTTCTCAGCAGATGACACTTTGTCAGCAGATTTCCCAACCATACATTCACCAGACTCTTCAACCAGTGTTTTACTAGATTTTCACCCTTGACATTACTCGCACCAAACTCACTCTCTTTCTTGACATATTTTTCACCCTCAACCCTTCTCAACTCCTTTCTAAATACAAAGGACTCCTTTTGGACTTTGGAACAATAAGGTTCTTTGAGGACTTATGAACCAAGGAACCAGGTTCCTCTTCAACCTCATCATCTACATTCACAACTTGTGCAGGAGGCACCACTTTTTCATTGACAATTTTTCCATCTTTCACCAGTCTCGTCTTCCTCTTTTCCTTTTTACTTTTCCTTAAGGCAGACTCAAATTCTTCCTTCTTTTGCAACCTCGTGATGGGTCTTTTAGACGTTGACCCCTGGGGAGGTGCCTTTCTACTCCTAGCACTGATCAAGCTTGCTAGAGAAACATTATCATAATCTTCTTCTTCATTATCCTCCTTTTCTTCCTCAGACATTGATCGCATCTCAGGGACAACTATGGACAAGAGCTCAACATAAAAGTGATGAGAGGGAGCAAGATCAATACTTCCCTAGGGTGATTGAGAGGAACCAGGGGTTGGCTCCTCTTGGGTGAAAGGATAAGGTCCCTCAGTTAGGGCTGTGCATGGATCGGATCGGATCGGATTTAGCATATTTCGGATTCGAATTTCAGATTTCGGATTCTAGAAAATGTAATCCGAATCCGATCCGAATTATATCGGATCACATCGGATTTTAAAGTTTGGATCGGATCGGATATCAGATCGTATTATTATGCCTCAAAGTTAAACTAATATGTATATTTTCTTTGTAAAAGAGGCAATACATTAAGAAAAATTCATGTTTATGCAATTATGAGAGTACTATGGTGCCAATATAGCTAAATCTAGCAATTGTAAAGGTAATAACTTGGAGTTTGATGTAAATTAAAGTGTAGTGTTTATACATGTCCTAATAATTTCGGATTTCGGATTGGATTGTATTAAAATATACCAATCCGAAATCCGATCCAAAATCCGAAATTTTAATAAACATAATCCGAAATCCGATACAATCCGAAATCCGAACTTCAAAATTGAATGGATCGGTTCGGATTTCGGATATCCGATCCGAATGAACAGCCCTACCCTCAGTAGGTACCCTAGTAGTACTGTCAGGTGCTAATGTTTCAACATGCACCAGTTCCCTACTCTCTACCTACTGTACTATTTTGTCCCCCTTGAGACTCAGACACACACCACCCCCAATGATACTTCCCTCAGCAGCTATAGACAATATGTTTTCTATGGCTTCTTGTTCTTGTACCCCATGGTAAACTCAGAAGTAGGATGAGTATTACCTGTAGAATTAAGTCCAGGGACCGTCGTTGTCAATTCAGCAGGGATATGACCAATATCTTATTCCCCCTCAACTTGTTCCCTCTCAAGAGCAGATCTTTCTTGCACAAGCAGACTAGTAACTTCTGGATTTTCTTCTCTCTCCACAGTATCCTGTTCGACCATTGCTTCAGGCGAGGCAGAAGAAGAGGTCACAACCACAAACTTTTTGGGAATCAAAGTTTTATGACTCCGATGAGAACTAGTACTCGACTGGGTCGGAGAAATGGGTGGTTATGACTTTGATTTAGGATTTGGACTAGTCGGAGTGGGGGTGTTGGCTGTAACACTGGTGTTTCAATAGGTAAAGACACAGTGGGGACGATGACTGGAACACTTTGGACTTCTTGATTTTTAGTCATGATGGAGTTTGGTGAGTTAAAGAAGAAGGTGTTTGGTTTAAAGAAGGGAAAAAAGGAATTTTGGATTCTTTGATGTGGATAGTTATGAAAGTAACTAAGAGGGGTTATTTAATAGGGGTGAGGAACCGGTTAGGAGTGGGTGGCAATTTAGGTAGTCGGGTCGGTTCATAAAGAGGCGAGACATTTGGGTTCAAACAATGGGAAAAAAAAATTGACAATTGATGACATGGCACCGTTTTAGCCATTTAAAAGTTATGCATGAGAGTACAGAGGAACTACTAACCTGTGTTGTGGGAACCAGGTTCCCTGCAATTTTGCAAATGTAAGCCTCATTCTTGAAACAACGTGCATTTCATTAGCTACTTCTTTGCTCTATAATTGTCATGCGTGTCTACCTGTAACGGTATATATATGAGTTATACTGTGCCAGAAAACACTTTCTATCTGTATTACTTTTACATCTCTTTCGCAGCCAATCATTGAGGGACCAAGTCCTCAGCTTGATTTCATCAACCCTAGAGATAAGCGATTTTGTTCAAAGTGCTCTCTGCTCAGTGTTTTGGTAAATATGTCTGCAATTTGATCTTCTGTGCTGTAGAATTTCATACAAATAAGCCCTTTTTCAACATTATCTCTGAGGAAGTGATGTCGCACGTCAATGTGCTTTGTTCTCTTATGTTGAACTGGATTTTTGGCCATATTGAGCACACTGGTATTGTCACATAGTAAAGGCACGCACTCAGAGAACACACCAAAATCTTCCAGGTGTTTTTAGTCCATAACAATTGAGCACAGCAAGATGCATCATCTACATATTCAGTTTTTGCAATAAAGAGGGCCATTGAGTTTTGTTTTCTTGTACCCCATGAAATCAGACATGAACCCAGAAAATGTGCTATACCAGAAGTGCTTTTCTTGTCCACCAGATACCCTGCATAGTCAGCATCCGCATACTTAATTAAATCAAAATTGTCTCATGAGGGATAGTAGAGGACCAGGTTCTGTGTTCCTTTGAGATATCTTAGGATTCTCTTAGTTGCCTTTAGATGAGATTCCTTTGGATAAGATTGAAACCTGGCACAAAGAACACACTAAAAACAAAATCTGGTCTGCTTTCTGTGAGATACAGGAGTGACCCTATGATACCTCTATATATGGTCTCATTCACAGAGGGATCAGGTTCATCCATGTACAGTCGAGTTGCTGTGGCGATGAGAGTATCAATGATCTTTGATCCTTCCATGTCAAATCTCTTGATAAGCTCCTTGATGTACTTTTGTTGACTTATCATTGACCCCTTGGGAGTTTTCTTCACTTGTAAACCTAAGAATAAATTCAATTTCCCCCATCATACTCATTTCAAACTCACTCCCCGTGAGTTTTGCAAATTCCTCACACAGAGAGTTGTTTGTTGCTCCAAAAATGATGTCATCAACATAGATCTGCACAATGAGCAGGTTCCTTACTTGTTTCTTCAGAAATAGGGTGTTGTTAATTTTTCCTCATGTAAAGCCATTTTTGAGAAGAAATTTTGACAACCTTTCATATCAAGCATGAGGAGCCTGCTTTAGCCCATACATAGCCTTGTCAAGTTTAAAGACATGCTTAGGAGGCTCATCATTCTCAAATCTAGGTGGTTGCTTGATGAAGACCTCTTCCTTTAGAAAGCCATTCAGAAATGCACTTTTGACATCCATTTAGAACAATTTGAATTCCATATGAGATGCAAAGGCAATGGGAATTTTGATGGCCTCCATTCGAGCAACTGGAGCAAACGTTTCATCATAGTCAATCCCTTCTTCTTGATTATAGCATTGAACTAATAGCCTTGCCTTGCTCCTTATTATGTTTCCAAACTCATCGAGTTTGTTTCTTAATACCCACTTAATTCCTGTAACAGTTTGATCAGCAGGTCGTGGAACCAGGTGCCACACTCTGTTCCTTTCAAATCGATGGAGCTCTTCTTGTATAGCTGTAATCCAGTCTGCATATTTCAATGCTTCATTTATATTTTTGGGCTCTATTTGAGAGAGAAAGGTTGAGAAGGTAAGTGAGTTTCTTGTCTTTGATCTGGTTTGAATTCCTAAATCAAGAGGAGTGATTATGTTTTAAAGAGGATGTGAGCTTTTGTGCTTCCAATTAGACACATGAGTCTCACTGTTAGAGGATCCAAGTATTTCAGACTGTGAACCTTGGCTTCTACTTATCTCAGCATGTGGGTGCCTTGGATAACATCGACAACTCTGTTCTCAGCTTCAATTGTTGTGATTGAGGGACCAGGTTCCTCTCCATCAATTGGAGATATGGTTGCCCCATCCTCATTTGATTCCTCAACGTGGCTCATCATATCAGCCTTTCCATTTGCCATGTCAATGACTTCACCAGGGATAATTGGCTGTTCTCCATCTTGATCATTCTTATCATTCAAATCATTTCCATATGGGTCATGAGATTCATTAAAGATCACAAGTATGCTTTCCTTAACACATTGAGTTCTTTTGTTGTATACTTTGTAGGTTTTGCTTTGTGATGAATAGCCTAGAAAGATTCCCTTATCACTTTTGGCATCGAATTTTCCAAGTGCTTCCTTGCCATTGTTGAGGATAAAACATTTGCAGCCAAATTTTCTTAAATGTATCAGCTTGGGCTTCCTTCCGTTCAGCAGTTCATATGTCGTTTGTTCAGAAGGAACCTAATCATGCACCTGTTCACCAAGTAGCATGCAGTGTTTACGACTTCTAGCCAGAAACCTTTTGCAATGCCACTTTCAATCAATATTGTTCTTGCCATGTCTTCAAGAGTCCTGTTCTTTCTCTCCACAATACCATTTTGTTGAGGTGTTCTTGGAGCTGAGAAATTGTGAGTGATTCCGTTTCAGCATAGAATTCGTCGAATTTAGCATTGTCAAATTCTGTCCCATGGTCAGACTTGTTACATACTACATTATGGATCATCTTCACGTAGATATTCTTCACAAATGCCGCAAACACTTGAAAGGTTTCATCCTTGGTTCTGAAAAATAGAGTCCAAGTGAATCTGGAATAGTCGTCCACTATAACAAATATGTACTTCATTCCTGCTCTACTCGGCACCCTCATAGGTCCATATAGATCCAAATGGAGGAGATCAAGTGGCCTTGAGGTACTAACTTCCTTTTTGGGCTTGAAAGAGGATCTGACTTGCTTTCCTTTTACACATGCATAACACACCCTGTGATCCTTGAAGCTTGACTTGGGCAGACCACGAACCAGGTCCTTCTTGACCAATTTGTTTAGCAACGTGAAACTTGCATGACCTAACCTTCTATGCAGTAGCTCAACATTATCATCAACAACACTTAGACAACTGAGATTCCCATTTTATAAGGACTCAAAGTCAGCAACGTAGATATTTTTGTATCTTTTGGCCGCTAACACCACTTTACCAGCCACAAGATTTGTGACTGTGCATATCTTGGATACAAATTCCACTTTGTTTCCCTTGTCACAGATTTG
This sequence comes from Nicotiana tabacum, assembly GCF_000715075.1. Classification (NCBI taxonomy): domain Eukaryota; kingdom Viridiplantae; phylum Streptophyta; class Magnoliopsida; order Solanales; family Solanaceae; genus Nicotiana; species Nicotiana tabacum. The sequence continues at coordinate 171,642,150 of NC_134101.1, forward strand.
GGAAACACTCATCAAGATGTACTTTAACCCATTCACGTAGTACACATTTTTAATAGAGTGAGATAGAGACTTCCCAATCCTTCCAACTCCCAGAATGTATCCCTTCTTGCCATTTCCAAAGGATACACTCCCTCCATGCAGGGCCTTTAGTGAAAAGAAATCATTTGTAGTTCCAATCATGTGCTTCGAGCAACCGCTATCCATGTACCATTGTTGGATGCTCCATTTCACTGTTCCCTGCACAATGAAATCAAGAGTTAGACTTAGGAACCCAAACAAGGTTGGCTCCCTTGTAATTAGGAATGGGGTAAATGAGGGATTTTTTTGGTCCAAGCAGGCATCACATTTTTTTATATGAAGGACCAAGTTCCCTAGCAGTAGTTACTTTTTCAGCAAAAACTTTATTTTTTTTGTTGAGATTGAAATCTGGCCTTAGAGATTTCCTTAAAATGCCCGGTGTTACCATAGTGAGTACAGAGCCAGTTATCAGGTACAGTAACGTACTTGCTATGAGGGTTGTAGGGAGTCTTTTCCTTTGAAACCCAATTCCCTGCCTGTTTCCCCCACTCTTTGTATATATAGCAGTGATTACATCAGAGGACCAGGTCCACTTAAGTGATTTTTCTATGTCACTCTTCACTTTTCCTAGGTCTTCCCGAAGTTATCTATTTTCTCAAGCTCTTCACACATACTAGATTTCATTGATTTTAACTCATCTTCAGCCTAAGATGTGCTTCACTTACAACTTCCTTTCCTTTTTAAGTGTTCCTAGGCCTACTTTCCCTTTTTAGTTCCTCAATTGTTTCCTTTAGGTCTACAACCACCACTAATAGGTCATCTCTCTCATGCTCAATGTTAGCAACCCTCTCAATTAAAACCTCTTTCTCCTTTCTAGCACACTGAATGGTTTCTTTTAGATTGACCACAACAACTACTAGATCATCTCTCTCATGTTCAATGTTTGCAATTTTTTCAGTGAATGCATCTTTTTCTTTCTTCAGACTCTCAATGGTTTCCTCTAAATCTACCACCATAACTACTAGATCATCTCTCAATTGTTCTACTTCTCTTAGTTCCACAGTTAAGGCATCTTTATCATTTATAAGGCTATGATACGTATCAATTAAACATTTGCCAAAGACATAAGTTTTTTCGGAGAATAAGAGATTTCTTTGAACATCTAAGAAGTTTACCTCATCATCATCTTCATCATTGTCAGATTTTGCCATAAGGGCAAAGATTGAGTCATACTCAGTTGCTTCACTTTCCACTACCATCATGGAGCTATCACCTTGATCATCATCTTCTTTAGATTCGCTGAAAGAGTCTCCCCATGCAATAAGGGCTTGTTTGACAACATTGTCAGCGACATCTTTTCTCTTAAATCGTTTGTTAGGAACCTGGTTCCTCTTAGCTGCTTTATCAATGTTGTGTCTGTATTGATCTTACTTGAGGAGAGGGAAATCCTTGATGAAGTGTCCTGGATTGCCGCACTTATGACATAGGTCATAACCTTTTGGCTTGCTGGAGCTGCCTCATTTTGGAATGCCTCAATTTATGCAAATTATTTTCTGAAACCTTTTTGTCAGGTAGGCCATATCAACATCCTCACCACCTGAGTCACTGTCCATCTTGACGACCAAGTTCTTCTCCCTTTTAGGATCTCTTCTCTCATTATGCCCCTTCTTCATCATTTCAGAGGTCTTGAGATTGCTGATAAGTTCATCAATGGTCGGCTCCTGAATATCCTTTGTCTCTGTAATGGCATTTACTTTACTTTCCTAGGAACTAGGTAATACACTAAGTATCTTCCTAATAAGTTTGTTCTCGGGGATGATCTCTCCTAGTAAGTGAAGCTTATTGATGATGGACGTGAAGCGAGTGTGCATATCCTGAATGGACACATCATCCTTTTTTTTTGAAAAAGATCATACACTGTGGTCAGCATGTCAATCTTGGACTGTTTTACTGTGTATTCCCTTCATGAGCTGTTTGGAGAGCTTCCCAGATTTCCTTAGCTGATTGGCATGCTGAAATCCTGATGTACTCATCTGGTCCAATACCACAGACGAGGATTTTCTTAGCTTGAAAGTTCTTTTCAACAGCCTTGCGATCAGCATCATTATATTACTTTCTCATTTTAGGAACTGTCACTACAGGGTCTCCAATGGTCTTCATAGGAATGAAGGGTCCATCATTTAGGATATCCTAGAGCTCTAAGTCTTTAACCATAATGAAGTCGTGCATCCTTGTCTTCCACTATCCATAGTACTGGCCATTAAATCTTGGTAGTCTGTAAGTACTTTGACCTTCTTTGAAGTTTGGCGGAGCAACCATAAGGATCCTTTCTAGGTGTTAGCCTGATAGAAAGAACCTGCTCTGATACCAATTGATATAAATTAAGGGTCCACCTAACTATATAGAAAACCAGGTTCTCTATTAATTCCCAAAGAACACACGCGCACTGCAGTAAGTAAATGACACAATGGAGTTTTACGTGGAAAACTCCCTGCTCACGAGATCAAAAACCATGACCTACCCTTGTAGGATTTCACCTTCATTACTGAGCAAACTTTAGATTACAAACTATTATAATCTAGGAATTAACCTCTTAATCCCTCACTAACTTGTAACAATACTATTACGAGCCACTTTATAATAACTTTATTACAAAGACTTTATAACTCGACTAACTCTAGCCAAGACACAACCACAAAGGTTTATGATTTACAATGATTTCCTACATAATGCTTCTAACTAAGCTAAGTAAGAATTACAAGTAGAGTGCTTTAAAAAAGGTACACAACTAAGGACATGATATAACTCGATACTTGGTACTGGTCTATTGTTATGTTGTTCTTTGTTCTTAACGCCATTGAGAGTCACTTGCAATATTGATAGATGACTTGAGAGAATGCTTGATCAATTATTGAATGTGCAAGTATTTTGTTTTACCTTTGCTTGATGTTAATAATTTATTTGTGACATCAGTTGAATATGCAAGCAAGTTAGGTAAAGTGCATTCCCTATAAAGTTCACCACTGCACCATTTTTTGCAATGTTGCGTGTGCATGCAATAACTTTACGGCTGGGGGAGTTGACTTGTATAGTCACCTCGGAAACTGGTAGGTTCTGTTCCCTCTGTTGTTCCTTTGACTTTAAATAGTTGAACTGTGTCTCATATTGGAGACTTGTTGATCTTTAAGTTCTTGAGGATGTGTATCAGGTTCCTTATCTGATTCTTAATAGTAAGTTTGTTAGATCATCAAAACATAACAGGGATATACATATAACCTATCAATTTCCCCCTTTTTGATGATGACAAACTTATAATTCATGTTCCTCCGAAGAACCAGAATGACGTTCGCATTTCCTTTATTCCCCCAGAATCTGTTCCCCCTTAATTATTTTTCCCCCTAATGTTAGGCATATTTCTATATGTTTGATGTTACTTTACCCATGTTTTAACCTCTTTTTGTTGCTATTCAGTGTTAAAATGCTCAACATGGTTTAATTATTGGTTTTATAACTAATGGGGTTGTGTGTGATGATTTAGTTGTTTGGAGTGCAAAAATATGAAGAAAAGATGTTCCAACTAGAGGAAGTCGCATCCAACCTTGGAAAGAAGATTCTTAGTGCATCCCTTAGCAGTGAATTCAGCCCATAACATCCCCATAGTATCCGCACCTGGGCAAAGCTGAGATGGAGGAACAAAGGGATGCGAAGCATCCACCCCAACATCAATCCCTGAAGCAGATTCAGACTAGGATTAGGAGAACTTTGGCCCACAACTTTTGTACCCAATATATAAGCCAAAAACACCTCTTTTAGGTCATATAACAAATTGGGAAAGGAAAAAAAGAGGAGTAGACCTGATTTTAGAGAGAAGAAGAAGAAGAGATTCATCTTCAAGTATTAAAAATCAAAGAGGAACAACACTTTGGAGCAAGGATTAAAAGAGTTTTTCTAAACTTTCTTCTAGTATCTATTTATTTTATGTTTAAGACTTATATTGTTGATGTTTGTATGAATATGAGTGGCTAAAAACTCAAATATTCTGGGGTCATGGGTGTTAGATGATTAAGTTGTTTGAAGCTTAAATTGACGATCTTGAATTTATCGTTATGGGTTGTTTATTTGATTCTGCTATTAATTATTTTACTGCATAGTTAACAGTGAAATAGATTTTATGAATCTTGAGTTAAACTTGAAAAAGGAAATTCTTGCTTGCATATAGAATCAAATAGAACAAGATCTTGATCCTGGGCATCGGGTGAAAGATTAGCAATTAAGATAGAAATATACTTAATTGCCTTGTTTGGTTGAAAAATAGGAATTGTAAATGCATTTGAGTTAATATTAATGCCATATAAATATAGGTATTAGTTTAACCTAAATAGGCGCATAAGAATTCGACAGATTCTTATGGGTATTATTAACCCTATAATCAATAACCCAGATAATTCAATAAATCATTCTTAAGTTAAAAGCGTAGCATGATCTCTAGCAAGCCCATGACCCTGGAATATCTCTTTTATTGATTGTTAAAAGAAATTGCATAAGTGGTGTAGTAAACTTTGCGTTGTATTATTATTTTATTACTATTTAAATTGTAAGTTGGTTATTTATGTATTTTGTGATGAATTAGCTTGAATTGATAATTGTTTTTTTCATCAATCGATAAGTTGATCATAATTCCTTGTGGGAACGATACTTTACTTATTACTATATTGCTTGACGATCGCGTACATTTGCGTCAGTGTTTTGGTCGCAACAAATTTTTGGCGCCGTTGCCGGGGAGTTAAAAATTGGCTACTTGATTGAGTTAAGCTTTTATTAGCTATTTGTTTAAGCGTTAATTTTCAATTCACTTTGTTTGTGTTACGCAGGCTCTTCTCTTGAATGCGGAGGAGTAGAAGCACAAGCAATTTCTTTCCTTATGATCCTGAAATTGAAAGAACACTTCATAGAGCGAGAAAGGAGTTGGAAGTTAAATACAAAATAGAAAGAGAGTTGGACATTTTAGTTTAACCATAGCCAACAGTGATGGCAGGTAATAAAGGGCGTCTGGTAATAGAAGCTGCAAGGCCAAATCTTTCTAATATGACTCAGGCTATTATGAAGCCTGATATCACTGGTCACTTTGAGCTTAAACAGTACATGGTACAGGTGATTCAGTCCACTGGGCAATATGTAGGTTTATCTCATGAAGACCCACAGAGGCACATTCAGAATTTTTTTGGAAATCACGGATACTTACAACTATCCAAATATTTCCAAGGACTATGTCAGGCTGACCTTGTTTCCTTTTTCATTGTTGGGGGAAGATAAAGAATGGTTGCAGAAGGATCCTGCTAATTCAATCCATACTTGGGATGATTTAGCAAAGAAATTCTTAATCAAGTTTTCCCCACTAAAAAGACAAAGTCTTTGCGGAGCCAGATTCTTGGGTTTCAACAACGAGATGGTGAGACTCTTCGCCAAGCTTGGGAAAGATACAAGAAACTACTCCGAGACTGTCCACATCATTGTCAAACTGATGAGGTATTGGGCCATACTTTTGTTGATGGATTAGATGAGACTTCAAAGATGAATCTTGATTCAGCTTGTGGAGGTAGTTGCATGGCGAGACCATATAGTGAAATACAACTTCTGCTAAACAACTTCACTGCTAATGATCATAATTGGCAAGGTGAGGGAGAACCAAGGAGAGCAATGAATTAGAACGCAACAAGGGTACTTGAACTTGATGACTTTTCCACCATGAGAGCAGATATAACAAAATTGGCAAATCAAATGAATAGAATGACAATGAACCAGACACAACAAATGCAACATGTTCAACAAATGTCGATTTGTTGTGAAATGTGTGGTGACAATCACACGAGTGACATGTGCCCCACAAATCCTGAATCTATTTATTATGTGGGGCAACAAAGTAGAGGTCCAATGAACCAACATGCACAATATGGGAACACTTACAATCCAAATTGGAGGAATCATCCTAATTTCTCATGGGGTGGAAATCAATCAAATCAGAATCAATATAGACCCCAAGGTAATTTTAAGCAACCACAAAGGCCACCCCAGCAGGTAGAAGAAAGTACAAATGATTTGTTGAAGAAATTGTTGCATGACAATCAACAACTTAGAACTGACTTCAGAAATCTTGAAAGACAAATGTGACAACTAGCTGCAAATCAAAACACTAGACCTACAGGTGCTCTTCTAAGTGATACAGAGAAAAACTTGCAAGTTAGTGCAATTACACTTAGAACTGGAAAGGAATTAGAAGAAGTTCCAAATAAGAGAAAAGACAAGCCTATACCTGAGGGTAAATTGATTCCCAAAGCAACATAGAAAGTAAAGAAAGATGATACAATTTCAGCGTTTGTGAATGTTCCAAGGCCACCACCACCTTTTCCACAAAGATTGCAGAAAAAGAATGATGATCGCATGTTCAACAAATTTCTCTCTATGTTGAGTCAGATTCAATTGAATATTCCATTGGTAGATGCGGTTCGTGAAATTCCAAAGTATGCCAAGTACATAAAAGATATTGTGGCTAACAAGAGGAGATTGACTGAATTTGAAACAGTTGCACTTAATGAGGAGTGCACTTCAAGGATCCAAAATAAGCCTCCTCAAAAGCTTAAGGATCCTGGCAGCTTTACTATCCCTGTGAGAATAGGTAATATTGATGTAGGCCATGCACTTTGTGATTTGGGAGTGAGCATAAATTTGATGCCATTGTCTTTGTACAAACAATTGGGTTTGGGAGCTCCAAAACCCACCACGGTGATGTTGTAACTAGCAGACAAGTCCATAGCTTACCCGGAAGGGGTGATTGAAGATGTGTTTTTGAAAATTGGAAAATTTATTTTCCCGGCTGATTTCATTATCTTGGATTTTGAAGCCGATAAAAAAGTTTTTATTATATTGGGAAGACCTCTCTTGGCTACAGGTGATGCTATAATTAAAGTAAGAGAAGGAAAAATGATCATGAGAGTCGACAATGAGGAAGCTGTTTTTAATGTATACAAAGCAATTCAACTTCCTCGCCATTATGAAGAGTTGTCTATGATATCTGTCATGGAGATGGATGAGCAACTTATTGCCCCAAGCGTATATTTGAAGGATTCTTTAGAGAAAATAATCATGTTGTTTGAGAGTTTAGAGATTAATGATGAGGTTGAAGAGATGAAACATATTTTGAATGCATCATGTGAATATATGAAAGGTTTAAATCCCTTTGAACCTTTAAACAGGCCAAATGGTCCTCCTCCGAAGCCATCAATTGAAGAAGCTCCAAAATTGGAACTAAAGCCTTTACCTTCTCACCTTCATTATGCTTATTTGGGTAGTTTTGATACATTACCTGTTATCATTTCTTCTGATTTGTCTAAATTGCAGGAGGAAAAATTGCTGAGAGTACTACGTGAGCATAAAAGAGAAATTGGGTGGACAATGTCTGACATAAGAGGTATTAGTCCAGCTTTTTGCATGCATAAAATTCTCATGGAGAAAAGACACAAGCTGAGCATAGAACAACAATGTCGCCTAAATCCCAACATGAAAGAGGTGGTAAGAAAAGAAGTGATTAATTGGCTTGATGCAGGTATTGTATTTCCAATCTTTGATAGCAAATGGGTAAGTCCAGTTCAATGTGTTCCAAAGAAAGGGGGAATGACTGTAGTGACAAATGAAAATAATGATCTAATTCCCATTCGAACTGTTACTGGGTGGAGGATTTGCATAGATTATAGAAAATTGAATAATACCACCCAAAAAGACCATTTTCCTCTCCCATTTATTGACCAAATGCTTGATAGATTAGCTGGATAGGAATACTAATATTTTTTGGATGGCTACTCGGGATATAATCAGATTGTTATAGCCCCAGAGGACCAAGAGAAGACCACATTTACACGTCCCTATGGGACATATGCATTTAAAAGAATGCCATTTGGTCTCTGTAATGTACCTGCAACTTTCCAAAGGTGTATGGTGGCTATTTTTACTGATATGGTTGAAAGATTTGTGAAAGTATTTATGGATGATTTTTCTGTATTTGGATGTTCTTTTGATGAATGTTTAATGAATCTTGACAAGGTACTTGCTAGGTGTGAAGAAACAAATTTGGTACTGAATTGGAAAAAATGTCATTTCATGGTAAGAGAAGGTATCGTCCTAGGGCACAAAGTGTCCAAGAATGGATTGCAGGTAGATAAAGCAAAGGTGGAAGCAATTGAAAAATTACCTCCACCGACATCAGTTAGAGGCATTCGCAGTTTCTTGGGCCATGCAGGTTTTTATCGTCGTTTCATTAAAGATTTTTCAAAAATTTCATCTCCTTTGTACAAGCTTCTTGAGAAAGATACCTCCTTCAAGTTTGATGATGCTTGTCTGAAAGCATTTGATGAGCTGAAAAGAAGATTAGTTACTGCACCAATTATTATTGCTCCAGATTGGAATCTTCCATTTGAGTTGATGTGACGCAAGTGACATAGCCATTGGAGTTGTTTTGAGGCAGCGGAAGGAGAAAATCTTTTACTCCATTCATTATGCGAGCAGAAATCTTAATCCAGCAATGAATTACACTGTTACTGAAAAAGAGTTGCTTGCAGTAGTATGGGCATTTGATAAGTTCAGGTCCTATCTAGTGGGAACCAAAGTCATAGTTTACACAGATCACTCAGCTATCACGTATTTATTTGAAAAGAAAGATGTCAAGCCAAGGTTAATCTGATGGGTTCTTCTTTTACAGGAATTTGAATTAGAGATTCGAGATCAAAAAGGGACAGAGAATCAGGTTGCAGATCACTTGTCCAGGTTGGAAAATCGAGGCCATGTAACTGAATGAGAATCAATCAAAGAAACATTTCCTGATGAACAGTTACTAGCCATCACTTTGGATGAAACCCCATGGTATGCTGATTATGTGAATTTTATTGCAAGTGGGGTGACTCCACCAGAATTCACAACTGATCATAGAAGAAGATTTTTACATAACGTGAGATTTTACATGTGGGACGATCCTTTTCTATACAAGCAATGCACAAATCAATTGGTAAGAAGGTGTGTCCCCGAGGAGGAGATGAATGCAATATTGCATGACTATCATGCTTCTCTTTATGGAGGTCACCATGGTGGAGACATAACTGCACAAAAGGTTTTGCAATCAGGTTTTTACTGGCCAAAATTGTTTAAAAATGCACATGCTTTTGTTAAAAATTGTGATAGGTGTCAAAGAACAGGTATAATCACGAAGAGGAACGAGATGCCTTTGCAAAATATTTTGGCAGTAGAGCTCTTTGATGTCTGGGGAATTGATTTCATGGGACCATTTCCATACTCTAATAGTCACAGATCCATTTTGGTTGCAGTCTATTATGTGTCTAAGTGGGTTGAGGCCATTGCTCTTCCTACTAATGATGCAAAGGTAGTGGTAAGCTTCGTAAAGAAACACATTTTCACACACTTTGGAACTCCAAGGGTGTTGATAAGTGATGGAGGAACACACTTTTGCAACAAATTGTTGAAAAATATTCTAGCAAAATATGGGGTAAGACACAAGGTTGCTACTGCGTATCACCCTCAAATAAGTGGTCAAGTTGAAGTGTCAAACAGAGAGGTAAAACAGATTTTGGAGAAAATAGTGAGTGCAAATAGGAAAGATTGGTCAGGTCAGTTAGAAGATGCATTATGGGCTTACCGAACTGCATACAAGACTCCAATAGGTACTTCTCTGTACAAGTTGGTTTATGAGAAGGCATGTCATTTGCACGTTGAGCTAGAACACAAAGCTTATTGGACAATCAAAAAGCTAAATATGGATATGGACTTAGCCGGTGAAAAAAGACTGCTACCACTCAATAAGCTTGATGAGTTTCGGTTGCATGCTTATGAAAATGCCAAGTTGTATAAAGAAAAGACCAAGAGGTGGCATGACAAGCACATCCAACATCGTGAGTTTGAGCTGGGTCAAGAAGTTCTCTTGTTTAATTCAAGGCTAAAGCTTTTTCCTGGAAAGATTAAGTCCCGTTGGGCAGGCCCTCTCGTTGTGGTAAGTGTGACTCCTCATGGAACAGTTGAATTGCGGGACATAAATTCAAGTGGTACATTCTTGGTAAATGGGCAGCGAGTAAAACACTATTGGGGTGGTGACATAAACGTTACAAGACCTCAGTAGATTTGGTTAACGTATGATGGAGTGTTGAGTCATGCTACGACATTAAATTAGGCGCTTCTTGGGAGGCAATCCAAAGTATTTTCTTTTGTTTTTGTAGTTTGTTTATTTTTTTTCCATTTGATCTGTATTCCTTAGTTTTTTTCTTTTTCTAGGAGTTCCTTGAATTTTTCATTTTGTAGAAATTAGTTCTTGTATGTATTTATCAAAAAAAAAGTTAGGCTTGGGAAAATAGGGTAGATGTGTCGCATCCCCCTCAGCCTTAATAAATCACGGACCAACTGCTCAAGGCAGTGAAGGTGTTCCAAGGCATCCACAACAGCGTCCAAAAAACAATTTAGAGAAATCCCTTGGATGCATCGCATCCGAGTTCATATCCCAGGTACTTAGGTTCATAATATGCCGGCAATAAGCAAAACGTCCAAACAACAAGAGAGAGATAATAACAAACAACCACCTAAAAAGCCTACTGGAAAGGCTACATGTACTCCAAAGCCACCAAACAAAAGGAAGCGGACCGAGAAAGCTAAGGAACTGCCGACTAGGCAGTTAGTTGACGAATCTGATCAAGAAGAGGATGAACCATTGGTAAGAAGGACGGTGAAGAGGGGTACTTCAACAACATCATCAAATCCGCCAAGCAAGGGGGTAGAAATCAGAGAACATGTGCCGCACCAATGCCAACCCTCTAAGCAGAGTGACCCGAGAGAGAAAGGGAAGCAGAAAGCTATTGTAGAATCTGAGTCCGAGTCTGATTCGGATGATGAGCTCCCACATATTGACATGAGTGATGAAGATGAGGGCGAATCAATAGACCGAGCTGCCTGGGAAGATAATTTTTTTTTAGTGAAAAGGCGTTCCAAGCTTACGAAAAGATCCTGGGTTCAAAGAAGTATATTCCAGAAAAGCCAATCAACATTGGAATGCTTAAGAAAAACTATCTAGATTTTCTGAAATCCATTCGAGAAGTGCAACAATGGGGGCCCATCTTGAAGGGCCATGGCAAGGACAACCTCACTATCGTTAGAGAGCTTTACGCCAATTGGCATCATTCACGGGGAAACATTGTGAGAGTAAGAAGGGTGGACATTAATGTCTCAGCTGAAGCTCTTAACAATTTCTTAGGGGTGCCACACACACCAACAGACAGGTTTGACTCTATGTGCAAAACACCTAATTATGCACACATTAAGTCTGTTCTGTGCCCTACCAGGAAAGAGGTAGATTGGAAGCATGGGAGTGTGGAGTACCATTCTATGGACAAAGAATTCATGAACGCATTCATACAGACAGCTTTAAACTTCCTATGCAATCGCTTGATGCCATGCCAACACAAAACTGATGTCCCTCGACACCGAGCACTAGTGTTGTGTGCTTTATTGGAGGGGATACCGCTTAACCTAGGGGTCATCATGCATGACCAGATGCAGCGCACTAGGATGAACTATTAGTGGAGGTTGTTCTTTGCAAACACCCTATCGGCTTACTTGACGGAGATGGGAGTAAAATGGGACAAGGAGAATGATGACATTGAGGCTAAAGCTCTAGAGCCATATGATGTTACTCAGGTACTAGAGCCGAACAAAGGAAGGTCGTCTAAGCTCACTATTCAGCAGTTATCTGAGCAACTGCAAGCTGATATGCAAGAGAACAAGGCTGAGTTGAAAGCGACTCAGACAGAGTTGAGTGCTACTAGAGCTGAGTTGATTCAGATGCACGCGGATCTAAGCCGAGTTCAAGATGAGCAGGCCAAGGTGATGAGAGAGGTATCATTACTCCTCTGTGCTTTGGTTCAACGTGCAAATATAGATATCTCGTAGTTGCTTGCATCGTCCACTACTGGACCGTCTACCTCAGCCCCTCCTATAGTCCTAAGGCTCCGTTTTCCATGCCTACTGAGACCGACGTGTTGCATACTACAAACTCAGTTTCCCTCGGCGATGATACGACTGTGGCCAAGCTCCCTATTCAGGAGGATTCTATTTCTAGGCTAGAGGATGCCATGATAGATGTTGTGGATGCTTAGAGTACCCCACTCAGATGTTGATGCTACCTCCGTCCCGGCTGCCCGTACCACTACTGCTGCTGCTTCACTTCCGCCGACCGCAGAGGAGCCCTCCACCTTAACTTGAGGGAGTTTCTCCTCAACCTACTCTGCTTTATTTGTGTGCATTGGGGACAACGCACGGTTCTAAGTGTGGGGTGGGGGTTATTAATATTTTTGTGTGGATGAATGTGCGTAACTATTACAATTTTTTGATGCTTTTGACATTGAATTAATCTATATGTAGTAACTCTTAGACTCTTGTTATATTTAGTTGTAGTAAGTAGCTGTATAATGTTTTGAAAAAAAATATGAAAAAAATATATGGAGTTTTGTGTGGAAAAGAAATAGAGGACTTTTCCCGACGACGGACTACTTGGACAGTTCTCTTGAGGGATTAAGGTCCTCAGAAAAGCACAAAAAGATTTTCTTACTTGAGTAGTTAGTAAATATAATCTATTAGGCAATAATCCCCCTTGGTTTTTCTTTGTCCATCGGTTCTTTTCCAAGGGATGAGTTTTTGAACCGGGTTATTAGTTTTTCTTTTTAGAGTAGTGTAGCATTTAAAGACTCTGACTAAATTCAACATATTCTGTGACCTGTTTGATATTAACAGAGTTAGACCTAAGCATGTGGATTATAACTTTCTCCATGAGTTTGTGAGGACTATTTTTGCCTTTAACAGTTGAATAGCTTCTTCATGACGCTTAGGCTCATTGTCTTGACTCCTGTGTTAATTGTTGTGCTGTGTGCATTAAAAATTGGGACTTAACTCAGTAATTGCTTTGATTGAAAGTTGAAATGTATTCATCCTAGGTGAATCATATGCCAATGTGTGGTGAGAATTTTTGTATAAGTTTCGTGTTGTACAATTGTCTCTAGAACTTGCCTGGTATGTGAGTTGAAGCGAAATCCTAGGTTCTGCTCGATTTGAAATATGATTTTAGGCCTTCTTTGATCCTTTTGAACTGTAATGCTACCACAAATCAAATCTATCACTAGTTAACACTTTTGAGCCTATATACTTTTATTTGGCACCCACATTACAAGCCTATACCCTTTTTGTTCTTGATTAGCATTATTTTGATCCTTCACCTCTTAAGGCACTTTAATTGCAAAATGAGCACTAAAAGAAGTAAGAAAGGACTGAGTGTGGGGTGTCTTTTGAGTGGAACAAATGAAAGAAAGAAGGGTGCACTTATTTTGTAAAATAATACGCCACTAGTGAAATTTGATTTTTTTTGTAATAGTTAAAAAAAAAATTGTTGTCCTATTCTTGCTAGTGGGGTATACATTAAGGTAGTGCTTAAAAAAGAAGGGAACGTAGATGAGAGTGATTTTTGTTGAAAAATGGAAGATGGGATTGAAGAATTTGCGCTCAATGTTAATTATGTGATATGTTAAAGTGCTTAGGAGGGTGAGCTACTATTCCTAAATATATCCTACCCGTCCCTTAGGCCACATTATAACCATGAAAAGTTCTAATTGATTTGAGATCGAGCAAGCCTATATTAGTAGAGATTTACATTAAGGGCAAGCATATGGTACCTTTTGTGCGCATGTGAACTTCATTGAGAGAGTGAGAGAATTCTTCCACAGTTTTGAAGTCCTTAAATTACGTTCAAATTTTATTTGAGTGTGCGGACTATCTTTCTCGATTTTGTGGTGAGGGAACATGTTTCATGATGGATAGGCGACTTTATAAAACTTTTCAGTCAAAGTGAGTAAGTTGGCCCGAAAAGTAGTTATCCTAAGGAGTCAGTTTCTGAGGTTGAGATATCCCGAATTGTGCTATTTGATTGGTTTGAATTGTTCAATAGTGTATTTGACGTGTTATTAACATGGAGAAGGAAGTCCGAGAATGCATATGCAAGGGGCTAATTGTTGGTATCAGCCAAAGTCATAGGTGCTTCAGCTTAATTGAAATGTGTGGCTTGATAGCAATAAGCTTAGTTTTGTTTGATCGGTTGTGGGTTGATTTTACTTTGCTCGAGGACGAACAAAAGTTTAAGTGTGGGATGGTGATGTTGGGCATATTTCTATATGTTTTGATGTTACTTTACCCATGTTTTAACCGCTTTTTGTTGCTATTTAGTGTTAAAATGCCCAACATGGTTTAATTATTGGTTTTATGACTAATGGGGTTATGTGTGATGATTTAGGGTATTTAGAGTGCAAAAATATGAAGAAAAGATGTTCCAACTAGAGGAAAAGAGGTTGGATGTTGGAAAAGAAGATTCTTGGTGCACCCCTTAGCAATGAAGTCAGCCCATAGCATCCCCATAGCATCCGCACCTGGGCAAAGCTGAGATGGAGGAACAAAGGGTGGATGCGAAGCATCCACCTTAGCATGCGAAGCTGAGAAGCGGAGGACGAGGTTTGCATCCACCCCATCATCAATCCCTGAAGCAGATTCAGACTAGGATTAGGAGAACTTTGGACCACAACTTTTGTACGCAATATATGAGCCAAAAACACCTCTTTTAGGTCATATAACAAATTGGGAAAGGAGAAAAAGAGGAGTAGACCTGATTTTAGAGAGAAGAAGAAGAGGAGATTCATCTTCAAGTATCAAAAATCAAGAGGAACAACACTTTAGAGCAAGGATTAAAAGAGTTTTTCTAAACTTTCTTCTAGTATCTATTAATTTTATGTTTAATACTTATATTATTGTTGTTTGTATGAATATGAGTGGCTAAAAACCCAAATATTCTGGGGTCATGGGTGTTAGATGATTAAGTTGTTTGAAGCTTAAATTGATGATCTTGAATTTATCATTATGGGTTGTTTATTTGATTCTGCTATTAATTATTTTACTGCGTAGCTAACAGTGAAATAGATTTTATGAATCTTGAGTTAAACTTGAAAAAGAAAATTCTTGATTGCATATAGAATCAAATAGAACAAGATCTTGATCCTGGGCATCGGTGAAAGATTAGCGATTAAGATAAAAATATACTTAATTGCCTTGTTTGGTTGAAAAATAGGAATTGTAAATGCATTTGAGTTAATATTAATGCCATAGAAATATAGGTATTAATTTAACCTGAATAGGCGCATAAGAATTCGACAGATTCTTATAGGTATTATTAACCCTATAATCAATAACCCAGATAATTCAATAAATCATTCTTAAGCTAAAAGCGTAGCATGATCTCTAGCAAGCCCATGACCCTGGAATATCTCTTTTATTGATTGTTAAAAGAAAATTGCATAAGTGGTGTAGTAAACTTTGCGTTGTATTATTGTTTTATTACTATTTAAATTGTAAGTTGGTTATTTATGTATTTTGTGATGAATTAGCTTGAATTGATAATTGTTTGAGTTTGCATCAGTCGATAAGTTGATCATAATTCCTCGTGGGAACAATACTCTACTTATTACTATATTATTTGACGATCGCGTACACTTGCGTGAGTGTTTTGGTTGCAACACCCCCTTTTGGCATCATAAAAAGATCAGTAGCAGACCTTAAACAAAAAGAAGTCTATCTTTAGTTAACTCATGCTATATGTGTGCACACAATCATGACTAAAACAGAGCAAAAGAATAAGGCATAAACAACAAAAGGATGAGACTTTCATTAATTTTGGATCATTAAGCATGAAGCAGTTCTATTTTTTCCAAACATTTCCACAAAATAAAAACAACAAAAAAAGGTAGCAGTCATAAACATCATCAGAACAAAAACAAAAAACGAACACTAAGGACATGACACTTGGGAAGGACACTGTTTAGGGCACACTGGAAGGGGAAGGCTTTTAGGAAGAGGCAAATGTTTTGAGAAGGAGGTCCATTCGAGCATTAGCTGACATCTGCTCATTGAGCAGTTTCTCCTTTAGGTCCTCAACCTGTTTCCTGAGGTCGGTATTTTTCTTGGTCAGACAGGCAACCTCTGTGCTTTGAGAGCTGCTAGAACCATGTTCCCCTTGAAGCTGACTTAGTTGAACCTCAAGAATAGTATTCCTTGCCTTCAACTACTTTATCTCAGTAGTGGCATTGTTTTGGGCGTCGATCAACTGGGAGATAGTAGAAGTGTTGCCAACCCCTCCAACCTTTTCAATGCATTTACATTCTTTGAGGGTGGTCATGGAGAAGGTTTTCTTACAGGTGCCCACTTTTGCTTGTCCTAAGGGGACTTTGAAGAGCTCAAACACCTTACTAAGTAGGAACCCGTAAGGCATCCCATGATTACTATCTTTAAAATCTGCCACGTTCTGCATTTGTTGTATCATGATGGCAGCAAGTTGATAGTTGTGTAGCCATCCAGTGCTTCCATGAGAACCAGGCCCACTCGAGATTTAATGGACCTTCTCTCAGCACGAGGGAGCAAAACCTTGTTCACCATTTCAAACTATAATTGGTACACTAGAAGGAGGGCCTTCTTGTGTACCCCTTCCCTGTGTTGAATTGCTGCATCCTTCAAGATAGCATTTCTAAAGTTCAAAGAGCAGGTTCCCTGAATAGAAGACAAACCCTTAGTAGGCACTCCCAAAATAGATCCCAGCATAGCAGAGTCCATCACAAAATCAACACCGTTCAGCATCATACAAATATGATCGTCCTCAACTGTAAAGAAGTCGGCATAAAAACTTCGCACTTCTTCCTCATACACTTTGGGTCTGTCACCTGTGAATAGGTGTGTCCACTGTTGAAATTCACAAATTTCCACTAGTTGACGGATGCCACCCATATCCAGAATATCAGGGGCAAATGTACGGCCCCACAACACTTTTTGATTCTTCTATTTCTCCTTCCCAAACCCCCGGGTTACATCAACCTTGACCTTCTCTAAGGGACAAGGTTCCTCGATAGCACCAAACCTTTCTTTTCACTCCTTTCCAAGCACTCTTTCCTTTCTCAACAGGTGACACTTTGTCAGCAGACTTCCCAACCATACGTTCACCAGACTCTTCAACCAGATTTTCACTAAAGTTTTCACTCTCGACATTGCTCACACCCAACTCACTCTCTTGCTTGAAAGATTTTTCACCCTCAACACTTCTAAAGTCCTTTATAACCACAGAGGACTCCCTTTTGGACTTTAGAACAATAAGGTTCTTTGAGGACTTATGAACCAAGGAACCGGGTTCCTCTTCGACCTCATCATCAACATTCACAACTTGTGTAGGAGGCAACTCTTTTTCATTGACAATCTTTCCATCATTCAACAGTCTCCTCTTCTTTTTTTTGTTTTTACTTTTCCTTAAGACAGACTCAAATTCTTCCTTCTTTTGTAACCTCATGATGGGTCTTTTAGACGTTGACCCCTAGGTAGGTGCCTTTCTACTTCTAGCACTGATAAAGCTTGCTAGAGCAACATTATCATAATCTTCTTCTTCACTATCCTCCTTTTCCTCCTCAGACATGTCACACCCCTTTTTACACCTCACTAAGCCTTTTAAAATAATAAAAGTGATTTTGAAGCTCGAAAGGGTTTTCACTTTTTCTTTTGTTTTAAAAGATATTTCAGAGTCGCCACCTGACATTTGATTTCAGTGTGCCAGGTCAGCGTTTAATTATAACTTTTCCTTCAAAACACGTTTGGACTCCAAAACTAGTTGCACCAGAGATTCTAGGTAAGGGGGTTCATTTGACTCGGGGAGAAGGTGTTAGGCATTCCCCGAGTCCCGTGAAAGTCACGGTTGCGTACCCGATCTGGTTGGCTTTTAAAATATTCAAATTGAGGTGAGAAACACACAAGGAAAATAATTAACAAAAGAGGTTCGAGGTCGTCCCTTCCTAATAAAAGAAAATAAAATAAAATAAAAGAAGTTTTATTAGCCTATACTATTCCTCCATTGATGATGCCACGACTTCCTTTTACATTCACTTCAGGGCATACCCCTGATAAAGAGTATAAAATATATATACAAACTCTACACGGCATTCCCCTGATAAATAATAAACTAAAGGGACGACCTCTAAACTTGAATAAAAGAAAAGACCTAATGTTTACCTACCCAAGTGGTCGGCCTAAGCATGCTTCTATCGATAGACAAGTGACAAAAGTGATAAATATTACAATTCCAATTTTTTCTCATTTTAACCCAACATCCCCTTGGCCTAATGAGACAATTCATTATAATAAGTCAATTTACTCTTAAAATAGCATCTTGAGATTTAATTAACATAAGCAATTTATTATCATTAGTGATCACCCAAATGTCCTTTCAAACCATAAAATCAAAGTAGGAATTAATCAAAGGTATTCCAAATAGCAACGAAGCCATGGCAGCAGAGAAACAAAAATCTCAATAGCCCCAAATGGATCAACATCAATGTTAGAAACTAAGCATCCACCAGACTGTATAGAGAATCGGGTTCTATGAGTTTCCACTGAAAATACTAATGAGCCAAACTGTTTAGCAATCTGGTCTTATATTAGTACCCACGGTGCTAACTACTGAACTAGTATGTAAGTGAGACACAAGATAAGTTCCCACTGTATAGAGAACCAGATTCTCTATAAGTTCCCACTGTAAGCAACACATTGTAAAACCAACCAGTATAGGAAATCAGGTTCTCTAATTGTTCTCGCAGTAGCTCGACAGTAAGTAAAGAACACAGAGGATTTTCTACGTGGAAAAATCCCAACTCAAGGGGACAAAAAGCATGACCTACACTTGTAGGATTTCAACTTCACTAACTTGTAAACCCCTATTACAAGCCACTTTATAATAACTCTATTACAAAGGATTCAACTCAACTAACTTGTGGTACTCTCACCACAAGCCACTTTATGACTCTCTAGTTACAAAGACTTTGACTAACTTGTGATACTCTTACCACAAGCCACTTTGTCACTCTCTAGTGACAAAGACTTTAATCACTCTAACTTGTAATAACACTATTACAAGCCACTTTATAACTCTTTAGTTATAAAGACTTTAAAACTCGACTACCTCTAGCCAAGATACAAACTTAGAGGGTTTGTGATTTTGGGTTTCCTAAAAACAGCTTCTAAGAAAGCAAGATAGGAGTTACAATGAAGAACAAATAACAAAGACTCAACAAACCTAAGGACTTAAGATATCTTCAATCTTGGATCCGATCCTTGAGGTTGAAAGAGCATTGCTCTTGAGAGAGGTTGTTCTTGCACTTGAGAGAATATTTTCGTTTCTGATTTTGCAAGTCTTGGAGAATGAATTGTGCCTTGCACTAGGTTTATACTACAAAAGACATCATAATGGTGATGTCAGATCTTGATTAGTATATGCCTTTTCCCAATGGGAAGTGACTGTTGCACTGTCTGTTGTACTGTTGTGTGTACAGTTGCATGCAGTCACTTTCTACAGTTGCTTTCCAACTGTATAGTTTGACTTATACTTCTGTCAGGGGAACACCAAGGTATCAGGTCCCTAATCTGGTTCTTATGAATCTGAAGGCACACTACCCAGATTATCTTGAGTCGATTAACTTTAATGATTGTACCAGGCATACTTCAGGTCCTTTATCTGGTTCTCTCATGAAGTAAGTTATTTTACCTTTCTTGATTATATTTATACTTGTGTGACATCACTTACAATGATGTAAGAAAGATAGGTAAAAAGCCTTCCACAGAAAGTTGACTGCTGCACTGTTCCTGTACAATAGCGTGTGCAAGCAGCAACTTTCCTGCTGGAGAGTTGACTTCATACAGTCTCCTCGGGAACTGCTAGGGACCTGTTCCCTCAGATGTTCCTTCCATTCTTCCTCACTTGAGTCATTGCTATCAACTTTGAGTACCGGGTTCTTTTCTTTCTTTGGTTCTCTTCTTTCACTGTCTATCTTCCTCTTCATCTCGTAGGTCTTCAGATTTCCAACCAGCTCTTCTATGGTCAGCTCCTGTAGGTCCTTTGATTCAGTAATAGCATTTACCTTGCTTTCCCAAGGGCTGGATCCCAACCTGGAACTTTGTGATCTCAAGGTCTTTTAAATGTGTAACATGTTCCTTATCTGGTTCTGGATGGTAAATTTGTTAGATCATCAAAACACAAAGTAAAGTACTTATGTCCAAGGTACTTGTAACCTATTAATTTTTCCCTTTTTGATGATGACAAACTTAGAATTAATATTCCTCCTGAGAACCAAATCTCCACATTGCCCCCCTACGAATCAGCCATTTTCCCCATGAAAATTGAACCTAAGGAGCCGATCACAACTGGCTCCTCAAGACTGTTTGGCAAATCATCAAAACTCAAAGTTCCATACCTTATCAATTTCCTCCTTTTTGATGATGACAAACTCAGAATTAATATTCCTCTTGAGAACCAAATTCTGCACATGTTTCTTGCGGATCAAACCTATAATCAACATATTATCAGCAACGTTCCCCCGCGAAGCAGAGGCATCTCTTGAGAACCAGAGAACCAGATTCCTCATATATTTCCCTGCACTATCAGCAATGTCCCCCCTGCGAAGTAGAGCTATCTTTCATGCACAACACAACATATCAATTCGATTCTGTTCCTCCCCCATGTAGGCATCTATATAATTTCACCCTTTTGGTATCATCGAAAAAAATAACAGAAGAAGCACAACCAAAAAGAAGTTCAGCAACATTAACTCAGTCCACTTGGGTAACACAACATAAACAGTAACAAGAACAACAAGTGAATGTCATGGCACAAAATAGAGTCATTGCACATAGTGGAGTAATTATAACAAAAGCACAGTAGTTTCAACAATGCATAATATGACAATTTAAACAACTGAAGTACCAATGTCATCAAATATAGGGATCAAAAGAAGATAAGAATTCAAGGGAAGTTGGGAGGAGTGAAAGACATGGATCACTGGGCAGGAGGAAAAGTAAGGGGCTAAGGCCTTGATGAGCTTGTCCATTCGTTTATTTACTCTCCTTTGATCAATGATCATCTACTCTTGCAGTTCCTCCACCTATTTCCTCAATCGTTCATTCTCACCTTTCAACTTAGTATTCTATTCTGCCAAGGGTCCCCGAGGACCAGGTTCTCAACCTATCTGAGTAGGTTGAACCATCAATCAGATCACCAAGAATCTCCTCAAGCTTCATCACATCAAGAACAGACTCAGTCCCATGCACATATAGCATTACAATATCACGTAAAACATAGAAGTTTTTACCTCTTCTTCAGAAACATTGGGACTTGGAGGAACAAAGAGGTGATTCTATTTTTGGAACTCAACAATTTTAAGAAGTTCCTCCATTTTTCAGCAATATCAGAGTCAACACTCTGCCTTACAACACTTTTTGAGACTTCAACGTCTTCTCTATTCAAACCTAATGGCTCAACCTTTTGCTTCTATAAGGAACCAGGTTCCTCACTTACACTACCCTTTCTATCCCTGAGCAGCCATGTCTCCCTCTTCTTCTTCTCAATCTGTTTACCCTTATCATCTGCTGCATCTTTCTCAGCCAACCCCCCTTTTTTTAATTCTTTCTCACAGGTAAAGATATTATTTCATTCTCTCTTCCACAATCATATCAACAGGTCACACCACTTCATCATCTATCAGCCTATTTTTCATCAATCCTTTTTACTAGATCGAAAGTTTGTTTATACACAGAACTCAAGGAGAAAAAGATCATCATTAAAATGAACTTCATGAGAAGGACTTGAGGGATCAGGTCCCTCATTCGGTCCTTACATTTACCAATTTCTCCATCCTTCAAGACTTTCACAAATCCAACAACAACTTCAGCCTCATGCTCTAGAATATTAGATCTGCCCTGTTCCCTTTTAGTTAAATTTCCATCAAAATCTACCAAAGAATTCTTGGGGTTTTAATTATGGTGGAGTTAGGTTTTTGGAAAGTGAGAGAGTTGGGTTCACTACTAGCATATTTGTAAAGAAGGATTATTTTGAGATAAGGTTGATTTTGATTTTGAAGAAAAGAATTGGTTTTATTTGGATGTAAGATAGAGAAGTGCCTTTTTGGGCAACGGGTCAATTCAGAAAAGATTTAACATTTTGGACTTCAAAAGTTAGGAGGAGAGGAAGGAGAAAGGCAGAAACAAATTAATGACATGACACTTCAGCAGCTTAAAAAGACATATAAGTATTGAAGAGACTACTAACCTGAGTCACAGGAACCAGGTTCCTTGACGGTTTTTTAAAATTTTGAGCAAAGACTCCTAGAAGTGCAATGTCACTATTACTTGTTTTTGTCCTGAGACTGCCATATATGTATACCTATAACAGTATAGATTTGAGTTAGATGTCACCGAAAAATACTTTTTAGCATTGTACCTTTCCTTCTTAACATAGCCAATCATCGAGGGACTAGGTCCTTAGTTGAGCTTGATCAACCCTAACTCCAGAAGATTTCTTTCACAATATTCCCTGCTCAGCACCTTGGTGAAGATGTCTGCTACATGATCCTTCATCTTCTAGAACTTCATACAAATCAGAACCTTTTCAACGTTGTCCTTGAGAAAATGGTGTCTGACATCAATGTGCTTTGTCCTCTTGTGTTGTACCGGGTTCAAGCTGTAAATACACCAAAGTCTTCAAGATGTTTCTTGATCTGTACTAGTTGAGCATAACAAGAAGCAGTAGCCACATATTCAATTTTAGCAGTAGGAAGAGCCACACAGTTTGTCTCTTTGTACCTCATTAGATCAAGCATGACCTCAGAAAATGTGTCGGTCCAGATATGTTGCTTTTATCCACTAGATATTCAACATAATCAACATCAGCATATCCAACCAAGTCAAGGTTATCAATCGAGGGATAGTAGAGAACCAGGTCCTGCATCCCTTTGAGATATCTTAGGATTCTTTTGGCAGCTTTTTGATGTACTTCTGTTGTCTTATCATTGTCCCCTCGGGAGTTTGCTTCACTTGTAAATCTAAGAAGAGATTCGGTTCCTCCATCATACTCATTTCTAACTCACTTCCCATGAGTTATGCAAGTTCTTCACATTGAGAGTCAACTGATGCTCCAAAGATGATGCCATCAACATAGATCTGCACAATGAGTATGTTCCTTCCTAATTTCTTCAGAAAAAGAATGTTGTCAATTTTCCCTCTTGTAAAGCCATTTTCTAGAAGAAATTTTGACAACCTTTCACACCAAGCACGGGCAGCCTGACTTCCTATAATAGTTCTGTCAGCAGGTCATGGAACCAGGTTCCACACACTGTTCCTTTTAAGTTGACAGAGCTCTTCTTGCATAGCTGCTTAGAACTAGGTTGAATACCAGAGTCTAAGGAAGTGATTACATTTTGAAGGGATGTGAACTCTTTTGCTTCTAGTTGGATACTTGAACTTCAGAATTTGAAGGTCCAGGTTATTCCATATGTGAATCATCATTGACATCAATAAAATTATAACTTCCACTATTTTGTTCTGTATCAGGAGTTCCTAATGTTGCATCTCCAACTCTTTCTTCAACTTCAGTGTTATTAATTGGGGTACCATGTTCCTCTTGAGAAGTGGAAGAGGAGTTGACATTGTCTTCACTTGCCTCCTTCATCTGGCTCATCATATCAATATTGCCATTTGAAACATCAGATATTTCCCTTAGTACATGCATCACACACTCTGTGCTCCTTGAAATTTGACTTGAGCAGATCACGAACCAGGTCCTTCTATATCAATTTATTCAGAAGTGAGAAGCTTGCATACCCCAATCTTTTGTGCCATAGCTCAGCGTTATCATTAACGGCACTCAGATAGCTAAGATTCCCTTGTCACATATTTTGGAAATACCCAGCAAGCTATACTTCAACCCCTTCATGAAGTATGCATTTTTAATAAAGTGGGGAAGAGACTTCCCGATCCTTCCAACTCCCAGAATGTATCCCTTCTGGCCATTTTCAACGGATACACTCCCTCCTTGCAGGGCCTTCAGTGAAAGGAAATCATTTGTTCTTCCAGTTATGAGCTTCGAGCAGTCGCTATCCATGTGCCACTATTGACTGCTCTCTTTCACTGTTCCCTGCACACTAAATCAATAATTAGACTTAGGAACCCAAGCTAGCTTGGGTCCTTTATAATGATAGAACAGGTGGATCAAACTTCTTTTTGCCCATGCAGGCAACACATATTTTCTTTTCAGGGAACCATGTTCCTCATTAGTATGCCTCTTTTCAACAAAAACTTTGTTTTCTGCAAAGACTGAATTTTAACTTTGCACGAGTACTTGTAATGACCAGATTGACCACAGTGAGTACATAACTTATTATCAACCACAGTTACATACTTCCTATGAGGATTATAGGAGGTTTTAGCCTTTTGGAACCCGATACCTTGCCTGTTTCCATCATTACTCCTATACATAGACGTTATTACATCAGGGGAATGAGTCCATTTAAGTGACTTATCAAGATCATTTTTATCCCTTTTAAATCCTCCTGAAGTTGTCTAGTCTTTTCAAGCTTAACAACAAGACTTGTTTTAATTTTCTTAAGCTCACTCTCAAGCTCAAGTTGAGCCTTTCTAGCCACTTCCTCTCCCTCAGAGTTGTCCATCCATTTTTTTGTTCGTTTTTTCAACAAGCTGTGTTCTGTAGTTACTTCTTCCACGTGTTCCCTTTAAATCAACAATGGTACTACCATATCATCCCTTTCTTGCTCAGTAGCTACAATTTTCTCTACTAGAGTATTCTTTTTCTTTGCTAAGGGTCTCTATGGTTTTCTTCAAGTCATCAACCACTACCATCAGATCATCTCTAGATTATTCAACATCTTCTAGCTCTATGATTAGGGCATTTTTATCATTAACAAAATTATAATATGTATCAATTAGAATATTTGCTAATGTCATCAGTTTTTTTGAAGAGCAAGACTTCAGATTTTTCTGAACATCCGTGAAATTTATCTCATCATTGTCATCCTCTTCATCATCATCGGACTGAACCATCAATGGAAACAATGAATCATATGCCTTTGCTTCATTTTCCACTGCCATGATGGAGCTGCTTCCTGCATCTGGTTCCTCTTCTGATTCACTGGAGAAGTCTCCCCATGCAGCAAGAGCTAGCTTCACAACATTGTCAGCTGCACTTTTTCGGCTGAATCATTTGTCAGGAACCAGTTTCCTTTTTGCTACTTTGTCAGAGTTTCCTTTGAAATTCCTGCTGGAACTTCCTTTCTTTAGAATCCCACCATTTTTGCGACCCATCTTCTAAAATCTTTGTGGTCTATTGGTTGATTGACTTTCCTTGAAGTTTGGTGGAGCAGCCATGAAGATCCTTTCTAGGTGTCAACCTTTTAGAAAGAACCTGATCTGATACTAATTGTTAGAAACTAAGCGTCCACCAGACTGTATAGAGAACCGGGTTCTCTATGAGTTTCCACTGAAAACACTAATGAGCCAAACTGTTTAGCGATCTGGTCCTATATCAGTTCCCACAATGCTAACTACTGAACCAGTATATAAGTGAGACACAGGATAAGTTCCCATTGTATAGAGAACCAGATTCTCTATAAGTTCCCACTGTAAGAAACATAGTGTAAAACCAACCAGTATAGGGAATCAAGTTCTCAAATTGTTCTCGCAGTAGCTCAACAGTAAGTAAAGAACACAGAGGATTTTTTACGTGGAAAAATACCAACTCAAGGGGACAAAAACCACGACCTACACTTGTAGGCTTTCAACTTCACTAACTTATAAACCCCTATTACAAGCAACTTTGTAATAACTCTATTACAAAGGATTCAACTCAACTAACTTGTGGTACTCTCACCATAAGCCACTTTGTGACTCTCTAGTTATAAAGACTTTGACTAACTTGTGATACTCTCATCACAAACCACTTTGTCACTCTCTAGTGACAAAGACTTTAATCACTCTAACTTGTAATAACACTATTACAAGCCACTTTGTAACTCTCTAGTTACAAAGACTTTACAACTCGACTAACTCTAGCCAAGACACAAACTTAGAAGGTTTGTGATTTTGGGTTTCCTAAAAACAGCTTCTAAGAAATCAAGATAGGAGTTACAATGAAGAACAAATAACAAAGACTCAACAAACCTAAGGACTTCAAATATCTTCAATCTTGGATCCGGTCCTTGAGGTTGAAGTAGCTTTGTTCTTGAGAGAGGTATTTCGTGCACTTGAGCGAATATTTTCGTTTCTGATTTTGCAAGTCTTGGAGAATGAATTGTGCCTTGCACTAGGTTTATACTACAAAAGACATCACAATGGTGATGTCAAATCTTGATTAGTACATGCCTTTTCCCAATGGGAAGTGACTGCTGCACTGTCTGGTGTACTGTTGCGTGTACAGTTGCAGGCAATCACTTTCTGCAGTTGCTTTCCAGCTATATAGTTTGACTTATACTTCTGTCAGGGGGAACACCAAGGTATCAGGTCTCTAATCTGGTTCTTGTGAGTCTGAATGCACACTGCCCAGATTATCTTGAGTCGATTAACTTGAATGATTGTACCAGGCATGCTTCAGGTCCTTTATTTGGTTCTCTCATGAAATAAGTTATTTTACCTTTCTTGATTGTATTTATACTTGTGTGACATCACTTACAATGATGTAAGCAAGGTTGGTAAAAAGCCCTCCACAGAAAGTTGACTGCTGCACTGGTCCTATACAATAGCGTGTACAGGCAGCAACTTTCATGCTAGAGAGTTGACTTCATACAGTCTCCTCGGGAACTGGTAGGGACATGTTCCCTCAGTTGTTCCTTCCACTCTTCCTCATTTGAGTCATTGCTATCAACTTTGAGTACTAGGTTCTTTTCTTTCTTTGGTTCTCTTCTTTCACTGTCTATTTTTCTCTTTATCTCGTAGGTCTTCAGATTTCCAACCAGCTCTTCTATGGTTAGCTCCTGCAGGTCCTTTGATTCAGTAATAGCATTCACCTTGCTTTCCCAAGGGCTGGATCCCAACCTGGAACTTTGTGATCTCAAGGTCTTGTAAATGTGTAACATGTTCCTTATCTGGTTCTGGATGGTAAGTTTGTTAGATCATCAAAACACAAAGTAAAGTACTTATGCCCAAGGTGCTTGTAACCTATCAATTTCCCCCTTTTTGATGATGACAAACTTAGAATTAATATTCCCCATGAGAACTAGATCTCCACATTGTTCCCCCTACGAATCAACCATATTTCCCATGAAAATCGAACCTAAAGAGCCGATCACAACTGGTTCCTCAAGACTGTTTGGCAAATCATCAAAACTCAAAGTTCCATACCTTATCAATACTTTATGAATAATATAGTATCAAAAAAATAAAGATTAAGGGAAGAAACGAACCTTGAAGTAGTTTTTTCTATAGCAGAATATCCCAAAGCAACTTTATAGTTGATTAAACCAAGAAAAATCCGGCGACGAAGTAGCGAACATCAATGAATATTGAACAAGAACCGCGAATCAGTCCATGAACGAACTTCAGACCTGAAAAACCTCAAACTCAAACTCGAATCTCCTTAGCGCACTGCTTAACCCCATTTATGTTTTGATTTCTTCTTCTTGAAATAAAATCTAACCAAATAGAACTAAAGATATCTTGGTATTCCTTTTGTTGAATTTGAAACTTAATAAATCTTAAAATCTGAAGATGGAAATCTATTTTGTATTTTCATCTTCTTAGAATGGAACTTAAAACTTGATATATGCGAGTAGAATACTTTTGACCTTGAAAAGAAAAGAGAACAACCAAAGACTTGAAGGGTTCTCTCCTCTGTCCGTGTGTGCGTGTGTGTATCTCTCTGTGTGTGTGTGTGTTTCAGCAACTTTGTTGAAGGGAGATAGGGCTAGGTGGGAAAGAGGTGGATGCTTGGAGATTGGTGGAGATGCTGTCGTTCTTCACTTCCCTCTCTTTTTTCCTGTGTGTGCAGGTGTGTTTTCCGACGAACCGCGTTGGAAAGGGGCTGGGGTTGCGGCAGTTTGGTTGAAGCAAAAGAAGGAGCAGTGATGGCTTTTTGGAATTAGGTTGAAGGGAGGGGAAATATTTCTGATGGTGGTATGCGGAGGCGGTCGAATTGAGAAAGAGACAGCGATGGAGGTGAAGAAAGAGGTGGGGGTGGTGGCTGGAATATGGTGGAGTTAGGGTTGGGTGACTGATGTGCGACTCTTTCTTCTAGGTTCAGCTCCTATGCTCCTCTCTTCTTCTTTTTAAAAAGGGGAAAGGGATGTAGGGTTTTAAGGGTTAGAGATTTGGGCTTGTCCATTTTTAGGCCAATTCAAGCTCAAAATAATGGTCTTCTCACATAAAAACAAGACAAAATTAGTCCAAATTTTTTCTTCTTATCTTTTTGGAAAAAAAAATATCAATTCTCTTTTTGTATTTTTTTTAATTTATGAAAGATAGATAAACTAAAATTAACCAGATAAAATATCAATTAGCTAAATAAAAAAATATTTATGTAATTTTTATTTTTGTGATAAAATAAAGTAAAAAGTCAAAACTAGTTAAAATAGCGATATTAGATCTAAACTAAATATTTAAACGCTAAAATGTGTAAAATCTCGGGGAGGGTAAAAAATTACGTGTCTACAGCTGCCCCTCTTTGACTGGAAACATGAAGAGTTTTCAGACAATAAATGGAGAGATAAGTTTTTTGACCCGACCCTTATTTAGAGAGACCAAAAACTAAAAGAAAAGAGAATGTGACCGAGCATTGGTATATGAGCTGCCTACATATCTTTGGCTATAAAGAAACTAGACCATGTGTAGTTCAAAAGTGAATAAAGTGATGGAGTATGGAGAGGATGAGAGAGTCGAGTGAGATACCGTCCTGTTATTACATCAAATCAAAATCTAAAAGAACTAAGTAAGCCTATCAGCTATGAGTTACAAGATTCCTGTCTATACGTCTACTGAAGCGTGATCTTGAATCTTGAATGGTTCTTGATGCAGACTTTTGATTTGAACCTTGATACTTTCTGGCTGCAGGTATTGATTCATTCTTTCACGACTTCTTCGGATCAAGGCCGAACATGCAGTGCTCGTAACTTCAATCATGTCTTGAGCAGTTCACATCTTTCATCTGCTTCTGCATTTGGATTTACTTCTTCTTCTTTTTTTCTATTTTTTCCTGGATTGAGACTTCTTCTTTTGGTCATCTCGGGCTGTCGACTCACATTATTGAGGCGAGCTTGTGCTACTTCTAACTTGAATTGAATTCCAAAATGACTTCCCTCGTTCTTTAGGTGGGCGCCTGCTACTGACTTGAAATTTGAAGTAACTCTGAAAAGAACTTTCTCGTTCTCCGGGTGGGTGCCTGCAATCAAAACAACAAAACAAACAAAATTTTCTTCCCCAGTTTTCACTAGGAAGATTTATGAGTTGTTAGCAAAACTGTAAATCACCTATGCTATTGATATTATGATGAGAGTAAAACTAAAGACTCAACTAGGATGTGCGTCTCCTAGAGATGACCTCAAATGACTCAAACTAGGAAGTGTGTCTCCTAGGAATGAAACTTGAATGAACCAAACTAGGAAGTGCGTCTCCTAAGGATAAAACTCAATTATTCAAACTAGGAAGTGCGTCTCATATGGATGGGACTTGAATGAACCAAACTAGGAAATGCATCTCCTAGGGGTGAAACTTGAATGAATCAAATTAGGAATTGCTTTTTCTAGGGGTGAAATCTTAATTTAGGAAGTGCGTCTCCTAAAAGTATTTCCTGAAAGACGCAGACTAGGAAATGCATCTCGTAGGAATGAAACTTGAATGAACCAAACTAGGAAGTGCGTCTCCTAAGGATAAAACTCGAATGACTCAAACTAGGAAGTGCTTCTTCTAGGGATGAACCTTGAATGAGCCAAACTAGGAAGTGCGTCTCCTAGGGGTAAAACTTGAATGACTCAAACTAGGAAGTGGATCTCCTAGGGGTGAAACTTGAATGAACTAAAATTAGGAAGTGCATCTCCTAGGGGTAAAATCTCGATTTAGGAAGTGTGTCTCCTAAACAGTATAACCTGAAAGATCTAGATTAGGAAGTGCATATCCTAGGGGTAAAACTTCAATGACTCAAACTAGGAAGTGCGTCTCTTAGGAATGAACTTAAATGACCCAAAACTAGGAAGTGCGTCTCCTAGGGGTAAAATCTTAATTTAAGAAGTGCATCTCCTAAAAAAATATAACCTGAAAGACCCAGACTAGGAAGTGTGTCTCCTAGGGATGAATTTAAAAGACCAGAACTAGGAAGTGCATCTCCTAGGGGTGGAATCTCAATTTAGGAAGTGCGTCTCCTAAAACAAAAATATAACCTGAAAGAGCTAGACTAGGAAATGCGTCTCCTAGGGGTGAAACTTCAATGACTCAAACTAGGAAGTGCGTCTCCTAGGAATGAACTTAAATGACCCAAAACTAGGAAGTGCGTCTCCTAGGGATGAATTTAAATGACCAAAACTAGGAAGTGCGTCTCCTAGGGGTGGAATCTCAATTTAGGAAATGCGTCTCCTAAATCAAAAATATAACTTGAAAGACACAGACTAGGAAGTGCGTCTCCTCGGGTTATGTGTGATCTTCTCAATAGCCTTTGCATAAGCAGAATTGGGGAATTACACTTGAATAATTCAAGCTTTGATATGAACGTAGCCTTCATCCTTGTTTCAGACAAAGAAAACATGTGAGTTTAAAACATGGTGGTTAGTTTGTGGCCTTGATTACGAGGGCGATTTCTCTTGCACTTGTAATGATCAACTTGAACTTCAACTTGGAAGATAATGCTTGTTATCGGCCGACAGCTTTTTCGGACAACCCTTATCACAAAAAATATTCCTGATTCATTCAAGTCCAATACCTTATGCCCGATGCATTGCACTCATGTTCTAACATTCACCAAATCTTTGCATTTTACATCAATCCCAAAGAGCATCTATTATCACCAACTCAGTGCATACACTATTCTCCTGTGTCTTATGCCATTTTGATGTGCTTGCTATACTTAACTTTGCGTGATTAAAAAGGTGGTAGCAGATTTTGAAGTCATTTCTCACTCGTTTCGACAAAAACAGACTCAAACAAAACAAGAGGAACAAAATAAGGGAAAAACAAGAAGAGATGGTATCTAACAAGAAAATATTTTTACCTAGGAAAAAGAAAAAAGTAGAAACTAATCTGATTTGAAGTCCATCTCCACCTACCATGACATGCATTTTGGATTAAGCGGCCTGATCTATCCAGTGAGTCTAATCTTCAACTCTTGTTATGCCTCTAAGTTGTGAAACTGGGCTTCGGCGCTCCAATTGTCCTATTTGATCCACAATCCTCAATCGACTTGTAGTGCCCTGAAGGATTTTTACCATCAAGTCTCTCTCATTTTTCTCTTTCTCTCAACTCACCGTCACCTTACGGTGCCTATTGAGGATTTTTACCGATAAGACTCTCTCATTTTATCATTTTCTCTCTTTGTGCTGAGAACAAGGTATTACCCATGATACAAGACGATCATACTTTTACCACACACTTTATTTAGCATCCTCAAAGATTGGTCGCAAGGTAACCGTACTGTAGGCTGTTGGACATGATTGGAAAGAAAGGGTGGCAAGAAGGCTCAAAATAATTTAAGATGAACGGGTTCAAAATTACAACTTTTAGAATCAGGTCGTTTGGCCAAACTAAAACTTATGCACCAGTTTCTTGGAGTATGGGGAATTTGTTTTTTTTGGATTTTTGTTTTGATAGGACCGAAACTCAGAGTAAGGTTGCCTATGTATCCTTAAAAGGAATCAGGTCGAACGTAGTTCCAACACAAAGTTGATTTATTTTGTTGTTTTTCTTTTCCTTTTCTTTCTTGTCTTTTTTTTCTCTTTTTCTTCTTTTCTCCTTTTTTGTCTCTTTACCTTTCTTTTTCTTTTCTAGTTCCTAACTCTACTTCTGATTCCAAAAGAGGGGTATGAAACAAAATAAATTAAGGCTCAAAAGGGATAACAAAAGATAAAAGTGTTTGGGTAGCAGAATAAAATGTCTTCGTCATACCAATCTTTAAAAATGCCAAGTACAAACATGCAATTGAAGATAAGAAAAGAAATCATACATAGTATCTATTGATGGTATCAACACAAATAGAAAGTGTCGATGGGAAATACCTTTGTCCCAATGAATGATCATTGCCAGTTCGAAGCAGACTTGACTCAACCTTACCTTGATGTGGAGGAAAGCATTTCAACACTGACCGATCTACCTCAAACTGTTTCAGAGACATTTCCTTGTTGTATGCTCTTATCAACTTCTTGATTTCCCAGACTAACTGCCTCAGTTTCACTCAATTCAAGCTTCAGGTTATCTCAGAATGCTTGAATCTTTACTTGTTTCCTCAAATGCATCCTTTTATCATATTCAAAATTGTGTCATTTCTTTATGATTAGACTAACTTTCCAGACTAGGCTAAGAATTATACGTGTATTTTATGTCACTAGAGTCAGCATGAGAAGAACTATAAAAGGAAAAGTGACCTAAACAAAAACTGACTAGAACTAACAGAAAATAGGAGATTGCATTAGACAAATGGTGAAAAAGGTTTGAATAAAACAAGCAAAATAGACATGGGTTAAAACCCTGGAACAATCCTAGATAACACTAGACGAGTTACTACAACTAAATGAACTAGGAAAAATAAGAAGTAGAAGGTTTTGAGCAACAAGATAATATCTGGATTACAACCCTGAAATAACCCGGACAACAGAAATGACAACAAAATAAACCACCAAAACTCCTCCCCAGATAGCCAAGAAAGGAGTGGTTTTCCAATTACCAAGCTCGACATCTTAGCCACTGAGTTATACATCAAAATTACAGGGACCTTCACCAACTTCAATCACATTGTCTTCACCACGTAGCTCATTGACTCCTTTGAACAACCCTTCCTCAGCACTAACTATTGAATTAGTGACTGACCCCCTAAGAGATCTTGCCGCAAATGACTCACCAAAGGACTTGAAAGAACATGTAGATCCATTGTCATTGCAAACCATACCAACAATTTGTGTGTTGTCATGTACCTGTAGAGGATTATGTGTGACACTTGGGGTATTACTACCTTGGACCACAATTATCCCTTTTTGAATCATTCTTTCTATCTCCATTTTCAAAGTAGGACAATCTTCAATGCTATGCCCTTGGACATTAGAGTGGTACATGCACCGTATAGCAGGATCAAAACCTTTTGCATATGGGTCCGGAAAATGGCTGAGGAGTGGCTCAATCAGGACAAAAACTATTTCTCTGCCTGTGTTCCCCTCCATACCCCTATTTTCTAGGGTTGGGTGCTCGGGAATGTTGTGAAAGCGAACGAGTATTTTGTGGTGCTGGTGCTCGCCATAAAGAGTGACTCAGTGGTTGAACAAATGACTGGACTTTGTTCGGAAGATAATACTGAGGTGGATTATATGGAGCTCGGGGATAGGTTTGGGGTTGGGGTTAGGGTCGAGGCTGAGTATATCGGTAAGTCGGACCCGTTGGGCCATGCCGTGATCTTGAGATAACCATGGCAACATCATCCTTTTTCTTCTGACCCGAAAAGCTTCATGTGTTGTTCTGAATTTCTTGTGTTGTGGCTTTTAAGGCAGAATAGCTCATGATCTTTCTTGACTTCAGCCTATTTTCTACCATTTCTCCCTTTTTTACCACATCATTAAAAGGCTTACCCACAACCGAGATCAGATTTCCAAAGTAAGTAGGCTCTTGAGCTTGAAGAAAGTACTCGACCATCTCTTCTTCTTCCATCGAAGGATTGACTCGGGCATCTTGCTCTCTCCATTTGAACCTGTATTCCCTAAAGCTTTCATTAGGCCTCTTTTCCATCTTGGTTAGGGACATGCGATCCGGGACACTTTCTATATTGTACTGAAAGTGTCGGGAAAATGCCTAAGCCATACCGTCCCATGTGTACCACCTGCAGCGTCTTGGCGAGTGTACCACTCTAGAGCTGCCCAACTCAAACTTTGATTGAAATATGCCATCAATAATTGGTCCTTCCCACTAGCGCATCTCATCTTAATGTAGTAGCCTCTCAAATGGGTTACATGATCTCCATGTCCATCATAAAAAATTAAAGTTTGGCATCTTAAACCCAGTAGGTAGTTGGACGTCAAGAAACAAGCACAAGTCTTTGTAAGATATGCTCATCTGAATCCCTATCCCTTGCATGTTTCTTAAAGACTACTCTAAGATTTTTACCTTCATGGATATCTCATCTTGCTCCACTATCTTAGTAGGCTTTTCAGTTTCACCGGGAGGCTTAAAATGAGGAGCGTAAGAGTATGGATTTGAGACATCGAAAGTTGGTTCTAGAGCATAGTATTGGACATCGGGGACTTTGAATACAATCTCGCTAGAGGATCGAGGAAGAGTAGCTGGTGGAGGAGCTATAAAAATATGAGTGGTCAAAGGAGCGGGATATGAGGTGGCTTTGGCGGGTGGAGTGTGAAAAGGTTGAGGGGAGATATCAGCAGCAATGGGAATCTGGATTTGTGACAGTGGTGGAATGGTTACGAGGCTTTCAGTGTAGTTAGTGGGAAATAATGGTGGAGGATGCCCACTAATCCAGGCTTGGTATATTTCGGCCCTCTATCCTTTCAACCTTAGGACCTCTTCTTTCAACTCAGATTTTGATTCAACAATCTCCTTAGACGAATCAACAACACTTGTTTTCAACTCTTTGCTAGCCATAGAGACCTTGCTCTTTCACCTAGTGTTGTACGGATGACTAGTTAGAATTCCACAAACTAACTACCTTCTGTTATGATAATAATTAAAGTACCAAAAAGGAGCAAAACAAAGCCAACATGTTAGCATTAGGGCATTTATCATATAAAAATATTACATTGCGTGCAATGCACCTAGCAACAATTAACGGTTCTAGAATGACTTTGAGGGTCACAAGGTCATCATTCCAATTTTGTTCATTTTAATCTTCTCTTTTCTTTCTTTTCTAGCACTTCTTGGCTTGTTCATTTTCCTTCCTCTTTTTTCTTTCTAGTTATCACTATTTTCTTTCTCTCATCCCTCACGTCCCACAACTTTATTCACTTTTTCTTTTTTCTTATTTTTTTAATAATGATTCGATCGAACCCTATGTAGGTTGCCTACGTATCATGTTCCACATGGATCAGACCAAGCGTAGTTCTGAAAAAGTAAAGGACAAAATAAACTAAAAAACAAAAATCTTTTTGGATTTTTATATTTATAAATTTTTTGGTTTTCACATACAAAATATGAAATACGATAACAAAAGACTCAACGAACTCAACTAGACTATGACACCACCTAAAAGACTGATACTACTGTACAAGACTAGAAAATAAAAGGCAACATGGATGACAGACTTAAAACATAAAATTATCCTCAAGCAACTCATGAATGCAGTGGTCCTGATTGGATGGTCCTTGGGTATTTGTCATGCTCAAGCTCTAGAAAATGGATCCATACCTAAATGGAAAAAATAAAATCAAATAGAGTTAGTGACTCAAGACATTATGCGACGCTACAACACCTCCTATTGGACACATGCAAGACATGATTGACTATTTTTGCAAAATGGCCTACATGGCCAAGGTTGGCTTTTAGTGTAAACTCAACAAAAGTGATCTCAAATACATGAAAATACCTCACTAAGGCTTATATGGCTTCAGACTCGCAATAATTATGGCCCTAGAAATTACTTCGCAAAAATGACCCATTTTGCAAAAATGACTGATGTGGCCAAACACGGCTAGAGATGCAAACTCAATAAGGATGGGCTTTAAAGTAATATGACACATAGTTGTGGACTCAAGATCCTAATACATGGGTCATTGAACCACTTTTGCGAAAATGACCCCATTTTGCAAGAATAGCGGATGTGGCCAAAAGTGGATAGACATGCAAATTCAACAGGAATGAACCTTAAAACCGAGAGACACCTTGTTATGGACTTAGATTTCTAAGACATAGGATAACAAACTACTTTGAGAAAATAGTCATATTCTTAAAAACGGTCGATGTGGCCAAATGTGGCTAAACATGCAAGATTTTGCTACGACCCCCGAAGCCAAGAACCTAAGACTCACTAGGAAGACCGGACCTTATGTGAGCTGCCTACGTATCCCACCCTGAAAGACGAGAATCAGGTATGCGTAGTTCGGAAAGATTAAATATGGGGAGAATTTAAAAAAACAACACATTTGGAGAAAACATATTTTTGACTTTTCTAAAAAATAATGGAAATGTAAAATCTTTTTAGATTTTCTTTTTCTCTTTTTTTGATTTTTTGGGAAAACTGTGAAAAAAAAAGTGAGTGGGCCCTATTTACCCTCAAAGATGTAACATTTAGCACATAAAATGATTGAATGTCACTTTGGGCCAGCATGCTCATTTGACACAATTTGGACAGGTTTCCTACAAAGGACACGTCACCTTGGACCGGGCCCTGCTAAGTCATAATGATATGATGCAAATAAAAATAACCTAAAGGCTAACTTGGGGTTCACTAACAAGGCAATTCGGGGGAGCGTATGGTCGATAGTGGATGCTTAAGATTTCCACCCACTCCATATGTCCGACCCCCCTCCCCAAAATAAAGGTGACTCAACAAAGGGTTTGTGTACGTGACGCGTACTATGAGACTTGTTGCAGAAAGAAGACTCATGGTTATGCAAATGATGACAGTTATAAAGCAGTAACAGCTAAGGAAAGCGGTAAAGAAATAACCAACAAAAAGAAAATATGACAAACAAACTAAATAAACAAAGCAAATAAAGAAAACATACACCTCAATCGAATATCCTAAAATCCAAGATCAAGTATCAGCTCGAACCTGCAACTTCCCAGCAGAGTCACCAGAGCCGTCACACCCCTTTTTACACCTCACTAGCCCCTTTAAAATAATAAAAGTGATTTTGAAGCTCGAAAGGGCTTTCAAACTTGAAAAGTGATAAAATTGTGTTTTAAAAGATATTTCAGAGTTGCCACTTGATATTTGATTTCCGTGTGACAGTTCACCGTTTAAATATAACTTTTCTTTCAAATTACGTTTGGACTCCAAAACTAGTTGCACCAGAGATTCTAGGTAAGGGGTTTCATTTGACTCGGAGAGAAGGTGTTAGACATTCCCCGAGTCCCGTGAAAGTCAAGGTTGCGTACCTGATCTAGTTGGCTTTTAAAATATTCAAATTGAGGTAAGAAACACACAAAAGGAAAATAAATAACAAAAGAGGTTCGAGGTCGCCACTTCCTAATAAAAGAAAACAAAATAAAATAAAAGAAGTTTTATTAGCCTATACTATGCCTCCATTGATGATGCCACAACTTCCATTTACATTCACTTCAAGGCATACCCCTGATAAAGAGTATAAAATATATATACAAACTCTACAGGGCATTCCCCTAATAAATAATAAACTAAAGGGACGACCTCTCACCTTGAATAAAAGAAAAGGCCTAAATTTTGCCTACCCAAGTGGTCGTCCTAAGCATACTTCTAGCGATAGATAAGTGACAAAAGCGATGAATATTACAATTTCAATTTTCCTTCGTTTTAACCTAACATCCCTTGGCCTAATGAGACAATTCATTATAATAAGTCAATTTACTCTTCAAATAGCATCTTGAAATTTAATTAACATAAACAATTCATTATCATTAGTGATCACCCAAATGTCCTTTCAAACCATAAAAACAAAGTAGGAATTAATCAAAGTTATCCAAATAGCAGAGAAGACTTGGCAGGAGAGAAACATAAATCTCAGTAGCCCCAAATAAATCAACATAACATTATGAATCACATACTGTCAAAAAAGATAAAGATAAAGGGAAGAAACAGACATTGAAGTAGTTTTTTCAATAGCAGAATTTCCCAAAACAACTTTATAGTTGATTAAACCAAGAAAAATCTGGCAACGAAGCAATGAACATCAATAAATATGAACAAGAACCGCCAATCAGTCCACGAACGAACTTTAAACCTAAGAAATCTCGAACTCAAACTCGAATCTCGTAAGCGCACTGCGCAACTCCATTTCTGTTTTGATTTCTTCTTCTTGAAATAAAATCTAACCAAATAGAACTAAAGATATCTTGGTATTCCTTTTGTTGAATTTGAAACTTAACAAATCTTAAAATCTGAAGGTGAAAATCTATTTTTTCTTTTTATTTTCTTAGAATGGAACTTAAAACTTGATATATGATAGTAGAATACTTTTTGACCTTGAAAAGAAAAGAGAACAACCAATGACTTGAAGGGTTCTCTCCTCTGTCCGTGTGTGTGTGTGTATCTCTGTGTTTTTTTTTGTGTGTGTACTCCCGCAACTTTGTTGAAGGGAGATAGGGCTATGTGGGAAGAGGGGTATGCTTGGAGATTTGGTGGAGGTGATTCCGTTCTTCACTTCCCTCCCTTTTCCCTGTGTGTGCAGGTGTGTTTTCCAGCGAACCGCATTAGAAAGGGACTGGGGTTGTGGCGGTTTGGTTGAAGCAAAAGAAGGAGCAGTGATGGATTTTTGGAATTAGGTTGAAGGGAGGGGAAACGACAGTCTTCTCTGATGGTGGTATGCGGCGGCGGTAGAATTGAGAAAGAGGGGTATGCGGCGGCGGTAGAATTAAGAAAGAGGAAGGGTAGCGACTGGAATATGATGGATTTAGGGTTGGGTGACTGATGTGCGACTCTTTCTTCTAGGGTTCAGCTCCTATGCTCCTCTCTTCTTTTTTTTTCAAAACGGGAAAGGGATGTAGGGTTTTAAGGGTTAGAGATTTGGACTTAGCCGAATTTGGGCCTCTTTTGGGCCAAGTCAAGCTCAAAATAATGGTCTTCTCACATTAAAATAATCAAAATTAGTCCAAATTTTTTCATCTTATCTTTTTTGGAAAAATGCAATATCAATACTATTTTTGTATTTTTTAAATTTTATAAAAGGTAGATAAACTAATAGTAACTAGATAAAATATCAATTAGCTAAAAAAAAGAAAATATTTTTGTTATTTTTATTTTTATGATAAAATAAAGGAGTCAAAATTAGTTAAAATAGTGATATTAGACCTAAACTAAATATTTAAACGCTAAAATGGGTAAAATCTCGAGGAGGGTCAAAATTACATGTCTACAAGACACTGATCGCATTTCAGGGACAACTATGGACAAAAGCTCAGCATAAAAGTGAGGAGAGGGAGCAGGATCAAAACGGACCTGGGGTTGGCTCCGCTTGGGTGAAGGGATCAGGTCCCTCAGTAGGTGCCCCAATAATACTGTCCGGTGCTGATGTTTCAACAGGCACCAGTTCCCTACTATCCACTACTGTACTATTTTCGTCCCCCCCTCTCCCCCTCTCCTCAGAGACTCAGACGCACTTTCACCAGCCTCAATGATACCTCCCTCAGCAACTATAGACAATATGTTTTCTATGGCTTCTTGTTCATGTACCCCCATGGTCAACTCAGAAGTAGGAAGAGTATTACCTATAGAATCAAGGCCAGGGACTATCATTGTCGATTCAACAGGGATATGATCAACATCTTGCTCCCCCTCAAGAGCAGATCTTTCTGACTATTATTTTTACAGCGACTATACAATGTCATTTTCTACTTTTCTATCATGAAAATGGTATTACAATATTCATCTTGGTTTTTGTAGGTGATATTGTTATTATGGAAGAGGGCCAAAATTGTCCCTAAACTATTGTAATTGGTACAATAATACCCTCCGTCCACCATTTTTTTTAAAATTTACCCTCATCGTTTTCTTTTCGGCTCAAGACTACCTTATGCCTACTAGCCCTGTTTGGTTAAAAAAAAAGCTTTAATTAATTTTCACATGTCATTATCCCATTGGCCTAACTTAAAATCCACCCAAATTAAAATAAACTCACCCGCATCCAAAACCCATATCCAAAAAACTAACTGATCTTCTCCTTCTCCAAACGTCATCTCCTTCTCAAAAAATACATCACCTTATCAATCTCCCCCCCCCCCCGAAGCGTTTATGCATTTCATATTATTTTCTTCTCATTTTTTTGACCTTGCACTTCATTTGAATAACCACCACAACCACCATTAAAGTTTTATTTTTAGACAATCAAATTTTTTAGTTACCAACACTTTACGACGTACAACTTTCAACCGAACATACAAACACTAACAGAGAGTCGATGGTGATGGTCATTGAGCATTTTTAATATTTTTCAGTGTATATTTCCTAAACATCCAGTTATGTACATAAATTAATCTACATGCTCATTGTCACGCCCCCCCTTTTTCCCCTTCCGTCGGAGAGGATTCCGGGTTTCGACATTCATGGGGTGTAATGACTCATTTCCTTTTGGGAATTGGGTGTTTGAAGAGTTGCCACCTAAAGATTTTAAGGTACGTTAGGGCACCTATAAGATTTAACTACAACTATGTTTGATAACCAGAGATAGTGTAAGGGCTTGAAATTACTCCAAGGGGAAGGTGTTAGGCACCCCTCAGGATCAACTAGCGAGTTTCCCGGCCAGATAGTTTTTGTGAATTTGTGCAATTAGAAAGTAAACAAATAAAGGCTCAAGTAATAGGGGATTTAAGTTAAACACACAAGTGCAAACAATTATGAAAGGGGCAGATTTTCGAAAAAAAGAGTTATAAGTTAGACATGCTTGTAAAAATAAAAGGGGGTCCTAGGTTTGTTTATAATATGGATCACCTCAATGCAATACCTGGTATGACACTCCTCAAAAGAGGGGATACACGTGGTATTAGCGCACCGGTCATCATATCCATATCTACCCTTCCCACCCCGTGAAGGTATTGAAGCGCAGATTGGTCTCGACCTCTATTGCATGTTGTTACCCGTCCCATTCCTATCAGTCCCGGAGGAATTTAGGACTACTATTCCTATAAGAAGGAGGTTTTAGGCTGACACTTAGGTTTAAAGGTAAAAAGGCTAAGGTGACATACAAAAACACGTAGGACTGCATTTAGAGGGGGAACATATAAACAATTAGAAGGCTCATGTATAAACAATACATATAAATAGCATGACTTAAACACAGTTAAGGTCTGAATTTTAAAATCCTAAATCAGGGAATTTGAGTCAGAACCAGATTCATTATATAACTTAGAAAAGAAGTCTGAATCAGGCATGCCTGCTGGTTGTAGTAGTTGGTAATTAACAAAGGCAATTCCAGTTTTATTCGAGTAATTACATAAGGCTTGCCTAGGCGTAATAGTGATGTCCTATGAACATGATATCTATATTGATTAGGAATGCAGTAAAACAGTGACCGATTTTAAACGAATGACTTCAGATCCTATAGTCA
Organism: Nicotiana tabacum; assembly: GCF_000715075.1. Lineage (NCBI taxonomy): Eukaryota > Viridiplantae > Streptophyta > Magnoliopsida > Solanales > Solanaceae > Nicotiana > Nicotiana tabacum. The sequence continues at coordinate 171,683,525 of NC_134101.1, forward strand.
TGCTTTCTAATAGTAATAAGTCAAGTCAGTGTTTGAAAACTTATTAAAGAAATGACAGATTAATTAACTAATCCAATTCAGAATAAACATCGTGAACTAAACGGCTTCTCCAACTAAATTGGTTTTAAGTTCTATAGGCATGATTTCTATTATAGCTACTTAGATACTACAGGCATGGTATCTAAGTATTAAAAGCTGAATTTGAACCTATAGGCATGATCTTTATTATTAAATCCATTTAGATCCTATAGACATGGTTTCCAATTGTGTGAAAGTAAAGCATGCAGAATTCATTTTTAAACCGTAGCAAATCCTATAGGCATGTTATCTAACAGACCATATTTGAATCAAAATAGACCTATAGGCATGTTATCTACCCAATTTACCCACAATATACAACTGCCCACACTTTTTCACTAATCACCCCAATATCGTTTATAAATTATTACAGACCAAATGATTGAATTACAAAAGAGGTATAGAAATAAGAAATTACAACCAAAGGAAGCCTGATCTTGACTTCCTCTCTGAGTTATGTAATGAACCACTTCAATACCAATATTTCAAAGCCTTTCTCATATTCTGGGTGTGTTAGAGTTTCCTAAGGACCTCAAGGGATCCTAGGCAGTGCTCACACCTAGATTTACATAACCAAACAGAATGAGTGCAGTGTGGAAGGGCCAGCCCTTATGTGTCCAAGTTCAGAGGGAGCTCAAGGGTCCCAAGGCAAGGCTCACAAAAGAGAGGCAGAACCTAGATTCTAGGAATAGGTAAGAGTGCTTGACATAGTTTGAAAAAAGAGTTTGTTTAAAACTGAGTTGAAAGTAATCAGTAACAGAGGCAATTTGAAAGCAGTTGTAGTAATAAAACTCAAAACTCAAACAAACAGAATCAGTAGTCATACAAGGGGGTCAAGGGATTTTGGGAATACACTTGTCTATAAGCACATGACCCCATCATGGGTCTGGTTTGGATATGCACAACAATAGCTGATGCTGGCATGGTCACAAACCAGTCAAAAGAACACAAACACATAGAGGGGATATGGGGGTTTGAGATTCACAAGACAGTAAGTACAAAACAAGTGACTGCCAAAGTATGCTTCCAAACACACATAGGGGAAGCATTAATCTAAGGGAAAAGAGAACATAGTACAACATGCTAGTAATGTAACTTAACTGCAAAAACATAAGCAGAAATAGGCAAGAGTAAAAGAAGCTGAAGCAACTAAAGAAGCATGTTGTTGTTGAGGCTTAAAAAATTAACTAGGACATACCAGTAGAGAAACAAAGTGCAAAAAGGAAAAGTAAGCAAGATTCCACAGTCTAGCCTTGGCTTTCAGCTGGCTAGACAAAGCAGTAGCACAAGTAACAGTAAAGAAAGAGAGAGTTTTTGAGTGTAAGTGTGTGTTTTGAACTCAAATTGTTCGTGTCTTTGAAATAAGGGAGGGTAGGTATTTATAGCTTTGAAAACGAGTAAAGAATAAGGTAACCAGCAAAGTTTTGATACATATATGGAAATAATCACAATCAGAATCAATCAATACAAGTACTTCCCTTTAATCAAGGGATTACTGCTCAAACGGATACTAACAGGGTTAATTAAGGAAAGAAATCAGTTTGAGACAGATTGATTATTTCCATATAAGGGGCAGTAAAAGTATGAAGTAAATAATTGAGACTAAATACAAAATATGCTTAATTTTGGAAAAGGGTTCAAGGTAAAACATCATCACAGTAATTAAAGGATGGAATCAATCAATTTAAACAAATGAGTAAAATTAGGGTTCATAAGAACACCCTTTGCAATCAGTTGCAACATTGAGGGAGTCAGAATCAATCAAGAAAGGGTCATGATTCTGCACCTCAACATATAAATAGCCAGGAATGAACAGGCATGCATGGTCAAACATGTTGTCAAAAAGAAGCAACACAAATATACAGTAGCAGCAGGGGTAAGCTAGGATTCAGTAGTAAAAGAAACCTATTCGAAACATAGTAGTCAAGTAGTCACATAGAACCAAAGTGCAGAGAACCAAACTAACAGGTAAGAAAGTCAGAAACAAGTAAAGACCTTCAAACTCATAGTAATAAGAGAGGAAAACTCTTTTAAGAAATTAGGGCTTCAACAGTAGCCGAGTTTAAGAGATGATAAGAACTCAGAATCAGATAAGTCAAACAAGGAAAAAAGGATTCACACACAAAGAACTCAATCGAAACCAGTATACATGCATAACAAACAAAGGCAGTTTCAACACTCAGATAAAACCAAAAACTCCTAGGGTTTTAACACGATGAAACAGGTAGAAGGACATCATGAGCAAATCATTTTAAACATAGTGAAATCATAAACGATACTAAAAATTGAAGGAGAGATCTTTAAAAAGAGTTTTAGGAAACCCTAATCGTTAAAAAATGAAGATTCATTTTGAAAGAAAATCGAAGAACCTTCAAGAAAACACTTAAGAAGTTCATAATAAGCATAGATCTAAGATAGATATGAAAGAAAATCAAAAGACCTTAAAGCTAGGGTTTCAGAGAACCCCGAAAAAGTGAGAAAGATTTTGAAAGTTACCGATCTAGCTAGAAAAGCTGTGGATCTGACTCGAATGGTCAAAGGTGGCCGGAAAAAAACCAGAGATAGCGGTTGAGCATGGAATGGACCAGATCTCTTTGATATTTGGCCATGAAACCACGAAAACAAACACCCAGGAGCCATATGAGACCGATACACCTCTCAAGAAGCCATGTGAGTCCATGGATTAGGTAGGGATTGCAAGGAACTAGGGTGGAATTGGGCGGCGGCGGCTAGGATTTATGTGAGGCTGCAGAGAGAATTGAGAGGAGAGGGGATTCTAAGGTGGCGAATTGTAATGAGAGAGTTTGGGGGTCGTTTGGGATTAATTAAGGTAAGGGGTAATGGTGGCCGTTCATCTGAATGATCAACGGCCTAGATTAAAAGGGTAGGTGGGGATCCGGGTTTGGGTCGGTTAAAATTGGGCTAGGGTCGGGTATTCAAAATTGGGCTGGGGAATTGAGGTTCAATTTAGGCTAGAATTGAAATACTAATGGGCTATTATTTAAATAGCCAATTTTCCCCTTTAAATTATAAAAAATAGTAAATAAATTTCTAAAGATAAATTGAAATGCTAAAATGATTCACAACATGTAAATAATGATTTAAAAATATAGGGCTTAATTTTATGAATATAAAACACAACTAAATCTTAAAAGGCTAATATTGAAATTATATGCAATTAGCTTTTTAAAAATACTAAATAAAATTATAAAAATATGTAAAAATTACCTTAGCCATATTTTGGCATAAGTATCAAAATCCAATAAATGAATCATCAAAATAATAATTTTGGACATAATTATTAGGATTCTATGGATGAAAAAGGGAAATAAATCAATTTAAAAACCTTACAAAATTATGAAAAAATAATAAAACATTTGGAAATGCTTATATATGCATATATATGCTAGTTTGAAAGTATTTTGCATATTGAAAATATATAGAAAAAATTGGGTATCAACAGCTGCTCCTCTTTACCCGGGAATGATGAAAGAGTTGTCGGGTAAAGATATAATGACCAATTTTGATCGAGCGAAATGGTTTGAAGAAAATTTAGGCCATACCCTGGCTTCTAAGCTACCTACATATCCCTGGCTTCACAAGAATAAGGCCTTATGTAGTTCAGGATCCGTCGGCGGAGTATGCCGATGGAGACTTTTCGAGAACGGGCGCAATATCCAGGGTAAGGTGAGTGACAAGTTTACGGGGATGCTTAAGGCTTGATATGGCTGTGGGGACTGGAGCGGGATTTCTCCTGCTGGGATGACCGTTGCTCTCTGGTTTACCTGCAATGAAATAATACAAGCGTATTTTGTGCATAAATTTAAACATGATGCAAATTCCCGTTGAACTATGAATGTTGTCTTTGGACGGTTAGGATGACGTCTTTAGAACATGACATCCTGGTCCATGAAGCATATGATGAAGGATTCGTAGGCCCTGAAATGATGCTCTCAGGCTATGAGGATGGTGCCTTCGAACCATGATGCCTTTGAATAATGATATGTAAATGATTGAAAGGGATCCTTAGGCCATGACACGGTGTTCTCGGGCAATGAAGATGGTGCATCCAAACGATGACGCCTTCGGATGAGTTGGCAATATTTCAGCCCATGAAAGATGTAGTAGTATGATGCGGACAAGACAGAACTTAGTCTTGCGAATTGAAGGGCAGTTCTTAGCCCGTAAGAGAAACAAAATAAACGATGCTTGAGATAGTGCTTAGTGTCGAAGAAAATTGGAGGCAGAGCTTAACCTCGGAAGGCAGAATGGTAGCCTTATGCAAGATATAGATGGGGGTAGAGCTTATCTTCGGAAGGTAGAATGATAGCCTTATGCAAGATACAGATGGAGATAGCATTTAGTCTCGAAAGGTAGAATGGTAGCCTTATGCAATGCAAATGCAGATGGAGACATCGTTTAGTCTCGAAAGGCAGAATGGTAGCCTTATGCAAGATGTAGATGGAGACAACGTTTCGTCTCGGAAGGCAGAAAGGTAGTCTTATGAAGGTTGGAAGGCAGAATAGTAGCCTTATGCAAGAATACAGATGGAGACAACGTTTAGTCTCGGAAGGCAGAATGGTAGCCTTGTGTAGATTGGAAGGCATAATAGTAGCCTTATGCAAGAATGCAGATGGAGACAACGTTTAGTCTCGGAATGCAGAATGGTAGCCTTATACAAGATGCAGATGGAGACAACGTTTAGTCTCGGAAGGCAGAAAGGTAGCCTTATGCAGGTTGGAAGGAAGAATAGTAGCCTTATGCAAGAATGCAGATGGAGACAGCGTTTAGTCTCGGAAGGCAGAATGGTAGCCTTATGCAGATTGGAAGGCAGAATAGTAGCCTCATGCAAGAATGTAGATGGAGACAACATTTAGTCTCGGAAGGCAGAAAGGTAGCCTTATGCAGATTGGAAGGCAGAATAGTAGCCTTACACAGAAATGCAAATGCAGATGGAGACATCGTTTAGTCTCGGAAGGTAGAAAGGTAGCCTTATGCAGATTGGAAGGCAAAATAGTAGCCTTATGCAAGAATGTAGATGGAGACATCGTTTAGTCTCGGAAGGCAGAATGGTAGCCTTATGCAAAACGAAATAATGAATGATAGTAGAATTTTCTTAGCTGATAGCAGATTGCGATATTGTGATTACTGAGAGCATTGTGACAGATGGAACATCATTGGTGTGTGTGGATAGCAAATACTGGTAAGTGCGACGGTTCTGAGAGTTGTACTCCTGAATAATGTTTGTCCCATGGGTGTATAGTATGTTTGATGATTTCGCAATCCTAGTGCTTGCATCCAAAGAAAATCGTGAGTTCTGTAAGGGGAAAGGTTAGTTCGTATCCCCGCTGGCTTTGCTTGACTTGCTCGACTTTGATCTGGTGTACTATCTGTATCATTGGGGTAGCATTGCTAAACAAAGAAATTTCAATAATAAACATGCATGATTTTGTAAAACGTATGACATAAGTGTATAATTAAAAATAGCTTTTAGATAAAACGACGATTGTGACGTGGTTCGGGACATTGCAACCTTTCTCTTGCTACGGAATTTTGAGGGTCCTCCTCAAAATTCTGCCCCAGTTTGATGGGTTGATGTTGATGACTGTTACTTGTGTGGCGATCATCTGAAGTTACATTGGAATTTTGAGGGTGCTCCTCAAAATTCTGCCCCAATTTCCAATTGCGGGGTAAATGAAATTTTTATTGAATTGTGACCGAACCCATAGGGCTGCATACGTATCCCCTCTTAAATGGGAATCAGGTCAGGCGTAGTTCAATTACATCGTATAAGGAAAGCATAATCAATTACACATAGTAATGCTTGACTACATCTAAATTGATCGGCTTCGGCTAGACTTCTCCGTCCATTTCTACAAGTGTGAAGGCTCCTCCAAATAGAACTCGGTGAACCATGTATAGACCCTGCCAGTTGGGAGAGAACCTCCCTTTAGCTTCATCTTGATGCAAAAATTTTTTCTTTAACACCAGTTGCCCCGGTGTGAACTGTCTTGGCTTGACTTTCTTGTTGAAGGCTTTGGACATTCTGTTCTGATAGAGTTGACCATGGCAAACTGCATTCATCCTCTTTCTGTCTATAAGGACTAGTTTCTCATAATGACTTTTTTACCCATTTTGCATCATCGAGCTCAGCTTCTTGTACGATCCTTAAGGAAGGAATTTCTACCTCGGCGGGAATGAAAACCTCTGTACTGTAAACTTGCATATAGGGGATTGCCCCGTTTGATGTGCGGACTGTGGTGCGATACCCCAATAGAGCAAATGATAACTTCGTGTGCCACTATTTATGCTTTTCTATCATTTTCCTCAATATCTTCTTGATATTCTTATTGGCGGCTTCTACAACTCCATTCATTTGAGGCCTGTAGGCTGTGGAATTCATATGTCTGATCTTGAATGTTTCGCACATAGCTTTCATCAAATCGCTGTTGAGGTTGGAGCCATTATCAATAATGATTGACTCTGGAATCCCGAATCGGCAAACAATGCGGTTGCGGACAAAATCTACCACAACTTTCTTAGTCACTGCTCTATAAGATGCTGCTTCTACCCACTTGGTGAAATAGTCTATGGCTACCATGATAAACATGTGTCCATTGGAAATGGCGTCCTTCTTCAACATCTTAAAGATTGGCTCACAAATAACTGTAGACTATGCTATGAATCAGCTGATGTAGTTGAGCCTTCCCAAGAAACTCATCACATCCTTCTTGTTCTTTGGCGATGGCAATTCTTGAATGGCTTTGACTTTTGATGGATCCAGTTCTATTCCACGGGGACTCAAAATAAACCCAAGAAATTTCCCAGCAGGAACCCCAAATGCGCACTTGGCAGGATTCAGTTTCAGGTTGTACCTTCACAATCTATTGAAGAATTTCCTCAGATCTTCCATGTGATCAGTGGCTTTCTTGGATTTGATGATAACATCATCTACATATACTTCTATTTCCTTGTGTATCATATCATGGAAAATGGTATTCATGGCCCTCATGTAGGTGGCCCTTGTATTCTTCAGGCCGAATGGCATCATCTTGTAACAGTACATTCCCCACGGCATAATGAAAGCCATTTTCTTAGCATCTTCTTCATCCATCCGGATCTAATGATAACCAATGAAGCAATCTACAAGTGACTGTAGCTCATGCTTGTCACAATTGTCAATAGGATGTGTATATTTGGCAAAGGGAAGTCGTCTTTTGGACTGGCCCGGTTAAGATCCCGGTAGTCGACATAGATCCTGACTTTCCCGTCTTTCTTTGGCATAGGCACGATGTTGGCTAACCATGTCGTGTATTCTACTACCCTGAGAACCTTAGCTTTGACCTGCTTGGTGACCTCTTCCTTGATTTTGAGACTCATATCAGGCTTGAACTTTCTGAGGTTTTGCTTTACCGGCGGACATGTTGGATCGGTCGGTAGTTTGTGAGCCACAATAGACGTACTTAGTCCGGTCATGTCATCTTATGACCAGGCGAATATGTCCTCATATTCCTTTAGAAATTCCGTGTATTCTTTCTTTTCTAATGGTGATAGGTGAACGCTGATTCGTGTTTCCTTGACGTTTTATGCATCTCCCAGGTTGACAATTTCGGTCTCGTCCAGGTTGGACTTAGGTTTGTTCTCAAAGTTCTCAACTTCTTTGATAATCTCATTAGGTATGTCATCTTCCTCTGAATCAATGTCCGTTTGTTGTGTTGTCTCGTTGCATGTCACAATCATTGGTTCATCAAGATAAGTAATAGTAATGCTGTATTGGTAAAGTAAGGAGAGAAAACGATAGCAATAAATATCAATTCATAAGAAAAATCAAACATGCTTTTGATAAATTGAATAACTATTTTGAACATCGAAGATCTTATTGCGGGAATTGAAAAATGCGAGAAGACAATCATTTAGTAAATAAAACAGTGAATAATGCTTGTTTTAGACTTGCTACCCCAAGGCTCGTCGGGTTTTGGTTATCCTGACGGTCCAATTCTTGAGATGTGCCCCTCTGCTCACAGCCTGTATGGAAGGGCCTCCCCCCTCCTCCTTGAGAATAACGCAACAGTCCATATCATTGTCCTCTAGAAACAAGTTTTTCACTACTGCAAGTGCTTCTTCTTCATCTGACCCATAAATAATGTCAGCATGTTGGAAGGTTGCTCCAGATGTGGTATTGGCTGCTCTAGTGGATAGTAAGGATCGCGCCATGGTAGATACCAATTGTTGAATTCTTCCCAGGTGTATTCATATCCCAAACCAAAGATAGTGCCATGTTTCTTGAGTTTTATGGGCTTAACGATTCCTTGGAGGTTCTTGCCGAGTCCCTTGCCAGGTTCGTACCCACTCCAGTTCAGTATACTCTCGATTTTGTTATCCCGCCACTTGTCTTTGTTGATAGCATTGACCCGTTCAATGTGGTGGTAAGTTTCTCCACCTAACTTCCTTCTTCCCTCGATTGCCATAATGGTCTGCCGACTGTATATAGGGTTGCTACCGTCGCCGTGAATGATCACCTCTTGGTGAATCCATTCGAACTTTACTGCCTAATGTAGTGTTGATGCTACGGCCCCAGCAACATGAATCCATGGTCGTCCTAATAGCAGGTTGTAAGATGCTGGCACGTCTATCACTTGGGAATCAACATCGAACCATGTTGGCCCCATTTGCAAGCATAGGACAATCTCACCAATGGTGGACCTTTGAGAACCATCGAAGGCTTTCACATTGATTGCTCCATCTTTTATCTCGTGTAGTACTTTACCCAGGTTCTTGAGTGTTACCAGTGGACAAATGTTGAGACTAGAACCTCCATCGATCAGGATTCTGGTGATGAAATAGTCCTCGCATTACACGATGATGTTCAGTGCCTTGTTGTGCCCCAACCCCTCAGGTGGAATCTTGTCCTAATGAAAGGTGATCTTATGGCTCTCCAGCACTTGCCCTACCATGTTAGTCATTTCCCCGCCAGTGATGTTGCTTGGTACATATGCTTCACTTAGCACCTTTAGCAGAGCATTCTTGTGTGTCTCAGAGTTCTGCAGCAAAGAGAGAATGGATATTTGTGCTGGCGTCTTGTTTAATTGGTCGATGACCGAATACTCCTTGGCCTTTATTTTCCTTGAAAGGTCGTCTGGACCTGTCCCAATGATGGGTGGCCGATTGGAGGCCTTGCTTGCTTGACTCAGCTAGATGTTTAGGGGTATAGACTCTACCAATTCTTGTCATACCCTGTGCTGCAACAGTCTCTTTGAACCTGACCTTGCCTTTCCTCCTTGCCTCGACTGTACAATCCCAGGGTACAGCCTTTGTATGGAATGGTGACATGGTCGACATTGTCATTGGGATCGGCGTGGCTATCCTTACTATGAACGGAGCATGTGCCTTGGGTGGCAAAACTGCAACCTCAAATGGTGCGGGTGCATTTGTCGGAGACACAAAGTCAACCTCAATTGGTGCTGGTGTCTTTGCAGATGATGTTGCTTCAAGTTCAAGTGGTACAGACAAGTTCACCTCAGCATCCTCAGATGGTTGAATCTAGACTATGATTGGGTTAAGAGTGATTGTTGTTTTCATTGGGTCATCACTTTTTGCGATCAACCCGATTGAACCCTCGGGATCCCAGTCATCTTCTATTTCAATCATGTGGATACCTCCACTCTTATGGTCTGGCAGAGGGTTGTTGCAGACATTTGGAGCGGGTTCCTTTGCCACAATAATATTGTTATCAATCAAGGACTGTATCTTGTCCTTCAAGGAGCGACACTCATCGATAGTGTGCCCTTTCAGGCCGGAGTGGTATGCACATGATTTGTTTGGGTTAACCCACTGAGAAGGATTCTCAGAGGTTGTAGCAGGGATGGGGGTGACATAACCAGCAGCTTTGAGTCACTCATACAACTGGTCAATAGGTTCGGTGATGGTTGTATATTGTTTTGGAGGTCTGTGATCAAAATTAGGTTAAGGTCTAGGGAAGTTTTGGCGTGCAGGAGGTGATTGATAGTGGGATGGTTGAGCATTATAGGTTTGGTAGACATGCGCAGGTTGGGAGTATCTAGGTGAGGTAGGTTGATATGTAGGAGGTGGAGGTGATTGATAAGTTGGTGGTAGAGCTTGGTATGAGGGTGAAGGTGCTTGGTAATTTGGAGTTGGCTGGCATGTGAGTGGAGGTGTTGGATAAGTTTGGTATTTAAGGGGAGATTTGGTCCTTTGTGCAACCATCATGGCTCCTATGTCCCTTTTCTTGGACACACCACCGGATTTTAAGGCCTTATTTGTAGCTTGCAAGGCCTCGAAGTTTGTAACCATACTGCTCTTGATACGTTCTTCAATTCTCTCACCCAGTTTGATAATGTCGGAGAATTTGTGGTTCTCAATCATCATCAGCCATTCATAATACTATGAATCCTGAGCCCGGACAAAGAACTTGTTCATATGTTCCTCTTCTAAGGCAGGTCTAACCTTAGTAGCTTCGGACCTCCAGTGAGTGGCATACTCGCGAAACGTCTCTGTGGCCTTATTCTTTAGATTCTGAATATAGAACACGTCTAGCGCATTCTCTGTATTAAACCTGAACCTGTCCATAAAGTCAGACGCCATGCTTACCCAGCTTAACCACTTCTTTAAATCTTGGTTGATGTACCAAGATAACGCATCTCCTTTCAAACTCCTCATGAACAACTTCATGCGGATTCTCTCATCTTTCCCTACTCCAACCAACTTGTCACAGTATGTCCTCAGACATCGGGCTGTATGCAAAGATCCTCATAGTTCAGCCCCTCGATTCCTTTACTTCCCTCAACGCCCAAAAGATAACGCAATTTCTTAAGCTCCTCAACCAGGTTCCTGATCAGATCCTTTTCATCAGACTCAGGCGTGCTGGAGATAGGTTGGGTGAAGTGTGGCATGGTCTCCATGTAGATAGGAGTGTTATGGTGGCCTAGTGTGTGGGTGTGAAAATGGTCATTTGTGGAGTTTTAAGGTTCTGGGATGAGTAGTGGAGCATTGTTTGGGATATGGTAGGTATTGCATTGGGTTTTTGGTGGAATAGAGTGATGGTAAGGAGCGGGATGATTCTGTTTCTTTGGGATATTTTGAGGAGGTGTAGGGTTTTGAGTGTTGGGGAAAGGATATGGCAGGTATTGCATTGGGTCTTTGGTGGAATAGTGTGATGGTAAAGAGCGGGATGATTCTGTTGCTTTGGGATATTTTGAGGAGGTGTAGGGTTTTGAGTGTTGGGGAAATTGATATCTGGGGTGCTGAGGGAAAATGACAGGCTTGCCAGATTCCAAACCTAATCAAGCTCTTCTTGAAATTTCAGCAGCTTTTGTTCGAGTTATGACACATTCTCATTAAGAACCTGGGTACCGTGGCCATTAGTGGCCTCTACCCGTTCAACAGTGTTCTCCTTCCTAATGTTGTTCAAATCTTCCATTTTGCCTTTGTTGTTGCTTTTAACAGGACTAAGAGAAGGAGTGGGTGGAGGGCCCATGGATCTCGTGGAATAAGATGATGATGCTAGAGTGCACAAACTTAACCTTTGGAGAGGGGAATAACAAAAGGAAAACAAAAATAAAGATAAAAAGGTAATCAAGTTAGTGAGGATCATAAAAAGTGTTGCAATATTTAAATACATAGTGAGGGAATGTAAATTGTTTCCTAATTTGGGAACCTCTTTGTGCCTGAGGTAGGCCTAGCGATAAATTGATTTGGAGAACTAAGAATGCTAAATGCCTCATTTTATTGATAAAAATAAGACGAATCCCAAATTGACACTAAATAAACAGGAAATAAAAGTCACTAATGGCCATTGGCCTTATTACATTGAAAAAGTGAAAAGATAAACTCCTATCTATTTGGTCCCACATGGACTTCCTCAGGTTGGATGCTCTCGTTGATCAGATCCTCCAGTTCGCGTAGGTTCACCGGTAAAAATGCCTTTGCCAGGTGTTCTTCTTCGTTTCCGTCAGCATTCTGGTAGTCGATAACTCGCTTCCTCACTTTTCCTTCTAATTCCAACAGACTGTATTCCAGATATTCCAACTTTTTGCTAGCATTGGCGACCCTCCCTTTCCACTCATTGATTTGGTCATTTGATGGAAGACTCCTCCACCAGTCCAACAAGAGTGGAGGTGTGTTAATCATACCGAAACTAGGGACCTCGTGCCTCATTTTCTGCAAAACAAAAGGGTTAGACCCTACCCCCACAAGACTCGACTATTTATCATCAACAATTAGCATGAAGCATTTAGTTCTCCAAATAAATGCACAAAACGTGACGATGTTCGTTTAGGTTTAGGGAAACCCAGTGGACTTTTGGACAAGGCTATCTTAAAGGATCATTATGTGGACAACATAACTGATCTGACTAGGTTTGACCATGATGCATGCACAATTTAAACAGAGTAAGGTTTCTATAGGGTTTTAGACCGGTACCCTTTAGCGGACAACTCAAGGGGGAAGGCACGGAACTGTCGACTACACCGCTGATCGACTAGTTTTACTGCAAATATGCCTTTCCGAATTTAGGGGTAATGATATAGGAAGAGCGCAACCACTCATTAAAAGTGTTCCTATGGTATTTGTTTGGCACGAGAGGAGTATGATGTTGAGCATGATTATGCAATAATTAAAATCATGTTGGCACGTATTTGCATGTTAAGAAAGCGATAAATACAACAGTTTCATAATTTAAAGCAGCAATAAAGAAAGAAAACAAGGAAGATATGTCAGTTTCGCATTTGAAAAAGAAATTAAATGCCTAAAGAAATTTAAACAAGTAATTGCACATAGGGAGGTACAAATTCACAAGAACAATCTGAAATGGTAAAAGCCTAAATATCCCCAGCAGAGTCGCCATGTTGTCGTGCCCCCCTTTTTCCCCTTCCGTCGGAGAGGAGTCCGGGTTTCGACATTTATAGGGTGTAATGACTCATTTCCTTTTGGGAATTGTGTATTTGAAGAGTCACCACCTAACGATTTTAAGGTGCGTTAGGGCACCTATAAGATTTAACTACAACTATGTTTGATAATCAGAAATAGGGTAAGGGCTTGAAATTATCCCAAGGGGAAGGTGTTAGGAACCCCTCAGGATACACTAATGTGGTTCCCGGCTAGATAGTTTTTGTGAATTTATGAAATTAGCAAGTAAACAAATAAAGGCTCAAGTAATAGGGGATTTAAGTTAAACACACAAGTGCAAACAATTATGAAAGGGGCAGATTTTGGAAAAAAAGAGTTATAAGCTAGACATGCTTGTAAAAATAAAAGGGGGTCCTATGTTTGTTTATAATATGGATCACCTCAATGCAATACCCGATATGACACTCCTCAGAAGAGGGGATACATGTGGTATTAGCGCACTGGTCATCATATCCAAATCTACCCTTCCTACCCCGTGAAGGTATTGAAGCGCGGATTGGTCTCGACATCTATTGCATGTTGTTACCCATCCCATTCCTATCAGTCCCGGAGGAATTTAGGACTACTATTCCTATAAGAGGGAGGTTTTAGGCTGACACTTAGGTTTAAAGGTAAAAAGGCTAAGGCGACATACAAAAACACATAGGACTGCATTTAGAAGGGGAACATATAAACAATTAGAAGGCTCATGTATACCTCCGCAAACAATACATATAAATAGCATGACTTAAATACAGTTAAAGTCTGAATTTTAAAATCCTAAAGTAGGGAATTTGAGTCAGAACCAGATTCATTATATAACTCAGAAAAGAATTCCGAATCAGGCCTGCCTGCTGGTTGTAGTAGTTGGTTATTAATAAAGGCAATTCCAGTTTTATTCCAGTAATTACCTAAGGCTTGCCTAGGCGTAATAGTGATGTCCTATGAACATGATATCTATATTGATTAGGAATGTAGTAAAACAGTGAGCGATTTTAAACGGACGGCTTGAGATCCTATAGTTATGCTTTCTAATGGTATTAAGTCAAGGCAATGTTGAAAACTTATTAAATAAACAATAGATTAATTAACTAATCCAATTCAGAATAAACACCGTGAACTAAACAGCTTCTCCAACTAAACCGGTCTTAAGTTCTATAGACATGATTTCTATTATGGCTACTTAGATCCTACAGGCATGGTATCTAAGTATTAAAAGTTGACTTTAAACCTATAGGCATGATCTCTATTATTAAAGACATTTAGATCCTATAGACATGGTTTCTAATTGTGTGAAAGTAAAGCATGCGGAATTCATTTTTAAACTGTAGCAAATCCTATAGGCATGTTATCTAACAAACCATATTTGAATCAAAATAGACCCTATAGGCATGTTATCTACCCAATTTACCCACAATATACAACCGCCCACCCTTTTTCATTAATCACCCCAATATCGTTTACAAATTATTACAGACCAAATGATTGAATTACAAAAGAGGTGCAGAAATAAGAAATTACAACCAAAGAAAGCCTGATCTTGACTTCCTATCTAAGTTATGTAATGAACCACCTCAATACCAACATTTCAAAGCCTTTCTCATATTTTGGGTGTGTCAGAGTTCCCTAAGGACCTCAAGGGATCCCAGGCAGTGCTCACACCCAGATTTACATAACCAAATAGAATGAGTGCAGTGTGAAAAGGCCAGCCCTTATGTGTCCAAGTTCAGAGGGAGCTCAAGGGTCTCAAGGCAAGGTTCACACAAGAGGGGCAAAACCTAGATTCTAGGAATAGGTGAGAGTGCTTGACATAGTTTGGAAAAAGAGTTTGTTTAAAACTGAGTTGAAAGTAATCAGTAACAGAGGCAATTTGAAAGAAATTGTAGTAATAAAACTCAAAACTCGAACAAACAGAATCAGTAGTCATACAAGGGGGTCAAGGGATTTTGGGAATTCATTTGTCTGTAAGCACATGACCCCAGCAGGGGTCTGGTTTGGACATGCACAACAATAGCTGATGCTGGCATGGTCACAAACTAGTCAAAAGAGTACAAACACATAGAGGGGATATGGGGGTTTGGGATTCACAAGACAGTAAATACACAACAAGTGATTGCTAGAGTATGCTTCCAAACACACAAAGGGGAAGCATTAATCTAAGAGGAAAGGGAACATAGTACAACATGCTAGTAATGTAACTTGACTGCAGAAACATAAGCAGAAATAGGCAAGAGTAAAAGAAACTGAAGCAACTAAAGAAGCATGTTGTTTTTGAGGCTTAAAAAATTAACTAGGACATACTAGTAGAGAAGCAAAGTGCAGAAAGGAAAAGTAAGCAAGATTCCACAGTCTAGCTTTGGCTTTCAGCCGGCTAGAAAAAGCAGTAGCACAAGTAGCAGTAAAGAAAGAGAGAGTTTTTGAGTGTAAGTGTGTGTTCTGAACTCAAATTGTTCGTGTCTTTGAAAGAAGGGAGGGTAGGGTATTTATAGTTTTGAAAACGAGTGAAGAATAAGGTAACCAGTAAAGTTTTGATATATACATGGAAATAATCACAATCAGAATCAATCAATACAAGTACTTCCCTTTAATTAAGGGATTACTGCTCAAACAGATACTAACAGGGTTAATTAAGGAAAGAAATCAGTTTGAAACAGATTGATTATTGTCATATAAGGGGCAGTAAAAGTATGAAGTAAATATTCGAGACTAAATACAAAATATGCTTAATTTTGGAAAAGGGTTCAAGGTAAAACATCATCACAGTAATTAAAGGACGAAATCAATCAATTTAAACAAATGAGTAAAATTAGGGTTCATAAGAACACCCTTTGCAATCAGTCGCAACATTGAGGGAGTCAGAATCAATCAAGAAAGGGTCATAATTCTGCACCTCAACATATAATAGCCAGGAATGAACAGGCATGCAGGGTCAAACATGTTGTAAAAAAGAAGCAACACAAATATACAGTAGCAGCAGGGGTAAGCTAGGACTTAGTAGTAAAAGAAACCTATTCGAAGCACAGTAGTCAAGTAGTCACATAGAACCAAAATGCAAAGAACCAAACTAACAGGTAAGAAAGTCAGAAACAAGTTAAGACCTTCAAACTCATAGTAATAAGCGAGGAAAACTCTTTTAAGAAATTAGGGCTTCAACAGTAGTCAAGTTTAAGAGATGATAAGAACTCAGAATCAGATAAGTCAAACAAGGAAAAGAGGATTCACACACAAAAAACTCAATCGAAACCAGTATACATGCAAAACAAACAAAGGCAGTTTCAGCACTTAGATAAAACCAGAAACCTCTAGGGTTTTAACATAATGAAATAAGTAGAAGGACAGCATGAGCAAATCATTTTAAACATAGTGAAATCATAAATGATACTGAAAATCGAAGGAGAGATCTCTAAATAGAGTTTTAGGAAACCCTAGTCGTTAAAAAAATGAAGAGTTATTTTGAAAGAAAATCGAAGAACCTTCGAGAAAACACTTAAGAAGTTCATAATAAGCACAAATCTAAGATAGATCTAAAAGAAAATCAAAAGACCTTAAAGCTAGGGTTTCAGAGAACCCAGAAAAAGTGAGAAAGACTTTGAAAGTTACCGATCTAGCCAGAAAAGCCGTGGATCTGACTCGAACGGTCAAAGGTGGCTGGAAAAAGACCAGAGATAGCGGTTGAGCAAGGGCTGGACCAAATCTCTTTGAGATCTGGCCATGAAACCACGGAAACAAACACCCAGGAGCCATAGTAGACCAATACACCTCTCAAACAGCCATGGGAGTCCATGGATTAGGTAGGGATTACAAGGAACTAGGGTGGAATTGGGTGGCGGCGGCTAGGGTTTATGTGAGGCTGCAGAGACGATTGAGAGGAGAGGGGATTCTAAGGTGGCGGATTGTAACAAATGAGAGGGTTTGGGGGTAGTTTGGTATTAATTAAGCTAAGGGGTAACGATGGTTGTTGATCTGAATGATCAACGACCTAGATTAAAAGGGTGGGTGGGGATCCGGATTTGGGTCGGTTTTAATTCAAAATTCGGCTAGGGAACTGGGGTTCAATTTAGGCTAGAATTGAAATACAAATGGGCTATTATTTAAATAGCCAATTTTTCCCCTTTAAATTATAAAAAATAGTAAATAAATTTCTGAAAATAAATTGAAAAGTGCTAAAATGATTCACTACATGTAAATAATGATTAAAAAATATAGGGCTTAATTTTATGAATATAAAACACAACTAAATCTTAAAAGGCTAATATTGCAATTATATGCAATTAGCTTTTCAAAAATACTAAATAAAATTGTAAAAATATGTAAAAATTACCTTAGTCATATTTTGGCATAAGTATAAAAATTCAATAAATGAATCATCAAAATAATAATTTTGGAAATAATTATTGGGATTTTATGGATGAAAAAGGGAAATAAATCAATTTAAAAACCTCACAAAATTATGAAAAAAAAAATAAAACATTTGTACATGCATATATATGCTATTTTGAAAGTATTTTACATATTGAAAATATATAGGGAAAAATTGAGTATCAACACTCATCAGGTTTTATCAACAATACCAATTTCAAGAAAGAGACGGCAAAATCAAGAGGAATATTTGAGAGCCTATGTCTAAGAATATGAGAGAATACGACTTATTGGAGAAGGTGACTATAATAAATACTTTGTTGAGTTTATTGTAAGAAATAGTGTAGTGTAGCAAGAAAAATTGATGATGAATGGTATTTCTGTGATTGGAAAAAAATAGGAATGTCAATGTATATTTTTAATGGAGTAAAAAATAGAAAGAAGAAGGCGATGAACTGTAAGAGAAAGTTTTGTTTTCTTAAAGAAATGAGTGTGTGAGAATTCTGGATATTGGAGTATTTTTGAAAAGAAAGAGGATAAAGAAATGGAAGATGGAGAGGAAGAAAGGTAGACTAATGAAAAAGTATTTTTGATTATGGGTTTGGATGCGGGTGAATTTATGTTAATTTGGGGTGAGTTTTAAGTTAGATCAATGAGATGATGACACGTGAAAATCAATTTTTTTTACTAAATAGGGTTGTTAGTCATAAGGGTAGTGTTGAGGGTAAATTTTACAAAATAGGTGGACATAGAATATTATTGTACCAACTCCAATTGTCTAGGGGCAGTTTTGGCCCTTTTCCGTTACTATTATTGAGAGCAATTTGTCTTTTTTAGAATCCATTTTATCTAATTTTGGGTCGGAATTTTCTATCCGAGACTTGGGTCCATTAAGCTTCTTCCTTGGTGTTCAATTCTATCGCGCTTCAACTGGCATATTCCTCTCTCAAAGACAATATATTCATCATTTTCTCTCCAAAGCATGGATGTTTCAATGCAAGCCATTGTCGACTCTCATTAGAGTTAACTACAAGCTTCACACCGGAGACAGTCCTCTCTTCTGTGATGCTATTTTGAATTGTCATATCATAGGAACCTTATAATATGTCACTCTTATACGACGAGTCCTCGCCTTTATAATCAATAAAGTTGTCAATTTATGCACAATCTAACTGTGAATCAATAAGCATCCGTCAAGCAAATTCTTTGCAATTTGAAACACACTCAAAATCATTGCTTTAAAATTCCTCTATTAGAAAAATTGGTAGAGCAAGACAATACAAAAGAACACTCAAAACTCACAAAGAAGAAAGCAGAGAAAATAACAATTTCTATTCAACTTGACTTACTTCAAATGGCTAGGAATACATGGCTATTTATAGGAAACGCCATTCATGTATCTAGCCTAGAATACATGTAAACATACTAATCATGTCCACACTTCACATATATTCCAAAGTACATGGATGGCACCTCTAGACATTGTATCTTTTACTATGCATCAACGTATTCATACTCTAATAAATGTACTAACTTAATATTCTAGTTCATGAACTAATGTAGACAAATAAAAAAAGTTTATTATTTTCACATTTCGACATCCCCCCTTAAACCTATTTCATCACTCCAAGAGCCTTCTTTAGCTTTTGAAAAAGCTCAATCTTCAACGGCTTGGTGAAAATATTCACAACTTGGTCTTGCGACTTCATGTGCTCAAGTTCCATAACTTTATTTGATATGCAATCTCTAATAAAGTGATACCTAGTATCAATATTCTTACTCCTTTCATGAAATACCAAATTCTTGGTTAGTTTAATAGCTGATTTTTTATCAACAAAATATCATTGTTGCACCTTTCTGTGGTGGGTGAAGTTCCTCCTATAAGCTCCTTAGCCAAATTGCATGACAAATATAAGAACAAGCTGCTACATACTCCGCTTCACAAGTTGACAAAGTCACAATTGGTTATTTCTTAGAATTTTATGTAAATGTGAGAAAGAAAACAACCCCAGTAGTGCTCTTTCAATCATCAATATCACCAGCCCAATCACTGTCACAATATCCAATAAGCTTGGAGTCTTTATGTGACGATCCGGCCAGTCGTCTCATGAGTTACCACTCCATTTTTCCTATTTCTGCTTCTTATTGCTTTTTTTATTGGTTCTATATGTGATCGGGTTGGTTGGCTCGGGTTCGGAAAGGTTTTGAGAAGGTTTGAGGCACTTAGTCTCTTTTGAGGAAGCTTAAGTTGAAAAAAGTTAACCGGATATTGAGTTATGTGTTAGAGAGCTCGGATGTCAGTTCCGATAGTTCGGATAGCTTCGAGAGGTCATTTGAGACTTAGGAGCATGATCGGAATGTGTTTTGGAGGTCCGGAGTAGATTTAGGCTTGAATTAGCGAAATTGGATTTTAGCATTTTTTGGTTGATAGGTGAGATTTTGATATATGGGTCGGAATGGAATTCCTAGAGTTGCAGTAGTTCCGTTGTGTCATTTGAGATGTGTGTGCAAACTTTTAGGTCATTTGGACGTGGTTTGGTTTACTTTTTGATCAAAAAAATAATTCGGAAGATTTTTGAAACTTAGGCGTGAATCCGATATGTTTTAATTGACTCGATGTTGTTTGAGGTGTTTTGAATATTGGTATAAGTTTGAATGGTGGTATATGATGTTTTTGTGCTTTTGGTTGAGGTCCCGGGGGCCTCGGGGTGATTTCGGATGGTTGGCGGAAAGTTTGGAAATTTGGTTTGGCAGCTGAAGTGTTGGAAGTTGCTGTCATAACTGCACCTGCGGCTAGGGGATCGCAGGTGCGGTCTCGCATAAGAGAAAAGGGAGCCGCAGATGTGGCCAAGTTGAATGCTAGCTAAAATCGCAGAAGTGGTCGAGGAAGCGCACCTGCGATGGCGCAGGTGCGATATTTTAACCGCAGATGCGGAAATTGGTCAAGTAAGTGAAAACCGCAGATGCGGCGCTTGGGACCGCAGAAGCAGTTGTGCATGTGCAAAAAGCCTGGGCCAGAAGGTAAAAATTATTTCCTTCGCGATTTTTGAGCTATTCCACCATTTCTAAGTCGGTTTTTGGAGCTTTTTGGGCGATTTGAAGAAGGATTTCAAGGGGGTTTCATTGAGGTAAGGATTTTGGACCTAAAACTCGTTTCTATGGTATTATTTCACGGATTAAAGCTGTAATTAATGAAATTTAAGGGTTAATATTGGGGAAACTAGGGCTTGGCATTGGAGACCTAGACTTGAGGATTTGAGGGGCCATTTGTGGTCGGATTTTGTGACTTTTGATATGTATTAACTCATGGGAAGATAAGGAATCTATTGATGTAAAATTTATCGAATTTCGAGACCTGGGCCCAGGGTCGGATTTTGGTTATTTCGGGATTTATGTTGTAAATTAATTATTTTTGCTTGGACTTCGTTCCCTTAGCCTATTTTGACATCATGATTCTTATTTTGGATAGATTTGATGTGAGTTGAGGCTGATTCGAGGGGCAAAGGCATCGCGGGCTAATGTTTGGACCAGGTTGAGGTGAGTAATAATTTTAAATATTGTCCTGAGGGTATGAAGCCCCGAATTTGCACATCGTGGTGCTATATTGAGGTGACGCACGTGCTAGATGACGAGCGTGGGGTCATGCACTGTTGGGGATTATGACTTAGTCCATCCCGAATGACTATTAAGTTGCGTATTTGATTGAAAACTGTTTGCTATTATTGTGTTCTGGAAATTATTACCATATTTGGGCCTCGTGCCAACTATTTAAACCCTTAGGGGATTTTTAATGATATTTTCTCATTGTTTTGAATTTATACTTATACTCAGTCATGCTATATTCAATTGTTTTCATAACACAACCATGTCTACTGTGCTTTAACACTTAAAATGATATTTTAAATGATATTTTGAGCTGAGCATAATATTTTACTGTTGCCCGAGTGACTTGTGAGAATTTTGACTGAGTAAGGCCGAGGGCCTACGTTGTGAGGAAACACCTGATTATGGTTATGAGGTCGAGGGCCTGAGATTGGTACGCCACGAGGTGGCTTGTTGATATGAGGCCGAGAGCCTAGTGATAATGCTACGAGATGGCTTGATATTGCGCTTGGGCGGTAAGGGGCCCCTCTAGTTGTCTTCACACCCCCAGTGAGTATGGGTACCTATTGTGATATAAGATAGAGCCCGAGGGGATGGTATTGTTTCACGTGTTGCCCGAGGGGCTGATTCTGTTGGTATTATGCCCGAGGGGCGGTTCTTTATGTGTTTACCTTTTCCAGTTGCATGTCTTTTACTTGCTTAACTGTTTAAAAAGGCATTTTAAGAAGCTTAGACTGAACTAAAGTGATTTTTCATATTTACACTGTTTCATTACTTTTTCTGGCTTTTACTGCTTCCTTATAGTCTGTAATGTGCTTTACGTGATTTCTTATTACT
This sequence comes from Nicotiana tabacum, assembly GCF_000715075.1. Taxonomy (NCBI): domain Eukaryota; kingdom Viridiplantae; phylum Streptophyta; class Magnoliopsida; order Solanales; family Solanaceae; genus Nicotiana; species Nicotiana tabacum. Next base: position 171,705,305 of record NC_134101.1, read on the forward strand.
TAGTATGCATTTATTATTATTACTCACTAAGTTGGAGTACTCACTTTACTCCCTGCACCCCATGTGCAGATTCAGGCGCTTCAGGTCCCGCTAACAAGTATTGATCCTTCCAGCTCATGCGGATTCAGAGATTCTCTAGGTAGCTGCCGGCGTTCGCAGCCCAGAGCTTCTTCCGTTATCTTATTTTCTCTGTTTTAGCTCTGTATCAGACTATGTAGACTCCTCAGACTTGTAGTACATTGATAGATGCTCATGACTGGTGATACCCCGATATCGGGCTTTGTTGGTTTAATTCCGCAAATTGTATTCTCACTGCTTATTATGGGATTTTATCATGTTTAAGACTTAATTGTATTATCTTAACTGCTTAATAAGGGAATTGGGAAGGTGTCGGCTGGCCTTGTCTTCGTGAGAGGCGCCATCACGACCGGGTCCTGGTTTCAGGGTCGTGACAAGTTGGTATTAGAGCCTAGGTTACATAGGTCTCACGAGTTATGAGCAGGTTTAGTAGAGTCTTGCGGATTGGTACAGAGACATCTGTATTCATCCTCGAGAGGCTGCAGAACCTTTAGGAAAAACTTCATATTCTTGAAATTCTTGTCGTGTGAATCTGTTGATCCGAGTACTAAACTTCTGTTATTCTATATCTCACAGATGGTGAGGACACGCGCTATCGGTCAGTATGGACAACCACCAGTACCACCAGCTATGGCCACTAGAGTCCGAGGACGCGGTCGTGGCCGCAGTAAGGGTAGAGGTGTGGCCCGCACAACATCTAGGGCAGCACCTGCAGATCTACCACCCGCCCCAATTCATGATCAGGTCCCAGTTATGGATGTTCCAGCAGCACCAGCTCAGCCCATCATGATTCCAGGACTTCAGGAGGCCTTGGCTCAGATTCTATTAGTTTGCACTGGCCTAGCTCAGGCGGTTTCAGTCACTACAGCCATAACTACTTCTCAACACTCAGACTCCTGCCGCTCGCACACCTGATCAGGTCCTGCAGGGACTTCAGACACCGGGGGCACATCCAGCCCAGCCGATTGTAGCTACTCAAGACTATGTAGTTCCTACCATGCCAGAGGACAAGCAGCGTAGGTTGGAGAGCTTTGGTAGACTTCAACCTCCGACCTTTAGTGGTGTAGAGGGTGAGGATGCCCAGGGTTTCTTAGATAATTGTCAGAAGATGCTTTGTACAGTGAGTATTCTGGAGACTAGTGGGGTCACTTTCACTACTTATCAGTTTTCTGGAGCTGCCTTCACTTGGTGGGAGGCTTTTGAGAGGTGTAGGCCTGCTGGTGCAACACCCCTTACTTGGAAGCAGTTCTGCGTTCTCTTTCTGGAGAAGTATGTGCCGCAGTTTCACAGGGAGGAGCTGCACAGGCAGTTCGAGTGGTTGCGTCAAGGAGAGATGACTGTGATGCAGTATGAGATGAGGTTCTCAGAGTTAGCTCGTCATGATATTTGGTTGGTTCCGACAGATACAGAGAGGATTAAGAGGTTTTTTGATAGCCTCACTTATCAGCTTCGTATTCTTATGACTAGGGAGAGGGTGACTGGTACGATTTTTGAGGAGGTTGTAGACATTGCTCGAGAGATTGAGTCAGTTTGTCGCCAGGAGCGAGAGGAGAGGGAGGCCAAGAGGCCTTGAGGGTCTGGTAGTTATAGTGGTGCTCCTTCGATAGGTCAGTTTCAGCACGGTAGAGGCCGTCCTTTCAGGCATGCTCAGCCAGCTCGCCCAGGTTATCGTGGGGCGCCATCGGGTCATGGTTCTCATAGTTCTCATCAGGGCCAGTCATCACTTAGTGCCCTTCTAGCTCAGAGTTTGTCCCGTGCTCCATCAGTTTAGGGCTCTTCTATGCCAGGTGCATCATCTAGTCATTCCAGTGCTAGAGGTTTCCTTCAGTCCCCTTTTCCAGCACCAGGAGTTGCTATGAGTGTGGAGAGATAGGTCATATGTGGAGGTAGTGTCCTCATCGTCTTGTGGGTTCATCTCAGTAGAGGAGTCAACTATCGGCTTCAGCGCTAGTTACTTCATCATCACCCACTCAGCCAGCTAGGGGTGGAGGCCAGACATCTAAAGGCCATCCTAGAGGGAGAGGTCGATCAGGCCCGTTTCTATGCACTTCCAGCTAGACCCGATGCTATTGCTTCCGATGCTGTTATCACAAGCATTGTTTCAGTCTGCCACAGAGATGCCTCTGTATTATTTGATCCCAGTTCCACCTTTTCTTATGTGTCATCATACTTTGCTCATTATTTGGGTACGCCCCGTGAGTCTTTTCTTTCGCATGTTCATATATCTACCCTAGTGGGTGATACTATTATTGTAGACCGTGTGTACTGGTCATGTGTGGTGACTATTGGGGGTCTGGAGACCCGAGTGGATCTTTTATTATTGTGTATGGTGGATTTTGATGTTATTTTGGAAATGGATTAGCTATCTCCATGTCGTGCTATTCTGGACTATCATGCTAAGATTGTCACATTGGCTACACCAGGTGTGCCACAGATTGAGTGGCGAGGTTTGACTGATTATGTTCCCAGTAGAGTAATCTTATTCTTGAAGGCCCAGTGTATAGTTGGGAAGGGTTGTCTTTCGTATCTAGCCTTTGTGAGGGATGTCGGTGCAGAGACTCCCAGCATTGATTCTGTTCTAGTTGTGAGGGATTTTCCTGATGTGTTTCCTGCAGACCTTCCGGGCATGCCACCGAATAGGGATATTGATTTTGGTATTGACCTGGTGCTAGGCACTCAACCCATTTCTATTCCGTCGTATCGTATGGCACCAGTGGAGTTGAAGGAGTTAAAGGAGCAGCTTCAGGAACTCCTTGATAAGGGGTTCATTCGGCCTAGTGTGTCACCTTGGGGTGCACCGGTTCTATTTGTGAAGAATAAGGATGGCACTATGAGGATGTGCATTGATTATAGCCAATTGAACAAAGTGACTGTTAAGAACAAGTATCCTTTGCCTCGCATTGATGATTTATTCGACCAGCTTCAGGGAGCGAGAGTGTTCTCCAAGATTGATCTCTATTCAGGTTATTACCAGTTGAAGATTAGGGACTCGAATATTCTTAAGACAGCTTTCAGGACCAGATATGGTCATTATAAGTTCTTGGTGATGTCGTTTGGGGTGACCAATGCCCCAGGAGCGTTCATGCATTTGATGAACAACGTGTTCCGGCAGTATCTCGACTCTTTTGTCATAGTTTTCATTGATCATATTGTGGTGTACTCGCATATCCACAAGGAGCACACGAAGTATTTGAGAGTTGTGTTGCAGAGATTGAGGGAGGAGAAGCTTTATGAAAAATTCTCCAAGTGTGAGTTTTGGCTCAGTTCAGTGGCTTTCTTGGGGCACGTGGTATCCAGTGAGGGTATTCAGGTTGATCCGAAGAAGATAGAGGCAGTTCAGATTTGGCCCAGACCGTCCTCAACAACAGAGATTCACAGCTTTCTTAGTTTGGCAGGCTATTATCGCCGGTTTGTTCAGGAATTCTCATCTATCGTATCGCCCTTGACCAAGTTGACTTAGAAGGGTACTTCATTCGTATGGTCGGATGAGTGTGAGGAGAGCTTTTAGAAGCTCAAGACAGTTTTGACCATAGCTCCAGTGTTAGTTTTGCCATCAACTTTAGGTTCATATATCGTGTATTATGATGCTTCGAGAGTTGGTATTGGGTGTGTATTGATACAAGAGGGTAGAGTTATTGCTTATGCTTCTCGTCAGTTGAATCCCCATGAGAAGAACTACCTCGTTCATGATTTGGAGTTGGTTGTCATAGTTCATGCGTTGAAGATTTGGAGGCATTACTTGTATAGTGTGTCTTGTGAGGTGTTTACTGATCATCATAGTCTCCAGCACTTGTTCAAGCAGAAGGATCTAAATTTTAGGCAGCGGAGGTGGTTGGAGTAGCTAAAAGATTATGATATTATTATATTGTATCATCCGGGAAAGGCTAATGTGATGGCCGATGCTTTGAGCCGAAAGGCGGTGAGTATGGGGAGTTTGAAATATATTCCAGTTGGGGAGAGACCTCTTACAGTTGATGTTCAGGACTTGGCCAATCGGTTCGTGAGGTTAGATATTTCGAAGCCCAGTTGGGTATTAGCTTGTGTGGTTTCTCGGTCTTCCTTATATGATCGTATCAGAGAGTGCCAGTATGATGATCCGCATTTGCTTGTCCTTAAGGATAGAGTTCAGCATGATGATGCCAGAGATGTGACCATTGGTGATGATAGGGTGTTGAGGATGCAGCGCCGGATATGTCTGCCCAATGTGGATGGGCTTCTAGAGTAGATTCTAGATGAGGCCCATAGCTCGCGGTATTCCATTCATCCGGGTGTTGTGAAGATGTATTAGTATCTGAGATAGACATTATGAGATAGATATTATTGGTAGAGAAGAATGAAGAAAGACATTATGGGATTTGTAGCTCGGTGTCTCAATTGTCAGCAGGTGAAATATGAGCATCAGAGACCGGGTGGCTTGCTTCAGCGGATGGATATTCCAGAGTGGAAGTGGGAGCGGATCACTATGGACTTTGTAGTTGGGCTCCCATAGACTTTGAAGAAGTTCGACGCTATTTGGGCGTTATTTGGCTGACCAAGTTCGCACACTTCATTCCCGTATGTACTACCTATTCTTCGGAGCAGTTGGCAGAGATCTATATCCGGGAGATTGTTTGTTTGCATGGTGTTCCAATTTCCCTCATCTCAGATACGGCACTCAGTTTACTTCACAGTTTTGGAGGTCGGTACAGCGAGAGTTGGGTACTCAGGTTGAGTTGAGCCCGAATTTTCACCCTCAGACGGACGGGCAGTCCGAGCGCACTATTTAGATATTGGAGGGCATGTTGCGTGCTTGTGTCATTGATTTCGGAGGGTCATGGGATCAGTTTCTATCGCTTACAAAGTTTGCTTATAACAACAGCTACCAGTCGAATATTCAAATGGCTCCATATGAGGCTTTGTATGGGAGGTGGTGTAGATCTCCAGTTGGTTGGTTTGAGCTAGGTGAGGCTAGGCTATTAGGGACAGACTTGGTGTAGGATGCTTTAGAAAAGGTGAAAGTAATTCAGGAGAGGCTTCGTACAGCGCAGTCGAGGCAAAAGAGTTATGCTGATAGGAAGGTTCGGGATGTGTCCTACGTGGTTGGTGAGAAGGTTCTGTTGAAGGTTTCTCCCATGAAGGGTGTTATGAGATTTGGGAAGAAAGGTAAGTTGAGTCCTCGATTCATTGGGCCTTTTGAGGTGCATCGGAGGATTGGGGAGGTGGCTTATGAGCTTGATTTGCCACCCAACTTGTCGAGTGTGCATCCGGTATTTCATGTTTCTATGCTCCGGAAGTATATTGCGGATCCATCTCATGTTCTGGATTTTAGCATGGTTCAGTTGGATGATGATTTGACTTATGATATGGAGCCAGTAGCTATTTTGGATCATTAGGTTCGAAAGTTGAGATCAAAGGATTTAGCTTATGTGAAAGTGCAGTGGAGAGGTCGGCCCATAGAGGAGGCTACCTGGGAGACCAAGAGGGAGATGCAGAGCAGATATCCTCACCTGTTTGAGGCTTCAGGTATGTTTCTTGACTCGTTCGAGGACGAACGTTTGTTTAAGAGGGGGAGGATGTGACGACCCGGCCAGTCATCTCATGAGTTACCGCTCCGTTTTCCCCATTTATGCTTCTTATTGCTTTGTTTATCGGTTCTATATGTGATCGGGTTGGTTGGCTCGAGTTCGGAAAGGTTTTAAGAAGGTTTGAGGCACTTAGTCTCTTTTGAGCAAGCTTAAGTTAGAAAAAATCAACCGGATGTTGACTTATGTGTTAGAGGGCTCGGATTTAAGTTCTGATAGTTTGGATAGCTTTGGAAGGTGATTTTAGACTTAGGAGCGTGATCGGAATGTGTTTGGGAGGTCCGGAGTAGATTTAGTCTTGAATTGGCGAAATTGGATTTTTGGTGATTTTTGGTTGATAGGCGAGATTTTGATATAGGGTATGGAATGGAATTCCAAGAGTTGCAATAGTTCTGTTGTATTATTTGGGATGTGTGTGCAAAATTTCAGGTCATTCGAACGTGGTTTGGTTTACTTTTTGATCAAAAGCGTAATTCAGAAGATTTTGGAAACTTAGGCTTGAATCTGATATGTTTTGGTTGATTCGATGTTGTTTGAGGTGTTTTGAAGATTGGTATAGGTTTGAATGGTGGTATATGATGTGTTTGTGCTTTTGGTTGAGGTCCCGGGGGCCTCGGGGTGATTTCGGATGGTTGGCGGAAAGTTTGGAAATTTGGTTTGGCAGCTGAAGTGTTGGAAATTGCTGCCATAACCGCACCTGCGGCTAGGGGACCGCAGGTGCGGTCTCGTAAAAGCGAAAAGGGAGCCGTAGATGCGGCCAAGTTGAATGCTAGCTGAAACTGCAGAAGCGGTCGAGGACGCACAGGTGCGATATTTTAACGGCAGATGCGGAAATTGGTAAAGTAAGTGGAAACCGCAGATGCAACGCTTGGGACTGCAGAAGTGGTTGCGCATGTGCGAAAAGCCTGGGCCAGAAGGTATAAATTATTTCCTTCGCGATTTTTGAGCTATTCCACCATTTCTAAGTCGGTTTTTGGAGCTTTTTGGGCGATTTGAAGAAGGATTTCAAGGGGGTTTCATTGAGGTAAGGATTTTGGACCTAAAACTCGTTTCCATGGTATTATTTCAAGGATTAGAGCTATAATTAATGGAATTTAAGGGTTAAAATTGGGGAAACTAGAGCTTGGTATTGGAGACCTAGACTTGAGGATTTGAGGGGCCATTTGTGGTCAGATTTTGGGACTTTTGATATGTATGAACTCGTGGGGAGAGAAGAAATCTATTGATGTAAAATTTATCGAATTCCTAGACGTGGGCTCGGGGGTCGGGTTTCGGTAATTTTGGGATTTATGCTATAAATTGATTATTTTCGCTTGGGCTTCGTTCCCCTAGCCTATGTTGATATTGTGATTCTGATTTTGGATATATTTGACGTGAGTGGAGGCCGATTCGAGGGGCAAAGGCGTCACGGGCTAGAGTTTGGACCGGGTTCAGGTGATTAATGATTTTAATTGTTGTCCTGAGGGTATGAAACCCCGGATTTGCACATTGTGGTGATATAATGAGGTGACACACATGCTAGATGACGAGCGTGGGGTCGTGCACTATTGGGGATTGTGACTTAGTCCGTCCTGAATGACTATTAAGTCGCGTATTTGATTGAAAATTATTTGCTATTATTGTGTTCAAGAAATTATTACCATATTTGGGCCTCGTGCCAACTATTTGAACCCTTAGGGGATTTTTACTGATATTTCCTCACTGTTTTGACTTTATACTTGTACTCATTCATGCTATATTTTACTGTTTTCATAACTCAGTCATGTCTACTATGCTTTAACACTTAAAATTATATTTTAAATGATATTTTGGGCTGAGCATCATGTTTTACTGTTGCCGGAGTGGCTTGTGAGAATTTTGACTGAGTAAGGCCGAGGGCCTACATTGTGAGGAAAAACTTGATTATGGTTATGAGGTCGAGGGCCTGAGATTGGTACGCCACGAGGTGGCTTGTTGATATGAAGCTGAGAGCCTAGTGATAATGCCACGAGATGGCTTGATATTGCGCTTGGGCCGTAAGGAGCCCCTCCAGAAGTCTGCACACCCCCAGTGAGTGCGAGTACCCATTGTGATATGAGATAGATCCCTAGGGGCTGGTATTGTTCCACGTGTTGCCCGAGGGGCTAATTCTGTTGGTATTGTGCCCGAGGGCCGTTTCTTTATGTGTTTACCTTTTCCAGTTGCCTATCTTTTACTTGCTTAACTGTTTAAAAAGGCATTTTAAGAAGCTTCGACCGAACTAAAGTGATTTTTCATATTTACAGTGTTTCATTACTTTTTCTGTCTTTTACTACTTTCTTATTGCCTGTAATGTGCTTTACGTGATTTCTTATTACTCAGTCTGCATTTATTATTATTACTCACTGAGTTGGAGTACTCACTTTACTCCCTGCACCCCATGTGCAGATTCAGGCGCTTCAGGTCCCGCTAGCGAGTATTGATCCTTCCAATTCAGGCGGATTCGGAGATTCTCTAGGTAGTTGCCGGCGTTCGCAGCCCAGAGCTTCTTTCGTTATCTTATTTTCTCTGTTTTAGCTCTGTATCAGACTATGTAGACTCCTCAGACTTATAGTACATTAATAGATGCTCATGACTGGTGACACCCCAATATTGGGCTGTGTTGGTTTTAATTCCACAAATTATACTGTCACTGCTTATTTTGGGATTTTATCATGTTTAAGACTTAATTGTATTATCTTAACTGCTTAATAAGGGAATTGGAAATGTGTCGGCTGGCCTTGTCTTCACGAGAGGCGCCATCATGATCGGGTTCAGGTTTCAGGGTCGTGACACTTTGGAAGATGAATAAAGTATTCCATAATCAAGGGTACCTTGATGTACCGAAGTATTCTTTTGGCTACCTTCAAATGAGAGGTAGTAGGCTCTTCCATAAAGCTACTCACAAGTCCAATACCAAAAAGAATATCCGATCTTGTACATGTCAAGTACCTTAAGCTTCCAACAAGACTCTTGAAAAGTGTGGGATTGATCTTTTCTGCATCTCCATGCTTGCTCACTTTAACTCCACATTTAACGGGAGTGCTCACGGGATTACAATGCTCCATCTCAAACTTCTTGAGAATTTCCTTTGCATACTCTTCTTGAGAAATAAAAATTTCATCCTTCCTTTGTTGCACTTTAATTCCTAGATAGTAGGACATTAAGCCAATGTCCGTTATCTCAAACGCATTTGCCACAGCTTCCTTGAATCTTCAAACATCTTTGGATTATTTCATGTATAAGCAAACAAATAAAATGTCACCATTTTTAGAAATCTTGACATAAAATGCATATTCATGTGGACACTTTGAAAAACTATTTGCTTGGAAATATTTATCCATTCTACTATTCTAAGCCAGTGGCGCTTGCTTCAAGCCATAAAGAGCTTTCTTCAATTTCAACACTTTATTTCATGTCCTTCAACTTTGTAGCCTAAAGGCTAATCAATGTAAACCTCTTCTTCCATAACACCATGCAAGAACCCGTCTTCACATCTATTTGATGAATTTTTCATTGATTTTGAGATGCCAAAGAAATAACAAAATGTATTGTTTCCAAATGAGCAACCGGTGCAAATACCATATCATAGTCAATATCGGTCTTTTGCTTGTATCCCTTGGCAACCAATCTTGTTTTGTACCTTTTCACCTTACCCTTGGAATTTTTCTTCAGCTTGTACACCCATTTGATACCAGTGGTGATTTTGCTTTTGCAAGTGTGGCTAATTCTCAAGTATCATTCTTCTTGATTGCCTTGATTTCTTCATCCATGGCATCTATTTGACATTTTGGGCAGCATCTTCATAAGTTAAAGGCTCATTATCCACCAACAAACAAATATAAGTCAAATCATATAAATCTTTTCTTACCACTTCCGTATTTTCATACAACTCACGAAAAGTTTTAGTTTTCTGGGGTACTTCACTTGAAGAACTTGAACTTAATTTATCTTCTTCTTGAACTTGTCTGGAGGTATTGACTATGGTGTGATAGGCTAATTCGCAACTTCTTTATTATCATCTTCATCAAAGAAAGGACTAAAAGAGTAATCTTGCTCTTTAGTTTTCAATTCCTGTGATGACCCAAAAAGTCATCACTTATTTTAGAAATGAATTTTACGTTCCAAGACCTTAAAAACCTCTTTCAACATCATCTCAATTTGCGTGCGCATTCCGGGCACGTAGTCGGAAATCCATTATGTGAAAATTTGTGAAAAATGATGAATTTTGACTTTAAAATGAATTTAAGTTGACTTCGGTCAATATTTTTGGTGAACGGACCCTGACCCGTGATTTGACGGTCCTGGAGGGTCCGTAGAAAAATATGGGACTTGGGCATATGCCCGAAATCGAATTCTGAGGTCCCAAGCTCGAGAAATAAATTTTTAAAGAAAATTATTTTCTGGAATATTTATGAGTTCTTGGAAATGAAATATGCTTATAATTTGATGGTATCGGGCCCGTATTCTGGTTTCGGAGCCCGGTAAAAGTCTTATATATGATTTAAGTTGAGTCTATAAAATTTGGTAAGAAACGGACTTGAAATGACGTGAATCGGACCGTATTTGAGAAACAATTGGAAAATTTGAAGTTCTTAAGTGATTTCATGATATTGATGCTAAATTCATAGTTTTTGATGTTATTTTGGCGATTTTATCGCACAAATAAGTTCATACGATGTTTTTTAGTTAGTATGCATGTTTGGTTTGGAGCCCCGAGGGCTCGGGTGAGTTTCGGGTAGGTTCCGGGGTGTTTAGGCGTAGGAAATCACTGTTGTTGCATCAGTTCTGGTGTAACCGCACCTGCGAGTCAAGCACTGCAGGTGCGAGCTCGCAGGTGCGAATAGTGGGTCACAGGTGCAGTCCAGCCTCTCGCAGATGCAGACAAGCTACCGCAGAAACGTTTCCGCAGGAGCGGGTCTCCCCTCGCAGATGCGGCCCTAGCAAGCCTAGTCATTTCCGCAGAAGCGATCTGTTTTTCGCACATGCCATTTCGCAGGTGCGACCCAAGGACCGCAGGTGCGAGAGTCGGGCAGTGGAGTCTTTTAAAACAAAACTTCAGCGTATTCTCTTTCAAAATTTCATAAAGATAGAAGGCCTAGGGCGATTTTCTCAAGAGATTTTCTTCCCAATTCATAAGTAAGTGTTCATTAACTAATTTCTTTCAATTCTCTAATGTTTTTCACCAACTTTTATCTAAAATCCTAGGGTTTTAATAGTAGAAAATTGGGGATTTGGGTAGAGTTAGGGCTTTTTGAATAATTGGAATTTAGACCTCGTTTTGGGGTCGGATTTCAAAACTAATTAAATATTCGGGCTCGTGGGTGAATGGGTGATCGGGTTTTGGTCCAAACCACGAGTTTTGACCAAGCGGGCCCGGAGCCAATGTTTGACCTTTTGGGAAAAATGATAGAAAACCTATAATTTAGCATTGGGTATGAATTCTTTAGCATTTATTGATGTTGTTAAATCCATTTGGACTAGATACGAGTTGTTTGGAGGCAAATTCTAAAGGAAAAGCGGTGTTTGAGGCTTGAGTTGTCCGTGGAAGTTCGAGGTATGTGTTTGGTCTAACCTTAGCTTGAGGGATTAAGAGTTGTGTCTTATTTGCTATGTGTTAATTGTGGAGTACGACATATAGGCATGGTGACGACTATCTATACGTCGGTGTCAAGCATGCCCGTGAGTCTTGTATTATAATTTTTATGACTCTGTTGTGGTTTATTCGTGCTTCATATGAGGATTATATTATTGTTCCCATGTCGGGATGTTATTGTGATATTATTTTTCCCTTGCCGGGATGTTGTTGTCATATTATTGTTCCTTTGTCGGGATGTTGTTGTTATATTATTGTTCCCTTGCCGGGATGCTGTTGTTACATTATTGTTCCCTTGCCGGGATGTTGTTATTATATTATTGTTCCCTTGCCGAGATTCTTTTGTTATTGGTGTTGATAAATTAAATAGGAGCAGGTTGCACGCCTGCAATGGTAATATATTAAATGGAAGCGGGTTGCATGCTTGCAACGGTAATATATGTAATGGGAGCGGGTTGCACGCCTGCAACGGTGATATATGAAATGGGAGTGGGTTGCACGGCTGCAACGGTGATATATGAAATGGGAGCGGGTTGCACGCCTTGTTTGTAGCATTCTTAGACAGTCTGTGACTTGTGACACCAAATTCTGGGTAGTATTGATACTTCAAATTATGTAGCAGTGTTTGATTGGAATATTAAGTTTCGGCTTCCGCATTTCTGATTATTTAATCTTATTCTGTTGTTTAATCGCTTAATATTTTACATTGTTTAATATGTTTAAATAAAAAGGGAGATGAATTTGAAATATTCGGCTTGCCTAACTTCTACGAGTAGGCGCCATCACGACTCCCGAGGGTAGAAAATCTGGGTCGTGACAAGTTGGTATCAGAGCTCTAGGTTACATAAGTCTCACAATTTACGGACAAGCTTAGTAGAGTCTGAGAAATCGGTACAGAAACGTCAGTATTTATCCCCCAGAGGCTACAGAGTTAGGAAAAACTTCACATTTATTCTTTCCTGTCGTGCGGTTTGGTTTCTCAATGCTAATTGAATTTCTACTCTATTCTTTCACAGATGGCAAGAACACGTGCTTCCTCCTCCACCGATCCATAGCCCAAGCCCCCAGTAGCAACTCCCACGAGGAGCAGAGGGCGAGGCCGTGCTAGAGTCCGAGGTAGGGGCAGAGCTCAGCCCAAAGCAGCAGCACCAGCGGCAGAGCCTCAGGTTGACTTTGATGATGACGTTTCGGCCCACGTAGTTCCGGTAGGCCCACCTCAGGTCCTAGAGGGGTTTATTGCTACCCCAGTACTCTAGGACGCTCTGGTCCGTCTAGTGGGCCTTATGTAGAGTGTCACCCGGGCAGGCTTGCTTCCTATAGTACCAGTCGTCTCTCAGGCTGGAGGAGGAACCCAGACTCTTGCTACTCACACTTTGGAGCAGATGGCTCCCCAATTTTAGACTCCAGCAGCTCAGCCAGTTGAAGCAATTCAGCCGGGTATGGTAGCTCAGACCGGTGATGGAGCAGCTATGTCTGCCGATGCTTTGTGGAGATTGGACAGGTTCACCAAGCTCTTCACTACTACTTTCAGTGGTGCATCTTCTGAGGATCCCCAGGATTATCTAGATAGATGTCATGAGGTTCTCAGGAACATGGGGATAGTGGAGACCAATGGGGTCGACTTTGCTACTTTGCGCTTGTCTAGATCCGCCAAGACCTGGTGGAGAGATTATTGTTTGGCTAGACCAGCCGAATTGCCACCTTTAACTTGGGAGCAGTTTACTCTGCTAATCCTGGAGAAGTTTCTCCCCATCACTCAGAGAGAGGCCTATCGGAGGCAGTTTGAGCATCTCCAGCAGGGTTTTATGACTGTTACTTAGTATGAGACCAGATTCATTGACTTGTCCCGTCATGCTCTTATCATACTTCCCACCGAGAGAGAGAGAGAGAGAGGGTGAGGAGGTTCATTGAGGGACTTATTCAGCCAATTCGACTTCAGATGGCTAAGTAGATAGGGAGTGAGATTTCTTTCCAAGAGGCGGCTAATGTGGCCAAGAGAGTTGAGATGGTTATGTTGTAGGGAGGTGGTCAGGGGTCTGACAAGAGGCCTCATCATTAAGGCAGATTTAGTGGTGCCTCGTCTGGAGGCAGGGATTCGTATGGTAGAGGCCATCCTCCTAGGCCCTTTCAGTCATCACTTCAGGTCTCTCAAGGTGCTTCAGGTGGTCATGGTTCTCATATGTAGTATTCTGATCAATAGTCCTATAGTGCACCACCAGCTCCTACCAGTGCACCGCCACTTCAGAGTTTTCAGGGTCGTCAGCCCTAGCACTCGAGAGGGCTTATTTTACTTGTTGCGACACGAGGCACATTGCTAGATATTACCTTTGAGCACCGAGCAATTCTCAGTAGCAGGGTTCCCGTGCTATGGTACAGGCACCAGGCGTTCCACCGCCCACTCTGCCAGCTAAGGGTGGGGGTAGAGGTATTAGAGGTGGAGGTCAGGCAACTAGAGGTGGAGGCCGGCCAGCAGCAGGCCTTCCTAGAGATGTAGTTTAGGGTGGTGGGGCCCAGCCCCGATGTTATGCTCTTCCAGCCAGGCCTGAGGCTGAGGCTTCCGATGCAGTTATCACAGGTACTGTTCTGGTTTGTAGTAGAGATGTTTCAGTCCTATTTGATCCAAGGTTTACATACTCCTATGTATCATCTTATTTTGTACCGTATTTGGTCATGCCTAGTGATTCCTTGAGTGCCCATGTATATGTGTCTACACTGGTGGGTGATTCTATTATGGTAGATCGAGTCCATCATTCGTGTATAGTTGTGATTGGGGGTCTTGAGACTCGTGTAGATTTGTTACTTCTAGACATAGTTGATTTTGATATCATATTAGGGATGGATTGGTTATCACCTTACCACGCTATCTTGGACTGTCATGCCAAGACTGTGACCTTAGCCCTACCGGGTTTACCTCGTTTAGAGTGGAGAGGGACTCCTGGTCATTCTACCCGTAGTGTTATCTCTTATGTAAAGGCTCCGCATATGGTCAAAAAGGGATGTTTGTCCTATTTGGCATATGTTTGTGATTCTAGTGTCGAGGTTCCATCTATTGATTCTGTGTCTATTGTTCATGAGTTCCCTGAGGTATTTCCTTCAGACCTGCCGGGTATGCCACCCGACAGGGATATTGACTTCTGCATTGATTTGGGTGCGGGCACTCAGCCTATTTCCATTATGCCGTATTGTATGGCCCCGCTTGAGTTGAAAGAATTGAAGGAGCAGTTGCAAGACTTGCTTGAGAAAGGTTTTATTAGACCTAGTGTTTTGCCTTGGAGTGCACCGGTGTTGTTCGTTAACAAGAAGGATGGATCGATGCGAATGTGTATAGATTACCGGCAGTTGAACAAGGTTACAATCAAGAATACGTATCCATTGCCGAGGATTGATGATTTGTTTGATCAGCTTCAGGGTGCCAAGGTATTTTTGAAGATTGACTTGAGATCTGTCTACCATCAGTTGAGGATTAGGGCATTCGATGTCCCTAAGACAGCTTTCCGCACTCGGTACGGGCATTACGAGTTCTTGGTAATGTCATTTGGGTTGATAAATGCCCCAGCATCTTTTATGGATTTTATGAACCGAGTGTTCAGGCCTTACTTGGATTCGTTCGTGATAGTCTTCATTGATGATATTTTGATCTATTCCCATAGTCGGGAGGAGCATGAGCAGCATGTTAGAGTGGTTCTTCAAACTTTGAGGGATAGTCAGTTGTATGCCAAGTTTTCGAAGTGTGAGTTCTGGTTGAGTTCAGTTGCATTCTTGGGTCATGTTATATCAGCAGAGGGTATTCAGGTTGATCCGAAGAAGATAGAGGTAGTCAAGAACTGGCCTAGACCCGTATCAACTACAGCGATCCGGAGTTTCTTGGGTTTGGCAGGCTACTATCGTCAGTTTGTGGAGGGGTTTTCGTCTATTGCAGCCCCGATGACCAGGTTGACCCAGAAGGGTGCCTAGTTTAGGTGGTAGGACGAGTGTGAGGCGAGCTTTCAGAAGCTCAAGACAGCTTTGACTACGGCACCAGTATTGGTTTTGCCCACAGGTTCAGGGCCATATATAGTTTATTGCGATACATCTCGTATTGGACTTGGTGCGGTATTGATACAGGATGGTAAGGTCATTGCTTATGTTTCGTGGC
Source organism: Nicotiana tabacum (assembly GCF_000715075.1). Taxonomy (NCBI): domain Eukaryota; kingdom Viridiplantae; phylum Streptophyta; class Magnoliopsida; order Solanales; family Solanaceae; genus Nicotiana; species Nicotiana tabacum. The sequence goes on from NC_134101.1 coordinate 171,720,672, forward strand.
AGTTAAAGATTCAGGAGAAGAACTATTCGGTTCATGATTTGGAGTTAGCAGCCATTGTTCACTCATTGAAGATTCGGAGGCATTATTTGTATGGCGTGGCATGTGAGGTGTTCACGGATCACAAAAGTCTGTAGTACTTGTTCAGGCAGAATGAGCTAAATTTGAGGCAGAGAAGGTGGTTGGAGCTGTTGAAAGACTATGATATCACTATCTTATATCATCCGGAAAAGGCCAATGTAGTGGCTGATGCCTTGAGTAGGAAGTCAGCCAGTATGGGCAGTCTTGCTTATATTCCAGTTGGTGAGAGGCTGCTTGCTTTGGATGTTTGGGCTTTGGCCAATCAGTTCATGAGGTTGGATGTTTCTGAGCCTAGTCGTGTTTTAGCTTGCACAGTCGCTTGTTCTTCTTTATTGGAGCGTATCCGAGATCGACAGTATGATGATCCTCATTTGTGTGTCCTTAGGGAAACGGTATAGCACGGAGGTGCCAAGCAGGTTACCTTGGGAGATGATGGGGTTCTGAGATTGCAGGGTCGAGTTTGTGTGCCTAATGTGGATGTACTCCGAGAGTTGATTTTAGAAGAGGCCCATAGTTCCCGGTACTTTATTCATCTGGGTGCCGCTAAGATGTATCAGGATTTGCGGCAGCATTATTGGTGGTGGAGAATGAAGAAGGACATTGTTGCGCATGTGGCTCGGTGTTTGAACTGTCAGCAGGTTAAGTACGAGCATCAGTGGCCCGGCGGTTTGTTCCAAAAGTTTGAGATTCCTAAGTGGAAGTGGGAATGTATCACTATGGACTTCGTTGTTAGACTCCCACGGACTCAGAGGAAGTTCGATGCAGTATGGGTAATTATTAATAGGCTGACCAAGTCAGCACATTTCATTCCTGTGGCAGTCTCCTATTCTTCCGAGAGGTTAGCTGAGATCTATATCCGGGAGATTGTTCGACTTCATGGTGTGCCTGTGTCTATCATTTCAGATCGAGGTACGCAGTTTACCTCACATTTCGGGAGAGCAGTTCAGCGAGAGTTGGGCATACGGGTTGAGTTGAGTACATTGTTTCATCCTCAGACGGACGGGTAGTCTGAGCAGACTATTCAAATTTTGGAAGATATGCTCCGAGCTTGTGTCATTGACTTTGGAGGCTCGTGGGATCAATTTTTGCCTTTAGTGAGTTTGCCTACAACAATAGCTACCAGTCGAGTATTCAAATGGCTCTTTATGAGGCTTTGTATGATAGGCGGTGTCGATCGTCGGTTGGATGGTTTGAGCTGGTGGGGGCTCGGTTATTGGGTACGGATCTGGTGCAGGATGCCTTAGACAAGGTCAGGATCATTCAGGATAGGCTTCCTACAGCTCAGTCCAGGCAGAAGAGTTATGCCAACCGTAAGGTTCGTGACTTGGCATTTATGGTCGGTGAGTGGGTATTGCTTCGAGTGTCGCCTATGAAGGGCGTGATGAGATTTGGGAAGAAGGGCAAGCTTAGTCCTAGGTTCGTTGGCCCGTTTGAGATTCTTGATCGAGTGGGGGAGGTGGATTCCAGACTTGTGTTGCCGCCGAGCTTATCAGCTGGGCATCTAGTGTTTCATGTGCCCATGCTTCGGAAGTATCATGGCGATCCATCCCACGTGTTAGATTTCAGCACTATCAAATTGGACAAGGACTTGTCCTATAAAGAGGAGCCGATAGTTATTCTAGACCGGCAGGTTCGTCAGTTGAGATCGAAGAGTTTCCCTTCTGTTCGTGTTCAGTGGAGAGGTCAGCCTGTTGAGGCATCGACTTGGGAGTCCGAGTCCAATATGCGGAGCCGTTATCCCCATCTTTTCCCAGACTCAGGTACTTCCTTCTTATGTCCGTTCGAGGATGAACGGTTGTTTTAGAGGTGGAGAATGTGATGACCCAAAAAATTCATCACTTGTTTTAGAAATGAATTTTGCATTTCAAGGCCTTAAAAACCTCTTTTAGCATCACCTCGATTTGCGTGCATAGTCCGGGCGCATAGCCAGAAAGCCATTATGTGAAAATCTATGAAAATGATGAATTTTGACTTTAAAATAAATTTAAGTTGACTTCAGTCAACATTTTGGGTGAACAGACCCCGGACCCGTGATTTGACGGTCCCGGAGGGTCCGTAGGAAAATATGGGACTTGGGCGTATGCCCGGAATCAAATTCCGTGGTCCCAAGCCCGAGAAATAAATTTTTAAAGAAAATTATTTTCTGAAATATTATGAGTTCTTGGAAATGAAATGTGCTTAAAATTTGATGGTGCCGGGCTCGTATTCTGGTTCTGGAGCCTGATACAGGTCTTATATGTGATTTAAGTTGAGTTTGTAAAATTTGGTAAGAAACAAACTTGAAATGACGTAAATCGGACCGTATTTGAGAAAAAATTGGAAAATTTGAAGTTCTTAAGTGATTTTATGATTTTGATGCTAAATTCATAGTTGTTGACGTTATTTTGGCGATTTGATCGCACAAGAAGTTCATATGATGTTTTTGAGTTAGTATGCATATTTGGTTTGGATCCCCAAGGGCTCGGGTATGTTTCGGGTAGGTTCCGGGGTGTTTAGGCTTAAGAAATCATTGTTGTTGCATCAGTTCTGGTGTAATCGCACATGCGAGTCAATCACCGAAGGTGCGAGCTCACAGGTGCGAATAGTGGGTCGCAGGTGCGGTCCAGCCTCTCGCAGATGCGGACAAGCTACCGCAGAAGCGTTTCCGCAGGAGTGGGTCTCCCCTCGTAGATGCGGCCCCAGCGGGCCTAGTCATTTCCGCAGAAGCGGTCTGTTTTCCGCACATGCGATATCGCAGGTGCGACCCAAGGACCGCAGGTGCAAGAGTCGGGCAGTGGAGTCTTTTAAAACAAAACTTCAGCGTTTTCTCTTTCAAAATTTCATAAAGATAGAAGCCTAGGGCGATTTTCTCATGAGATTTTCTTCCCAATTCATAAGTAAGTGTTCATTAACTGATTTCTTTCAACTCTCTAATGTTTTTCACCAACGTTTATCTAAAATCCTAGGGTTTTAATGGTAGAAAATTGGGGATTTGAGTAGAGTTAGGGCTTTTTGAATAATTGGAATTTAAACCTCGTTTTGGGGTCATTTCGAAACTAATTACATATTCGGGCTCGTGGGTGAATGGGTGATCGGGTTTTGGTCCGAACCTCGAGTTTTGACCAAGCGGGCCCGGAGCCAATGTTTGACCTTTTGGGAAAAATGATAGAAAACCTATAATTAAGCATTGAGTATGAATTCTTTAGCATTTATTGATGTTGTTAAATCAATTTGGACTAGATACGAGTTGTTTGGAGGAGAATTCTAAAGGAAAAGCGGTATTTGAGGCTTGAGTTATCTGTGGAAGTTCGAGGTAAGTGTTTGGTCTAACCTTAGCTTGAGGGATTAGGAGTTGTGTCTTATTTGCTATGTGTTAATTGTGGATTACGACGTATAGGAATGGTGACGAGTATCTATACGTCGGTGTCAAGCATGCCCGTGAGTCTTGTATTGTAATTTTTATGACTCCGTTGTGGTTTATTCGTGCTTCATATGAGGATTATATTATTGTTCCCTTGCTGGGATGTTGTGATATTATTGTACCCTTGTCAGGATTCTTTTGTGATTAGTGTTGATAAATGAAATGGGAGCGGGTTGCACTCCTGCAATGGTAATATATTGAATGGGAGCGGGTTACACGCCTGCAAGGGTGATATATGAAATGGGAGCGGGTTTCACGCTTGCAACGGTGATATATGAAATAGGAGCAGGTTGCACGCTTGCAACGGTAATATATGAAATGGGAGCGGGTTGCACGCCTGCAACGGTACTATATGAAATGGGAGCGGGTTGCACGCCTGCAACGGTATCATATGAAATAGGATCGGGTTGCACGCCTGCAACAGTATTACATGTGTACTTGATTCTTATTTCCTTATCTTTTGCTGGTAATTTATTTATGGCATTCCTTGCATTTCTCTACTGTTATCTGTTACTCCCTGCAGCATGTTTCCCCGCCCAACTTTAACTGTAATTTATCTTCTTTTATTTCCGTTGTATATAATTTAACTACACAAGTTTATTTGGTAGTCTGGTCCTAGCCTCGTCACTACTTCGTCGAGGTTAGGCTAGGCACTTACCAGCACATAGGGTCGGTTGTGCTGATACTACACTCTGCACTGTGTGCAGATACTGATACCGGAGCATTTGGACCGCAGTGAGGGCGCTGTCTTCAGTCCACTCAGGCAACCCGAGGTAGTCCTGCAGATGTCCGCGGGCATTGGCGTCTCCTCCTATCTTTTCTCTTTCTGTTTTTACTTATTCAGAGACAGACTTATGTATTTCATTCAGACCTTATTTGTAGTATTCTTAGATAGTCTGTGACTTGTGACACCAAATTCTGGGTAGTATTGTACTTCAACTTATGTAGCAGTGTTTGATTGGAATATTAAGTTTTGGCTTCCGCATTTCCGATTGTTTAATCTTATTCCGTTGTTTAATCACTTAGTATTTTACATTGTTTAATATGTTTAAATAAAAAGGGAGATGAATTTGAAATATTCGGCTTGCATAGCTTCTACGAGTATGCGTCATCGCGACTCTCGAGGGTGAAAAATCCGGGTCGTGACAATTCCCAAGCATTATCTTCATCAAACTCAACACCTCTGCTTATGGTGACCTTTCCATTTCTTGGGTTATATTATTTATAACCTTCAGAATTTTGATCATAGCCTATGAAAAAATACTTCTCACTTTTATTATCAAGATTGGACCTCTTCTCATATGGAACATGTGCATAGGCAATGCTCCCAAAAATTTACAAATGAGCTACTTTTAGCTTGAAACCACTCCAAGCCTCTTGAGGTATTTTGTCACTAATACTCTTTGTGTGACACTGATTTGACGAATACACTGCACAAGCAACTGCTTCAAACCAAAGGTCATTGTCATGTTCTTGCTCTTCAATATACTCCGTGCCATGTTGAGAATAGTTTGGTTGTTTCTTTCCATGATGCTATTTTGTTGTGGTGATTTTGGAACAATCAAAAAGTGATAAATTCCACTATTTTCACAAATAAAACTTGAATTTATCTTAAGTAAATTCTCCACCGTTATCGGACCGTAAACTTGATAGCCACTTTGTTATTTCACCATGCTCTTGAATTTTTTGAAAGTATCAAACACCTTCGATTTTACCTTCAAAAAATACACCCAAATTTTTCTAGAAAAATGATTAACTAAAAGTAAAAAAATAATTACTTTTACCAAGTTAAGATGGCTTGATTGGTCTACCACATCCATGTGAATCAACTCCAATTGGTATCGGGCTCTAGTCAAAGACTCTTTAGGAAAGCTTTTTCTTGTTTTCTTTCCAAAGAGACATCCTTCGCAAAGTTGGCTCAGATGGTCAATAGTTGGAAATCCATTCACCATGTTTTATTTCTTCATCAACCTTAGACTATCAAAATTTACATGACCAAATCTCATATGCTAAAGCCAAGATGAATCTTTGGCATATGACAGAAAACTCTTTGGAACATCACTTTGATGGTTCAAAACAAATATTTTATTATTAGCCATAGGAACTTTGGCTAACAATCTCCCATTTTTATCTCTCATGAAAAACTTTTTATCTTTCAAATGAATATCATAATTTTTTCTCCAAAAACTGTCCCAAACTTAAAATATTACTTTTTATCTCTGGTACATATAAAACATTAGAAGTTAATTGTGACTAGCATCTTTCAAGCGAATTAAAATGGTATCTTTGCCTTAAATTTTAACCCGCGAAGAGTCTCCCAAGGTGATGTTGCCAGTTGTCACCATTCGGTTCTTCAAGCTCCATCTTTTTTTTCACAGGTATGACTACCTGCACTGGGGTCAAGGTACCATTGATTTCTCTTTACACTTTCTTTTCCTTTGCAAGCGAGAAGTAAAGTGCCATCTACTTCTTTATTTTTGCTCTCTACAAAATTATTTTTTTTCCTCCTTATTATTTTTACATTCCCAGGAAAAATAATTAAATTTATAAAAAGTATAACATTCAATATTGGACTTATCATACTTTACTTGATTTTGCCTCCATCATCTACCTCTTCCTTGATTAGAGTCTTGGCTCTTATTTTCTTTATTTGGTAGTTATCTACCACCTCTTCCTTTTCTACCACTACCTTGTCCCCGTCCACGACCTCTTTGTTACGAGCCATGCCTTTCATCTTTCTCCTCGAAAGAAAGTTTTGCTTGCAATGCTTATTCAACTGATTCTTCTTTCGGTTTCTTCAACTTTTCTTCATGTTCTTGCAAAGAACCCCGTGAGTTCTTAAATGGTCGTGGTGTCCAAATCTTTGGGCTCTTCAATATACACAACAATATAAGAATCTTAATATTTTTGCACCGACTCTATCATCACTCAGATCTTCACCATATCTCTTCATTTGATTGAAAATAGCCAAAACTCTTGAACTATAATCTGAAACGGATTCAGATTCTTCCCTATGCAATGATTCAAACTCTCCTCTTAAGGTTTGGAGACTAACTCTTTTCACTTTATCCAAATTTTTAAAGGAATTTTGAAGAATCTCACATGCTTGCTTTGAGGTGGTTGCATTTTCAACCTTCTCAACATCTCGTCATTCAAGCTTTGATGGATGGGAGTGAGTGCCTTTTAATCTTTCTTCTTAATGGAAGCATCGTCTTCCACTCCATCACCTCCAACTTCCACCGGTTCCCAAACATCACAGGCACCAAGCAAGGCCTTCATCGGAATATACCATATTCCATAGTTCTCTTTTGTAAGCATAGGAACCTAAAATGGAGTTCTATTACTATTTTTCATTTTCTCTCCAAGTTTGGTTATCTCTCAAATACACTGGCTCTGACACCAAAATGTTAGAAAATTTGGTAGAGTAAGAGAACACAAAAAAAATACTCAAAACTTACAAAGAAGAAAATGGAGGAAAGGATGATTTCTATTCAACTTGACTTGCTCCAAATGGCTAGGAATACATGACTATTTATAGGAAAAGTCTTTCATGCATCTAGCCTAGGGTGCATGTAAACAGACTAATCATGTCCACACTTCACATGTTCCAAAGCACATGGATGACACCTCTAGACATTATATCTTCCAATGTACATCAATGTGTTCATACTCTAATACATGTACTAACTTAATATTCTAGTTCATGAACTAATATAAACAATTGTGAAAAAATAAAAAATAAGTTTATTATTTTCATATTTCAACATCCTCACTCACAGAATCTTCATCTTCAAGTTTTACGAACTTGGATTAGGTTGGATCCATAGATGATAGAAAATCAATTGGAGATTAAGCCATCTACTTGGGCATTGCTCTCATCTCATAGTCTTCTAAGAAATAACATAATGTGTCAAGGTCATCTACTGAACTGAAATATAAAGATCTAACTAGTGTTGCGGCTGAATTAACTTAGGTGCAATCTCTGCGGTTAGAGATTGGTGTCTATCTCTCAAGATCCTATTTTGTGGAATTAATCCAGTCTTTCATGCACAACAAAACATGTTTAAATTAGTTTTTATTTCGTTTAGGACAAAGAGTCTCGGAAGGATTTAATAGTCTGGTTTCTCTCCTCAAAAGATCAAATAATAGATGTGTTTATGAAAGGTCTCTCATATTTTAGGTTTGAGATTCTAAGGATCAAGTTGAACATGTCTTCTCCACCTTCAGGGGATGGTGAACGAAATCTTTATCCACCCCAACCTCTGGTAAGACTAAGGAGAAGGTATAGATTATGAGTCCTCTTGTGTTTGTCTTCATATGTAATTATACCACTTTAGTATCTATCCCTAGATTGTACATCAATTATGTGTGTATGTATGTATGTGTTACATACGTACACAATCAGCCATGTACATGATGTAACAGAGAATTAAGAGAAATATTTGTGTAGTCCCAAACAATTCTCTGGTATCCTCTTTGTGTGACTTTTCAATGCCATACTACGAAGTGGTAGGATGACCAAAGAGTGAAGGAAAAGTACCTTATAAGAATAAAGGAGATATTCAAAATTGTGCAAACTATCCTAATATTAAACTCCTTAGTAATGCAATAAACTCAGGGAAAGAATGATACAACATAGAATTAGGAACATGACAAGAGTGATAGAGAACCAGTTTAGATTACATCGGGTAGATCTACAACTAAAGTCATATTCTTGATAAGAGAATTAATAGAAATTTACCGCATATGAAAGAAAGGTTTACATATAGTGTTTATTGATATAGAGAAAGTATATGATAGACAAATAGAGTATCGCAGAAGGTCCTTTCGTGGGCGATGAGAAAGAAAAAATTCATAGTAAATATATAAATTTCATATAGCACCTGTCAGAAGATGTCACTAGAAAAAATTTATAGTAAATATATAAATTTCATATAGAACATGTATGCAGAAGATTTCACTAGCGTGAAAATAATAATAGGAGATAAATAGGAGTTTCTCATAATAGTGGGTTTACACCAGGATTTTGCATTGAGCCTCTACTTATTTAACCTTGTTATGGATGAACTAACCAACACAATACAAGATAATGTCTCATGGTGTATACTATTTGCATATTGTGCTAATTGACGAAACTAGTGAGGGTTCTAACAAAAAGTTTGAACTATGGAGAAATATCTTAGATAGTACGAGTTCAAGATAAATAGAAGTAAGAATGAATATATGCATTGCAAGTTTAGTCAGCAAGAGAAGAGTGAAGTTGAGGTGAGTCTATAGGGATTGCGCTGCCAAAATACTAACAATTTAAATATATAGGTTCATTGTTTCAAGAAAGTAGAATGGCCAATGAAGATGTTATTAATAAAATTAGAATCGAACAGTTGAAATAGAGAAATACTACTGCGGTGTTATGTGATAGAAGGATGTCTACCAAAGTGAAAGACAAGTTCTATAGAACAACTATATGACTTGTTATGTTATATGATAGTGAATATTTGAGTGCTAACGTCTAACATATACACAAGATGAGTATTACAAAAATGTGAATACTAAGATAATGTATGGTCGCACAAGATTAGATAAGATTAAAAATGACCACATTTGCTAGAAGGTGCAAGCAGCACGCATTGAGAGTAAAATGAAAGAAGGTCACTTGAGATGGTATGGTCATGTCTGCATCAAGCTACAAATGCATTGATCCGTAGGTGTGATACTATAGAAGGGGAAGGTGTAAAAGGATATTGGGTGGACCAAAAATCACATGCAGGGAAGTTTTCTCGAAATACTACAAATCTTTGGAATAAATATAAATTGTAGATTTAGATAAAAATAGACCATAATAAAAAAGAAAGATCCATATAGGTGATATCTACTAGTTAGAAATATATTTTAGACTTGGTAGATGTCACTCCCCAACATTAAGGAGTGAGACCTACGCTTAACAAAAGTAACCCAATCAAGCAACCCTACATCGTACCTAGAAATAATATGTAGTATTCCACAAGGAATATAGAACCACGCGATGTTGGTTTCCATTACATAAGGAATTCCATTGATAGTAGACAAAACAATACAAGTTCATTGTTTTAAGTGGAAGTAAAATGACAAAGAAATATTTTTAATTTTAATACATACATGATCCACAATTTATATACAGATCCTCTAAGCTGTCATGAGTAAAGTAAGAAAGTATCGGTGACTAGACCCCGACCATACCCAAAATAATATATAGACGATCAGGATACAACATGAGGGTCCTGGTATAGAGTAGGCTCACACAATCAGATGAAGAGAGGGTACCTCCTATTGAGAATATGTATTGCCTGTTGAGGTACCACTGGCATCAATTAAAGATGCAACCCAACAAAAAGGAATGTCATCACATATGGAGTAGTACTAGTATGTAAAGCTAAGCACCCTCACATGAAATGAAATATCAACATAAGGAAAGAACATACAGAAATAGGGAGAAAAATCAATAGAAATGAAAATGACACGTTAAAGCATAAGGAAAAAGTGTAACATGAGTAAACCTTCAAATAAATATTAATAATTTAGTTGGGAGATCATTAGTTACTGACATAGGTACATATAACTACCGTATGTGCGACATGGCATCCGATATCAACCTGATCGGCTAATCCGTCTCACCACAATCCCGTGTGTATCGATATAACTTTGCTAGAAATACATTCATACCAATTACAGGGCATAAGCTCATCATAGTACGAAGGAACTCATTCCTAATCGTCTTCCTACACCGACACATGTACTTTCGGGTATAGGTCCTTGCAACTTATACCTACTCTCTTACATAATAATACTCCAAAAAATATTTTTTTAAAGCATTTTATAAAACCCTTCTTTTCGTTGTCACTTTTAGAAGTACATAATCATTCTCATTCTTGGCATAAGTGGCCACATACCGTGTGGATCGATGTAACTTTGCTAGAAATACATTCATACAAATTACGGGGCATAATCTCATCATATTAGGAAGCAACTCATTCGTAAGCGTCTTCCTACACTGACACGTGTACTTTCGGGTATAAGTCCTTGCAATCTATACCTACTCTCTTACATAATAATACTCCCAAAAATATTTTTTTAAAGCATTTCATAAAACCCTTTTTTCGTTGTCACTTTTGGAAGTACATCATCATTCTCATTCTTGGCATAAGTGGCCACATACTGTCTTTATTATTTCATTTCATTCACATGCCATGAATTTTATAAAGTTATAAAAATGTATTAGACTAATCAATCAAATATCGATTAATACGTAATCGATCGAACACTACTTGAAAACGGCTCTTCTGATCCGAAACGGACTGTTCCAAATGTTCCTGTAAATTTTTACTCCCATTGGACCTTTTGTATCTATATACATCAGGATCTCGATTCATGGATCTCTCGATTCGAGAAATCAAAATAAGAGGCTCGAACTATTTCTTTTAGCTCTTTTTCAAATTCGATAAATATTAGTCGATCGTATATTTAATTATTGTTCTATGATTCAGAGTATCCTTTCCTATTTGATCCCTTTGAATTCCATATTCAAATTTCCAATCGGATCTATTCATTAAAAATAATCGATTCAATACATTTGTTATATATCCATAGGTTCTATATTGAATTTGAATCAGATTTCGGATCAATCTGTATTCAGTGACTGCCTCAAGACATAGCCATAGCTACAAACACATGAGTACATAAAATCTTAAATACTTGAAATAAATTTCAAAGATGAGAGCATAACAATGGCAAATGTAACACGAATCGAGTCATAATCACTTGGTAATTCAACCATTTGAAGCAATTTAAAAGAAAGGGAAAATCGAAACTTGAACATAACATACTTGGAGTTTATAAGGAGTTCATGAAATCCAATTATATGGGAAGAACTTAGCCAAGCATACCTTAATCAAGCTTCCTTAGAGTTTCTACTATATTCCACTACTAGCAATACTTCAATCTACATCATAATAGTTTGATTGGACTAACATTGGTAAGTTTGTTTTTAGTTTTTTTTTTTTAAGTTTTTTAGGCATTTTATCAAACACTTAGAGGGCATAGCTCTTTACCACCTCTAATAATGGTGTTTCCCCCCCCCCCCCCCAACTACCCTTCTATAAAGGCGTTTACCCTTGGGTAGTATGTGACCTTCAATCACAGATGCATAGTCATCCAAATTACACATATCCAATAATTTCATCAAACAACACCTTCTCCTTACTCTCCACAGTACCCAAACCCAAGATTGGAAGCTTATGGCTTCCACTCACCATCCCATAAGCTCCAATATTCTATTCGCATCTAACATTTCTATTACTGAAGAATGGATGAGTGCTTGGGATGGAATCTTACCTTGATAGTCGAAGATCTTAAAAATTTTGTCTTTAAATTCCAAGAATCGAGCTAAGTTCTTAATGTGTAGAAGTGTTGGAGCTCCTCCTTCTCTCCCCAGGACTATTCTCTCTCAAAATAGATAAAAATCTCTTTCTAAAATTCCTTTCAAGCCTTATACTAGAAATAGAGTCGAGTAAATATTTTTTCAAAACAGATCTACAATCGCAAAAAGGACCGTATAACACTTTTGCGGTCAGCAAAAGGGACAGTGAAATTGTCCTCCAAATTTGTGAATTGAACTGGTCGGGTCTGCATCACTCTATGGTCCATATTTCTATTATGCGGTCCGCACACTAGACCGCAGATTCTCCTTCAAAATTTTCCTAGATGGCCTGACCATTTTCACGACGGATCTGCTATTTGCAAAACTGATATGTAATCTACACAATCCACCGTAAAACCCCCAAAAGTGGAATGCTAATGACATATTTTACGATGATTCTACGGTCAACAAACTTGATTCGCGATTTACATGATTGACTGTAGAATCATCCGCTCAAGGAGATTCTCCTACCACTTCGCAATGCATTGTGAGCTATCTTACAACCTTCCGAACATCTAAGCTTGTACTTGGCACTATTGAACTTAGATCTCTGGAGAAGTTTTATAGGGCCTTACATCTCCCCTCCCCCCTAGTAGGATCACTCATCCCCTAATGAGGGTTAGAGTCTGTCAAGACATCGAGCATGACTTATCTCCTCACCCAATCACCAATGTCTTAGATTTCAGCTAACTCCCTAGATTTTCAGAAATTACGATAGAGTTTTCTTTGTATTCAGGCCTATCTACCTATCGGAGAGCCACATAAACCAATCCTAATAAGACATCCTATAAACCATGGCAAGTATTACAAATATGGGTCAACATCAACCATAGCATTACATACATTGCATAGCTATTAGGGTCACATGAGCATAACCTTTAAAATTTCAAGACATAATGCATAGAAAAGAAACTTCTATACCTTCCGTTTCAGTTTATGTGAGCCTATTTTATTTTTAATCCATACAAAAAAGAATGATCCCTTTCCCTATTTGGAAGAAATTTTCCTTTATGCAATGATTTATAGCCACGCAAAATATATATGCCTCATTTTACACCAGAAGTTAAAAAGTCTTCTCATTTTTCTTAATCTTCGTGCCCAGTCAAATGGGTTCACATAAATTAAAATGGATGGAGTAATATCTTTTAAACATGGCCAACTAGCTCTACAAATAAATGAGGATATCTTTTCTTCATATCTTTCCATGCTTCCAAGGTAGCCTCTTCGACTTGTTGGTTTTACCATAGCACTTTGACGGAGGCAATCTCCTTGTTCCTCAACTTACGAACTTGTCTATCAAGGATGGAAATAGGAACCTCTTCATAGGTCAAACCTTCATTAACTTCAATAGTCTCCACAGGGACAATGAGTGATGGATCCTCATTGCTTTCTTCAACATAGACATGTGGAACACATGATGCACTAAGGATCTGGATGTAACTCAAGCCTATAAGCCACTTGGCCAATCCTTTCCAGAATCCTATAAGGTCCAACGTACCTCGGTCTCAACTTCTCTTTCTTCCCAAATCGTATTATGCCTTTCATAGGAGAAACTTTTAGGAACACCCAATAATGTTCTTTGAACTCTAAATCTCCACATCGTACGTCAGAATAGAACTTCTGGCTATTCTGAGAAATTTTCGGTCGCTCCTTGATGATCTTGACCTTATCCATATCTTGATGCACAAGGTCTGGCCCTATCAACTCCGTTTCTCCAACTTCAATCCATCACATGTAGATCTACATCTACTACCATATAGAGCCTTGAACGATGCCATCTAGAATGCTAGCATGATAACTGATGTTGTAGGTAAATTCTATAAGCGGCAAATGATCATTCCAACTACCCCTGAATTCAATATCACATGCACGCAACATGTCCTCAAGTGTCTATATAGTTCACTCGGCTTACCCGCCAGTTTGAGGATGGAAGGTTGTACTAAGATTCACCTGACTACCTAAAACTTGCTGAAATTTCTACCAAAAGTTAGTGGTGAACTACGCCCCTCGGTCCGAGATGATGGAAACTGGAGTGCCATGCAATCTAACTATCTTCTTGATATAAAATTGAGCATAGTCTTTTGTTGTGTTAGTGGCCTTAACAGGCAAGAAGTGTGATGACTTTGTGAGTTGGTCCACGATCACCCACATTGATTCAAACTTGTGGGGTGTGTGAGTTAGATCAACTGCAAAGTCCATGTTGATCGTCTCCCACATCCATATTAGAATTTCAATATTTTATGCCAAACCACTGGATCTTCGATGATCGGCCTTCACTTGCTAGAAATTTAGGCATCTAGACATAAAGTCCTCTATATCCTTCTTCATGCCATTCCACAAGTAGATTTTCTTAAGTTCATGGTACATCTTTGTAGATCCTGAGTGCACGGAATAATTGGAACTATGAGCCTCGGTCATTATTCTCTCTTGGAGGCCATCTACATTCAACACACACAATCTACCTTGGTACTTTAGCATACCGTCATTCATACCAAGAGAGAACACCATGGTCTTGTGTTTATGAATTCCTTCCTTCAATTGCACCAAAAATGGATCATCATACTATTTTTCCTTAACCTCCAGTACCAACAAGGAGTCAGATCTATTTTGCAATTTGCACAATCACATTACCTTCACCATAGTTTGCAAGTCGGACTCCCAAATTAGCCAACCGGAGAACTTCCTTGGCCATCGAACTTTGGTATGCCTTCAGGAGAGCCAAACTACCCATGGATTTTCGTTTAAGAGCATCATCCACAATATTAGCCTTTTCCGGATGATAGAGAATGTTGATGTCGTAGTCTTTAAGTAATTCAAGCCATCTCTTTTGCCTCAAATTCAACTCTTTCTGCTTGAAGATATATTGAAGACTCGTATTGTCTGTGAACATGTCCACATGGATCCCATACAAGTAATGACGCCAAATATTCAATGCAAACACCACCATTGCAAGCTCCAAGTCATGAGTTGGATAATTCTTCTCATGGTTCTTAACTTACCTTGAAGCATATGCGACCACTCAGCCATGTTGCATTAATATACACCCAAGTCCAACCCTCAAAGCATCACAATATACAAAAACTCATCTGAACCTTCCGGTAAGATTAACACGAGTGACGTGGTTAACCCTGACTTTAGCTCTTGAAAGCTCCTTTCACAAGCATCTGACCATTGAAATTTAACTGCATTTTGTGTTAACTTGGTCAACGGTGAGGCGATAGAGGAAAATCCTTAACGAACCTCCTATAATATGAATCTAAACCCAAGGAAATGCAGATCTCTATCAGAGTCATAGGTCTATGTCAATTCTTCACAGTTGCTATCTTTTAAGGATCAAACTTGATTTCCTCTCTAGCAACCATATGACCTAATAAAGTGACAAATGCAAGCCAAAACTCACATTTCAAAAACTTTGCATACAACTTATGTTGATCCAGAGTTGCAATATGCCCTGAGATGACCGACATGGTCCTTCCAACTTCTTCAATACACAAGGATATCATTGATGTATACAATCACAAACAAGTCAAGTAAAGGCTTGAAGACTCGATTCATAAGATCCATAAAAGTCATTGGGGCATTGGTCATCACGATAGACATCACCAAAAATTCAAAGTGCCCATATCGAGTCCTCAAATCAATTTTGGAATAGTACATAATGCCCTGCAACCGATCAAACAAGTCATCTATCATAGGCAACGGATACTTGTTCTTGGTTGTGACCTTGTTGAACTGTCAGTAGTCGATGCACATCCTCAATAAACCATTTAGACAAAGAGAACTGGTGCGCCACAATGAAACATGCTTGGACGGATAAAAACTTTCTATAGCAAGTCTTTCAACTCTCTTCAATTTGTTCAGTTATGTCGGAGCCATTCTATAGAGTGGAATTTATATAGGCTACGTACCCCGCAAAACATTGATCCCGATGTCAATCTCCCTGTCTAGTAAGGTACTAAGTGGTAGATACATCCTTTGGTAATCATATTTGTTGGCTTAAGGTAAGAAATAAACCAACCTTTAGCACTTCCCTTTTACTCATTGATTGGCTCGTCTGGAAACTCGAACCTAACTATTCTGGTTCGTCAATCAAGCTTGGAATAATACGAATAAAGCCAGTCCATACTCATTATTACATCAAAATCCTTTATAACCAATTCAATGAGATCCACTAGGGTGTCTTGTCCATGTACGATGACAACACAATCCTTATAGACCCACATGGACCACAATAGATTCACCAACTAGAGTAGATACGGTGAAAATATCATGAAGATGTTCAGATTCTATCCTAAATATTAGTGCAACAAAGGGAGTAGCATAGATAATGTAGAACCTGGATCTATGAGAGCATACACATCATGATACTGAACTACCAATATACCTGTGACAACATCTGGGAAACCTTTGAACTCTGGCGACCCATCATAGCATAAAATCTACCTATCACGACCCAAAACTCAACATCGTGATGGCGCCTATCATGGTACTAGGCAAGCCAACATCCACAAATAACTACGCATTTTTAAATTGAAAACAAGGTGAAACAGGTTTAACAACAATAACTCTCATAAATAACCGATAAGGAAAATACCGTAACTCAATACAAAACCCCCTAAAATCCGAGTGTCACTGAGTACATGGGCATTTAAATGACAATACAATCAAAACTTCGAATACAACTGTCTAGAAAGATAGAACAGTGCTAAAATAAAAGAAAAGAAGGAGAGTCGAGGTCTGCAGATGCCAAGGCAACTACCTCAATAGTCTCCAAACAGATGCAGCTCCAAATCTAGCAACCACCGTATCTAGAAGTTTATGGATCTGCACGCGAAGTGCAGAGTGTAGTATGAGTACAACAGACCCAATGTACTCAATAAGTAACAGGATTAATCTTAGGCTGAAAGCAGTGACGATCTCGGAGAGGTACAATCCAAATCCAGATTTTAACAATACAGATATGACAGGAAAAATAGCAGTAATAAGTCAAAGAAATCTCATAATCAGTTTGTACACAGTACAGAAATATAGATATGCTTTCAATTTTAAAAGTGTAAGTTTCAACACAGATAAGATATACCAAGTGTGACTGATATGAGGAATGTTACATCTATATATCTACATGTCAAATATGCATGTCAATTGTAATGCAACACAGTGATAAAGTCATATAGATACTCTCGGAGTATTCAACCTCAATCAGCACGCTTAGTAACTCAGTAGTCCTAGACACTCAGCACTCTCAATCACTAGACACTCGCACTCAGTAGGTACATGTGCTCACTGCTGGCATGTCAGACTCCGAAGGGTCGGATCCTGCCCACGCGCTAATATAAGCCAATTATGTCATGACTCAATAAAACCTATTGTGGCGTGCAACACGATCCCATAAATATCACTCACAATCAGGCCCTTGGTGTCACTCAGTCATCAATCTCTCCAGTCTCTCAGGCTCACAAATTTCATGACAATTAGCCTAAACAATGATAATATGATGAAACAATAAATGGCAACAGAGACTAAGATATCATATGTAAATGATAGATATGACTGAGTACATAATTGTAATTAAGCCAATAATTCAACAACAAAATGATCTTTGTGGATCCCAAAAGTACCACCATATAGCCTAAACATGATTTCTAACATAATTCATAGCTCAATTTCTCTAACACATGGATAATACGTAATAATAACAAGAATAGATGACCGCACAGTTCCACAGAACCGATCGGGTCACAATTACCATGGTGCATGCCCACACGCCCGTCACCTAGTATGTGTGGCACCTTAACACCAACCACATAACACATATTATAGGGATTCATACCCTCAAAACCAAGTTTAGAAGTGTTACTTACCTCAAACCGTGCAAATTCCTACTCCAACAAGCCCTTGCCTCGCGAATCGACCTCTGAACAAATCGAATCTAGCCACAAATAGCTTAATACAATCAACACAAGCTATAGGAATCAATTCCATATGATAAAGCTAGGTTCTTTCACAAAAGTCAATCCAAGAAGTCAACCCCGGGCCTACGTCTCGAAATCTGACAAAATTAGCAAAATCCGAATACCATTCAACCATGAGTCTACCCATACCAAAGTTACTTAATTCCGATCATAACTTGACCTTCAAATCCTCAAATCATAGTTTATGAAGTTTCTACAATTTTTCTCAATTGTTCCTACCCAAAACACTAATTAAATGGAATAAACAACGATAGATTCACTTACTCCAATCTGAGTTATAATCACTTACCTCAATCAATTCCTTGAAATCCCTCCAAGAATCGCCTCAATACGAGCTCCCAAAGCACAAAAGTGAAATAATACTTTAACCCTCATTTTTGAAGTCTTATATTCTGCCCAGATGCTCCTCTTCGCGATCGCGAAGTACAAAAATACAAGCTACAAAAATAACCCTTGGAAAATGCATAACTCCAACCACGAATGCACTAACTAACCCCCCTAAAGGTACGCGATCGTGGACACACTCATGCGATCGCATAGAGCAACGTGCATGACCCCCCCCAAGCCTCATCTTCCTTTATCGCAAATGTGACACCTACCAGGCGTTCGCGTAGCTCTGACTCCCCAAGCTTCGCGATCGCAGACCCATTCTCGAGAAGGTGTAGAACAGATTCCCCAGTCATCCAAACAACCCTTCGCGATTGTGGACTTCCACTAATGATCGCGTATGAGGGAACCAACAACAGTCATGACAGCAATCCAACAAGTCCAAAAGTGAGCCAAACATGATACAAATTATATCCGAGGACGCTGGGACCCCATCCAAACATACCAACATATCCTAAAACATCACACAAACTCACTTGAAGCCTCAAATCACATTAAATAATACTAAAACCATGAATCGCACATTGATTCATGCTTAATGAACTTATGAACTTCTAACTCCCAAAACTAATGTCGAAACATACCAAACCAACTCCGATTGTCATCAAATTTTGCACACAAGTCATAAATGGAACAACGGACCTATTCCAACTTCTGGAACCAAAATTCGAGCCCGGTAACCACAAAGTCAACTCTTGGTCAAACTTCTCAACTCTCCAAACCTCAACTTTTCCAACTTTTGCCAATTCGAGCCAAAATCATCTACGGACCTCCAAATCAATATCCGGGCACACTCTTAAGTCTAAAATCACCATACGGAGCTATAGAAACCATCAAAACTCCATTACAAAGTCATTTACAGAGAAGTCAACATCCAGTCAACACTTGCAACTTCGACTTCTAACTTTGGGACTAAGCATCCCAATTTATTCTCAAATATCCCCAAAACCAAACCAACCACTCCGGCAAGTCACATAACAACAAATGAACATAGATTACGCATTAAATAGGGGAACAAGGCTATAATACTTAAAACGACCGGCTCGGTCGTCATTCTCCCCCTCTTAAACAAACGTTCATCCTCGAAAGGATATAGAATCATACTTGGATTCTTAAATAGGTGTGGATATATGCTCCGTATCTCCCACTCGATCTCCCAAGTATCCTCCTCGATTGGGTGACGCCTCCACTGCACGTTCGCTGAAGCTATATTCTTTGACCTTAACTTCTTAGTTGTCGATCCAAAATGGCTACCAACTCCACATCATAAGTCAAATCTCCATCTAATTGTACCATGCTGAAGTCCAAACATGAGACGGATTACCAAAATACTTTTGGAGCATGGAAACATAAAACATTTGATGAACACTCGATAGACTAGGTGATAATGCAAGCTTGTAAGTCACCTCTCTAATCCTCTCAAGCACCTCAAAAGGCCCAATATACTGAGGACCCAATTTGCAACCATGTAAGCAACATCACAAACCTTCCTATCAGTATAACTCTTCTGTCTAGACTGTTCCCTACGAAGCCGATCTTGAATCAGCTTAACCTTGTCCAAAGCATCCTGAACCAAGTTAGTACCAATAGCCTAGCCTCAGCGGGGTCAAACCAACCAACTGGAGACCGACACCACCTCCCATACAAGGCCTCATACGGAGCCATCTGAATACTCGACTGGTAGTTGTGTTTGTAAACAAGCTCTACAAGCGGTAGAAACTAACCCCAAGAACCCCCTAAATCTATGACACAAGGGTGTAACATATCCTCCAATATTTGAATGGTGAGCTTGGATTGTCCGTCTGTCCGAGGGTGGAATATTGTACTCAACTCGACTCGTGTGCTAACTCTCGCTACATTGCCCTCCAAAACTGCAATGTGGACTATGTGCCCGGATTTAAAATGATGGAAACCGTCACACCGTGAAGACGAACAATCTCGAGGATATAGATCTCAGCCAACCGCTCCGAAGAACAGGTAGTCCCAACTAGAATGAAATGCGGACTTAGTCAACTGGTCCATGATTATCCAAATAGCATCAAACTTCTTCAAAATCCATGGGAGCCCAACTATGAAGTCCATGGTGATATGCTACCATTTCCACTCTAGAATATCAAGCCTCTAAAGTAAACCGCCCGGTCTCTAATGCTCGTACTTCACCTGCTGACAATTTAAGCACCGAGCTACAAACCCCAATATATCTTTCTTCATCTTCCCCAACCAATAGTGCTGCCTAAAGTTGTAATACAACTTTGCGGCACCTGAATGAATGGAATATCGTGAATTGTGGGCCTCTTCAAGAATCAACTCACATAACCCATCTAAGCTGGGCACACAAATTTGACCATGCATCTGCAACACCCCATCATCCCCAATAGAAACCTCCTTGGCATTACTGTGCTGAACTATGTCCTTAGAGACAAGCAAATAGGGGTCATCATACTGACACTCTCTGATGCGATCATATAAGAAAGACCAAGAAACCATACAAGCTAGAACCCAACTAGGCTCTGAAATATCTAACCTCACGAACTGATTGGCCAAGGCCTGAACATCTGATGTAGGAGGTCTCTCACCAACAGGAATAAATGCAAGGCTACGCATACTTACCGTCTTCCTACTCAAGGCATCGTCCATAATATTGGCCTTCTCAGGATGATCCAAAATGGTAACATCATAGTCCTTTAGTAGCTCAAACCATCTTCGCTAACTCAAATTTAGATTTTTTTACTTGAACAAGTGCTGGAGACTTCGGTGATATATAAATACCTCACATGACACACCATAGAGATAATGCCTATAAATCTTCAATGCATGGAGGATGACTACCAACTCTAAATCATGAACAGGGTAGTTCTTCTCATGAGGCTTCAACTGGCGTGAAGCATAAGCAATCACTCTACCTCTTGCATTAATACACACCCAATTCCAATCTGAGAAGTATCACAATACACTATATAAGAACCCGATGCTGAGGTAAAACTAGAACTGGAGATGTGGTCAAGGTAGTCTTGAGCTTCTAAAAGCTCTCATCACACTCATCTGACCACCTGAATGGATCACCTTTCTGGGTCAACCTGGTCAAAGGCGCTGGACAAGAAACCCTCCACGAAGCAATGATAATATCTGGCCAAGCCGAGAAAACTCCAAATTTCAGTAGCTGAAGACGGTTTGGGAAACTCTGACCTACATCTATCTTCTTTGGATTTACCTTAATCCTCTCACTGGATACCATGTTCCCCAAGAATGCTACCGAACTGAGCCAAAACTCACACTTGGAGAACTTGGAATAAAGTTTCTCCTCCCTCAACCTTTGTAGTACAAACCTCAAATGATGTGCATTCTCTTCCTGGCTATATGATTACACCAAGATTTCATCAATAAATACTACCACAAACGAATCAAGATATGGCTGGAATACACTGTTCATTAGATGCATGAATGATTTTGGGGCATTGGTTAGCCCAAAAGACAACACAAGGAACTTATAGTGACCATAGCGGGTACGGAATGTCGTATTCAGAATATCCGAGTCCCGAATCTTCAACTGGTGATACCCAAACCTCAAATCAATATTAGAGAACATTGTAACTCCCTAAAGCGATCAAATAAGTCATCAATGTGCAGCAAAGGATACTTGTTCTTAATTGTAACATTGTTCAACTGCTTATATTCAATGCACATTCGTATAGTACCATCCTTCTTCTTTATAAATAGAATCGATGCACCCCAAGGCGACATACTAGGACTATTGAACCCTTTATCAAGAAGCTTCCGAAGCTGATCTTTAAATTCCTTCAACTCTCCTGGTGTCATACAATACGGAGGAATAGAGATGGGATGAGTGCCTGGAACCAAATGAATACCAAAATCAATGTCCCTGTCAGGTGGCATGCCTGGCAGGTGTAAGGCACCGGAAAAATATTTCCAAGTAATTTAAGGTTGCGTGTGCCAAGGTAGGCTAATATATTATATTTTTGAAGTTTTTGGGTTGAATAGTGCATTGGGGAGTTGAACTTTTTCAATCTCGCGTCGCCCGGCTTGTAGCGTGCTAGACCATGCTATATCCCTCGTGAAGCCAGGTCTGTAGCGCGCTAGCCCGTGCTATATCCCTCGCGAATCCTGGTCTATAGCTTGCTATAGAGCTCACAAAGCCTAGTTTATAGCTCGCTATAGAGCATGCCTAGCCTGGTCTGAAGCCCTGTCTGGAATTTTGAAGTATCCATTCTTCTATTGTTATAACCTGACCTTATCTTGATTAAAACCCCTTAGGGCTCATTTTTTAAGGGAATATATGATATTTTTAGAGAGAAGTGAGAGAGTTCTAGAGAGAGGAAGTAGCTCATTTGCTTTGTTCATCAAGATCTTGTCCAAGCTTTGAAATCCAACAAGGAAATCTCACAAGATCTTCATCTAAGAGGTGAGGTTACCCTAGTTTTCAATTTTATATTTGGGTTGAAGATGGTTAATTAGGAGTGTAATTCTTGGGTGTAAGAGTATTATTTATACATGCATGTACCAATGAGGTTTGTGGGAAGATTGTTTAGCTCAAATGGGTAAAGGTTGGGTTGTGGAATGAAGAAAATCTTGTGAAAGAATCTTGTAATCAAATTTGCACATCTAGTGTTTGATAAAATTCTCAAATGAGCTGAGACCATGAATATCTTCCTAATTTGAGTTCAATTTTGTTATTTCTCGAAATAGATTGGGACTGCTAGGATTTCCGGAACATTATAGTAATTTAAGAAAAGCTCAAGCAAGGTATGTTTGGCTAAAATCCTCTATTAGAATTGAACCCCACAATATCCATATAAGTCCCGAGATGCTCACTGTGAATTGATTATCCCGAATAATCATGTATCAAAAAGACATCGATGTTCAATATGTAATTTAAATGTTCTTGTTATGTTGTACTCTTATTTGAAGAATGTGTTCAAAGTATGGGTTGCATGCTTAAATGGCTTGACATGAAGTTGTGTTTCAAATGAAAGCTAATGACAATTGTGTAGGAAATCTTGATATGCCTAAGACTCTCATTTGCTCATATCTGTGCTTAAATGTTATGAATAGAAATGCCTTGTTGTTGAAAATCTATGATGATTGTTGAAAGTGAAAAAGGGTTGCATGAAATACGAAACATGAAATATAAAGCATGAAATATGAAATATGAAATATGAAGCATGAAATATGAAACACGGCCAACGTCCCAAGTGAAATAATATAAATATGACCACTAGTGCCAATAAAATGAAGATGTGTGCAAGGAGTATGAAATAGAATGATTAATAGAAAAGGGGTGATGTCTCATGGCCTAGCCGATTGGGTCTTGATCGGACGCTATATCGTACACATGGTGGTGACTGAATTAGAAATTGTAATGAACTGTGATTGTGGTTGATGTCTCACATGAGATGGCCTATCCGATCGGGTCGTGATCGGATGCCATGTCGTACATATGGTGGTGACTGTATTGGAAATTGTAACTAAAATTGTGATTGCAATTGATGTCTCACATGAGATGGCCTAGCCGAATGGGTCGTGATCGGAAATCATGCCATACATATGGTGGTGACTATATTGGGAATTGTAATCGAAATGGTGAATAGTGGCATATCGGTACTAAAGATTTCCCAACTTAAATGTGGAAAATTTAATTGAAAACTTATCTTATCCCTAATTTGATATTTGGTAACTGTTCAAGGCTTGAAATGATATTATGATTGTCCTTACTTGCATTATTGTTCGTTATTTTGGGAGGGTGTTTAGTCATATATACTAGTAATATTCGACAGTACTAACGTCCCTTTTGCTAGGGGTGCTGCATCTTTAAATAGATGCAGGTGGTTTCATAGCAGGCGGTGTTGATCAGTGATAGTCGTGCACCCTCTTCCCAGCAGACTTGGTGAGCCCCACTTCATCCCGGGGTCATGTATCTTTTGCTCATTTTATTATTACGTTTTGAGGTATAGCCGGAGCTTTGCTGATGGCACTACTATTGTACTCCTTGTAATTATTAGAGGCTCTCTAGACATAGTGTGGGTTGTATATGGGTGATGGGAATGTCAAGCAAAGTTGTGTTGTGATTGAATCACTTGTTCCACTTCGAACCACGAAAGTAGGTGTATTTTGAGGCTTATTAAAGAAAGTAGCTAATGTGATAGGTTTTCAACGTCTTTGCCTTATGTTTTGATGATCTAACAAACTTACTGTCAAGAACCAGATAAGGAACCTGACACACTTGGTACACATTACAAATGAATGGATTCCATCCTGGACTCCAGTTAATGTGAACTGCTGCAAGTGTAGAAAATGAAGAAACAAGTCAAGGACTTGATCCCTTGTATTTCCCTGATCGCAGTACAAAAGTCAATTGTGCATAGCTGGAAAGTGACTGCCACAGAAACAGTGCACGCAGTGCAGTAGTTTTGCAGTCACTTGCCTTTGACCTACCGAGTGCTTACATCATTCAAGTGATGTCATCAAGGGTGTATTAACAAAAGCATTATAACAAAACATCACTTGAACACTTGATAATTCACTTCAAGCATTCAAGCCTTCTAAAAACAGTGATCTCAATTCTCAAGAGCTTGAAGAACAAAGTTAAACGCTACTACAGACCAGTTCCTAAATCTAGTATTTTGTTGTCCTTAGTTGAGTTGTAACTTTGTTGTTGTTCTTATTGTAATTCCTAAATCTTTTAGCTAGAAGCTTTTCTTAGGAACCCCCGTGTAAAATCATATACTTTTTGAGTTTATGTTGTGACTAGAGTTAGTCATAAGTTAAAGTCTATGTAACTAGTGACTGACAAAGTGGTTTATGCTAAGAGTATCACAAGTTAGTTGAGTTGAAGTCTTTGTAATAGAGTCATTACAAAGTGGCTTGTAATAGAGTGTTTACAAGTTAGTGAAGTTGAAAGCCTATAAGTATAGGTCGTGGTTTTTGTCCCCTTGTGTAGGATTTTTCCACGTAAAAATTCTGTGTCTCATTTACTTACTATTTCATTAGTATTCTCAGTAAAAACTCATATAGGACTAGGTACTCTATAGTTTTCTGGACTCATATAAACTTACAATTGGTATCAGAGCGGGTTCCTCCTATCAGTCTAAAACTTAGGAAGGATCCGTATGGCTGCTCCACCAAATTTTGAAGAAAGGCAATCTACATACATACTACCCAGGTTCAATGGGCAATACTATGGGGTGGTGAAAGACAAGAATGCATGATTTTATCATGGCTGAGGATTCTGAGTTGTGGGATGTCATATGTGATGGTCTTTACATCCCAACAAAGGCACTTGTAGAACTTCTATTCTCAATGCCAAAAACCAGAAAGGAATACACCGATGCAGACAGGAAAGCTGTGGAGAAGAATTTTTGTGCCAAAAAGATTTTGGTATGTGGAATATGACCTGATGAATACAATAGAATTTCTGCTTGTGAAACTGCAAAGGAGATATTGGAAGCTATAAAAATAGCACATGAGGGAACTACTCAAGTAAAGCAATCTAAGATTGATATGCTCACTACCGAGTATGAACTCTTTAGGATGAAGGACGATGAATCTATTCAAGATATGCATAGTAGATTCACCTCCATCATAAATGAGTTACACTCACTTGGTGAAACCATTCCTAGGAACAAGCTAGTGAGGAAAATTCTTAGTATCCTGCCCAGTTCTCGGGAAAGCAAGGTGAATGCTATTACTGAAGCAAAGGACCTACAGGAGTTGACCATAGACGAGCAGGTTGGAAATCTGAAGACCTACGAGATGAAGAGGAAGATAGACAGTGAAAGAAGAGAACCAAAGAAAGAAAAGAACCTGGTACTCAAAGTTGATAGAAATGACTCAAGTGAGGAGGACACTACATGGCTTACTTAACCAAAAGATTTTAGAAGATGGTCAGAAGAAATAGAGGAATGCTGAAAAGGGGCAGCTCTAGCAAACCAAAGAACTATGATCTCTGCCATAAGTGCGGAAAGCCTGGGCACTTCATCAAAGATTGTCCTCTCCTAAAGCGAGAGTTCATCAAGTACAACCCTGAGAAAGAAGCTAAGAGGAATCCGGTTCCTGACAAGGACTTCAAAAGAAAGAGATCTACTGACAATGTGGTGAAACAGGCTCTTGCAGCATGGGGAGACTCCTCTAGTGAGTCTAAAAATGAAACGGATGTTGGTGACAGCTCCATGATGGCAATTGAAAGTGAGGAAAATGAATATGATTCAATTTTTGCTTTGATGTCCTAATCAGATAATGATGAAGTCGATGACAACAGTGAGGTAATTTTCAGGGATGTTCAGAGAAATCTGAAATCCTACTCTCCTAAGAAACTCATGTCTTTAGCTAGTGTATTGATTGATGCCTATCATAGTCTTGTGGAGGATAAAGATGCCTTGACCTTAGATCTAGGAGAAGCTGAACAAACTAGAGATGATCTAGTAGTATGTGTTGTTGTGAAGGAAACATTTGTGAGCTGGAGAAAGAAAAATCTGTTTTAACTAAAAAAATTGCTAACATAGAACATAAAAGAGATGACTTAGTGGTTGTAGTTGTTGACCATAAGGAAACTATTGAAACTTCAGAAAGAAAGAGAAGCCTTGATGAAAAGAGTGACTGAGATTGAGGAAGAAAGAGATGATCTCTTGGTAGTGATTGTAGACCTAAGGGAAACAATAGAGGGACTGGAGACTGGGTCAAAACCTAGAAATCCTAGAAAAGGATAGGAGATAGCAAGTGAGGAACACATTAGGCTTGAAAACGAGTTGAAGGCTGTGAGAACTATTCTATGTGTTGAATATGAGAAAAACAAGCATCTCCTGACTGAACTAGAAAGAATAAAAAATGATCTTGAAAAGTCCCTAAAGTGGACCTGGTCCTTAGAAGCTATCACTGCCATATACGTTAATAATGGTAAAAACAGGCAGGGAATAGGCCTCCAGAGGGAAAAAGCTCCATACAACTCCCAGAGCAAGTATGTTATTGTACCTGATAACTGGATGATTACCCACTGTGGGAACAATGGGCATTTCAAGGAAAATTTCCAAGCCAGGGTCCAGTCCTTTCAGAAAAACAAAGTGTTTGCTGAAAATGTAACTACTAAAAAAGGGCCATGTTCTACCCACAAAAAGCGCATATTACCTGCATGGACTAAGAGAGCTCTTATTCATCCTCTTGCCTACTACAAGGGACTCAAACTTGCTTGGGTTCCTAAAACTAACTCTTGATCTCCTTGTGCAGGGAACAATGAAAGGAAGCAATCAACAATGGTTCATGGATAGTGGATGTTCAAAGCACATGACTGGGAACACCATGGACTTTCTTTCACTAAAATCCCTTCAAGGAGGGAGTGTATCCTTTGGCAATGGGAAAAAAGGATACATTCTTGGAGTTGGAAAAGTTGGGAAATCACTTACTCACTCTATTGAGAATGTGTACTATGTCAATGGTCTAAAGTACAATCTCTTTAGTGTCTCTTGGATTTGTGATAAAGGAAACAAGGTGGAGTTCTTGTCCAAGATATGTACAGTTACTAATTTGGTAACTAGTGAAGTGGTACTTGTGGCCAAAAGATACAAGAACATCTATGTTGCTGATTTTGAGTCCATACAAAGTGGTGATCTGAGTTGTCTAAAAGTTGTTGATGATGATGTTGAACTATGGCACAGAAGACTGGGGCACGCAAGCTTCTCTCTTTTGAAAAAATTAATTCAGAAGGACCTGGTCCATGGTCTACCCATGTCAAAGTTCAAAGTACATAAAGTATGTTATGCCTGTGCTAGAGGAAAGCATGTGAAGTCCTCTTTTAAGTTTAAAAAGGATGTAAGCACATCAAAGCCACTCGATCTTCTGCATATAGATTTGTGTGGCCCTATGAGAGTGTAAAGCAGGGGAGGAAAAAGATACATATTATACATATGTGTGGATGACTACTCAGATTCACATGGACTCTATTTCTTAGAACTAAAGATGAAACCTTTGAGGTGTTTGTGGCTTTTGAGAAGAAAATCCAGATGAAGATGGAGTCCAGAGTCGCATGTATTAGATCAGATCATGGAACAGAATTTGACAATGCCAAATTTGATGAGTTCTGCAATGAAAATGGCATTACTCACAACTTCTCAGCTCTAAGAACCCCCAAGCAAAATGAAGTAGTGGAAAGGAAGAATAGAACTCTTGAAGAAATGGCAAGAACAATGTTGATCGATAGTGGAATTGCAAAGAACTTTTGGGCTGAAGCAGTAAACATTGCATGCTACTTGGTGAACAGGTGCATGATCAGATCTCTCCTGAACAAAACCCCCTATGAGTTGCTGAATGGAAGGAAACCCAAGCTGACTTACCTAAGAACATTTGGGTGCAAAATGTTCTCAACAATGGAAAGGATCAGCTTGGTAAATTTGATGCCAAGAGTGATGAAGGAATATTTCTGGGGTATTCTTCTCAAAGAAAAGCTTACAACATATACAACAAGCTGACTCAATATGTCGAGGAAAGTGTTCATGTTGTCTTTGATGAGTCCTATCCTTCCTGTGAGAAAAGTGCTAAAGATGATCAAGATGGAGAGCCCTTACTGGTTCCTGGTGAAGTCATTGACATGACAAATGGAAAGGCAGATATGATGTGCCAAGTGAAAGAGTCGAGTGGAGACAATGCTGCCTCTTCTTCAATAAAACTAGGTACCTCAATTACAACCACTGAAACTGAAGAAAGAGTGATTGATGCAGTCCAGGACTCCACTAGTACCTGAGAGAAGAACACAAGAGAACCAGTTAAATATACCCACCTCCTCTACAAATGAACCTCAAATGTCTAACTGGAAACACAAAAGTTCTCATCCTCTTGACAACATAATTACTCATCTAGATTCTGGAGTACAAACCAGGTCAAAAGCCAGAAATTCACTTGCCTTCTCAGCCTTTCTCTCCCTAATAGAACCCAAAAATATCAAGGAAGCCCTGAAAGATGCAGATTGGATTACAGCCATGCAAGATGAGTTGCATCAGTTTCAAAGGAACAATGTCTAGAAC
Source organism: Nicotiana tabacum (assembly GCF_000715075.1). NCBI lineage: Eukaryota > Viridiplantae > Streptophyta > Magnoliopsida > Solanales > Solanaceae > Nicotiana > Nicotiana tabacum. The sequence goes on from NC_134101.1 coordinate 171,749,985, forward strand.
CTGGTACCTAGACCCTCAGATCGAACTATTATAGGAACCAGGTGGGTATTCAGGAACAAGCTTGATGAACATGGAAACATTAAAAGGAACAAGGCCACGCTAGTGGTTCAAGGCTACAATCAGGAGTAAGGTATTGATTATTATGAAATATTTGCTCTGATCGCTCGTGTGGAAGCTATTAGAATCCTAATCACTTTTTCATCTCATATGGAATTCACCTTGTTCCAAATGGATGTCAAAAGTGCATTTCTAAATGGACTTCTTAAGGAAGAAGTCTATGTGAAGCAACCTCCAGGGTTTGAATGTCATAAACACCCTGAATATGTGTTTAAACTGGACAAAGCATTGTATGGGTTAAAGAAGGCTCCTCGAGATTGGTATGAAAGGCTGTCAAAGTTCCTCTTAGAAAATGGCTTTAAAAGAGGGAAAACTAAAAACACCTTGTTCCTAAAGAAACGGTGAAAGAACCTGCTCATTGTTTAGGTATATGTTGATGATATCATTTTTGGGGCAACAGCTGATTCTCTCTGTGAAGAGTTTGCAAAACTCATGGGAAGTGAGTTTGAAATGAGCATTATGGGGGAGCTGAATTTCTTCTTGGGTCTTCAAGTGAAGCAGTCCACCCAGGGTATGTACATTTGTCAGCAGAATTACATCATGGAGCTCTTGAAGAGGTTTGATATGGAAGCATCAAAAGTGATAGGCACTCCCATTGCAACGGCTACTTGACTGGACATGGATGAAACTGGATCTCCTTTGAATCAAACTATGTATAGAGGCATTATTGGGTCTCTTCTCTATCTCACTGCCAGCAGACCCGATATTGTTTTTAGTGTGGTGCTATGTGCAAGGTTTCAATCAAATCCCAAGGAATCTCATTTGAAGTCTGCCAAAAGAATTTTGAGATACCTTAAGGGTACACAGGACCTGGTCTTGTATTACCCCTCAGGTGAAAGTTTTAATCTTATTGGATATATTGATGCTGACTATGTTATCTTGTGGAAAGGAAAAGCACTTCTGGAATGACTCACTTTCTAGGATCATGTCTCATCTCTTGTGGCACAAGGAAGCAAAACTCAGTGGCTCTTTCAATAGCTGAAGCAGAATATGTAGTTGCAGCATCCTGCTGTGCTCAACTCCTATGGATTAAGCAACAACTGGAGGATTTTGGGGTGTTTACTGAGTGTGTGCCTCTTCTATGTGATAACACCAGTGCACTCAACATGGCTAAGAGTCCAATTCAACACAAAAGAACCAAGCATATTGATGAGAAACATCATTTTCTGAGGGACAATGTGGAGAAAGGGCTGATCTGCATGAAGTTCTGCAGCACCGAAACCAAATTGTAGATATCTTCACCAAAGCATTGAGTAGAGAACATTTTGAAAGAAACAGGGTGAAGCTGGGGCTTTTGAAGCCCAATTGAGCACCTGATTCCTCATCAATTGGCTATGAAAATCACCCTTAAGGATCTGATTAAGGGGAAAGCATAAAGTTGAATCAAGGATCTGATTAAGGGATAAGCATAAAGTCATGGGGAACTTGTGAAGTTCTTGTTACTTCATCTGGTTTTCTTTGCTTTAAATACATGGTATCAATGTCTCAGTTTGTCATCATCAAAAAGGGGGAAATTGATGGGTTTTCAATGTATTTGCCTTATGTTTTGATGGTCTAACAAACTTACTGTCAAGAACCAGATAGGGAATCTGACACACTTGGTACACATTACAAATGAACGGATTCCAGGATGGACTCCAGCTAATGTGAACTACTGCAAATGTAGAAAATGAACAAACAAGTCAAGGACCTGATTGCTTGTGTTTCCCTGACAGCAGTACGAAAGTTAACTATGCATAGCTGGAAAGTGACTGACACAGAAACAGTGCACCCAGTGTAGCAGTTTTGCAGTCACTTGCCTTTGACCTACCGAGTGATTACATCATTCAAGTGATGTCATCAAGGGTGTATTAACAAGAGCATTATAACAAAACATCACTTGAACACTTGATAATTCACTTCAAGCATTCAAGCCTTCTAAAAACAGTGAACTCAATTCTCAAGAGCTTGAAGAACAAAGTTAAACGCTACTACGGACCAGTTCCTAAATCTAGTATTTTGTTGTCCTTAGTTGAGTTGTAACTTTGTGATTGTTCTTATTTTAATTCCTAAATTGCTTAGCTAGAAGCGTTGCTTAGGAACCCCCGTGTAAAACCATAAACTTTCTGAGTTTGTATTGTGACTAGAGTTAGTAATAAGTTAAAGTCTTTGTAATTAGTGAGTGACAAAGTGGCTTGTGGTAAGAGTATCACAAGTTAGTTGAGTTGAAGTCTTTGTAATAGAGTCATTACAAAGTGGCTTGTGATAGAGTGTTTACAAGTTAGTGAAGTTGAAAGCCTATAAGTGTAGGTCGTGGTTTTTGTCCCCTTGTGTGGGATTTTTCCACGTAAAAATCTCGTGTCTCATTTACTTACTGTTTCATTAGTATTCTAAGTAAAAACTCATAGAGGACCAGGTACTCTATAGTTTGGTGACTCATATAAACTTACATAATGGTAATGAATTTAGTATTGTTCACATGATCTCCTTATTGGTTAATTAAGAATATTATGTATTCTCTTTAAATCATGGGTGAGTTTGGGTTGAAAGTAATCAACAGGCTTGCTTAACCGGCTTCACTCGGTTGAGCGCCGGTCGTACTCCCAGAGTTTGGGGCGTGACGGCATGTCTACAGGAAACACATCTCTTGCACTATTAGAACAGAATCAATGGTAGAAGTATCAACGCCAACATCCTTCACAAAAGCAAAATATGCCAAACACCCCTTCCCAACCATCCGCTGGGGCTTAAGATATGAAATCACACTACTGGGGACATAGTCTAGAGAACCTCTCCACTCAATCCTAGGCAACCCCTGCATCGCCAACATCATGGTCTTAGCGTGACAATCCATAATAATATGGCATGGGGACAACCAATCCATACCCAAAATCACGTCGAAATCAACCATACTAAGCAATAAGAGATCAACTCTAGTCTCAAATCCCCCAATAGTCACCACACACGACTGATTCACACGGTCCACAATAATAGAATTGCCCACCTACATAGATATATGAACAGGTGAAACTAAGGACTCACGAGGCATATCCAAATAATGAGTAAAATAGGATGATACATATGAATAAGTGGAACAAGGGTCAAATAAGGTGGAAGCACCCCTGTGGCATACTAAAACAATACTTGTGATCACTACATATGAAGCAAAGGCGCCTGGCCTGGTAGGGATAGCATAGCATCGAGCCTGACCGTCACCTAATCGGCCTCCCCTCTAAGGTGACCTCTAGCTGCCTGAGCCCCACCCCAAGATGACTGAGTGGGTGGTGAAGTAAGTAGTGTAGAAGACATAACCTGACCCCTCTGCTGAATTGGACCTCCAAAATGACGAGAACATTGCCTCCACAAATGTCCAAACTCTCCGCACTCGAAGAAACTCCCTGATGGTGGTGGAGACTGAATTGAACATTGACAGCCTGAATAGCTACAAGAAGGACCTGGTACAAATGAACCCTAAACTGATGTAGCATGAGATAAAATTTGAGCTGGGGGAGGGCACTAAGAGATTACTGACCGGACGAGCAATATATGAACCATGGCTAGCTAATGCACCACAATGAACCAGATGAGTCATTTGAGCGGGCCTGTAAGGACGACTCTTATTGTGGTAGAACTGACCCACAGAACAAAACACGGCTAAAATCACCCGAACCACGAGACCTCTTGGCCTCCCTCTTCTCACGCTCCTAGCTTCCAACATGTTCTATCCACCAAGCAATATCAACAATCTCCCGAATCATGACAAAGCGCAATCCATAGTTGAGGCTATCAATGAACCTCATAATCCTCTGTCTCTCTCTCTCTCTTTCTCTCTCTATGGGAACCAACCAAATCACGTGACGATCCAACTCTGAAAATCTCATCTCGTACTGGGTCACAGACATACCTTCCTAGCATAACTGCTCAAACTGCCTATGCAGCTCCTCCTTCTAAGTCTATGGGACAAACTTCTCTAAGAAGAGACCGGAGAACTTGTGCCATGTAAGTGGTATAGCAGTGGCTAGCCTGCTCAACTCGTAGGCCTCCCACCATCTGAAGCCTGTCCCCGACAACTAAAAAGTAGCAAATGAGACTCCACTAGTCTCTAAAATACCCGGCGTGCAAAGAATCTACTGGCATCTATCTAAGAAATTTTGAGCATCCTCTCACTCAGCCCCACTGAATGATGGAGGTCTGAGCCTCCCAAACTTCTCTAGCCTCTTCTGCTCCTTGTCACTCATAGGGGACCCACCTGGGCCTGAGTAACTACAACCGGCTAGGCTAGTAGTACCCTTGGTGTCTGAAGTCCCTAAACTACCTACTCTGGAGTACGGGCAGCTGGAGTCTAAGCACCTACCCCGATCTGAGAAGTGGCTGGTGCGGATATAACTGAAACCGCCTGAGCAAGGATAGTGCATGCAGTCAATATCTGGTCCAGAGCCTCCTAAAAGCCTGGAATCATAATGGGCACAGTTGGTGCCTAAGTTGGTCCCATCGGCTCAACCACATCTGGGATCTGCTCTTGAGCTGGAGCACTGGTGGGTTTGCATGTGCTGCTTTAACTACGGTATGAACTGCATCTCGGCCTCTACTGTGGCCCCGGCCTCTCGTGGCACTATCTGGTGGTATTAGTGGCCATCTGCCCGATCCGATAACACGTGTCCTCACCATGTGTGAGAGAATAGAATAGCAAAAGTTTAGTTTCCAAAATCAACAAATCCGCACGATAAGAATACAAGAAAGTGAAGTTTTCCTAAGGGTTCGGTAGCATCTCGAAGATAAGTACAGGCATCTCTATATTGATCCGCAAGACTATACTAAATGTGATCATGACTTGTGAGACCTATGTAACCTAGGATTTGATACCAACTTATCACAACTAGAAACTCAACATATCGTGATGGCGCTTATCATGGTACTAGGCAAACCGACATCCACAAATAACTACACATTTTTAAATTGAAAACAAGGTGAAATAGGCTTAATAGCAATAACTCTCATAAATAACCGATAAGGAAAATACCGCAACTCAATACAAACCCCCCCTAAATCCGGGTGTCATTGAGTACATGAGCATCTAAATGACAATATATTCAAAACTTCGAACATAACTATCTAAAAAGATAGAATTTTGCTAAAATAAAATAAAAGAAGGAAAGTCGAGGTCTGCGGATGCCAAGTCAGCTACCTCAATAGTCTCCAAACAAATGCAGCTCTAAATCTAGCAACCACCGTGTCTAGAAGTATCTGGATCTGCACACGAAGTGGAGAGTATAGTATGAGTACAACCGACCCAATGCACTCAATAAGTAATAGGACTAACCTTGGGCTGAAAGCAGTGATGATCTTAGAAAGGTACAGTCCAAATCCAGATTACAACAATACAAATATGATAGGAAAATGGCAGTAATAACTTAGAGAACTCTCATAATCAGTTTGTACACAGTACAGAAATATAGACATGCTTTTAATTTTAAAACTGTAAGTTCAACACGGATAAGATATGCCAAGTGTGACTGATATGAGGAATGTTACATCTCTATATCTACATGTCAAATATGCATATCAACTGTAATGCAACACAGTGATAAAGTCATATAGATACTCTCGGAGTATTCATCCTTAATCAGCACACTCAGTCACTCAGTACTCCCAGTCACTCAGCACTCTCAATCACTCGTACTCGGCACTTACACTCAGTGTACCTGCACTCACTGCTGGTATGTTAGACCCTAAGCGCTAATATAAGCCAATCATGGCATGAATTAATAAAATATGTCGCGGCGTGCAGGACGATCCCATAAATATCACTCACAATCAGGCCCTTGGCCTCACTCTGTCATTAATCTCTCCAGTCTTATGGGCTCACAAATCTCATGACAATGAGCACAAACAATGATAATATGGTGTCACAATAAATAGCAATGGAGACTGAGATATGATATGCAAATGATAGATGTGACTGAGTACATAATTGCAATTAAGCAAATAATCCAACAACAAAACAGCCTCTGTGGGTCCCAAAAAATGCCAGCATATAGCCTAAACTTGATTTCTAAAATGATTCACAGCTCAATTTCTCTAACACATGGAGAAGAATAATAACAAGATTAGATAACTATACAGTTTCACGGAATAGACCGGGTCATAATTACCACGGTGCACGCCCATCACCTAGCATGTGTATCACCTCAACACCAACCACATAAAACATATTTTAGGGATTCATACCCTCATAACCAAATTTAGAAGTGTTACTTACCTTAAATCGCGCAAATCCCTACTCCAACAAGCCATTGCCTCGTGAATCGGCCTCCGAATGACTCGAATCTAGACACAAACAACTTAATACAATCAACACAAGGTACAGGAATCAATTCCATATGATAAAGCTAGGTTTTTTAACAAAAGTCAAAAAGTCAACCCCGAGTCCACATCTCGTAATCTGACAAAATTAACAAAATCCGAACATCCATTCAACTTCGAGTCCACCCATAGTAAATTTACTCAATTCTTACAACTCGACCTTCAAATCCTCAAATCATAGTTTATGAAGTTTGTATAATTTTCCCCAACTTTTCCAACCCAAAACACTAATTAAATAGTAAAAACAATGATAGATTCATGTATATTAACCAAATCCGAGTTAGAATCACTTAGCCCAATCAATTCCTTGAAAATCCCTCCAAGAATTGCCTCAATCCGGGCTCCCAAAGTTCAAATGTGAAACAATACTCTAACCCTCGTTTTTGAAGTCTTATATTCTTCCCAGATGCTCCTCTTCGCGATCACGGGAAATGTTTCACGATCGCGAAGCAAAAAAATATTAGCTGCCAAAATAACCCTCCGGCGAACGCATAGCTCCAATCACGAACGCACTGACTAATTCCCCCAAAGGTACGCGATCGCAGACAAACTTATGCGATCGCGTAGAGCAACGTGTCTGACCCCCCAGGCCTCATCTTCCTTCATCGCAAACGCGGCACCCACCATGCGTTCGCGTAGCACTTACTCCCCAAGCTTCGCGATCGCAGACCCATTCTCACGAATACGTAGAATAGATTCCTCAGTCACCCAAACAACCCTTCGTGATCGCGTACTTCCACTCACGATCACATACAAGGAAACCAGCAACAGTCATGAAAGTAATCCAACAAGTCCAAAAATGAGTCGAACAAGATCTGAATCACACTCGAGGCCCCCGGTACCCCATTCAGACATACCAACATATCCTAAAACATCATATAAACTCGCTAGAAGCCTCAAGCCTAATGAACTTATGAACTTCTAACTTCCAAAACTAATGCCGAAACATACCAAACCAACTTTAATTAACCTCAAATTTATCATACAAGTCATAAATGACACAATGGACCTATTCTAACTTTCGAAATCAAAATTTGAGCCAGGTAACCACAAAGTCAACTCTTCGTCAAACTTCTCAACTCTCTAAACCTCAACTTTTCCAACTTTCGCCAATTCAAGCCAAACTCATCTACGGGCCTCCAAATCAATATCCAGACACAATCTTAAATCCAAAATCACCATACAGAGCTATCAGAACCATCCAAACTCTATTCCAGAGTCATTTATACATAAGTCAATATCTGGTCAACTTTTTCAACTTAGGCTTCCAACCTTGGGACTAAGTGTCCCAATTCATTCCGAAATATCCCCGGAACCAAACCAACCACCCCGACAAGTCATACAACAACAAATAAACATAAATTAAGAAATAATTGAGGTAACGAGGTTATAATACTTAAAATAACCGACCGGATCATTACACTACTGGGTCCTCCCGAACCCAGTGTATCATCTCTAGTTGCACCACACTCTGTTGATACTGGAGTGACCCAAAATGGGGAGGTGTTGCGAAAGTACTAGTCATTGAACTAGCTGGTTGCACCATACCACAAGTAGTATTCTGTCAGGATGAAAGACAATCCCTCTGATATGACCCCCAAAGACCACATTTGTAGCATACACCTAGCCCGTGCTGTAAATCCCAGGGTGCTTCCTCCCACATTTAGAACATGAGGGTCTCGGTTGTGGCTGAAATTTCTTGCTTGATTGAACCTTCTAAAAAGATCCTTTATTGCCTTGCCTTGGCCTGAAATGAGCCCATTACTAACTTGGCCCTCATGATAGTGTATTGGCGAAACACTAAGCGACTGACTATGAAGGACCATATGACCCCATCCTGAACAATGTCTCTCCACCATCACCACCACCGTAAAAAAACCCTAGAACTACTGATAAACCAAGCCTTCTTATTATTGTCTCATTTTATCCTTCTTTTCAACTCTCGGGTCTCCATGGCTTGAGAAAACGCCACCATCTTTCCATAATTCATGTCTGAATTCAAGGTGGTTGTAGTGGCATTATTGATGACCAGACAACTAAGGTCATGCACAAACCAACGCACCCTAGTATCCATAGGAGGCAACATCTAGAGAGCATACCTCGAAAGATCTAAAAATTTCATATAATAGTGCCACATACGCATATAATAGGCAACACCAAGCGTATGCCACTTCCTTTAGGCGATAAGAGGCCAATTTCACTACTTCTGTCTCAGTGGCATGCATAACATAGAGAGTCTTTTGCATCTCATCAATAAATTATTGTGGGTCCTCCACGAGCTTAGCACCCGTGAAAACCGGAGGATCCAATTGAAGGAACATGCTCACCCTGGAGCTAGTTTAATCCCTAGATGGCTAGAAGATGTAGGTATAGCATTCTATCTTTGATCTTGGGAAGTCACAATCTGAGTCAACAAATGAATGGCTCCCTTGATGTCTCCATCGGAAATACTAGGACCGAATAATGAATCTGGAGGTGGAGCTTGAGTATCAGTTAGGGGAGTCATTTGTACATTCTCAGTCAGAGTCTCGGCGGGGTACTAGAAGTAGGAGGTGTTGGGGGTGTGCCTTCCCTCTTTGTCTGCATACTCGTACCATCGGGCACTACATTAACTGCCACTCTTGGGGTGGCACCTATCCTTTGGGTACTCTTTGCCTTTTTCTTAGGGACCATATTCTAAAAATTAAAATAATGCAAGAGTTATAAAGACAGTTTTATGGTCAAGCTCTATCGCACGATCTAGGGTATCGAAGAAGGGTAATGTTCCTAAATTCCCAAGTAACCTCCTACTTATAGATGTGGTTGTCTACACATCGATAAGAAAGATTCTACTAGACATGGATCCGAGACATCCTAGGATATTTTAAAACCTGAGGTTCTGATACAAGCCCACAGTTTTAAGTGGAAGTAAAATGACAAAATAATTATGTAGAGCCTCTAAGATGCCATGAGTAAAGTAAGAAAGTGTCGTAACAAGGCCCTGACCATACCCAAAATAATATAAAAATATCAAGATACAACATGAGGGCCCTGGTATAGAGTAGGGCTCACCACAATCAACTGAAGAGAGGGTACAATCCTATCAAGAATATGTGCCACCTGCTAAGGTACCACCTACATCCATAAAGATGCAGCATTCCCAGCAAAAGGAGACGTTCGTACATATGGAATATTACTAGTATGTAAAGCTAAGTATCCTTACATAAAATAGAATGTTAACATAAGGAGAGAACACGTGAGAATATGGAGAAAATTAATGGAAACGAATATGATATGTTAAAGTATAAGGAAAAAGTGTAACATAAGTAAAACCTCCAAATAAACATTAACACTTTATTTGGGAGAGTATTAATTACCGACATAGGAACATATAAACATCATGTGCACGGTATGACATTCCACCTCAGCCCTATCACCACAATACCGTGTGCATCGACGTAACTTTGTTAGAAATATATCATCCCAATTAAGGGGCATAATCTCATCATAGTGCGAAGGATTCATTCCCAATGGAAGATTGGAATATGTAGTTTCGGGCATAGGTCCTTGCAATCTATACCTTTGGGATTACATAATAATAGTCCCAAAAATATTTCTTTAAAGCATTTCATAATACATTTCTTTTTATCGTCACTTTTGGATATACATCATCTTTCTCATTCTTGGCAAAAGTGGACACATACCATCTTCATTCTTTTATTTCACTCACATGCCATGGATTTTCGAAAATCATAAAAATGTATTTAAAACATTGGAAAGTCATAGCTACAAACACACAAGTACATGAAAGTTTAAACAATTAAAATAAATTTCAAAGAGGAAAGCACAATGATAGCAAATGTAACATGAATCGAATCATAAGCACTTGGTAATTCAACCATTTGAAGTAATTTAAACGGGGGGAAATGAGAACTTAAACAAAACATACTTGGAGTTTATACAGAATGGAATCCAATTCTATGGGAAGAGCTTAGTCAGACATACCTTAATCGAGCTTCCTTAGGGTTCCTTATGTTCCACTACTTGTAATACTTCAATCAACATCACCGAAGTTCAATTGAACCAACACTAGAGAGGGTTTCTTTATTATTTTTTTAAGTCTTTTAGGTATGTGATCAAATACCAAGAGGACATAGCCCCTTTCCACCTCTAGTAATGGTGTTTCTTCACTCCCAACTCCCCCTTCTATGAAGACGTTCACCCTTGGGTAGTATGTGACATTCAATGACACATGCATGGTCATCCAAATTACACCTACCCAATAATTTCATCAAATAACACCTTATTCCTACTCTCCATATACCCAAACTCAAGATTGGTAGCTTAGGGATTTCAATCAATATCCTATAAGCTCCGATTTTTATCTAACATTTCCATTATTGAAGATTGCATGAGAGATAGGGATGGAATCTTACCTTGATAGTAAAAGACCTTGTAAATTTTGTCTTTAAATTCCAAGAATCGAGTTAAGTTCTTGATGTGTAAAAGTGTTGGAGCTCCTCCTTCTCTCTCTAGAACTATTCTCTCTCTCAAAATAGATGAAAACCCTCTTCTACAATACTCTCCAAGCCTTATATTAGAAATAAAATTGAATAAATTTTTTCCAAAAGTACCCCTTTCAAAACAGATCTACACTCGTGAAAAGGACGATATAACGCTTTTGCGGTCCGCGAAATAGTCCTCCAAATTTTTGAATTGAATTGGTCAGATCTGGGGTGATTTTGCGATTCGCACTTCTATTCTGCGGTCCGCATATTGGACAGCACATCCTCCTTCAAAAAATTTCCATGTGGCCTGACCATTTCCGTTGCGGGTTTGCGGTCAATGAAACTAATATATGTTCGCATAATCCACTGCGAAAATACCCCCAAAATTGGCATGCTTCTGACCCCATTCTGCGATGATTCTACGGTCAACGGAGCTGATTTGCGGTCCACATAATTTACCACAAAATCATCCTCTCAAGCCGATTCTCCTGCCCACTTCGTGATGCATTGGGCAATCCACAAATCAGTACGCGACAAGCTATCCTACAACCTTCCGAATATCTAAGCTTGTACTTGGCACTATAAAACCTTAGATCCCTAGCGATTTTTTACGGGGCCTACTTTGTCCCCCGCTTAGGATCATTCGTCTTCGAATGAGGGTTAGAGTCTGCTATAGACACCGAGCATGACTTAGCTCCTCACTCAATCACCAATGTCTCGGATTTTGTTCTCGGATTTTGGCTAATTTCTCAGATTTCCAGAAATTTCAACAGAATTTTCTTTGTATTCAGGCCTATCCACCTGTCAAAGAGCCACAGAAACCAATAACACATCTCATAACCCAATAAGGTATTACAAACATGTGGCAACATCAACCATAGCATTATATTCATTAAGCTTGTCCTTGGCACTATAAAACCTTAGATCCCTGGCGAACTTTTACGGGGCCTTACAGTAGAGAACTTTTATTTATTTATTTTAATTAAGTAATTTTATTTTGATAATGATGATAATAAGAGTTGAGCTTAAAGAAAGGAATGAGGATTCATATCGCTGACTTCAATTTGTTTGGGACTCATGCATAATTGTTGTTGTTTTTATTTGGTATTTTATGTGCCCGCATTATGATTGTCAGATGGGTGTATTTGATTAAATTTTTGGTGGATTAAATATGGGTATAATTTCTACTTATGTCAGAATGAGTTGAGGTAACACGGAGTTGAAGAATAGGTCATAGCCGCAATTTGCTAAAGTCAAAATCATGGGAGAAATTAAAAAATAGCCGGATTTACAAGTGGTCATTCAAAAATAGTCACAGTTTCAAAAGTAATCGAAATTTAGTTACTTTTCATGTAAAGATAAATCTGAACGAATACACTGTTCAAAATTAGGAAAAATACTCCAGCATAATATACTGGAGTTCCAGTATATTATACTAGAACTCCAGTCTAATATATTGGAGTTCCAGTATAATATACCGGTCCGGCATAATATACTGGAGTTTGGAGCACCGGTGCTCCAGTCTCCAGTATATTATGCTGGAGCCAGCAAAGTATACCGGTCCAGCATAATATGCTGGAAGTTCATACACAAGTGCATCGAACTCCAGCATATTATGTTGGACTGGTCTCTGTTGCAGCAAAATAGTGGCTATTTTTCAATAACTTGGCAAATGCTAGCTATTTTTGAATGACCAGTCCGAAAACTGGCTAAACCGTGCTATTTTAACCAAAGTCATACCTCCGTTTGTTTATTTTCATAACGTAACTATACAGTTGTGCTTATCGTACAGTTATATCTCGCATTTAAAACCATTTGTTTATATTTCCTTTTCCTTTTTCTATAGTTCTTTTGGGAGTCATATAGCTGGAACTCCTACACTGTGTGTGTGTATGTGGAAAAATCAGCTAAACTAGCCATCCTTCACTGCGACCGCGTTAGGAATGTAAATCGTAATCTCCTGACGGAGCCAACTGCAACTAAAGACTAATAGAGTAATAGTATTGCTGAATATATGGTCATATTGATTGATAGGTGACACGGCAGAATAGGCAAGTCTTCACTCGTTTTTCTTACGTTAGCCATTTTGGTGGTATAAGCTCAATGTTTTCTTATACTATACTATGTGCGTAACCATTAGCTGGTTTACAAAGTCATATAACATGATCACAGCTGCTTCATTCTAACCCTTGCTAGTTGCAACCACTTTTCTTTCTTCATCTATTTTGTTTTTGTACATTGCGTAGCTTTTGGACCCACACGGCCGAATTTCCATGTCATCCTCCTACGATGACCAAACTTTTCTATCATTCATGATATCACATTTTGAAAGTACAATCAAATATACATGCACAAACATTGAAAAAACTAATAAAGCAAGAAAGATCTATGAGAATGTATCTCAATATTATACACTTTTTAAATAAGCACCCATCTCGACTACTCCACCAATACCTGCTACCTCGCACTAGCAAAGGTACCAAGTAAACTGAATGTTATGCACTTTCGGTGTTGCTTCCAGAATAGTCATCACATACATTGCAGCAAAATATAATTCAGTTCATATGAGATCGACGAATATGCAAGTTCTTTTCTTAAGATGGACTGACACCAACTTCTTACCAGGCAGGAAAGATATTGCCTTTTTATGCAGTTAAATAACAGAGTATGGCACAACAAGGAGAAAAAATATTACTACTTATCAGTATAAACAAACTTTTACATGGGGCAGCATACCTATTGCTCCACACCAGATTATTAAATATCCAGAACTTCAGCTGCAAGATAACCAACAAATCTAAGAACCAACTACACAAACCACAAAAATATACACCGTAATTCTTCTCCAACAACTATCGCAATACGCGTTTATAGTACCCACTGTCTTATAGCCAACATGATCTAACAGAAGCCAAAATGAAGCTTATTCAACCTGGCAATCTGTCCCAACAATTAACTAAAAGGCATGACTGAAATAACACCAATATCAAATGACAGAAGTTCCTAATTGAGTAGACATAATTTGGTAATCAAAAGTATTGACATGGATTTTATTGCTACTACTGACTAACGAATAACATAGAATTGGATAAAACAGCAACAGCATTTATATTAGACGCAGGATAATGTATTACTATATGTTTTCCTTTGCACAAAGTTCTTATAATTTCATCAAAAGGTTGATTCTACTCTGAAGCTAAACTTCATGTGTAGCCAGTTCTCTCATTCTAAGTCATGGCGATGAGTGGTAGACTGTCAAAGAAGAAGAAAAACCCACATCATGTATTTTGTCCCTGTTCGTTTTTCCAAGAGTTTTTAGCGGCTTCTGCTGATGAACTATCAGATTCTGCACTTCCATCTTTTGGTATTTCGAAAAATGGATCCCATTCATGAGGTCCAATCTCACGTTGCCCTTCATCCAGCAATGCATATTTCCAACTGAGCTCCTCGATAAAGTTATCATCCTTACGACCTTCGATGATGTCTCTTCTTAGTTTTGTAACTCTACTGGTAACCGCCGCAACTGCCACATCAAATGCATCTTTGAGAGTCTCCAATTTAGAGCGAGGATCGGCATAGATCAGCCTTGGAATCATACTTATAACCACCTCCCGCATTTCCTTCACCTTCTCAGGAGAAATTTGATTTAACCTTTCCTCTATGCTTACATTCTTCTTACGAACATCATTCTCAGAAATCAAAACAGAGAAGGCTGAGTAGTTTTTCGGGAGATGCCATGTATACTGCGTGTAGGCAGAAGCCGGGTGGAAAAAGACAGGTATACAACCAGCCAACATAGCATCAAAAGCCGACCTCCTTGTATATGAATCTCCCTGAGGCTGCAGGCAGAAAAGGGAGCTCTGAAACATCTGCATTATACTGCCGGGAGAATGACATTTGCTCTCCGCTGTTTGACCACATTCCAATAACTTGCAGACTTTAGATTCCTTGCATTGGTTAATGATCTGCCCCCTGATCGATTTAGAGTTTCCGGGACGTGGTGCACCAGCAAAACAGAAAAGCCACTTCCTCTCCAGCTTCCTCATCCGGTCCTGCCAACTGAACACTTCTGCATCCTTTGCTGGATGGAAATATGTCGGATATGGGATACCAAAATCATTTGCGTTCCATGGGCTTGATTCAACAACGAGCATCGACATATTCTTTGCAGCGGGTAAGAAAAGAAGCTTGTTGCCCCAGTCCGAATTTGAATCGCTCAATCTTCTGAAATCCCATGTTATCCTACCAGCTACAAGAAAGTGATCTTTTCCCCCCATGATACTCCACTCTGGCCTCTTTTGTAGCCAATCAACCAAATCAAGAGAAGCAGCATCCCTCATAGATATATTGTAACCCCAAAGATACCTAGCAATGTCAAAACCTGCGTAAAAAGGCACAAAAATAGCAGCAGCCAGGGAGGAATCGTTCGTGAGGCACTCGTACTGTTTCATCCGGTTGCCAAAAATGACATCCACCGCAAACTGATTGGTTGCATACCAACCAGTATTGGAGAACACACCTTCAGCATTCTCCATTTGTGGGCCAAGCCCAGCATTAGTGGTAAACTTACACATATTGGTCCAAAGACTAAGACTTTTACACTCCTTAAGCATATCTTCATTGAATCTTGGAGGAAGGTCGTGCACATAAATGTACCTTCCACCACAGGGATCGCTTTTATTCTCTACAGTTCTCAATGCTCTCATAAAAGGGTAACTCTCAGCAGGATCACGACGAGAATTATTAGGTGGTTGTGCATTGCTCAAGGATGCATTGGGACGTGCTAACTCACGATGAATTTCAATCTTAGCACGACGAAGCTTGATAGGACGATTAATGGGAACATATTGAGGGGTACTGATTGATTGCGAATTGAGAGAAAGTGGATCCAAACTAGGTGAATTGTGTGCATGATTATCCCCAAGAACCACAAAATGGAAATACAACAACAAGAACCAAAACAAACCTGATAATGAAGCTAATAACCAAACCCTAGGGTGATGATTTTTGCCTTGTCCCTTCTCCATTGAATCATCTGAAGATTGGGACGTGGGGGACCGGCGCCTCATCAGATTATATTATATTATATTATATTATACTCACATAAAACACCAAAATTCAACCTTTTATCTCATAAATGATGAAAAAGGCAGAATCTTTACTACCACCCTAAAACCCCACTTCAGAAAATCTCAAGAATCAACTAAAATGGTGCTAAATCTCAAGCACAACAACAACCCTAAAACCCAAGTTCAAAAAACACCCAAAAAAACTAAAGAATAAAAAACTAAAATAGTGCTATATTTCCCAAGAAAAAAAAAGGGACTAGTAGTAGTCATAAACTTATCAGAGAGAGAAATCAGTGAATTGCGGGGGGTTTAGCACGTCAACAGATGGAGAAAATCAAGATGTAAAAGGGACTTAACTGAAATATGAAGCGAATCTTCAGGGAAAGAAACAAACAGTTTTAGAGCTTTATATATATATTCCAACTTAGGGAAAATTTTACCTAAACTAGCAGCAAAATTAGAAGGGAAGCATGAAGCCAAAACTTATAAGGGTAAAGAAGAAAATGAAAATGAGGGCTAGAAAAATAAAAACGCTTTTTGGGGGGCCATTAACTGTTATAGTATCGAGGAAAATGATGGAAGTACTAAGATGTTTCGTGTCTCATGTCTGTTTCCAAACATTATTTGCTGTGTCGGTGACCACTTTAACAAATTTTATGACAGGTGTCTTACAATGGACGAAAAAGAGAAGATAGTTAACATCAATATTAAGCAAATATTGTGACACCATTTAGGTTGGTGATTTAATTAGTCTTGCTAGGTGAAAAATAATAAATTAGTCTTTTTACACGTGTATTCTGTGATTGGTGAAGGCTGCTTTCATGGGTCCTTAATGTCGATTAATTAAAGCCGGCGCTAGTTGTAAATTTTTAGTAGTATTTCTTAACTATATTTAAAAGCCTGGACTGGATTAGTTTAATCTAATTTTGGAATATGTTTAACTATATTTAAAAGCTCGCACAATGATTAGTATTCTTGTACTTAATTCCTTGTCTTTTTTCCTTATCAGGTGTCCCCGATTGGATTTTTTAATTAATTGATTGGTAGTGACATGATTATTAATTAATACTTGGTCAATGTCAACAGTTGACTGGTCTGAAAGAAATAAGAGTATAAATATGTTGCTATTCATCATGGAATGGCCTATTGACTACGACTGTCATAAATCAAGTTGAAATGCCTTGTCTTGACTTCATAATTGAAAGCTCAAGTTCAAATTAGGAAAAACATACAGGTGCATGTTACTTGCATTAAATCACATAAATTTACTATGTATGAGTAACAAAGTAGAGAAGATTATATATATCGTCAAACATTTCTATAATATTCTCGTTTGTTCCAAATATTTTTTGGATGTTATAGTAAAGTGTTGTTACAGATAACATATATTATAACATAACATAAAATTTGGTTCCGAAAAAACTTGACTTTTATAGAGAAGTGTTATTGTACAGGGATGTTGTTATAGAAATGTCTGAATGTATTACTTAACCATAATTTAGTAATAATGTACTGAAGCCCCTATTTGAAGGGGAAAAAATTTGATTAGTGCATTAAAAAGCAGGATAGTAGAGCAACTAGAATTACTTGATCTTATACTAGTTTGTTTTATTTTCTGATTTTGTCGTCTTACATCAAGCGCTATGTGGACCACGACTGTGCAGTGCATTAGGAAAGCCGCGAGAGAAGTATTAGGGGGTCTCAAAGTCTTGCTCTGGTGGTTACAAGGGAGACTGGCGATGGAATGAAGAAGTACAACGAAAAGTGGAAACTAAGAAAGCAGTGTATCTGAAGCTAGTGAAAGTGTATATGAGGAGGAGAAGAGGGCGAATAGGGAGCATTATCAGTTGGCTAAGTAAGAGGCAAAACTAGCAGTTACGGTGGCCAAAACTGCAGCTTTTCGTCGTTTGTATGAGGAACTCAAGGGCCGAGGTGGGGATAAGAGGTTGTTCAGGTTAGCCAAGGCGCGAGAAAGATGGCAGACCTACTTCCATAGTCTCTTGAACAAGGAGGGGGACAGGAGCATTGTCCTGGGTGATCGGGAGTCGCTGTGACTTTGGGTATTTTAGGCGGATTAGAGTTGATGAAGTTGAGGAGGCTATGCGTAAGATAAGCAGAGGCAAAGCGACCAGGTCGGATGAAATCCTGGTGGAGTTTTAGAAGAGTGCGGGCAAGGCATGCTTGGAGTGGCTCATTAGGTTATTTAATATCATTTTTAGCATGAAGAAGATGTCCAAAGAGTGGAGGTGGAGCATGATGGTTTCTGTATACAAGAACAATGGTGATATCCAAAATTGCAATAACTATCGGGGTATCAAGTTGCTTAGCCATACTATGAAAGTTTGGGAGAGAGTGGTAGAGCTAAGGGTGAGAAGGAGTGTGTCTATTTTCGAGAACCAATTTGGGTTTATGCCGGGGCGTTCGACTACAGAAGCCATCCACCTTGTTAGGAGATTGATGGAACAGAATAGGGAGAGAAAGAAGGACTTGAATATGGTGTTCATCGACTTAGAAAAAGCGTGCGATAAAGTTCTGAAGGAGGTTTTGTGGAGATGTTTGGAAACTAGAGGTGTTCTTATTTCCTGCGTTAGGTTGATTAAAGGACATGTATGATGGAGTAAAGATCCGAGTGAGGACGGTGGGTGGAGACACGGACCATTTTTCGATTATGATAGGGTTGCATCAGGGGCCGGCACTCAGTTCTTTTTTATTTGCTCTGGTGATGGGCGTACTGACGCACCACATCCAAGGGGAGATATCGTGGTGTATGCTATTTGCAGATGATATTGTATTTGTAACGATCCGGTCGGTCGTTTCATGAGTTACAGCCCTGTTTCCCCCATTTTTTCTTCCTTATGTGTTCTTCATCAATATTTTTATCATATCGTGTTGGTTGGTCCGGGTTCAGAATGGTTTTGGAGTGGAATGAGACACTTAGTCTCATATTTAGAAGTTTTGAGTTGGAAAAGTTAACCGGATATTGAGTTATGTGTAAACGATCACGGATGTGAATTTTATGGTACAGTTAGCTCCGTTAGGTGATTCTGGTACTTTGGAACGCGTCTGGAATGTGATTTGGATGTCCGTGGTGGAATTAGGCTTGAATTAGCGAAAGTTGGAAATTTAGAGATTTCGGTCGGCAGTGGAAAATTTGATATTGGGGTCGGAATGGAATTCCGGAAGTTGGAATAGGTTTGTGGTGTCATACTTGACTTGTGTGCAAAATTTGAGGTTATTCAGACGTGATTTGAAAAGTTTTGGCGTCGTTTACAGAATTTGGAAGTTTAGAAGTTCTTAGGCCTGAATCCGAGGGTAATTTGGTGTTTTAATGTTGTTTTGGGTGATCTGAAGGTTTGACTAAGTTTGAATGGTGTTATGGTATGTGTTGGTATGCTTGGTTGAGGTCCCGAGGGCCTCGGGTGAGTTTCGGGTGGTTATCGAATCATTAGTTGGCTTTGGAAGTTGGCAGATCTCTGATATCTGGTATCTTGTCTTGGAAGTGCGGACCGCATAAAATTGGTGCGGACCACGGTCAGGGGTGTGCGGCCACAGTGAGTTTTATGCGGACCGCGAAAGGAAAATGTCTCAGGACCCGTGGCTGCGGCAAGATTATGCGGACCGCACACTGAAGGTTTAAATACACTATATAAGCGAGGCTTTAGGTTTGATTTCACATCTTGGGCTGGAGCTCGGTTTAAGGCAATTTTTTGAGAGTTTTTCAAGAAATTCATCAGGATAAGTGATTCTAACTCGATTTTGGATAATATTCATGAATATATCATTGAATTCATCATTTGATTCGTGATTTGGGATGGAATTTGGAAAAAATGGTGGTGTTTCATAAAAATCAATTTTTGGGATTTGAAAGCTGATTCGAAGTCGAATTTGAGTGAAACTAGTATGGTTCGTCTCATAATTGAATGGGTTGTCGAGTTTTGCAATTTTGTCGGATTTAGAGACGTGGGTCCGGGGTCCGATTTTGAGTTGACTTTCTGACTTTTGACCTAAAACTTAGTATTTTCTTATGGGATTGATTTCTTTGGCTTGTGTTGATTGTATCGAATTGCTTATGGCTAGATTCGAGGCATTTGGAGGCCGGTTCAAGAGGCAAGGGCATCGCATAGTAGGATTTGATTGGCTTGAGGTAAGTAAGGATTGTAAATCTAGTCCTGAGGGTATGAAACCCTGGATTTCGTATCGTTTTACTATTTTGAGGTGACGCACATACTAGGTGACGAGTGTGTAGGCGTGCACCGTTGAGGATTGTGACTTGGTTCGTCCTGTATCTACTGTAAAGTTGAATATTTTGTTGAAACTACATGTTTCTCACTTGTTTAGAAAGAATTTTTGTAAATCAGACTGGATGTCATGTTTAGGCCTTATGTCAGTGTTGTTTGGACCTTAGAGGTCTTTTATAGTTATCCTCTCATTGTTTTCGATTGAAAATCCATACTTAGTCATGTTATACTTATTGATTTCATAACTCAGTCTTTATTACTCTGTTTTGATGCATATAAATGTTGTTTTGGGCTAAGTACCCTATTTTTACTGAGAGCCCGAGTGGCTTGAGAGATTTATGACTGAGTGAGGCCGAGGGCCTGATTTGTGAGAATATTTATGGGATCGAGCTGCACGCCGCAGCATGTTTTACTGATTCATGACTGAGTGAGGCCAAGGGCCTAATTGATTTATACCACGAGTTGTCTTGTTATAGCGCTTGGGCTGAAGGAGCCCCTCTAGAGTCTGTACACCTCCAGTGAGCGCAGGTACCTACTGAATGCGAGTGTTGACTGGCTGGAAGGCATAAGTGATGGTGAGGTATGCCTGAGGGACTGTATACGAGTGACTGTGAGTTTTGCCCGAGGAATTGTATATGAGTGATGTTTTGCCCGAGGGGTAGTTTATGATTTCATAATTTTGCTCACCTTTGCATTGAGATTTTGTTGACAACTGTTAAAAAATATCTTTAAATGATTTTTACCAAAATTGGGTTTAAATGAGATGACTTGGTCAAAAACCTGATTTTAAAAGCCTGATGTATTTTGCTGAACTTTCATAATATGAACTTCTAATGTTTTATTGCGCGTCACTACTATTCAGGCTTTATTTACTATTGTTACTTACTAAGTTGGCATATTCAAGTTACTCCCTGCACTTTGTGTGCAGATCCAGGTGTATCAGGACCCGGTAGTGGCTGTTGACTATTCCAGCTATAGATCTTCTTGGAGTTAGCAAGGTAATTGCTTTCGATCGCAGCCCTGCTCTTCTCCCTCATATCTCTCTATAGTTATTTGTAGTTACTTTCCAGACCGTGTTAGTCTCAGTATTTTTGGACAAATTGTAGTAGATGATCATGACTAGTGACACCCCGATGTCGGGTTTTTCTTTCCACATTTTTGTTATTTAGAATTTTTCTTATGGAGTTTTATTATTAAATAGCCTGAATTTATATTTAAGATGAAATATTGTGTTGTTTTTTATAAAGAGTTGGCTTGCCTAGTACAACGATAGGCGCCATCACAACATGGCAGTTTGGGTCGTGACAGTATTGATCGACGCGACTCGAGACAGTGTGAATGTGTAGTTCGAGATATGGAGGCAGAATCTGGAATCTAAAGGTTTCAAGTTGAGCAGGACCAAGACAGAATACTTGGAGTGTAAGTTCAGTGGCGAGACTCAAGTAGGGGAAGGGGCGGTGAGGCTGGACTCGCAGGTCATCCCTATGAGAGGGAGTTTTAAGTACCTTGGGTCTATTATTCAGGGGAATGGGGAGATTGATGAAGATGTCACACATCATATTGGGCGGGATAGATGAAATGAAGATTCGTTTTCGGTGTTTTGGGTGACAAGAAGGTGTCACCGAAACTTAAGGGTAAGTTCTACAGTGTGGTAGTCAGACCAACGATTTTGTATTGGCTTGAGTGTTACCCAGTCAAGATCGCTCATGTCCAGAAGATGAAGGTAGCAGATATGAGGATGTTGAGATGGATGTGCATGCACACCAGGTTAGATAGGATTAGAAATGAGGTTATTCGCGACAATGTGGGTGTGACTCCTATTGAGGACAAGATGTGGGAAGTGCGGCTTAGGTGGTTTGGTCATGTGAGGAGGAGGAACATAGACGCCCCGGTGAAGAGGTGTGAGAAGTTGACATTGGAGGGCCTACGAAGAGGTAGAGGTAGGCCTAAGAATAGATGGAGAGAGGTGATTAGGCAAGACATGGCGCAACTTCAGCTGACCGAGGACATAACCCTTGATAGAAAGGTATGTAGGTCAAGGATTAGAGTAGTATAGTAGGTAGTCTAGAGTGTTCATAACAGTAGTATTGACACGCAGTTTCGCTTTTTGTTGGTAGTAGGTTTTTATGACCAACCGTTATTTTCTTTCATTGTTTGATCACCTTACTGTCTTGATGTTTTTATTTTGCTTTTATATGTCTTTTTGGTACTGTCCCTTGTCTATATTTTCATTATTGTGGTGCTTATGCTTTTCTGAGCCGATGGCCTATTGGAAACAACCTCTCTATCCTCACAAGGTAGGGGTAAGGTCTGTGTACACGCTATTTTAGGTATGTTGTTGTTTTATTTGTCTTCTTACATCAGTAATAGCGGATTTAAAATTTAAACTTAATAGGTTCAATATTTAAAAAAAAATAGCACTAAATTGGGTTATGGAGTAAGAAAGGAGGGTGGTATGTAGTTGTGGACATTGAATTAGAGCTCAGATTTCAAGGAAAGCGGGCAGGAGAACTTTATACACATGGGTGTGTAGTTATATACCTTTCTGGATGTTGAGCATCACACACCTTACTTGTCTTGGAGGTTATTGGGAAAGACTAGTGTAGCCATCGAGATATGTGAATATCCTATCAAAGTTATTTTTATCGAAGTTATTTTTTTTTAGGACAATAAAGTCACTTAAACTATTACTATCTTGCGACTTAAAAAATAAAAAGCACATATTTTATATGTCATGTCATATTTGACTCATATTTTTTTATTGGGTAGGTTAGTTATTTATAAAGGTCATGAGTTAAATGAGAATTACTAACAAATAAGGTTTTGGTATGACATGGTATGAAAATATGTGCTTTGTATTTTCTGAGTCAAAAAGTAATAATTGAATGACTTTTTTGTTCTAAAAAGATCAAAATGATTTTAGTTGGATATTATTATAATTTGAATGACCATCCAAGGAATTAAACATGTAATGGTCATCCTTCTTCTCCTTTTTTTTTTAATTGTGTTGTCTTTCTCTACCTCATATATCAAGTATTGGCGGAAGCAAAATATTTACTAAGAAAAATTAAAATATAAAAAAATAAATATATAAAACATCCAAGAGGATTCAACAGGAATAGTATATATGCTAAAAAGAAGAAAAAAAAATAGGTACAAAATCTAAATTTTCGCCGAAAAAGTGTCAATTAACGCCTTAAACAAAAGTGGTGGACGCTCTGCCACTGATAACAAGAGTTTTATCCCAATTACCGCCGTTAGATGCACTGTCACTATGAGTCGGTTCGGCTGATTTCAGACAGCAAATATTTAAAAAAAATTAAGCTTCGGTTTGACCATAGATTTTGGTTACTTTTTTTCAAAAAAAAATTAAAAACATTACTTATTCATGGAATATAATCAATTTTTGAAAAAAAAAATAATAATAATAATTCAACGTAACATACCAAAAAAAAATCAGGTTACAATCAAATCCATGTCAAGACGCTACCTAAAATTTTGAGTTGGTGTGTAATAGTATTGTGCCTTTTACTCTTTCGAAAGCCAACATGTGCTTTCATCCCCCACCCCGAACACTGCTCCTCTTCACACCAACCCTTGTCTTTTCCTTTGCCTCTCTATCGAAAATTTTGGGCTCATCTGATAATATAAGCCACGTATTTTTTTCTCCACAGAACACAGATGACACGTGCTTCCCGTGGAGCAAAGGTTAAGTCCTTTCTAGCTAGTAATGTCCCCTACAGCAGAAACTAATTATTCCTTTAATGATATTCGTAATCTGGTAGGCTCATTGATCAGCCATGATATTATCTTTGGAACAATTTCTCTCTCTTGAAAATTTCAAGTTTTTCAACACAGAGAAAGAGACAGAAACCAGATCCAATTTGCCCCACGAACACAAAGAAGGCATGAGCACATGGTAACTGAAAAAACTTGGTTGTAGATTGATTTTCAGTACCAACTATGATGTCGACAAGTGAGTCCACATACGAATTCAAGATCTAGTATTTGTCTATATATAAAGCGAAAGCAATAAATTTAGTTGAACCTACAAAACTCGAATTATATCTGGGCCCTACGGACAACCCCCAAGCCAACAAAGGAATAGATCACATGGCTAAACATGACACTAGAAACAAAATTGCAACAAACGCGAATAGCAACATCAATAAGATTAGTAGATGTGTACCCTTTATCTTCTTGTCCCTCTTCTTCCCCTGTCGAAACCCTCTATCAAATTTCACATCTTTCATGGAAAAGCATACACCTGGATCCCCCATCTTCACCTTGCTGCCAACCAAGATGGAATTATTGACTCCCTGAATGTTATTGCTTATGTAGATGTTTATGCAGCAGCAGCCAAGTGATTCACCGGGACAGCCACCACGACGTGCGACCATCGTCGCACCTACGTTTCTTCCTTCCAATTTGACATGTTCGAATGATCGGCTTTCAGCTGACATGAAGAGTTCTTTCGATGAATACAAGAGATAGCAATTGTCTCTACTTTGCAGAAGCAAATGGTCACTAATTTTAGACTGTTTTATATTGCAGGATGAACTGCAAAGTAGTTTCCTAAATCAACAAGAAAAGCATATGCTCCTTTTGGAATAACTTGATCAACACTCTTATCAATACTTTCTTCCAGGATTCACATCTGATGAGAGAATACAGGCTAAAGGTATAAATAGTGAAGCATCTGACGTTCAGATTTAAACTAGTTGTCGAACGCACAAGACGCATAAATAAATGTTCATGAAAAATGGCTGCACTTCCCATCTACATAGGCTGAAAAGAAAAACATTTCCCACCAGGAAGACATCATTGGCATTGTAAAGGATTTAAGTATGTATTCTGTTTATTTAGGAGACTTACACGGTTATTTGAACAGCCAAATAGAAGAACAGCAATGGCAAAAGTTGGACAGAAGGAATACACTGAAATAATATTTTTTTACCCTGACACTACAATCATGTTCCAACTTTTCTTGGTTACTACTTAGGTGAAATACAGAAGGGAGAACACAGAAGTGAACTCGAAAAAGAAAATACAATCTCCTCGAGACAACGGCACAAAAAACACCTAAAATCATAGTCAACTCCATCTTTCCCAAAAAGAGTGTAGGTCTCAGCATTACACAACTTGCATTTGCTGAAAAACTCTCTTTGCATTTATTTTCCCGTTGTCGCGGCTGTACTCCAGAAATCTTGTAAAAGAAGCTGAAATAACTGGTGACAAATGTATATATTGATCAATGAAAATGTCTACAATGCAGGCAGAAAAAATTAAGAACAGAATAATACACTTCTCAGTTAGGAACTTGTAACATAGGAAACAACTACCTGCACCAATCTTCCTAATAAGGTCCAAATGGCGTTCATGCTAGACCAAAGAACTTCATGGATAAGATTCAGGAGACACTCTTTCACTAACAGTTGACCCATAATTTGGTCCACCTTTACGATACTGGATAAGAAACTCAACCGGATATCCCTTCACTTTATGTGGCGCAAGCCCTAGATCTTCAAAAGTCAAAGCTGAAAAATAACCACAAATTGAACGGTGAGGATGCGTATGTATGAGATGGCCAAAAGAAAACCAACCATTAAATAAGATAAGAAGGCAAACCATCTTTTGACACAATGTTGTCCGTGGCAAGGGCTTCAATTGCATCCAGATTAAATATCGTAGGGGTAGGCATTGGAGCTGGAACCTTGTTAAGCAAAAATTCTCTAGGAGATGCAATAGCCTGAAATAAAAACAGCCCAAAATGTAAATATGTCAGACAGGATTCATATGCAAGGATCCCTATGCTATCCTGAACTATCAGCAAGGACAGAACAAGCACCTCCACCGGTTGCATATCACTGAATGCCATGTGACCAAATAAGCACAACAAAGTTGAGACGAGAACGCGGAAGAACACCTCCATAACTTCAACAATTCAAACGAGATACGGAAAAATGCTTTAATCGGCTTTGAAGTTGAAGATCTTATTGTATCCTCCTCCCTTAAGATAACCTTGTTCTAATTTCTTTAGTTGGAATACAAATTGAAGCAGGCTAATGAGAAAATGTTTTCTTTTCCTTTTTCATAGAGATTAGTTAACTTGAAATCAAATGAAGAATGCCAAGGAGGACAAGATGTCCTAATTTACAAAATTAGACGATAAAAGAAAGGGAGAGAGAGAAAATAAAACAGAATTGCCCTAGTTCCTTTGGCTCTGGAAGTCTGTTAACACTATCCCCAAACAATTGTTTGTGCCCTAAACACTATTGCAATGAAAGGAAACCAATACTTAACAAACTAAAACAGGATGCATACTTTTGACCAAAACTGCTTTAGGATCGTGACTCATTAAGTATATAAGTGCAGGTAATAACATGTGAAATATTTTATTTGGAGATTGGACTTTCTTTGGCACAATCGATCATAAAACTTAGGAGTATTCAATTTGAAAAGGAGCGAGAGCTATTTTGCATTTTGTGAAAAGAGAAGGGAGAAAACTCTTAATTGCAAGTGGTAATTAACAACATACAAGAAACCTCCCCATACAAGAAGCTGATTTACATGAACCAAAGAAAATTTCCAATTATTGAGATTCTAAATGTTTTTTTAAGAAGTTTCCACAAAAATCCTTAGTGATTCTTTTGACTTTAACTAAAACATATACACTACTAATAGTTTACACAACATTCTTCAAAATTCTCTTGACCTTCAACATGCCTCCAAAAGCTCGATGTGGTGAAGCAACTGAGTTTGTCAATCAGAAACGGACACCACAATAATTTTAATCTGCGACGCTGATTTGGCCATCGTACTATTATAAATCTACGAGATATACTGTGCAGGGGACATGCATAGCAGTTGACAGACAAGACTACTAAGAGATTGACCAGATCATTGAATCCACGATATTGTCTAGTGATGATTTGACGATAACATGAATATCACTAAGAAAAGATAGAGCACTGATGACTCTAGTCCTACACAATTGATGCTGTGTAAAAGCACATGGGACAGACACATCACTAGAGCTGAGAGCCAGAGACTTCAAGCTGTATGACCAATGACTTCAGGGACAAATTTTCACCATTGTGTTCGGCTTGGTAAAATGAATGAGAATTAGTTGGAACAAGGGAGAACATCAGAGACATACACAAGAAGAGGAGATTGCCATTGGAACAGTCACCAAATAGCAAGAATGATAAAACTATAAAAACAAAGAATAACTTTAGTGGGATGATGTATGGTCGCCCTTCTGTAGGAGGAACTATGTAAGTCTTACCAAGATTGTATGAACCCTGACACACTCTGTCAGGAAAAGAAAAGAAAAGAAAAGATCGAAATGAACAAAATTGGGATGATGCCAAGTGACCTCGTGACCTTCGAAGTCATTCTAGAACCGTTAATTGTTGCTAGGTGTATTGCACGCAATGTGATACTTTTAGCTGTTAAATGCCCTAACGCTAACATGATGGCTTCATTTTGTTCCTTTTGTTATTGGGAGGATGCTTTTATCTCCAATTTCCGCCCCTTTCTCTCTCCTCTCCCCCTCCTGCTGAAACCCTAGATCTGGTTCACTATCGAAGCCTGAAAAACCCGGTAAGCTCCATTTCATTATCTTGGTTTTGTTCTAAATTGAATTTTAGCATCTGGGTTTTGCTTAAAATCGAATTTTGTTATCTGGGTTTTGCTCAAAATTGAACTTTCTCATCTGGGTTTCGGTCAAAGTCGAATTTTCTTTTCTGGGTTTTGCTCAAAATCGAACTCTGATATTTGAGTTTCTTTTTTTATCATTTCAGATTTGACTTATTTTTCCGTTTTTAGATATATTTTAATGCTCTATTGTGTTAGTGTGAAGATTGGTCTCTTGATATTTGTGTTAGTTTTATGTTTATATTTTGGTGAAAATGCGTGCTATATACTCTGTTTCATGGTTAAAATAAAATTTTAAAGCTTTTTGTTGTAGTAATATTTTTGTTTCAATATCAATTTTGTTCTTGTTGTTTTATGGTGTAGTTATTTAGAATTTTGACTTTTCAGGATTAATTCAACTTTTTTTGCTGGTATGTTACAAAAAATGAGTTTTATAGTTTTCTTGTTCTGGGCTTTAAGTTGAAGGTCATTTTTAATATCAAGGGACTGTGAAACGGTTCTTGAAATTTTTAGTCATTTCTTTCTGGGTGTTTCAAGTAGACATATCTAAAGGAGTACATGCTGTTTTTTAACTGACTGTATCGGGTCTTCTTGCCCCACCCCTTTTGCGTCCCAAATCTGCCCCCACCCCCTTATATTCTTGTTTTCTTCTTCTCCTTTCTTTGTACATTTTATATTGTTGGGGCTATACCAGTGGTAGCGGTGATAGCTCCTTCGGGTTTTTGGGTCGTGGTATTTTCTGTGTTTTCAGGAATTCTCGAAGTATTGGAGACAAGTTGGGCGCACGAGCACTGGCGAAGGAGAGCAACCTGGGCGAGTGTCAGCAAAGGGCGGTAGGAAGTGGTGCGTGAGCGTACAACTACATCGAGTACAGCAAATCAGCCACAGGTTTTGTTATCGGGAGTTGGTACCTCCTGTTTTACTGTTTCCCTTTTGGTGTTAGCTAAATTACTGGTACTTTACTTCGCAATAGTTAAACCTTTCAACTAGGATACTAGTTACCACTTGTTTCCTTCTAGTTTGATTTGTTGTCCGTTGTGCACTAGCGAGTCTTCTCTAGATTGTTGTAGGTGTAGTGGCTGCAGTCTGGGATGATAGAATAAGGGCATGTCCTCGGGTGGGGCAGAGTGTGAGGCTGGGGTCAGGGGTGGGACGGGTAGCAGGGGAGGTAGAGGGGGCAAGGGAGCCTATAGGTTGAGAATCGGGTCATGGAACATAGGTTCACTAACGAGTAAATTCATAGAGTTGGCAAAAATCCTTCAGAAGAGGAAGATTAATATAGCGTGTGTCCAGGAGACTAGGTGGGTCGAATCGAGGGCGAAAAACGTGGATGGGTATAAGTTGTGGTACTCTGGTGTCCTGAGGGGTAAGAATGGAGTGGGTATCCTGGTAGATAGCCATCTTAAAGAGTCTGTGGTAGAGGTCAGGCGGGTGAATGATAGACTAATGACTATTAAGTTGGTGGTGGGTGAGGGTACCTTAAATGTCGTTAGCGCGTACGCACCGCAAGCAGGCTTGGATGAGGATATTAAGAGGCGTTTTTGGGAGGAGTTGGATGAGATTGTTCGTAGTATACCGCCTTCTGAGAGGTTATTCATAGGAGGAGATTTCAATGGTCATATCGGGTCATCCGCAGGTGGGTACACTGAGGTGCATGGCGGCTTTGGTTTCGGGGAGCGGAACGGAGGGGGCATTTCGCTGTTGGACTTTGCCAAGGCTTTCGATCTAGTCATTGCGAACTCGAGTTTTACGAAGCGGGATGAACATTTGGTTACTTACCAAAGTTCGGTGGCGAAGACTCAAATTGACTATCTCCTCCTCAGGAGATGCGACAGAAGGTTGTGCGAGGACTGCAAGGTTATCCCAGGTGAGACCCTCTCAACGCAGCATAGGCTTTTGGTGATGGACATTTGTATTAGGATAAGGAGGAAGAAGAGGTCAGTACAAGGACGCCCCAGGATTAGGTGGGGCGCCTTAACTGAGGATAAAGCTAAGAAGTTGGAATGAAGGTTATCGGCAATGGGAGCTTGGAGAAGTAGTGGGGACGCAAACACAATGTGGTCGACGACGGCGGACTGTATAAGAAAGGCGGCGAGAGAGGTGTTAGGGATATCTACGGGCCACAATGGTGGCCACAAAGGAGATTGGTGGTGGAATGCAGTTGTCCAAGGTAAAGTGGAAGCAAAGAAGGCGGCTTACCTGCGGTTAGTAGGGAGCACTGACGAGGAGGGGAAAAGAGAGTACAGTGAAAGGTATAAAGTAGCTAGGAAGGAGGCGAAGATTGCAGTGACGGAGGCTAAGACGACAGCTTTTGCTCGTCTGTACGAGGAACTAAGGAACAAAGGTGGGGAGAAGAAGTTATTCCGACTCGCTAAGGCGAGAGAGAGGACAACTCGGGATCTGGACCAAGTGAGGTGCATAAAAGATGATGACGACAAAGTTTTGATGGGAGATGACCAGATTAAGAGGAGGTGGCAGACCTACTTTCATAAACTTCTAAGTGAAGAAGGGGATCAGGATATTATACTTGGGGAATCGAGGAATGCCGACAGTCACCATGAATTAAGTAATTGTAGGGACATTGAGATCGATGAAGTCATGGAGGCAATGCGTAAGATGAGAAGGGGCAGAGCTACCGGGCCAGACGAAATTCCGATTGAACTGTGGAGGTGTGTGGGTAGAGCAGGCTTGGAATGGCTTACTGGATTGTTTAGTGTTATATTCAAGTCTAATAGGATGCCTGAAGAGTGGAGGTGGAGTACAATGGTTCTGTTGTATAAGAACAAGGGTGATGTCCAGAGCTGTAACAACTATAGGGGCATCAAATTACTAAGTCATACCATGAAAGTTTGGGAGAGAGTGGTAGAAATGAGAGTGCGAAGGTCGGTGTCTATTTCAGACAACCAGTTCGGGTTCATGCCGGGGCGATCTACCACAGAATCTATCCACCTTATTAGGAGGATGGTGGAACAGTACAGGGATAGGAAGAAGGATCTCCACATGGTGTTTATTGATCTGGAGAAAGCGTACGATAGGGTTCCTAGGGAGGTCTTATGGAGATGCTTAGAGGATAAAGGGGTCCCGGTTGACTATATTAGGGTGATTAAAGACATGTATGCTGGAGCTAAGACTCGGGTTAGGACAGTAGGAGGCAACTCTAAACACTTTCCAGTTATTACGGGGTTGCACCAAGGGTCTGCGCTCAGCCCATTCCTATTTGCCCTGGTGATGGATGCACTGACTCATCATATTCAAGGGGAGGTGCCATGGTGCATGCTATTTGCTGATGACATTATTCTAATTGATGAGACACGGGGCGGCGTCAACGAGAGGCTAGAAATTTGGAGACATGCTCTTGAGTCTAAAGGTTTCAAGTTGAGCAGGACGAAGACGGAATACCTCGAGTGCAAATTTGGGGTTGAGCCGACGGAAGCGAGAGTTGAAGTGAGGCTTGACTCTCAAGTCATTCCCAAGAGGGGTAGGTTCAAGTACCTTGGATCGGTTATTTAGGGGATCGGGGAGATTGACGAGGATTTCACACACCGTATAGGGGTGGGGTGGATGAAGTGGAGGTTAGCGTCGGGAGTCTTGTGTGACAAGAAAGTGCCACCGTTACTAAAAGGTAAGCTTTATAGAGCAGTGGTTAGGCCTGCCATGTTATATGGAACTGAATGTTAGCCGGTAAAGAACTCACACATCCAGAAGATGAAAGTAGCAGAGATGAGGATGTTGAGGTGGATGTGCGGGCATACAAGGATGGATAAGATTAGGAATGAAGATATTCGAGAGAAGGTGGGCGTGGCCCCCATGGAGGACAAGATGCGGGAAGTAAGACTCAGATGGTTCGGGCACATTCAGAGGAGGAGCACTGATGCACCGGTGAGGAGGTGTGAGCGACTGGCTGTAGTGGGTACGCGGAGAGGTAGAGGGCGACCTAAGAAGTATTGGGGAGAGGTGATCAGACAGGACATGGCGCGACTTAGGATTACTGAGGACATGGCCCTTGACAGGGAATTATGGAGGTCGAGCATTAAGGTTGTAGGTTAGGGGAAAGTTGTGAATATTTCTACAGCACAATAGAGTGAGACTAGCCAGTTAGGAGTTAGACTAAGAATGTCATTGGTCGCCTATTGATGCAGGGTTTTACCTGCTAGTTTTTACTATACCAGCCATCTATTTCGTATTTCGTATTCTGTATTTCATATCTCTTATAAAGCTGTTATTTTATTATGCATTTTTATGGTACTAATATATCGTCTCCTGTTGCTTTTTTGGAGCCGAGGGTCTCCTGGAAACAGCCTTTCTACCCTTCGGGGTAGGGGTAAGGTCTGCGTACATATTACCCTCCCCAGACCCCACTTGTGGAATTATACTGGGTCGTTGTTGTTGTTGTTGTTGTTGTAGTATGGCCTAACGGTCTATGAAGCATGAATGAAAAACCATGGAATCCCATGGTTCATTTTTTCTCAAAAAAATCTAGGTGGTTTTTTTTTCCTTCCAATCTACCTAAGCATCTCTATTGGTGGAAGAATGTCGGTGTCCTTTGAAGTAGTCGTGCTAGCTGCCGCAGACAACAGCGTTATCAAAAGAACATTAAGAACTTTTGTTGATCACTGAAGCAGAACTTTGATCATTGATGTAGGCAAGAATGTTAGGAGCTAATGAAATTTATCAATTTGACATAATCATCAAGATCTCCCTACATAATATTCTTAATGATTCTCTTTTTTAAGAGGATTCATAATGACCCTCTCAACATTCAATTTATAACATAACCATTAAGAATATTCTAATAAAAAGAAGAATACTCTGATTAAAAAAAAGAATATTCTACATAACATTTTTCATAAAGTATTCAGGTATTCAACACAATGTTCTTGACAATTCTCTTGACTTTTTAACGCATTATATAAAAACTCACAATGACCCCCCCCCCCCCCCAAAAAAAAACCCCTACCCCAAACAAATTTCCACAAACTCAATCAACCAATCAACTATGGCTCAACTCCATACTAGTTAGAATTGGCTATATGAATCCCTTGTATCTCCCAATATGTTTAGTTCTACTTCAGGCCAATGCCAAATAATTTTTGTTTAAAGGCAAAAATGGGAATTCCCTAAAGCTAAAGGTTCGAAATTCACACTTATTCCTACACCAAATTACAATTCTCTAGCTAGAATAAAAGGACTCCCGTCAAACACCAAATGCTGTGAGTGTAACAACTACTCCTTTAATTTCGACTAGATATCATCTACTTGATCCATTCTTCCATTTACCATACCTTCGACATTTTTTCTATCACCAACTACCCCAAACTCTGCTGTTAAAGTTTAAAATATATTTACATCTCTGCTTCAATTCAAACTGCAAATAAAATAGTCCTTGTACATGCGCTAATATAAGAATATTGGCAATTTTTTTAATAATAAGTAGAAAAATTCGTAGAGTTCACCTAGTTAATAAATAGCATGCTCCATGTGTCACATATTGCTAGATTGATGTAGTCAAATTGGTTGTGCAAGTTTACCAAGTTAATAAATAGCATGCTCCATATATCACATTTACATGCTATTGTTGTATTAATGCAGTCAAATTGATTAAATTTTTTTACTGTTAATGCAGTCAAAATGATTAAATTTTTCTTACTGTTAATGCAGTCAAATTGAGTTTACTTCATCTCAAGTTCTGAAAGACAGACTATTGGGTCCATTACATCTGATCTGCAATGGAGAAACCTAATATGCTTTGTCATATATGCAGTTGGACTATAGCATCTATCCTGATATTGGTTCCTATAAATTCTTTACTACTTAGAGTGAATGGAGAAACCTAAAGTGCCACCTAAAAGGTACCATACGGAGCACCTTTTTTTATTTATAAGTAATTAAAATTTTTATAAGTACTTGCACTAAGCCAGTGCTAAAAGACATAATTACAAAAAGTGTAGTTCCTCTATTGTATCTAGAAATCCAACTTCATCATGTACAATAAGCAGGCAGCACCAGGTAACATAAGGAGCACTTAGCTAAGAGCTACAACATTCGCATACCCAGAGATACGAGCAGGTTTCCAAATCCAAAACTTCCATAAACCAAAAATGAGACACCTAAAGTAACAGATAGACCCACTTACAAGACAAGAAACATATAAAGTGAATATAGAAGCAGATGTGTTTGAAAACTTGGTTCGAGAAAATAAATAGTGACAAAAAGTTGTTATTGAGCCATAGAGAAACCATCCATTTAAGAACTTGCCTTAGCAATAGGAAAAGGAACATTCACATAGCGCGGCCATTCACGGATCATATCAAACATGAGCTCTGCCTGTTGCAAAATATGATCAGCAGAACTCCATTAAACAATTTAATTTAAAGAATGAGATACTAAAAACAGGAAAAGCAGTAAGGAAAGAGGACAATAGGGCAGATATTGACCAATTCATGCATAGTGTAAACATCTGGGCCACCAAGTTCATAAACTTTTCCCATGCTGATACCATTGTCTTTCAAAGAAGCAACAATTGCAGAAGCAACATCGGCAACGAATACAGGTTGAATTCTGCAAAAGCATTTCTAAGAGCATGAGCCATAGATGCTAAATAAATTCTCCCAGAATGACAATAAATTGTTGCGGACACATACTTTGTCGAACCATCTCCGAACAGAGGGATAAAACCATATTTCTTTGCAAAGTGTGCCCATGGATTCAGAATTCTATCTTCTGTACCAATCATCACTGCTGGACGCATTATGGTCACCTGAAGATGAGTGAGCAGATCAGCAACTTCACCCCAGAACAATGATTTAAATTTAAAACATTTGAGACTGGAGTAAGCACGTTGTAACTTGAAGAAATCAAACTAAATAAAGCAACCTAAGATATCCATCAGGCTATGACAATTTCCTTTCTTTTTATAAGCAAGCAAAAGGGAAATGGTTTTTACCTGCACATATACAAGGTTAGGGGAAAACTTCTTCAAATTCCTTTTCTGATAATAATTATGTTTACGTGGTGCAAAAACTTCCCAGTATACAACTGGAACTTCTTCCAATTCATTTTCCTCCTCACCTATTCCTCTCTGCTTCCCCCATGTTCTGTTTCAAGCCACTATGGCCCAGCATCTCACTGTGGTGACAATTTTTCCATCCAGTGGCCATAAAGTTGGTGGTGTGTTATACACCAAAACTGCTTCACCCTCATCCCCATCCCTGGTTGTTACTCTACCCCACTGGTCTTCACGACCAACTCCCGACTGTTGCTCCCTACTGCCGTTTGATTCCCCCCCCCCCCCCAAAAGAAACCCTCCCCTCCCCACCCCACAACAAAAACCAAATTTCCCACTTACTATTAACCAATTCTCCATTTCCTTTCTCCAGGAACACCAGATCCTGCTCTGAGATCTACAATTTCTTTATAACTTAATTAGAATTCTTTGGAGTCATCTTCTTTTGTGTACCTTCTCGGTCCTATTTAATAAAATACATTTCCTTGATCAAGAAAAAAAAAATCACCTTTTGTAATTATTGTGATCTCAGTTATGTAACTAATAGAATTCTTTTTCTTCAGACAAATTGTCTTGCAGTTTTGATTTCATTTTCTATTACTTCTTATTTCTAGTCATTTACTGTAGTTTTTTGTCCTCTTTTTCTTCTTGGGCCTCTAGGGGTCGAAATGGGTGCAGGAAGTAATACAACTGATAAGTTCAACCTGAAATCAGAGAAAGAATCAAAAGCGAAAGGCACAGGAAAGCGCCAAATTTTGTTGGGGCTTTCCCGAAGCGAAATTAAATAAAAATAGATACAAGCAAAGCAAGGAAAGATAACTGCAAACACAATAACAACTTTGGATGAAAGAATTGAATAATTATAATTAAGCGAAATATACAAAGTAAACATTATGTCAATCAAGCTTAAAAGCCATTTTAAACTTATTTATTTAGATGAAAAGATGCATTCAGATTTGTGGAGAATGTTTTTCTTAATTTTTGATATCAAGATGCCTTTGAAAACTGGAGGCACGGAAAGTTCATAGAGCCATCAACAAGTTACTTCATCAAAAAAAAGTTCATAGAGCCATCAGGAGAATCTGGAGACTGATCCCTGTTAGCTTCTTTTGGTGTTTGTGGACAGAAAGGAATAGAAGGTGTTTTGATGGTGTATCAACTCCAAATCACTCTATTAAAGCTAGGTGCTTAATGTATCTCTTTAGTTTGGCACAATTTGTCCCCTGTAGATTCCCCTGACAATTCTTTGAACTTCGTCAGCTCCCTGGTCTTATATTAGCTTCTCATGTATTGGAGATCACTCATTTTTCGTTGGATTCTCTTTTATTCTACTTTTGCATCTTCTTGATGCCATCAATGAGCTTAATTCATAAAAAATTAAAGATGCAGTTCTATTTTGTTTTCTAGTACTGCCTTCTCAAAGACAGTGCCAGTGGTTGATGAGGTGCACACATTTGCACCTTCATAAAGCGCCGCTCAAGTGAGGCTAAGCACAAAACCAGGCTTTAACTGAACTTCAGGGCTTAAGTGCACATTGTACGAGCCTCTAATAAGGCTGTCCATATGATACACGTCTCCTTTTTGGGGTGGGGGTGGGGGTGGGGGTAGGGGGAAGAGTAAGAGCATAATTTCAGCCTGAAAGGTACATGTAATAGATTAAACATAATTTGGCTATGTTTCACCTCAGGAAGTTCGCGTGCAACAGCTTCTTCCGCCGCAGCTTTAGCTCTGAGCATTCTAGATGGGGATGTAGGAGACACCCCCAAGCAAGAAACTTGAATAAATCTGATGATACCACCGTGTTCTTTGGCTATCTGCCAACATAGGAAGTACATATTACTACAGACAAAATACTCTTCACAAACGATTTCAAAAGGAGCAGAAAACGGTGAATGTCACAGATCATCAAATGCAACCAGAAACATTGCAGACAAAAGAAGTACATGCTAGTACAGACAAAACACTCTTCATGAACAACTTCAAAAGAAAGAGCAGACAATAGTGAATGTAGTAGATCATTTAATTCTCTCTCTGTCATTTCCAGTACTTTAAACCAGAGTATATGTTAAGTCCTAGTCATCCATCTCTGGCGCAAACCTCAGAGCATCTTATTATAGCAACAAAGCTGACAGAAGAAAGGATCACTAATTTGCACGTCATTTGACGTGAAAATGGAAGCTAAGACATCAAGGTCGCCAGTGTCATGGTTGGTTATGGCAATGGCAAGAGATTGATGCAGACATTTAATTCTAAGAGAACCGATACTCTCTAGCCCATTTAGGATGTCATGAAAAAACAATTGTTTTCAATTAGTACAATAAGGGTGTAAAGTTACAACATATTTTGAGATTTGGAAATGATGATGATCTATTGATTAACAAAATTGTTCTGCGGTTGGTAAACTGCCTACGAGGGGATGACATAAGGGGACTGGGTAATTTACTTTTCCTGGTAAAGCATTTAACCCTTCCTACTTGTGTTGTTTGGTAGAACCAGAAGCAAAGTAAACGTGAATTTAATTTAAACGGGTTGGAAAGCATATGCAACCCTTCAATTTTCTTCTTTCCTTAGCTTAATCTCCGCATATAGGATAGACTCATGCCCTCCTCAACACTAACCAAAAATAGTGTGACTAAAAGGGTTGCAAATGATTTTCAAAAACCAACTGGATCAAATTAAACTTGAAATTTCTCCAAAATTAGTTGGTTTGGTCTTGAGAATGAAACAACCAACAAGTTTTTAGTTCCCTTGTTACTAAACTTCTTGTAAATAATTATGAAATCGTAATACCCAAACAAACAGTTATCTTCATCAAATTGCTCTCTATATATATACATAAAGTTGGCCATAGCCGAGGTGATGTGGTACCTCTTTTAGGACAAATTAAATAGAGTTCTTGGCCTATATACCCCCACACACACTTATATAATTGTGTAAAAATTAACAAAAAAAACCCAAAATTCATGTATATATAATTTAGTAGATATCTTAACGTGTTCAATTGGTTTTTCTTCCCCCATAATTCGTTTTGTTTCAGAACTGTTTCTTCTTTCATTTGCAATTAATAGCGTAACCTCGAGATTCATTATAAACAATTCATATTATGTCCATCTGAATATTCACCATCTAGCATAAATTTTGTTGTCTTTTTAAGGCATTTGCAACCCTTACATTTTCTTCTTTTTCTTTGTTAGACTCATGCCCTCCTCTACCCTAACCAAATATAGTGTGACTAAAGGGGTTGCTGATTTTCCTGAACCAACTGAATCCAAACCGAACTTGAAGTTTCTCCGAAATTAGTTGGTCTGGTCTTGAAAATGAAGCAACCAACAAATTTTTGTATAGGTCTCTCACAAATTCTTATTAGTTTCCTAGTTACTAAACTTCTAGTACATAATTATGAAAGGTAATACCCAAACAATTATCTTCATAAAATCTCTCTCTTTCTATATATAATGCTGGTCAAGGCCAAGGTAATATTGCATCTCTCTTAGGACAAGATAAATAGAGTTTTTGGCCTAAGAGAGGTGCCACATCACCTTGGCTATGACTAACTTTATATATAGAGATTAATAAAAAGTCCAAAAGTCATGTATATTTAATTTATTAGATATCTTAGCGATGTTGCTTTGGTTTCTCTTCCCCCATAAGTCATTTTGTTTCAAAATTGTTTCTTCTTTTATTTGCAATTAATAGTGTAACCTTGAGATTCATTACAGACAATTCATATTATGACCATCCGAATATTTGCCATCTTGCATAAAATTTTGTTAAATTTTCCAGGCATATGCAACCCTTCCATTTTCTTCTTTTCCTTTGCTTCGTCACCACACATAGGATAGACACATCCCTTTCTCTACCCTAACCAAAAATAGCGTGACTAAAGGGGTTGCAAATGATTTTCAAGAACCAACTGAATCAAATTGAACTTGAAATTTCTCCCAAATTAGGTTCCCTAGTCTTGAAAATAACAACCAACTTTTTATATACATTTCTTACAAGTTCTTCTTAGTTTCCTTGTTTCTGAACTTCTCGTAAATAATTATGAAAGGGTAATACCACACAATTATCTTCATTAAATCTCTCTCTCTCTCTCTATATATATATATATATATATATTCTCTCTAGTCTTTACATATATACAAAGAGCTGGTCATAGCCGAGGTAATGTGGCACCGTTCTTCAGACAAGATAAATAGAAATCATGGCCTAAAAGAAGTGCCACATCACCTTCGTTATAACGAGCTTTATATAATACACACACACATATAGAGAGAGAGATTAATAGAAAGTCCAAAACTTATTCATACTTAGTTTATTAGATATCTTAACGTGTTCATTTGGTTTCACTCCATAAGTCGTATTTGTTTCAAAACTGTTTTTTTCCTTTATTTGCAATTAATAATGTAACCTCATTTGGTTTCTCTCCATAAGTCGTATTTGTTTCAAAACTATTTTTTTTCCTTTATTTGCAATTAATAATGTAACCTCGGTATTACAAAATTTTCATATTATGGTCCATCCAAATATTTGCTATCTTGCATAAAATTTTGTTAAGCTTTTTGGGCATATGCAACCCTTTCCATTTTCTTCTTTTCCTTTGCTTCCTCACCGCACATAGGATATATTCATACCCACTCTATCCTAAGCAAAAATAGTGTGACAAAAGGGGTTGCAAATGATTTTCAAGAACCAACTGAATCCAAATCAAACTTGAAATTTCTCCAAAATTAGTTAGACTGCTCTTGAAAATGAAACAACCAACAAACTTTTGTATACACTTCTTATAAATTCTTCTTAGTAAACTTCTCATTACTTTGGGCCTTTGGGGTAATACCCAAACAATTATCTTCATCAAATCTCTCTCTTTATATACATAACCAAAGTGATGTAGCACTTCTCTTAGACCACGATAAATAGAGTTCTTGGCCTAAGAGAGGTGTCACATTACCTTGGCTACATTATATATATATAATATATATATAATTCCAAAATTCGTTTATATTTAGCAAATTAGATATCTTAACGTGTTCATTTGGCTTCTCTTCCCCTATAAGCCGTTTTGTTTCAAGACTGTTTCTTCCTTTATTTGCAGCTAATAGTGTAACATCGAGATTCCTTACAAACAACTCATATTATGTCCATCTGAGAAAATAATATTTTTTGAGGCTGTCAAAATTTACATTACTTTAGGTAATGGCAAACTTTAGGTTCCGAAGATTTTTATGTTTTTACAAGGTAAATAATTTTATTAATAATGAGAGAATCTCCCATCTATAAGTAATCTAACAAAAAGTGGAGAATTCACAACAAAACATTTTAGTTGAAGGAATTTGTTTCTCTCCATTTTTTATAACTGAGAAATCACCAAGGGTTAGTGGCGCGTGGCGCACGATTCGAAGCTCAGTGGATCATCCTTTACCCTTCTCCACTTAGATACCAAGCCTTTATCTGTAACAGATACGAACCCGTGACATGCATCTAACCCGCACAGCATGTGTTGCGCTTTTATCACTAGATCAAAGCTTTTCGAGTTGTTGGAGGAATTTGTTATTATGCATATTTTAACTATCATATTTTAGTTGTACTCGTTAAAGCCTCTTTGATTAAAAAGTGAATCTTCTTTACATCCATAGTTATGTTCTTAGTAATTTGGCTCAAAAATCGTTTCCAAACAAAATATAATATAATAAACTGATTTTCTAAAAACTGATCAAAGACAGCGTGTTTTCACTACTCTTGGTTTGATTTTGGCTTTAAAATTTGAAGCCATTATGATTGGTTTGGACTTGGTCTTAGACACAAACTGGGCCACCTGAAATATGCACACCATAAAGTAAGCAAGCAACATCAGATTCATCATTTCATATCATGGCAATGATCATATCACCATCAATCTTATCATCTCCAGATTACATTTTTTATTATATATTTTTTTATGAGAAAGGTAATAATATTTCAAACATATAATTCCCACCCTATTAATGAAACTAAGTGAAAATTCATGTTCTTTGCTAGGTCAGAAGAATTCTATTTTCCACAAAGCGCACAAACTAGGATCAGAAAGGCAGATAAGCAGATAGGCAGATGCACTGTCAGTCTGCACACGCGTACACAGAACTTTATCTTTGTGAATCTGTTATATTGAACAATGACATACAAAAGGGGAAAAGAGAAACATTGAACAACAGAAGAAAAAGAGG